>NC_051177.1:69406679-70006679 GCF_013339695.2 Rhipicephalus sanguineus | reverse complement strand
ATGTTTCTAAAAGCAATTCTTCTAATCCTTGGTGGAACTCAGATTGTACACGGGATTACAGACTAAGAAAAGCTGCGTGGCGTAAACTGCTCTACAACCAATGTCCTAAGAATTGGAGGGATTATAAGTATGCGGCTGCGGTTTTTAAACGAACAGTCGCCACTGCAAAGGATTGTCATGATAATCAACGTTCAGAGTTCCTTTCAAAGCCTGGTAATAGGAAACCCCTTTTTAATTTCCTTAAAGCCAAAAAAGTAATTCCGTCACCAATTAACATCGAATCGGTAGTCTCTACGGCAATTGAGTTGTCTAGTTTCCTGGAAAATATTGCCAAAGGGCTTGAAAGTCGCTTCACGGCTGCGTGTTCATTCCACTCACGGTCCCCTGTCAAAAGTGACGACTTTGAAGAAGTGACAGCTTCGGAACTAGCACAAGTAGTGAAGATCTTGCCCAATGCTGCGCCAGGTCCTGATGGCATAACCGCATCGGTAATAAAATTGTACATAAAGTTTCGCCCCAGGATTTACTTGCAATAGTTAACCACTCTATTAGAAATTCATGGATCCCGCCTGAGTGGAGAATGGCGAAATAATTCCTTTATTAAAAAAGCATGGAGCTGGATTCACTTTAGATAACATCAGGCCTATTTCGCTCACATCTAATCTGGTAAAACTAATCGAAAGAATCTTACACATTCGGATAGAAAATTGGTTGAACGAAAACATGATTTTGAGCCCATGCCAAATTGGATTCAGGCGTGGCTACTCCATTTGGTGTGCCCATGTTGACTTAGAAAGCAGGATACAATTAGCTCGTTCTAAGAAACACTTTTCCGCTTTAGTCACTCTCGATATTACAAAAGCTTATGACAGCGTAGAACACGTTAAATTAATAAATTCGCTAACGCAAGTAGATTTACCACACTACTTCGTTGCATGGGTATATTCCTTTTTAAAAAACAGAGAATTTTATTGCTCTCAATATGGTGTGTCTTCTTCAAGCTATAAACAAACTAGAGGTCTCCCCCAAGGCTCGGTATTGTCACCATTATTATTTAATATATTACTCTGTACTATCCCTGTACAACATGACGTGCAGGTGTATGTATATGCCGACGACATTGCATTTTTTGCTTCAGCTGCAGATATACATACACTGTATCAAATTCTACAAATATATATGAACACTCTGGAAACGTGGCTTGAGGGCATTAATTTATCTTTGAACATAAGGAAAAGCGCAATGGTAGTTTTCCCGCTAAGTGTCCCAGTGCAAATTTCGTTACTTTACCGACAAGATGTCATCCCGCAGGTGGAATCAGTCAAGTATTTAGGGGTGATCTATACCGAAAAACTCAGTTGGGATGCGCATATAGAAAATATGGCAGCTAAAGGAGCACGGGCGGTAGGGATGCTTCGTAGAGTCAGCAGTAAACGATCTGGTTTACGTCGTGATGTGCTCATTATGATTTATTGCATGTATATACGCCCGATATTGGAGTTTGGCTGCGTCTGTTTTCTGGAGCACCTGCGTACAAACTTCGACGACTGGTTCTGCTAGAACGCGAATCATTAAGATTATGTCTTGGGCTTACTAAATTTGTCGCAAATAATATTTTGTATAAAGAAGCGCGCCTGCCTTCTCTTCTTACACGGTTCCAAATTCTAACCGTACGTACCTTCCTAAAGATATATGCGACACCTCAGAGAAGGTCACTTTATGTTTTTATCAATGAGCCGACGTCCTTTTTAACCAGCAGTGGTCTAGATTAAGGTGCCCACAAGTGATTGTCGCACAAAAGCTCTTGGAAAAAATACAAGTAAACCTTCGTGAGGTACTTGTACTTAACAGATCTCCCCAAACAATTAGAATAGAGTTCGACAATATATTTCCTAAAGAATGCAAAGATTTACCCAATAGGTACCTGAATGCCGTTTTGGAAGACCACCTGTCACATTTAGAAACAACATCGTTTATAGCGACTGACGCTTCAGTTTGTGAAGAAAAGGCAGGAGTGGGAATTGCATCCTCAGCTTTGGATTGGTCTTTTTCAATTCGATTACCCGACTTTACGCCTATTTATCAGCGGAATTGCTTGCCATTGTCCTAGCCTTACGTAAATTGCCCCTATCAATAACAGAAGCTGTCATTCTGACAGATTGTTTATCTATCTGCTCTGCATTAACTGCACCTAATTGCTCGAATGCCTTAGAAGTATTTTATTCCCTTGTCCCAAGACATTATCGCCTATTCGCTTAGTGTGGGTACCAGGGCACAAGGGTCTAATCCTCAATGAATATGCAGGTGCACTTGCGGGTGGCATCACATAATGGTCCCATAATCTCGATATTGCCGACGGTGGCGTTCGTGTCAGCAGCACGATTTGAAAGGTTTGCAACGTCGGATACCTTTGCCAAATCGGCTTTGGCAACATCTGAGTTTCCACACCTTAAGTATCCATGGAGAAATCGTTGGTGCTGCACTAGAAGGGAAGAAGTATCAATTACCAGGATACGATGCCGCGTTCCCCCACTGAACTTCTACCTACACAGGTCGGGTCTGGTACAGTCACCCTTATGCCTCCACTGCAACGAGAGTGAATCTCTGCATCATTTCTTTTTAACATGCAGATTGTTCACAAATCAAAGAAAACGATTGCTAGATCAACCTCTCCGAAGGATGGGCTTAAATTTATCCCTTCCGGTGATTCTTTCCTTGGTGCAACTGAAATGGGCTTTAGCCACAGGAACGTTTGCGCAGCCGTGTGCGAGTTTTTACGGGCAACAAAAGAATAGAATGTTAAGTTTATGCACCATTTCACTGTTTCAACCTATTCAAATGTTTTTTTTTTTTTTTTTTTTTTTTAACATCTGGATTGTACCAGTGAATCTAATTTTTTTAAAACATTCATTCCTAAACTTATTCGTATTGTAAAACAATTTAATTTCTAAAATAAGGTACCGCCTGTTTCATGGCCGATCCCCCGTGGTGGGTTGCGCCAAGTAGCTGAGGACCAACCAACCAACCAACCAACTCGGGAACGCCATACTCTCAATATGTCAGTGTCCACATTTCCACGCCAAGTGCGAAGGCGCTATTGAGTG
Organism: Rhipicephalus sanguineus; assembly: GCF_013339695.2. Lineage (NCBI taxonomy): Eukaryota > Metazoa > Arthropoda > Arachnida > Ixodida > Ixodidae > Rhipicephalus > Rhipicephalus sanguineus. Next base: position 70,003,575 of record NC_051177.1, on the reverse strand, counting down.
TCTTCCACTTTGTTAAGGCAGTAAATCACAAAGATCCGCTGTGTCGACCGGAAAAGAATGGAAACGTAGTGCATCGATAACGTGCGGCGTCCCCTCGGTGTTTTTTTTTTTTCTTTTTAAGTGCACTCATGCATTGAAACAAATAGTGACATCTCTTGGCGGATACAGTGAGCGATATTGATGCCGGAAGCAGCAAGAAGTACTGTACGAAAAACAAAGCGCTGTTTAAAGCGTAATTCGGTTTAAAGCGTAATATGTTCTCGCATATAAAATATCCTTTGGAGCATGTATTGCTCCACGGTTGAGAAGCGCCATTTTTGTTTTTCAACAAACCCACTTCAGAAGCATCGAGAAGCTTGAATTCGTGACAGTAATCCGCGCATAGATACAGTGCGCAAGTTTCGTTTGGCTACTTTTATTGGATCTAAAACACCTTTTTGTTTTCTATAAGGGAGATGAGCTCGATCGTATTCGAAGCAGCTAGCATGGCATATGCTAAGCCAAAGAGACGGAGACGTATTGACAAGTAGAAATAAACTGAAATGATATTGATGTATATAGTTCCAAAGGCCACCATAATCGAGCCTTATAGCGAGAACTAAAGTGGGGCATCGCGAGCAAGTTATAGGAATGACAGATCTGAACAGGCTGTCTATATATATGCACGCATAGAAAGAGAAATGTCTTGCCCGGTGGTTGCATCGGCAGTTCGCGTATTCTTTCATTTCGTCCGGCGTATCTCCTGTCGGAATCCGGATGAAGAAGGACCATGGTGTCACTTTTATTCTGAGATACGAGCGGTGAAATCTTAAAACCACCCGCTTCAATAGCAGGCTGTCCGGAGTACTGAACACGTCGCGCAAAATGCGTCGTTGCTGGTCCCACGCGATTTCGTGAAAAGTGCGTGCGTCACAAAGTCGCTTCATTCACTTTCACTTTCCAAAGTGCAAGTTCTTAGAGTATGGCTCACCTTGTAGATTCGCGCAAAAGCGTAGAGTAGTAGCAACGTCTTGCAGAGAAATCACGCGAGCCGTAGGTATACAGCCAACGCTGCAAAGCCGCCTGAATCCTCTTGAGGTGGTTCTGTGAACGATAAGGAGCTCGTATAGCGTCTGATCCTGTCTCACGGAGACGAAATGTACTACTCGTTAAGACCGACCAGTAATTCACATGTACTGAACATCATTTTCAGCTTCGTGAAATCCCGGCCACCAGTAGTTTGCGTGAGCGATTTTCTTTTGTGTGCGTGTGTGTGCGTGGTGTGCGTGTGTGTGTGTGCTTACAAAAGAAATAATAGCAACACCTTCCCTCTCATCCCCTTCCCCCCCAAAAAGTGAAAAAAAAAAATGCAGGAGCCCTTGGCCAATCGGAAAAATCGGGGCAAGCGAAGCTTGGTTGGCATTCTTTCTTTCTTTCTTTCTTTCTGTCGCATTCCACGATGCTCCCTCCTGTTTCCTTCCGTGCCGCGAATTGCACCGTCATCCACACTTTTAGCAGGACTTCAGGTGCTACAGGCAACAACGACGGTCATGCGTTCATATCACCTTCGGGGGTCGCATTTCTTTGCGCTCGAGAACGCCGGTGTTTGTCTTTTTTTTTCAGTCACTCCTAGAACACCACCGACGTTTGTGAGGAAAAGCTTTGCTTTAATAAAGTACGCTCGTTTTTTTCGTTCTTATTCCGACGGAGCGGCCGTCATCGTTGGGTCAATGGAGGTCACAGGCGTTGGTCAAAGGTGTGCTGACGCCCACTCCGTGCATAGGTTGATCTCCTCTCTCTTTTGATTATTGCGATAGCAATTATATGGACAGTCTCGGCTGGTTTTTGTCCGTCCCCGCCGCTGCCGTCATGCACCGTATATATATATAAACGCCCCAACGAAAAATGATTCAGAAAAATGCTTCCGAAGCGCGGAATCGAACCAGGGACCTCTCGCTCGGCAGCGCGTAGCGCTAGCCACTACGCCACTGAACGCAGACCGCCCACGCCGCTAACGGCGAGCGTTATATACACACCCTTTACTGCTGGCCGCACTAAGACCGCAGGCGCCTATAAGCGTTTCTTCATTACCAGCGAGATGGCGCGAGGAGCGCGCTGGGCGTAGAGTGCCTCGATGCGCGCGCCCCCGCTTAGAGTGGTGTCAGCTTTTGAAAGGGCAGGTGCCGCCTCCTCGGCCTTCGCGGCAGCGTGGCCGCCATTTTGAAAACCCCGCCCGGTTACTTGTGCGTGGCGCGTGTGCTGTTGTTAGGTCGGCGGTCGTTTCCCTCCAGTTTTATGCGCTCGCTACCGTCACCATGGCCGGGTGTTGCGTGCCGCAGTGGACCAATCATTCTAGGAACGCTGGGAGCTGTATCGTTTTAGAAGATACGAGGTTTCTTTGGAGAGTAAAAATAAACGTGACAAGCGGCATCCGAAGAACACATTATGCACTTGCAGCGTAAGTTTCCGACCGGTATTTCGAATGCACATGCAAGGATAACTTCTGCCGCTGTTAACCTTGCGTAATAAATGGACACACTGATATCAGCTACATGCTTAAAATGCTTTGGTTCACGTGTGCATGAATCCTGCATTTTTTTTTTTCGCAAACATTCTTTACTGCACTTGGTTGGTCCTGTATGTGCCTTTGATTTTGCTTTCGCTATTTTCGTGATTTGAAATGTATCATGGAATATATATGCGTGTCTGTCTACAGATCGGATCCTTCTTTTTTCTTAATATATTATTTCTGAGAACTAACGTCACAAAAACCCGATATGATTATGAGAGGCACCGTATATGGTGGAAGGCCTCCCGAAATTTTGACCATCTGTTGTTCTTTAACGTACACCTAAATCTAAGTACGCGGGCCTGTCATTTCACCTCCATCGAAATGGGGCCGCTTCGGCCGGGATTCGATCCCGCAACCTTCGGGTCACCAGTCAAGCACCATAACTAAAACCATGGCGGGTTTTAGTTATGGTGGCTTGGTTTTTTATATTCCTTTCCGTGTTTCAAGTACGCCTTCTATGCTGGTCTGATGCCCATGTATGTATGTGTGCAGCTATATGTTTTTTATCCTTCCCTGTTTCTGTGTTTCAAGGTTACATTTTCGTCCTGTCTTAAATAATTACACAGTTCCTGCTTTTTTTAATCATTTACGATCACTGTGAAGCGACTAGGGGCAGTTTGTTTTATTGTGTAATTTGCGTTTTATTTGTGTAGTTGCTTCTGTCAGCGCAGCATTAATGCGAACAAATAAATGGCCTGTACAATGTACACGCCCCGCCCCCCACCAACACACACACATTCAGTATTTTATTTCTCTGAGCAAACATAATTTATTTATTTATTAGTAATGTAAGCCCTGAAGGCTCATACAGGAATGCGCATACAAACAGTTCTCGCGAAGCGTCTATACAAAGAAGAGGCATGAAAACAACAAGAAGACGGGGAAGCATTGTGTACAGTAGACACGCTATGTCAGTAAAAAAAATACAAGAAACAAAGTCAAGTTGTACAATGAGTACGTCATGGAAAACCAGTTAATGAAATAAAAACTCACATGGTCCCTTATGCGTTCGCTTAAGACGGCTCGAAAGTGAAAGCCATCTTCTTCTCAGTTTTTGCGCACCTAGCGCGGTTTTGCATTGCCTCCAAGATCGGAGGCACCTCACCTGGTTTTGCACTGCCTCCGTGATCTGCCCACTTTGACCAAGCTACCGATGTCATGTCATAACGGCATCATATGACGTCACGCCAAAATTTGTGAAGTCATGATGACGTCATATGGTGACGTCATCACATAACGATGATTTTTTGCATCCCTCGTCCCCGACGTCGTGGTACGCTGACGCCGTAGACGCGGGACGCCGGCGGTCAAATTTCGCGTTTGATGAGGTATATAAGGCTTTCGTTTTAAAAAAATACGTCCGCCACGTTGGTATAGTGGTGACGGAGCTCGGCTGCTGACCCGACAGTCACGGGTTCGATTCCGGCCGCGGCGGTCGCACTTAGGTGGAGGCGAAATGCTAGAGGCCCGTGCACTGTGCGATGTCAGTGCAGGTTAAAGAACACCAGATGGTCAAAATTCATAGAGCCCTCCACTACGGCGTGCCTCATAATCATATCATGGTCCTGGCAAGTAAAACCCCAGATAATAATATTAATAAAGAGACAAATAAATGACGCCGTGCATCTGCCGCACAAAGTTTAAACAGTATTGGAAACGCTCAGTAATAGGGTGCATGCAATTGGGCATGCGAGAAAACCTGCAGATACAGAAAAAGAAACTGCAGATACAAAAAGAAGAAAACGTACTGATACTGCGCGCACGCAAAGTTTTACGGCATACTACCAAGAACGTATTCATCGTTTTGATAAGGACTCAAGGTGCAACTCGAGTGCCGATACAGTAGCGGCTACAGATTGCGAGCAAGAAATGTCAGCAATAATAATGATAAAGAAGCTTTCATTTCATTTTAGCAGGGATATTCGCACCATACTGCCCCTCGGCCGTTTATTCTGTGTACAATATGTATGATGCCATGTGTAATAAACGAGTAAATTGTTGCAAACTTACCAAAATGAGCCACCCTAATCGCGCTTAGGTAGCTTCGCAACACTAAATTGTGTGTGTTCAGATACATATACTGCTGCTGCTGACATGTATACAAATACTTTAAACAATTATTTGTGTATTTGGAATGCAGAGCTTACGAGAAAATTAAGTAAGGCTTTAGACTTTGTCGTTTCCGTCGTAAGGAAGAGGATTCGTTTTCAACATAACAGAGTCTACGTCTACCTCTAGCGCATATAACACATGCACAGACCGTCAACTTACAAGCATACATGCTTCCTTGATAAACATTAGGCAACAACAGCAATAAAAGCTGCCGAAGCTTCAAAAACGAAAAGAAAAAGAGGAAAGCTCACTAGCGTGCACTTAGTTCCGGACGTATTCGCGCACCGCAAGCGCTTTGTGTAGCGCGTTTCGCATGCTGCCGAGCTGCGGCGGGATTCGCAATGGCGGCCGTCGTAGCAGACGACGCGCCTGTCCTCACCCTCAGCGGAGCGCGCGGGCATCAAGGCACCCTAGCTGGGCGAGGAGCACGTCGATGCTCTTTGCCCGACAGGGCGTGGTCGCCTTCGTGCGCTTATCTCAACGAAAGAAGGGGGGCGGGCGCGGGGTAGAGCGGTGGGTTGTATGTCTTGTGCTTTCCCCACGATGTCCGCGCTGAAGTCGCATAGCGTACGACAGTCACTTCGTTCGCTCCAGCGGCCGCGTTTGCGAAAGAAGCGCGCAGTTCAAACAGAAATAAGTAACAACTGTGACAGTTAGTTCCCGCTCGTCCAGTGCGTACCTGTTCGTTCGTTTCGTGCGTCCTGCTTTTGTTTCAGCAGTGCGCTTCAAGTATCGAGCTGTGACGCATGATAGTTTACGCTCGTCCTGTGTGCGTTGTTTTCGTGCGTCCCTTGGGCTCGAGCGACGCGCTGACAATTTGGAGCTGCTTTCTGTTCTCGTTACTTTCCAATTTGTTACTATCGCATTCATTGCTACGCCGTTGCGGCGAAACTGTGACTTTTTCTTTCATTCCCTTATCGTTTCCCAGTGGCGTTGAGCCTTATGAGCTACGGAACAAAGCACTGACTTCTTTTTTCTAGCCATAAGCACGCTAACGGCCATCAACTCGACTCTTCGACTTGACCGTCAACTTTGCGCCTTACTTTGGCACGTTACAACATTCGGCAGTCCCCTGGTGAGATTTACATTAAAAAGGTTTGACGCCGTCAACAAATCTTTGAGCGCGCTATAACTTAGGAAGTGACCCCCATCAGCAATGCGCGAACTTCTAACGCATCATGTCAAGAGGTTGATGCGCTTAGAAGGGAATGAAGCTGATACACAGTATTAAACTCGATGAGACCGACACTCGTCCGACGTTAGCTCAACCGAGAGACTGTGGCGGCTTTGCATTCCCGACGTTTCTACCACCGCTTCTATCTTGTGCCTACGCGCTATTGAGAATACTAAGTTGGACGATACGCGTCAGACCCTGGCCCGTTACCACCTTGGGCAATTCCTGCGTGTTTTAATGCCGGACCGCCGTATCAACCGTGGCCTCGGTCAACACAACTACCGTCTTGTATAGAGCCCGTTGGCATTTCACCGACGCTAGAGGCTAACGTGCCAGACATAGAGGTCACTGAAGTTAAAATTGTGGCACAATGGCCGCCCTCCTGCGACCTTTGGTGCCCCAACACCGTCACACTATAATGGACCGCCCATGGAAAACGAATAACTACAGCTGCATTGCCAGGTCACCTGCCGGGACTTTGTCTGGCGGTTGGGCTGGGGCTTACTCCCACCCGAGATCGGTTGCAGCGTGGCAAGTGGTGCGCGTTTCCACGTGCCCAACTGCGCGGCGGTGGAACTAACCGCCATGCGACCCTTGAATGCGCGGTAGCACGCGTATTCTGGCGCACAGTTAATGCTGGATTCCGTGGACAGGGTGTACGACCATTCGTGGCCAATGGCCGATTTCCACGCGGACGCTTCGCAGCGCTTTTAATAGTTACAGGGCTGTTCAGCCTTTGGCGAAACTGATGCGAAGCCGTGGCGGAAACTGCCGCCGGCGCCGCGTTGTGGCCGATACTGGGGCGAATGAGACGCGAGATACTCGCGTTCCTCTCTGAGGAACTCTTCTTCCTAGGGAGCACGAGTTTCTGCGGCATTGGTCGTGCCCCTTCGTTGGTGTTGAACACGACAGGGTGCAACTTAGTTTCGACCGACGTTGGTGCTAGACAGCGCCCGTCGAGCAGATGTTTATGCTTTTGTCTGCCCGCGCTCACGATCTGTGTTTGCCGCTTTTTTCCCTGTACCCATTGTGTTTCATAGTATCCATTATCATTGTCTCAATTGTCTGTAACGCATTTATTTCCTTTGTACTTCCTGTCACGTCTGTCATGTATATTACAGTAATGATGCGTTCATCACGCGATAGTGATGTTTGATGTGGCACGAAACTGTGCCGATGTGTAATGTAACCCTGATTACGGAATGTCATCGGGTTTCTAGTATATGTACATAGGTGAAGTAAACTTTTCTAAACAGTGATTTTAAATTGTTATTGATGTTAACCGTCCTGTGATACAACAAATTTTCTAAACACACGCCTCCACGTCATTTCATGCGTTGGTTTATGTCCACGCTTTAACTGAAAGTTGAGCTAAATGGTCGGAATTCATCGTAAAAAAGATCGGCGAGCAGCACGAAAACAAGGATAATTGAGCACAATAACGAGAACACGTTATGTACAGGAATAGCTAGCACAACAGCGTGGTTTCACTTTTTTTTTTTTTCAACGCCGGGTGCCTCTCGCCATTTGTCAAAATAGTACGTTGAGCTCAGGCTAATCTTACTGGCACTGCATCTTTTGCGAGTTTTGATGCTGTTTGTTTATTACCGCTCAAATCGTCAAACGCGCATGTGTAGTGAGAAAGGACGACGGGCAGCACTGTACGCAAGTGCTGTGCAAGGGGTCACCCATCGTAAATAGTATCGTTGTCTGACGCTTCGTTCTGCGTACTATAAGTATGCTGAACGAGCCAAGAGACATAGAGTTGCTCAATTTCAGCTGGTAATTTTATTAAGCAGATGGCTAATTCTGTTTCTTGTATGTATTGTTCAACTTTGTGACTGACAGTGCTGCTTGTTTGCATGTATACTGCTACATTCACGATTGCCAATAAACAATGTAAGCTTACTTGCTTTGGCTTGTTTTTTGCCAGTTGAGGGCCCTCGGTCACCTGGCGACATAACGGAAATATTCGTGGTAACTTTAGGCTGCCGTGCGCGCGAATACAACCCCTGGACAGCAGTGAATAAACGCCCAGAACCAGCGGGCGCGCACCGCGACCACCCGCACCCGCCAGCAATGCGGCAGCCATATTGCCCCAGCGCAATGATGATGATAGTTTTTGCAGCGTCATCTCTTGGTCGGATACCTTAGTTCACAACGCCACCGCTACCCTTATTTCCGTTGCTCTGTCAAAGGTACAGTTTCCCTTCTCTAAGTGGATGTATAAGTGCTCTGTGACTGTAGTCTGTTTTGCGATCCTCGTAAACGCATGTCTTGCAAGTAAATGTTACGTTTGAATTCTTATTGATGTAACCGTCTATGATATATTAAATCTTTCTAACCACATTGGAAAGTTCTCGAAATCGCCCACCTTATTTCTAAACCCCCAACGTCATGGCATCATTAAGGTGAAGGCCTTGCTTACATTCTCCATCGGACGCGAAAGTTGACCGTTGGCGTCATCGTCAACACGAGTGGCGCAAAAAATCATCATCACGTTATGACGTTGCCATATGACGTCACCACGTGACGCCGTCGCTTGGTAAAAAGTTTGCCAAACACGGAGGCAGTGCAAAACCTCGCTAGGTGCACAAAGCTTTCGGAGGGGGGCGCGTGCGGATCAATGCATCGGCTGAGAAGAAAAAGAAGATAGTTTTCGCCATCGAGTCGTCTTAGGCGAATGCTTAAGGGACCCTGTGACTATTTTAGATGCGAAGCAGCTTATGGCCGAGTTCAATCCGGTGGTGTGCGTCCGGACCACCCTTACTGCGCTGCGCAGACCCTCTCCAAACACCTCCTCTCCCCTCTCCTCTTCCCCTCTCCTCCTCCCCTCTCCGCTCCCTCCTCTCCGCGCCTGTCGACCGCGTTCCCCGCTCGCCCGGTGAGAATTAACGGCCGCGCTAGAGGGAAGCCACGACGCGCGTAGCGTTCCTCTTCGCGTTCCACGACGCTTTGAATGGATGGATGCAGCTTACGGCGCGGGACTTCGCCCCAGCTTAAGAACCTGGCGAGCCCAGCTCCTAAAAAAAGTTACACCATCTCCCGCTCAAGCGAACCATCTCCCCGCTGCTTCGCATCCACACATGGTTCCCTTTAGCGGGAGATGGTGTAATTTTTTTCTCCTCAGCAGCTCAGTCACGCATGGGCAGCTTAATGTTCTCATGAAGTAGAGCATGTAGTACTAGGAATTGTTCACCTCTTTTCTGAACACACGGTATTTCGTACAACGAATTAGACGTAAAACAATACCTCAGCCTTGAATGAAGTGTCTGGTATAGCGGCACTCACACGTCGGCATTCGTGTGCCCTGGTGTTTTCCTTTGGTTAAATTTGTGTTTCCCGCGCTGCCGAAGCGGATCTCAGAGGCCGCGTTGAACGAAGCTCGTGGTTGCGATCTGCTCCGCCAGCTGCCGCAACGTTTCCACCTGCTCGCATTCTTTCATTCCCACTCCCATTTATTAGCAATAAAGTTTATTCCTCCTCCTCCTCCTCCTCCTCCTTTCAATTAACTCAATCAATTAATTATCATTAAATATCCTGACAGTGAAACGGCCATTATGGTAAGTCAAGTTATTCTCCGATATCATGTGTATACAGTATAGCTCTTAAGTTAAATCAGAACCGTCGATTTCTATTTTTAAAAGACTTTTTACGAATATTCGGAGAACCACAAGTGAGTGCTCGACCGAATATTCGAGTGTGATTAGGTGCTGGCACCACTAAACTAATAAGCACAAATTTAAAGCAAGAAATGGCGCGCATATAAGCTACTGCCCACAAGTAATTCACTGAATCGCCGTCCGCGAGAACCCTACGCGACTTTCGAAGCAAATCTACCTACTCAAGCACTAATGTCCCAAAGTATCTCTTCCGCAAAGAAAGGACGGATTTCTCTCTCTCTCTCTCTCTCTCTCTCTCTCTATATATATATATATATATATATATATATATATATATATATATATATATATATATATATATATATATATATATATATATATATATATATATATATATATATATATATATATATGTCTATCTCGTTCTTTCTGAAATATTGTCATTTTCTCGGATATATACAAAGCTTCCGTAGCAACCAAGGAGGTTTTCAAACCTTCCTGCAGCAACCAGTCAAATGACGGCGCCAAGCGCTTCTTAAGCAATACAGAGCGAACGGACGATTATTCCCAGAAACTTCTGTAACAGCAATATAAAGAGATGCGAAGAATTTTAATTACGTTCTCTTTCCAAAGAAACACGCGAGCCATAGTACACACTGTGTTTCAAATATACCTAGCAATGTCCAACGTGCAACTAATCCGTCAGCTTGAGAAACACCATCGCGCATCACAATTTATAACCCCCCCCCCCCCCCCGGCCCGTTCTTTGATGCCGAGCGCATCCACCACTGTCCTAGTTTGTCGAGGCTAGCCGGCGATACAAAAACCAGCGCCGCGGGGCACCTCTCCCTGAAATTGCGAAATCAGAGAGAACATTCTAGGCGAAGTCCACAAAGCGAGGCGTCAGCCTGTTACTAAACTCTGCTGCCGGTTTGTCTTCATCAAGCGTTCTTCATTTAACAAAGGGCCGAGTGGGAAAGGCTGAGGTTTGAGTGGGACGCAACTTCTCTCGGAAAAGAATGCAGTCGACAAAGGCAGGGTTAAATTGTGACTGCGCAGTGTTATACACTTGGATTGAGTTGTACGTTCTGAAGGAGAGCTGCGATACGTTTCTATTAGACGCAAGCGTCTGTGCAGACTTTTCTTGAAGCATCACTTTAAGAAATGACGTCGCGCGGACGTTGTCAGTTTAAGAAAAGACTCTAAGCGAAGACCTCGAAAAATGCCTCTGGCTTTCACTCTACAGGTTTCACACAACTCGGAGTACCAGCTTGATTTTGTCAGCAAAAGCATGTTTCGCAAGAAGCGATGACGGAGTGTTGAGCCTATACTGAGAAACGGTTGCAATTAAGTCTCTGCTGAAGTTCCCAGTGACAAATAATACTTCAAATCTTCTATCCGGTGTAGTTCGTGCGCTCTAATTATACTTGCGTTCGTAACTTGAAGAATATCTTGCTGCTGACACACAGACCGAGTTCGAGGCTATACCCGGTACACCTGAACATTTGCCTCTTATAAAATGAGGAAGATAGAACATGTCTGAAAAAAAATGGATAGATGAAATGTAATAAAAAGAAGGCGATAAGTTTCACCACACTCGTCAAGGAACTTGTATATTGCAAGTGCATGCTAACGGTATTTACAATACCGGGAACGGGCCAGTGGTGTTCACGAATTTGTTCCTTTGTCCCACAATACTTTGGGTTTTTGGTCGCCGCGAACACATAGTCCATTACTGCGCAAAACATAACAGTACGGCTCAATGATAACTAAACGGTAGGACTTTCTAACATCGATGAATACGGCTGCACGACCGCTACGGTAATACGTCAAAAACTACAGCCATGACATCGGACGCAACGACGGTAATGAAAAGAGACGGCAATGATACGTTTGAGTAACGACGATGACGTCAGAGTGCGTGTGCCGTCGAGAATAGTTGCGTGCATTCTGTAACATGTACAGCTGTCGTCAAAAGTATAGAGACCACTATAGGTCTGAGAAAACTTTGAATTTCTCAGCAATTTGTGACCGTATTCGGTCGAACTGCACTGTACATATTGTTAGCACGTTTAAAAACAGGCCGCAAATCTAAATTCAAGGCTGCCGGCCTGGCGAAACAGCGGGAATATTCAGCTCTTTCTCGTGTCACATGGTCTATGAGCATTTGACACTTACAGCACACGATCGCCAGAGATGACGTTGAAGCGTTCTGTGGCTTATGTGACGCGTCCGACCCGCAGATCCAATTTTCGACGACCGACGTACGCGCCTTCTCATCGCTGCTGTTCTACTGTGAGTGTTCTTTGTCTTGCTGGGTAACAGCTCGCCAGAAAAAAAAAAGAGTATTCATTCTTTAACTTACGCTTTGCCCTGCCATATTCCTCGGCGTCACCACAACAACGTGACACAATTATAAACATTACGAGACTTTCTTAGCGCGAGACATCGTAGCCAAAAGTGACGCAACGCCAGTGCAAAAGATCGGGATCCGTACTCGCAAAACCATCCTACGTTAGAATTGTTTGCGAGGGAAAAAACTTGGAGGACGCTTGAGCTTCGCCTTAAAGAGTAGAAAGTGATAGCGTAATCGGACCGTGTTCGTATCGCCTTTCCAATCGCTAGCCTAGCTTTGCTTCTCAGTGAACACGTAAACCGTGCCGCAAGTAAAGTAACGTCTGTGGGGCTGTAAATTCTGGCCCTTTCAAACTATCCTAGAATGCAGAATAACGGAAAGGTGGGCGAGTTGGTTAGGGTTCACAGCGCATGTCCTGTCTTTTCTCGTCCTTGTATTCGTTCTAGCGCTGCGAGTTGGCGAGGTACCCACTACGCGTCCGTAAGGCAACACGCGCGCCTTCGCAGCTGCACACGTTGTTGATGCTGTTGTTGGTAATGATAATTAATTATGCCCGTGTTCTCTGTACTTTGTGGGCCTTTCAACTCGCCACTCGTTGCGTAATTCACATGCTTTGACGCATGGTGTGATTCTGCGCTTCTGCCACGCGATATTACATGTGTTAATGTCGCTCCTCGCACTACATAACATTCAAATAGTGTTTTTTTCTTCAAAGCGATTTCGAGCACGGGTGTGGCTCTGAAATAGAACGCCTGCTTGCCACGCGGAACGAGCACGGACGTGGCTCTGAGGTACAACGCCTGCTTGCCACGCGGAAGTTTTGTATTCTATTCCCACTCGAACCCAAGTTTTTTTTTATTATTTCGTTATTTGATGTATTCAGATTTTTACGCTCACGGACAACGCTGATTTTTCGCTCGCAAACAACGACGCCGACGCTGGAATTTCTGCGAAACGAGCTCTTTAACGCTATCGCGTTAAAAATGTCAGCCAATCCCGATGCGATCATTAGCGAAGCCGGATGACCAATAGAAAACAACACTTATGAAAGAAGAGGTTTGTCAAACTCCAAGCCATGCACTAGCATGGTTTGGAGCTTTCTGCATGGGTTTTCTTTATTATTAATATTAAATGTACATAAGGAGAGGTTGGTGCCAATCCGCGGCGCCGGCTACTCCTTTTCTCTTCCATATTATGCAAAGACACATAGAAGAACGCCCACACACCCAGTTTTTCAATACAAAAAAAAGTGTCCACTCAACCCAAATGTTCACAAAAATTAAATGTCCACACAGAGCATGAATGTTCGCTGAGATGTTGTCACAGCCGATCATAAGTCACTTGTAAATTGTCTCATAAGTGCCGCGCTCTAACTGCAACAGTTATGTTTTCTCAAACAATACTGCACAAACACGAAATTACAAGAAACGTGTGGCTAAGAATATACCAGTTCATAATAATGCTAACAAAATTTATGAGATCTAGTACCTTTGTAATACTTTTGGTTCCTCAAATACCATCTGGACTCCACGGAAGAGAGGCCACTATGCCGCTTATGGCTAAGAGTGGCTTTCACGAAGTCATATTCGTTTCGGATAAGGATGGCCGACAGTGCTCGTTGCGACGCCTGCGGTACCGAGGAGACATTACAGCATATCTTCTGCGACTGTCCTCGATACGTTGCGAGAGACGATCCCTCTTATTCGCTCTCGCTCGTCTTCACAACAGAACGATGACACTAGAAACAATTCTCCAATGTCATTCTGAAAAGTCATTGAGAATTCAAGCAACCAAGGCATTGCTCAAATTCCTAAGGACAACACTCTTGTACGAGCGGCTCGAGACTCTTAATGATGCCTCATACCGCACAAGACTGCCGCTCTGCGCTGTGAAGTTATGTGTGTGCGTGTGTGTTCCCCTCTCTTTCTCTCTTTCTTTACTCTTCTTTCAATCTCCCCCATCCCTTCCCCCTGTACAGGGTAGCATACCGGTTATGCCAAACTGGTTAACATCGCTGTCTTTCATCTCTCTAGTTTTCCTCCTCCTTGATTCCTCAAGAATTGGTCTAGTGCGCGCGCCGAAATGTTTTGAAACTTTTCTGTTGGCCATAGGCCCATTTCTTTTCTATTGATGGTGGCCGTGTATCCAAACAATGTAGTTTTTAGAAAAGTTCCTTTTAGGAGCAGGATATATTTTACAGTGTAGAAGAAGATGCTGTATATCTTCTTCAGTTTCTTCACATGAGCATGTAGCACTGCTGGTTTTCCTTATCCTGGGTTTAATGTCTGTTCTTCACTTTTCCCCTCCCCCTAGTGTAGGGTAGCAAACCGGATGCTATAATTCCGATTGGCCTCAATACCTTTCCCTCTTTTTATCCCTGTTTCGCTCTCTCTCTCTCTCTCTCTCTCTCTCTCTCTCTCTCTCACCATCTCACACAACGAAACAACAATGACTATGTATAAGAAAACATGTATCGAGCCTGAACCACGCACGCGACATATCTTTGTCACACGCGCAGTTTTACGTGCCTGCATGCAAATATCCGTGCTCCCGGGGCAGGCTTATGTCTACAATGTCTGCTCTGTTGGGATGCATAACTCCTGCATTATTTCTGAGAGCAAAGGACGCCGCTGCCTTTGAAGTTTCCTTCGGGGAGTGAACATCTTATATGTCCTAGAAGGGTGTCCGTGCCGCACGGTCGTTCAAAGATGTCCCTCCGAGAATAAGAAATTGCCGCGGCGCGTTGAGTCAACGTATTGATCAAACGAGCGTAGCTCGAGAAAATTCGTGACCTGAAAAAACGAAAACAACATTCGTCCTTTGGGAAGCGAGCCCCGTAACGGGTTCTGGGTAAAACTACTTGCAGTAACGCGTTAGGCTAGCATTAAATATGCGTAGTTCCCTTTAGTTACATTCAACCCCGTCGGTAGTAAGTTTTCAGGGTAGCGTTGTTATTATCGCATCAGTACGGATTCCGAGCCCTGTTTGCAATAAATTTGCATTTTTATAAAGTATTTGCGACCCGAAACATCGTCCTCAAAATGTTCAGAACTTGAAACTGTGCATATTTCATGTCATACTTTAGTTTTTCTTTCGCATGGGCTTACGATTATGTAGTTTAGTTCATCGCAACTGTCCACTTCTATGCCCTTAGCGTTGTGCGTGTGTGTGTCTTTTTCTTTCTTTTCTTGCCACTCCGAAAGCTTGCAGAGACGTAATAGGTCGCGCCTAGTTAGAAGTGTGCACGATTGTGAAGCTGAAAAATATGGTAGTCTAATTTCCCTTTCATATGCTGAACCAAAACTCTTCTCTTAGATTCACACGGAGCGCTCTGTGCAATATATCATGACTTGAATATTGCTTTATGCATGTGCATTTATCATGCGAAAACACCATACACGCAAGTTTTGGTTAAAAGAGGGGGTCACTGCAACACAGCTCTAAACACAGCTGCGTTGCTGTGTTTCCATTTAATCTTCGTTCGTTTGTCTCCTAACAGTCATCAAAGGCGTGTTAATGGTATATTTCAGCTGAAGTTTTTTCTTTATTTCTTCATTTTCTTCTTGGGTAACCATGTCGCTTTTTTTATTTTTTCTATATTAACATATTTTTTTCGCTGGAGAACTTATAGAAATGGAGTAGCCGAGGGGATGTAAACCTGAACCTCTCCGCAGCAAACCAGTTGGAACAGGGCAGAATAAATCATAACAGAATTATTATTGCGCGCTCTTGCTTAAACTGTTCTGGATCCAATCATTCCAAGTACTCAGCGAACTGCGAATCATATTTCAATGAAATCGGCGATACTGAAGACTAGTTTCTACCATTTTCTGACTTGCATGCTGTTTCCTGAGCGTTACAATTTTACGCATACAAAGAGTTCATTATAGACTGTGGGAAGCAGTGCGAAAACTGTGGCATGCACGCGTGCTATGTATGCGCAAAAGCTTTCGCATGTAGCGCGTATAAGGCGTTGTTCATTTCCCAGTCGCTTAACAAAGTACTCAGGCATTTTCTGCACTGCATTCGCACACACCTACGTTTCGTGCGCTTCACATTCGAATGTCTTCCCAGTTATTAAAAACCTACGTGTCACCGTATTGTCTTAAATATTAACCTCTATAGTTCTATAGTTCTGCAAGTTAAACAAATATTAATTATTTATGCTTATATTAACTGCCATAGCTTTCTGAAAAGGAGTTACTGCGGAGAATACTGTGTCTGCTATGCGACTTCGCTTTTCGGTTTTGATTTTTTTTTGTCTTAGAGGAGGAGGAGGAGGGGGGGGGGGGAGAGAGAAAACTTTGAAACAGTTTATGAAAGGTGATATCAAAGGTGAACATGATGCATGATAGTGACAGATTGCCGATCAGGCCACAGATGTACTTCCTCACTTCGCCAGTATACCCAACCACATGACGGTACAGGGCATGCTCACATTCGCATCGCCTTGCCTTCGACGGTACCTGTTTTTCAGCGCATTTCTACTTCGTCGCAAGAGGGCCCCTGTCGTGCTGTCACGTTTCTTGCTTACGCTACTACTGGAGGCGCTAGCACTGCAAGATGGCGGCCGTTCGAGCTATCGAATAGAAAGGCGCAGCACAGATTGTGTACGTGAGCGCCTGATTTCTTTTTCGTGTCTTTCAAGGGAACTGCACCTATTCTCACTACTCTTAGGTCATGCGATCTGGACTAGCGCAAAACATTTCTGTAATGTCCCATCGAACTACTTCAGACACGCACAGAGCGTTAAAGATTCGTTTATATTCGTTGGAAGACGAAAGCCTTAGAAAATGATTGCTTTATGTAAGGCTTTCGCCTTATATAAACTCACAGGGTTCCTTACGCTGTCACATGAGGCGACTCGAAGTCGAAAACCAGCCGGTGTGGCTATTTTATCATCATCATCATCGGAGCTTGAGAGGTCAGGTGAGTAGCTGGAGGCTTTGGTTGATGATGATGAACTACACCTCAGCCCTTTGTAATGGCTTGGCAGGTTTTAACCACCCACCCGTTACGCATTTCACATGGTGTGACGGCTAGCGCCATTCCACACTTCTGCCGCGCAATATTACATTTGTTAACCTGCTTCTTTGTCCGACATGACGACTGCATAAGTTTTTTTTTTTTTTCCAAAGCGGTTTAAAGTGCTATTCTCTCTACGGTGGAACACTTGACTATCACGCAGAGTACTTAGGTTATTTTTTTTTTTCAATTCAACCTGTTGAGACAAACATCTTCTAGGTTGAAGGGACTAAAGGGACTATCGGTGGAGGGACTCTGCCTGACTAGGGTCCCTCCACCGATACATTTGCTCGGATACAGTGGGACATAAAAAATACAGGGATTTCTTTTAAATGCGAAGCATTTCTTAGCGAACTTCTGCGACTTTGACCGTATCTATCTATCTATCTATCTATCTATCTATCTATCTATCTATCTATCTATCTATCTATCTATCTATCTATCTATCTATCTATCTATCTATCTATCTATCTATCTATCTATCTATCTATCTAGCCGCCTACGACTTTGTGCTCTCCTGGTCGCTTGGTTAATCGAATGTGCACCAAAATTGGTACGGCGTAACATGACTGTATGACAAACATAAATGACAAGTCATAACATGAAAATCATGACACGAATGTCATGTACAGCATGATTTACGTGCTACGCTCATGGTGCGCTGGCGGCCGTTTCGCTAGCTTGATATACACCAAAATTGGTATCTTGTGACGTGACTGTGTGACGAACATAAATAACACGAGTTAACATGAAAATCATGACAAGCATGTCATGTACAGCATGACTTACGTGCCACGCTCATGGTGCGCTGGCGGCCGTTTCGCTAGCTTTATATACACTGAAATTGGTATCTTGCCACGTGACCGTGTGACGAACATAAATAACACGAGTTATCATGAAAATCATGACACGCATGTCATGTACAGCATGACTTACGTGCCACGCTCATGGGGCGCTGGCGGCCGTTTCGCTAGATTGATATGCACCGAAATTGGTATCTTGCGACGTGACCGTGTGAAGAACATAAATAACGGGAGTTATCATGAAAATCATGACACGCATGTCATGTACAGCATGACTTTTTTAGGAACATAAAAGCAAAATTGGGAGAATTACGGCTGGAACCCTGATTTGTTATTCAACTGACAAAGGTCAGGTGAAAAGTTCGTACCACACACAGCGTTTTTCAAGGTCAGCGTCTCACGAGGCACTTTAGGATTTCGCCTAAATAAGGAAACGTTGTAGTGGGTGCCATGGTACCCGCTCCAGCAATTAAGCACGGCCTCCCGAAGGTTGTGAAAAACAGAACTAGTGAACCAAAATTCTGGTTGGTAATTCTGTATCAATAAATTGCCTAAAACTTTGCTGGGCAAAACTTTGTGAAGTGAATCCAATTCCTTCTTAACACACTCCTCGTATTTACTCATACAAATACCTCAGTTACATACTATTGTGCAGAATTTATTGTGCGATTCAGATGTGCATAAGTGCATTTAACATTTGCAATCATGCACGTGTTATCAGGAAATTGTGCGTTGAAGAAACACGGTGTCCTTATTTACTTGGTTTGCTTACGCTGAACATAGCTACAGCTAGAGTTCTGGCAAGACTTGTCTACAGAGTTCCAAACAAAGGAATTTGAAAGGATATTTAGTGTACAGTTCAGAATGCGTGAATTTTTTTTTTCATTTATCTTTGATTCGGTGCTTGCGAAACAACACGCCAGGGCTCACTTTTTTTTTCTTGTTTGTACATTTCGGGCTTAAATTGCCCAGATGTCATTGTAGAACTGTGGCGCTGACTTCATCTCCAACCTCAACCCGAGCCAAGGCATGCACACCACGACTTGATCGCATGGAGTGTCGATTGAGCCGTTTATATGAAACCCAATTTGCACGGCATATACGTCCTCTCGGCCAATTCAACGAAGTCGCTACTCAACGAGTTCCGCTGCGTGATCCATTAATCAGTAGCTGTCGTAACGAGAACGCCTCCGTTTCCTACCACTCCCACCGTCTGCACACTACGTAGCATTTATCTGCGAACGTGAGGTAAACCGCATCCCACGACTATTAGGGGCGAAGCTACTCTTAGTCTAACCTTGTCACGCGTCAGGCGTAACCGGCAGTATCTCCCGAACAGTATCTCCAATCACCGATCCTTTGCTTTGTTTGTTTGCTTGTAGCAAACTGCCCACTACTTCGTCTTTGCAAACATCCCACTATGATCCATCACCAATCCATTACTTCACCGACCATAAAGCCATTATAATGAAGGGGGAACGGAAGCCACCTTTGCAAACTGCCCACTACTTCGTCTTTGCAAACATCCCACTACGACCCATCACCGATCCATCACTCCACCGACCATAAAGCCGTTATAATGAAGGGGGAACGGAAGCCACGTCTAGCTGCCACTTACGATTAATAAAATTTCTTGTATAAATATATACAGTGTTTGTCACGTCTTTGATGATGTACTGGGCTATCGCTTTGATTACTGCTGGGCGAAACCACTGAAGATTTCACGGTGTAACCATGATTGCTTCAGGAGCTTCGCCCAAGCTCTTCATCATTCACCCGTGGATATGCTGTGAATTTTTTTATAGTCGGTTCGGTTACAACCATAGGCGTGCGCAGGGTTCCCCTTCAGGGGTGGGCGAAGGTGGGCGAAGGTGGGCGAAGGTTCATCGCAGCGCCCCCCTCCCTATTAAGTCAATGTATGGGTTAGGCTTTGCGCCCCACCCCTCTTATGTGACTGGGGGGGGGGGGGGGCAGAGGGCGCCCCCTTCCCCCCCCCCCCCTACTGCGCACGCCTATGGTTACAACCTAATAATAAATAGAAGCTTAACCAACGCCAATCACTGTCCTACCCAGGGATAATTTGCATAGACGTCCCATCCAATTACATTTCTTCATTTCCATGACGTCAAGCGTTCCTCGCGTGTTTCAGATATAGTCGGTGTATCCGTACAGACGCATGTTCTTGTCGCTGGTTTTAAGCCAAAAACTTGAACTTCCTGGCAAATTTCATCAGAGATTCTGATATCGCTCTTAGCCAAAGGTCATACTTTAGGTTAAAGAGGTGAAAAATTGGTGAACACGGCGTGTCTTTCGAGCCGACGCTTCGAAGGAAAGCAGTTTTATCTACACAAAGAGCACGCCACAGAGGGATGATGTGCTTATCATATGCAGCGGTCGTAGGCGTATTCGCGCAACGCTTGACTAAAGCTTGCGGAGTAATATGTAATGTTTAATACATTGATATAAAAGCGGATAGCCAACACTGCAACCACAGTTCGTGAACACAGATGTCTCTGGAGCTAACTTTTCGACAAGCGGTCTTATCTTCTTCAAGGCTGCAGTTGAGGCCTTGAAAAAGGCGAGTCTGCTTGACGAAACGTCGGCAGGACTTAGAAACTGAGCGCCGTTTTCGGTTTCAAGGAACATGCGCGCTCGTAGCGGTTGCCGGGCATCCTAAGATCTGGTTGAACGAAGTGAGGTTGACATGCATTTATTGTCTTTCGCGAGATTTTACAAATAAAGAAATTTGAGTGTACTCTAAAGAACTCTTCTTTTGTTTATTTGCTTTTTTTTATTTCTTATTTTGTGAATTCTAAATCGGGCGGAGAGTGGGAACTGTTTGACTTGTGTTCGCGTAGCGCTTGCATCCGCTCACCCTTGCCACTCGCTCAGCGATTCCACAAGTTGGATCGCGCTCGGTTACTTCGCTCGGTTGGCGTGCCAAGTATGGATACGGGAAAGATAAGACATTTGATGTGGCGTGCAACGAACGGAAGCCGCAGTGGGCCCCGTCGGGCAGGTCAACCATGCATTAGACGAAGAAGGCTAAATCGAGGCATCACATGTTCTGCGCGTATCTGAGGTGTGTTAACCCAGGGATTTCCAGTCCCGCGAAGGTTTTCAGGTTTCCCAGGGACAACGGGTGAGCACAAGTATTTGGGTCCATTATTTGAGCACGTATTCATTTTGCATGAGTACATGAGTGAACCCAGTTCTCTGTCAGCCTGACTGGAATGACATAAGCGTAGTGGCGCTAGACTAATTCGTCATGACGACAGCTTACCTGTTGCCGGCAAAATACGTTTATTAAAATGCTGGAATGCGTGCTGGTTACGCTATGCAATTTGTTCATCTTTTACTTTTGTCATGTAGTTGATGTGAAGTAATTATAGGCTCCTTCCTGTTCATGGAAATGCATGTAGCCAGTTTGAATCTTTGTGGGCCTTTACTTCTAATACTGTGACTGAAATACATGTAATGAACTCACTGATGCTTTGAGGGCGCGTCGCTGGAGCCTACGTTTTGACCAGTGGTCTTTTCTTCGTCAAGGCCATGCTGCTGCCCTGAGGAAGACAAGTCAACTTGCCGAAACATTGCCTCCAGCAGCATTCCCTGTTCAACGATTTCTCATCTTCACGCCTCCATCTTCCCCTGAACTTCTGTTTTGTTTGGTACTCAAATTCTGTAAAAAAAAATGTGTGCACCGTTATAATAAGCGTGATTGAGTCAAGTACGACGTGGCCTGCTCGTGACTTAATAGTTTTCGCCCTGGTTAGGATATTCTGGGTTCAATGTTTGATCATTATGTGCATATTTCAGTTGTGAATTAAAACTGCTTTTGCAGATTGACACTTCCACACTACATGTATGTCTCCGTTTTTTAGTACGAAACACGTGATTAAAAAAAAGATTTATATTTTACTTGTGTTGATAGAGTTTTGTGTCATTGAGAAATCGGTCAGTTTTACTTTGTCCATTTCACAACACACGAACAAAATTTTTAAAAATTGTTAACAAAATTTAACGAATGGCCGCGTCGCCCGAGCGGCCAGCGGACCTGCAAGAGAGCACGAACGCATTCCCCCTTGCCTGCGAAGTGGGAAAGGCGAGCTTCCGCGACAACCCGGTTTCGTGCCCTTTCCCTCTATTTCCTGACCTCACCAGTGACGTCATGAAAGAAATGTTTTGTTTGTGAATTATTTGTAGCTGGATACCCGGCAGCCGCCAGGGGTGGAAGCGGCGCTACCGCAGCGTATCAGCTTAGTATCAGCATGCGAGAGCGCGTCCCGTGAAAGGTTTAGCGCCTACCTATCTCTACACCTCTGTCGTGTTCCTTTCTTTTATGTGTGTTTAGAAAAATTTATTATCACAGACGGTTAACATCAATAACAATTCAACGTAACATTTGCTTGCTAGACATATGTTTACGAGGATGACAAAACAAACTTCAGTTACATAGAAACAAAACATGAAATGACGCGGAGGCAACACGTACAATCGATATTTCACACACATATACACACACACATACAAATTTGTCACAAAAAGACGGATATACGTATGTACATTACATGGCAAACAAAAATCACAAATAAAAGGTGAATATATACGTTTTGCGTATTTACATGGCATTTCTGCCGGCACCAAACGAGACATCAGCCTACCAAAACCAGGCAGGCCGAAAGAAAAGCTTCACGCGTCTGTCACACACCAACACAAAAGGGCAAGACCACTGCCGGAGGAATTCCTCCTCACCAAGAAAGATGAGCTCCTCTGACAGAACATACAGAAGCTCCGAGTACAGTCGCTTTAGGATCGGGAAGAGAGCGCGACGGCGACGGCCTGCTGCAACCGTCTCGCAGCGGTTGCACCAAAGACAGAAAGCACCGGCAACAACGAGAAGGCAAGCGAAGCGTACCGCGCTAATACACGCTACATTCATGGATGACCAACTCGCCCGATCAGCAACCCTTCTGAGGTATAGGGAGCTTCCGCCCCCTGACGTCGCCTCCAGTGACACCTCGTGTTCACGAATTTTTCGTCTCTTCTAGCTTCCGTCTACCCCCGAGTTTCTTCCTTTTTTGGGCCCTTTGGGTTGGAACGACGAACATTTTGTTTTCGATATGCGTAGTATTTACATTAGCGCAGAAAAACTACTTATGGCTGCACTTATAAAGAGCTTGCACGACTCTCTTATGATTGGCAAGCGCACCGCTAATTTGCGGGCGTAGCTTGTACTTAGTGGTTGTAACAGACTACAGCTTTACCTAGGATCCCTGTGTACAGATCCTGAGCCTTCTCAGCTCAGCTTTTTTTCGGCGAAATGACTAGGAAAATGTTGGCGCCTCGTAGAGGTCCTATTCAGTGCCCATGTGCTTCGAGTCGTCAATTAATTCGCTCTCGCGGTGCCATTACTTGGCCTCCTGGTTAGCTAATATAGTAGAACGACCGTATACGTATAGGCGCTTGGTCTGAGAAAATGCTGGCTCTGATTTACATCAGAGCCAGTATTACGTTTAGCAGCCAATTTCTTGGTGATTTCGAGCATCGCGCATAGTAGTCGTTTTACTGATTTTTTTTTATCGCGTTTCAATCCGTGAGCACCGTACATCTATACACGAGTTTCCTTGCAACAATGAACACCATAAGCTGCTCGTCTATTTGTAAAATTTTGAAAGTGCTCGTACATCATGCGGTGCTGCTTAAACGCGGCATTTGTACGGTAGTTTAACAACTTCGCAGATTGAAGAGGTCTGCGCAACGATGGTGCGATTTGCTGAGCGCGGGAAAGAACACGACGTGTCTGTTGCCGAGCCGGCCGATCTCTGATCGCGTGTTCGAGTTCTCGCGAGGCACGGCGCTCGCTCGTATATCAAAGTCCTCGCCAAGATTTCTAAAATAGATGTTTTTCTCTAGCACAAGCCGCCAGCTGCGCTCGTCGCACGCGCGAGAACACGCACTCCCTCCAAGCCGAACTAGGCGGCATCCGTCAATTTCGTGGATCGATGAGGGTATCTGTAGAGGCCTGTACAAGGAATGACCGTGTTTGCTCTGGCCAAAGGCACGCGAGCGCCACGTCCTAGGTTCTCAATTTAGAAGCGTTAGGATTACGCTGAGGCCCAACTCACCTATAGAACTTGGAGTGCGGAAAGTTACCTCTAAAAGTCAGAATACGAAATAAAGTTCCAATTTCCGACATTGCGTCCCCAAACCCGGTCAAGTATCTAACCACCGTGGAATGGCTAGCTGGACAGTGCAGCCGGTGAACGGTGAACAAGCATATAATGCACAACGCTTTCATCGTTGTGTACTCGATCGCGCAGTTTCTAGCACTTAAGTTCTGCTATCGAGCAATGGTTGAACAAAGTCCCTTTTAACTTGTGCCGAGACGTAATTTATCGCGCCTAGTTGGAAGTACGCAGAATAGTGAATCTGGAAAATATGGAAGTCGAAATTTTCCCCGCGTGAAAGCTGCCTTAATTAATGCGAAAACCTTATATGAGACAAGAAGTTCTCGGTACTTGGCGAGACCCGACGATACTTCACGAGACCTGACGTGATATCGTGAGGCCTTGTCGGCGGCGTCGGCGTCATCACGAGTGACGCAAAAGAAAGCTAGGTAATAAAAGCCGGTCAAAAGCCATGTGGTACTCAAATGACGTCATGATGGCGTCACATGATGACGCCATCGCACGACATTGTCGCTTGATCAAAGGCGGACCGATCACGAACGTTCTGCAAAACCATGCGATGTGCAGACAATTTGCAATGCCTCACATCCCGGGGGCAGTGCAAAACCACGTTAGGTACAGCAAGCTTTCATGGGTGGGAGGATCATTACAATAGACTCAGATGGAAAAAAGAGGAGAAGAAGCAAAGTGAAGGAGAAAAGATAGGGGAGAAAAAGAAGTAGAAAAAGCAGAAGACGGCTTTCGCCCCCCAATCGTTTCAGGCAAATGCATAGGGGACCCTGTGAGATTATTTAAATAGTATGGAACGAGACTTGTAACTCGGCGACTATACTCGTTATACTCAATACCAAAAAATAATGTGCGACAGTAGAAGCCACTACTTGAGTCTATGTAATAGCTCCTCGCCTTTTTCAGCTTCCCAGCTTCAGTCGAGTCCACAGAATACACCACCTCAGAGCACCACCATGAGCACCACCATGAGCAGAATACACCACCTCAGATATCGGCACTGTAGAAAGGCGTGATCAACAATGGCGACGATGTACAGAGCCGGATGAAACGGCCTTGATCCGTAATCTCAGCTTCCTTTGCTACTTTTTACTCAATAGTCCCCTCCACATTTTTAGGGTAGTAAACTGGAAACGCGACTGGTTAGCCTCCCTGCCTTTCCATGTCCTCGGCTCTCTATCCATCTCGCTCGCTGACCATAAGCTGTTATCCCAATCAGTGATAAAGTACTTGGAGAATCGTGCATCACAAACACTTATTCTATCAAGTTTGCACCATTTATAAGACGTGCGACACGAATGCTGCCGGTCAGCACACGGAAACCTTCTCCACAGTTGTATGCCTTTTTGCGGACATTATACAGCGCCTGTGCTTATACGAGGCGAGCACGAGCGAACGTGCTACAACAACCTTCGGTGAGGCCTTCCGTCTAAGCAAATACATTGATAATGATCATGAAGTCTACTTATGAGTAATTCACGTGTCAACAAGTGCAAAGTTTAATGGCTACGTGCTATGCATTTTCATTTCTGCGCACGCCGTTGTCCACAGGTCGCGCACTACGTGCATTCTGTAAGACATTGCATAAAGTAATGCTTGAAGCACATCCGCTTCATTAAGCATGTACGAATGCTACCGGCTCATTCTCTTCGTTGAGTCCCGTGGGAAACCGGCAGCAGCTTCAGTTCGCGAAGCTCCTTGAAAGCTCAGGTTGCGCACTTAATATTGGAAGCCGCGACGCCGTTAGCCGGCTGCACAGCCTCACTCGTTATGCTCGAGGCATTTGCGAATTTCGCTACACAAGTTACTCAAGCACAGGCCCTCTGTTAAAAAGTAAACATTTCTATATACATGACACTACGAGCACGCCGCTATATATAGAAATTTACATCGCGGCGTTGTTCTACCCAATACAGATGTAGATGTGCAGTAAATGCTTCAAATGCGATCTGCTTTTTCCTCCTGGGTCGATTCAGCAGAACGATGCCCAGAAGTAGATAAATTTAGCCCGCTTTCACCCTAAACCAATTTACGTTTGATTTTGCTTTGTTTTGCGAATAAGTACTGTCGGTCCTTGTTCACCTCTGATTTAGAATCTCTACAACAGTCCTAAAAATATTTTCTCCGCGGTGGAAGGTTTCCGTTATGATCCAAATCAATGACCTAGTAACTTCGTCTATATTTTCTTTTTCAAGATATTCTTTTTTTAAATGCGAATGCATTTCTTAGTCGGGCTATGTGAGGCATCCGGCGTTGTCCGCGGCGCCTTCCCCCATAGCAACAGCTGCGGGCGCGCGCGCTTATCCTCGCCCCTAGCAACCGGAGCATGTGGTGCGAGAGAGTGTAGGAGAGGGTAGGTGCAGTGCTTCGCCGCTCCTTCTCTCGCCGTTCGCTCTCTCTCCTCCCTGCGCCCCACTCTCCCGTCCGCTCGCGCCTCACTCTCGACCGTTGGCTGGCTGGGCGCCTCTCAAGGCGATGGCAGAAGTCGGTGAAGGCGAATGTCTGAGTGCAACGGTACCCTCTCTCGGAGCAAGAAATGCATTCGCATTTCCTCACGATTCCCTTGGGGGGAGGTGGGGGCATTTTTTTTTTCTACTGACGCTTCTGAAATCGCTTTTTTTTTCTTTGTATGAAACACACGATCTAGCACTTCTATAATCAATTACATCTCATATCTTATCCTGCCTACAGACAGAGATGAACGATATAGTAGTATAAGCTGGACAGTGGGCCTGCTATATTAAACGATATCGGTCTCACAAAGTAACCGCGCGGAAGGCTGTACAGGCGCGAGCTCAAGTTCCTGAGCACTAAAGGTTTACGTAAGAGACACCGAGAAAGCGCCTTGCTACAGAAGAATTTCGTCTGTACTCCGCATCTCTAATTTTCAGCTCCTTCTAGCCGGGAGAAGTAGCCAACCAAGGCTAACCTCTGGATCAGGGGCTAGGCAGAAGAGAGAGAGAGAGAAGAAATAATAGAAAAGGAAAGGCAGGGAGGTTAACCAGTATAGGACAACCGGTTTGCTACCCTACACATGGGGACAGGGTGGGGGAGATTAAAGGTGGAGAAGAAAGAGAAAGAAAAAGATAGCACATGACACTTTTTTCGGGGGAGGGGGGGGTGGGGGGCTCTTGATCTGAAGTGGGTGCCAGGCAGGTAGATGTGGTCCAGTGTCATTTTGTGCTCTGTATGCCGTGACAAAACAAGAAAATTTCGGGGGGGGGGGGGGGGGCGGGCATGGGCCCGGTGTGCCACCCCCTGACTACGCCACTGCTCTGGATAACCTTTCTATGCATTGTTTCCAACGCTCTATCTCTTCATCAATGCTGGATCTTATTACTGCTATCTATAATTGATTTGTATGCATTTTCCATTCGATTCATGACCAGTACCTTATGTTGAAGGCGAGTCGAAGTTTTCAAAGATAACACAACACGTCAGGCATGCATATTCTTCTCAATGCCTGGATTAAACAGAATGCCTTCAGGAATGCACGTCTTGAGTCACGGACTTTGCAGCCAAGCGTCACGGTTTGCAATCAGCGTAATGAGCCACGCAATCAGGGAGCAGCGATTGAGGACTCCCCTTTATTTGCGCAGGACGCGACCGGCGTCCCCCTCGGGACACGGAACTCCGAACCGATATTCCGAGGTTTCAATACGCTAATTCTGAAAGGGAACTGTGTTTCTGTGAGCGAACACATTGGTAATTAGCTCGGACTCTCCCAGTTCGCTATGCTTTCGAGCTGCCTGCATCCCGGCAGCAACAATTTCCGACCGTCTGGTACGCCGGAATGAAGTCGAATGTACCGCGCAGTCCCTGTCACCTCACTTGCAAAGATGTATGATTTATAATAAAGAGGTGAGACACGGCCTGGACAAGAGAAACTGTAATATCAGACAGTAGGCCTAGCCAGCGCGAACAGCAACAACGTTCAGCACGAGCACTTTCTGCTTAGCGCTGACGATCCGACTGTCTAGCTCTTCAGGGTGCACTTCTTCTTCATCACATCTTTCCCCCTCGCTGAAGACGGAGCCAGTTGGGTGTACTAAGGTGTCGTAAGAACAACGGGTTCGTGGTAGGGTTTGAGGCGATCCACGTGAACAGTTTCGCGGCCTCGGCGACGCAGGTCCGCAGTGGGCGTGAGGGGTTCGATGAGGTAGTTGACGGGAGAAGTTTGCTGTAGGACGCGGTAGGGTCCATGGTACCTGCTGACAAACTTCGAGGAGATACCTGGCGCAGAGGTGGGAGGCACCCACAGCCAAACAAGAGAGTTGGGCGAAAACTGGTTGGGGGGCCGTTCGTCGTCATGTCGAGATTTCTGTAGCCCCTGTTCTTCAGTTGTAAGGGAGCGAGCTAGTTGCCGACATTCTTCTGCATAGCGAGCAGCTTCGGAAAGTGGTGTGCCCTCAGATGAGTCGGGTCGGTAAGGAAGTATGGTGTCGATCGGAGACGATGGTTCTCGGCCATAGAGTAAAAAGAAGGGAGAAAAGCCCGTCGTCGCCTGGGGTGCCGTATTGTAGGCGTATGTTACGTAGGGAAGAATAAGGTCCCAGTTCGTGTGGTTAGAGGCGACATACATAGAAAGCATGTCGCCATGAGTTCGGTTGAAGCGTTCGGTCAAGCCGTTTGTTTGCGGGTGATATGCGGAAGTACAGCGGTGAATCACATGGCATTCAGCGAGAAGTTCTTGAATTACATCCGCGAGAAAGACGCGGCCTCGATCGCTCAGGAGTTCACGAGGAGCACCATGACGTAGAACAAAGCGTTGAAGCAGGAAAGACGCAACGTCACGTGCCGTCGCGGCTGGCAGAGCGGCCGTTTCTGCATATCTCGTGAGGTGGTCTATCGCCACAATAACCCAGCGATTTCCGGCAGATGTGTATGGCAGAGGACCGTAAAGGTCGATTCCAACCCGGTCAAATGGTCGCATTGGGCACGGCAACGGCTGCATTGGTCCAGAAGAGTGGCAATGATCGGGCTTGCGGCGTTGGCATTCTGTGCAAGATCGAATGTACTTTTGCACAAATGTGTACATGCCGCGCCAATAAAACCGAAGACGTAGTCTGGCGTAGGTTTTAAACAGACCAGCGTGTGCACACTGTGGATCGGCATGGAAAGCAGCACATATGCTAGCGCGGAGTTGCCTAGGTATGACAAGTAGCCATCTGCGGCCGTCAGAGCGGTAGTTGCGGCGATAAAGGATGCCATCACGGACGGCGAAGTGAGAGGCTTGTCGGCGTAGCGCTCGAGATGGCGGGCGGGGGAGTGCACCAGAGAGGTAATCCATCAAAGACGCGAGCCACGAATCTTTGCGTTGCTCCAAAGCCATGTTGACGGATCCCAATGGTGAAAATAAGTTGTCTAGAATGGAGACACTCGCAATGTCAGTGGGAACAGGCGAACGCGAAAGAGCATCTGCATCGGCATGCTTCTGGCCTGAGCGGTATAGAACCCGGATGTCGTACTCTTGGAGCCGGAGAGCCCATCGTGCCAAGCGGCCGGAGGGATCTTTGAGGGAAGACAACCAGCAAAGTGCGTGATGATCGGTAACGACATCGAAGGGTCGACCGTAGAGGTAAGGCCGAAATTTTGTAATCGCCCAGATGATCGCTAGGCATTCTTTCTCAGTTACGGAATAGTTTGCTTCCGCTCTTGTGAGTGTGCGACTCGCGTACGCAACAACATAGTCTTGGTAGCCGGGCTTTCGTTGTGCGAGGACTGCTCCAAGACCGACACCGCTAGCATCCGTGTGGATTTCTGTAGGAGCACTTGGATCGAAATGGCGCAGTATGGGTGGTGTTGTGAGTAGCTGACGCAGCGTCGCAAACGCATGATCGCAAGCCGGGGACCACGCAGATAGATTGGAGTCTCCCTGAAGCAGGTCTGTCAAAGGTGCCATGATCGAGGCGAAATTGCGAATGAAGCGGCGGAAGTATGAGCAAAGCCCAATGAAACTACGCAACTCTTTCAAACACGTGGGCTTCGGGAACTCTTTAACAGCACGTAGCTTAGCGGGATCAGGGAGCACGCCATCTTTCGACACGACATGTCCGAGAATGGTCAGCTTGCGTGCCCCAAAGTGGCATTTCTTTAAGTTTAGTTGGAGGCCAGCTTCAGCGAGGCATCGTAAAACCTGCTCCAAGCGACGAAGGTGCGTGGGGAAGTCTGGCGCAAATACCACTACATCATCCAAGTAGCACAAGCATGGTTCCATTTGAGACCTCGTAGAATAGTGTCCATCATGCGCTCAAATGTCGCGGGCGCATTACAAAGGTCGAATGGCATCACATTAAATTCGTATAAGCCATCCGGTGTGATAAATGCAGTTTTTGGTCTATCATCGGTATCCATAGGCACTTGCCAATAGCCAGAGCGTAAATTGAGGGAGGAAAAGAACTCTGCACCTTGTAAGCAGTCTAGAGCGTCGTCGATCCGGGGCAAAGGATAAACATCCTTTCGCGTTATCTTGTTGAGACGACGATAATCTACGCAAAAGCGTATAGTGCCATCCTTCTTTTTAACTAAAACAACTGGTGATGCCCACGGGCTATTTGAGGGTTGAACGACGCCGCGCTTGAGCATGTCACCTACTTGTTCATCAATGACGCGGCGTTCAGTCGACGATACACGGTATGGTCGCTGCCGTAGTGGTGGGTGAGTACCTGTGTCGATCTGGTGGCATACAGTCGATGTTCGGCCTAGACAAGTGCTCTGGCTATCGAAGGCTGGGCGAAATTTGTCAAGGAGGCTTACAAGGTCACGGCGTTGCTTTGAGTTGAGACCGTCGTCGATCACATGGTTGAAAATGTCGCCAGCGGATGTGCCATTCAGGGGACTACAGAAGAGGGCGTTGACCTCTGATGAACCATCAGGAACGGCCAACGGAAGTGATGGTTTCGCAAGGTTCCATTGTGCCGATACATTCACCGCGAAGCAAGGTAATCGGGAATGGGAATGGATTGCCCACAGGTACGTCGGTCACACCACCTTGAAGGGTAAGAAGAGCGGTTGGGAGTGGTGAGAGGTGGCGATGAACAAATGTAGCGGAAGGCGTGAAGAGGGCGGTAGCGTCGGAGGCAGCAGAACATGATACATGGGCCAAGACAGTAGCGTGCGGAGGGATCTCGGTGTCGCTAGTGATAATCACCTTCCTGCAGGAAAGAGGGACCGTCGGCAGGTAGAGCATCGTCAAGTGATGAGAAGGCGACTTCTGCACGGGCGCAATCAATGACGGCTTGGTGACGAGACAGAAAATCCCAACCTAAATAATCTCGTGAGAGCAGTGCGGAAGTACGACGAACTCGACTGTGTAGGGCATGCCTTGAATTAGGAGTCTGGCAGTGCACGCCGCGACAGGCTGGACGGGCTGTGCTGTGGCAGTGTGAAGAAACGGACCAAAGAAGGGGGTCGTCACTTTTCGGATTGAGCGGCACAGTTTTCGGCGATGACAGAGATTGCGGCACCCGTATCGATGAGAGCAAGAACAGATACACCTTCAAGAAAGGCATTAATAACATTTGGCGGCCGAAAGAAGAGGGCTTGTACTTTGCGACGATGACGCAGTTCTTGCCTCGGGAACTGCGCCATTAGTTTCCGTGTCGGGTGCAGATGGACGTCGACGCATCGGAGAGAGCGAGCGACGACGGGGAGAAGGAGACGGCGGTCAGGAGCTGGTCGAAGGCTTGGTCGCGGAAGTTGCAACTCGCGGTCTGAAGCGTAGGGGAACGTGGGGCCGTACTCAGATGCGCTTAGGTCGTCACGTAAATGTGGTGGTCGGCGGCGGCACAGGCGTGCGACGTGTCCGGGTAGGCCACACGAAAAGCATTGGCCGGTTGTCAGCTGTGCGCCAGGGGTTGGCCACTCGATGGACTGGAGGTCGGGGCGGCGTAGTGACGTAAGGAGGAGTAGACAACGGAGGCGGCGCGCGCAAAGTCGGTGGTCGTGGTCGTGGTCGTGCTTGCTGCTTCGGCGTACGTCAATGGAGCGGTGACTGGTGGTGCCAGCTCTGATGGAAGGACCTCAGACACTTGATCTTGTATGATCTGTTGTAGAGAGGGACTGAGCGACGTACTTCGTTCCGGCAGGCTGGGGATGAGCGAGAGCTGGCGAGCAACTTCTTCGCGCACAAAAGCTTGATCTGCGAGAGAAGGACGGATCTGGCGAGGGAGTTAAGCCGGACAACGATTCCTGGTGCGGGACAGGGCGGCGGGTGACGAGGCGTTGACGGCGGAGCTCGTCATAGCTTTGACACAGCTCAGTAACTTGGGCGACAGTACCCGGGCTTTTGGAAATCAGCATCTGGAATGCGTCCTCGTCGATTCCCTTCAAGATATGCTTGATTCTGTCCGCTTCGGCCATGGTGGTATCGACGCGTTTGCATAGGTCGATTACATCCTCAATATAACTGGTGAAGTTCTCGCCAGATTGTTGAGATCGTGACTGTAGGCGCTGTTCCGCGCGAAGCTTTCGAACAGCAGGACGGCCGAAGACTTCGCTGAACTTAGTCTTGAACGCTGCCCAGGTCGGAACGTCGGTTTGGTGGTTCCGAAGCCACAAGTGAGCAATGCCGGTTAGGTAAATGCTGACGGTGGCCAGTTTCATGGTGTCGTCCCATTTGTTAAGGACACTCACGAGTTCATATGTAGATAGCCAGTCGTCAACGTCGTGGTCATCAGTGCCGCTGAATATTGGAGGGTCCCGCTGACGGACCGCGCCGGAGCATGCGGTGGCCTGGGGAGCAGGAAGCGGCGGGCTTGTGTTGGATTCGGTGGTCATGGCGGCAGGTAGAGTCCGGCTGCGCAACTCCAGGATGTCTAGGAGACCTAGCAACCTCCACCAATTATAATAAAGAGGTGAGACACGGCCTCGACAAGAGAAACTGTAATATCAGACAGTAGGCCTAGCCAGCGCGAACAGCAACAACGTTCAGCACGAGCACTTTCTGCTTAGCGCTGACGATCCGACTGTCTAGCTCTTCAGGGTGCACTTCTTCTTCATCACAGATTATTCAATTACACGTTCTAACTGTGTACAGGCACCAAGTATGCTGAAAACTATGAAGATGACCAAACTTCGCACGCTGTAGGTATACCCACCTTGGCTTCATTGTTAAAAACTATAAGTATCGTAAAAATTGGTTCATGAATTGTAAAAACTACAGAAAAATGACTTTTGCGTGGGTTGCAGTGCTTTCGAAGAAGACCAGGAGCTCTATACAAAATGATAAAATTATATGAGGGGTTAGGCCCAAATGTCCAGGCATTATTACTCTTTTTTTTTCTGCAGTATCGCTAAAATGTACAAACACGGGTTTCACAACCCCCGCGTTGTGCAGCACCTAATTGATGCCGATTTCTCAATATGCAAACTGTGCCCTAGAGAAAGAAACAACGGCCTCCGGTGGGTTTTGCAAATTTTGTCGAGCGCATGCGTAAACACGTCAAACTGCGACTTTATTTACAGAGCATCGCTTCGCTACACATAGACATAACTGAAGAACGACAGAGGAAGGCACCCTGAACGTAAGGCGTTTGCAGGCTTTCGCAGGCGTTTGCAATTTCACCGCAGCCATCCCCCCCCCCCCTTTTCACTATACTTTTACCGAGCCCTTCCCACTGAAGCCCTTACTATCAGAGCGCAGCGCAGAAACTGGGGGGGGGGGGGGGAGGTGCTTTGAGGCTCGCCTTTCCGAGCACAAGGCTCTGATGAAGGGCCTATCTACGTAATCAACCATGTATGGCTGCGCCCATGCCGAAGTGCTATGTTCAAGAAACGATCACACAGAAAAGTATTTGTCCTCACTGAAGTGACAATGCTAAAAGACCGCGTGTGGGGTGAACATCTTAAACGAGACGTGACGGAAGTCATCACTATTCGGCACGTTGTGTTGCATATAGAGGGGCAGGCCATTATTTATATACCGCTATCCATATGCGACTGCGAAGCGGCGTGCACCCACGTAATTGCAGCCCGTAATGGCCCATAAAGAAAGGTTAGGCATTTGCCATTCACGCTCGGGTCACAGTCCTGGCACGCATAGAAATGGCCGCATTCCCGCTCGGAGGGAGGCTGCTCCGCCTTACACCATCTCCTGATACGGTACCTTAGCGCTTCCCATTTTCACACAGCTGCTTATTTTACACTATGTTGTCCTTGCCACTTTATTACTTTTTTCTTTACTTGGCTTTGCAGAGGCTGCCGGAAAAGTTTCTCAATGCAGGGAATTCTCGTTTTTATTGCTCATACATTTAACAGAAACGCGCGCTGCATTTCAGCCGGTCACGGCAATATGAATGCGCTGTGTATTACGAATGGTTCTTCTCCAGAAAATGTTCGCTGTTTCACCACGCTGCTGCTAGTGTTTTGTCGCGTTAAGCCCCTAGATACTGATGGTAATTTTCACGCAGCAGTAAACGTGTAAATGTTGAACGCATTAAAATCCCGGTGTATCGCGAGTTGTACTGGCCAAACTAGAAGGTGCATGAAATTCTAGAATTTTGGTCAGAACACGTATTTCTACGCATAACAACATATCTTGTCGTTAAAATGCTGCGCAATTAGTTTTTCTATATTGGGATGCAAACCATAACACCTTTGCGATGTACTTGTCGCGCTGCTTCACCACCAGCTGCTGCGATGACAGGAATAAGGAGTAGCCGGTGCCTTATTGGTGCGCCAACAGTGGCACAGGAACTCGGGAACGAGGGCGAAGGAGAGGAAGACGACAACGAAATAGAACAGCCTGCCCGCAGCAATGGTGCTGTCTCTGTGTCGTTCCTTTACAATGTCAATATTCCTCTACAATGTTCCTTTATGTCGTCAAAAAAAAAAGATGAGTCCAAGAACGACAGGCTCAGAGAGTTTTAGCTATTCACGTAAATAGACCGCACCTCGGGACCTGTGCATTGCACAAAATGCACACGCGAGCCAATATTTTTTTTTTCTTTTCTTCTTATTATTTCGGTTATCGCGCCCTTTTCTGACAACACGGAAATAGAGATTGATGATGCGCTTGAAATGCACGTTATTGTTATTCGGGAACACGTGGACCCGGTAGAGTTGGTGATCGCTGCATGACATGTTTACTGCCACAAAAGGACGAGGATAGCGAAATCAACACAAGCAAGTACACTCTAAAAAAAAGAGAGAGTATGTGTGACTCCTTTCAGGGAGTCTTGACTTGCCACGTATACGACTCTCTTTAAAGGAAGACTAAAGGCAAATATTAAGTCGACGTTGATTGTTGCAATAGCGTCCCAGAAACGTAGTGCTTGTTTTGTGCCAAGCAAATGCTTATTTTGAAATAAAATCACGTTTTAGTGGTCCGCAATGCGTTAGCGCACTTCAAATCACCACCCGCATGAACGGGCCTTCTGACGTAGCAGATGCTGTGCCCAACGTTGCCCGCCTTTACTGCCCGGCCGCCGACGCTACGCCTTCTTGCGCAACAGCGGCCATCAACCTTGCCAAGACGCAGCCACGGGCCACTCCGAAACTGTATAGTCCACTGTAACGGAGCTTAGCTTGACCAGCAGCAGAAGTAGAGTATCGACAGTGCGTGCGAAAATAGCGAGAGCCAAGAACACGCAGCAGTACGCGATACCGAAACTACCACTGAGACCCGACCGCGTGGGCGAAGCGCAGCTCAACGAAAACGTAACTTTTGAACCACTCGCGCCGTTCCCCATGGTAACGCTAAGGGTTCTTTTTTCCATGAATCAAACACAAACGAACAAGCAGCATTTTATTACGCCTTGTGATGCACGGAAGGTTCTTTTTTTTATCTCAACTAGTTTGATTACTAGTGATTAAATGTATTCAGACTCTCCCACGTCATCGGGATCATTTCGAAAATGTCCACTCGTGGCGCATATCATGTCCTACATTTACCTTAATTTCTCGTTTAGTAGAGCACTGCTGTTGACAATATCGACGTTTTAGACGTTCTCACACATTGAACTTTCACTCTGACATAAATTGTTATTAAATGCGAAGCATTTCTTAGCGAACCTCAGGCACTTTGGCCGTTTCTATCTATCTATCTATCTATCTATCTATCTATCTATCTATCTATCTATCTATCTATCTATCTATCTATCTATCTATCTATCTATCTATCTAGCCGCCTACGTCTGGGCGCTCTCCTGGTTGTACCCATAATTTGTAATACACCAAAATTGGCCTAGCAGGGGATCAGTTTATGACGAACACGATTCACTGGTCATGACATGAATAACGCAAAATACCTGTCGCGTACGTCATGAAACCCTTTCTCTCAGTCACGTGTGGCAAATGCCCGTAAACCAAAGTTAATGTAACACGGGTATGTGCCACAGGTGATACAGAGTCTCAACCAACACAGTATAACCGCGAACACACACATTGACACACACGGAAAGTGATAATAATAATTGAATGGGTTTTATGTCTGAAAACCACGATATGATATGGAGACGCCGTAGCGAATGGCTCCGGAAATTTTGACCATTGGGTACTCTTTAACGTGTACCGAGATCGCACAGAACACGGGCATCTAGCATTTTGCCTCTATCGAAATGCGATCGCCGCGGCCGGGATCGAACCCGCGAGCTTCGGGTCAGCAGCCGAGCAACTTAACCGCTACACCACTGTGGCGGACGCAAGGAAAGTGAAGAAACTGAAGACAGAACACCCCTGGAAGACGCTCAAATCCACTCGTCCACCTGGTCCACAACGTGGACCATGTGGATTACGCAAAAACCGGCGTCAGTGCTTCCTACAATAAATCTGCTGAGAGAACCAGACCTCTCATCATTACCGGTGTCTTCAACATTGATTTATCAGAACCAAAAATGCTTGGTCCTTGTACTGCGTGAAAGACGGATTGGATGTGGAGAGGGCATCAAAAGACCTCGCTGCCACGTCCACGACAGGAGGCATCATAGATCATTTCATCGTAAGAGGCATCCAGGATTTCCACCAGCTGTACTATACCTCCCACTTCACTACACTTGGACTCCTCGTAACCACGATCACGAACGAATCCGATTAACAAGTCCGGTCCAGCTGCTGCTGCTCACTGATCACTGTGATGATGACCATGTTCGAGAACTGTCAAGAACCTCTTTTTACACATAGACGTCACACTCTGCCCAGGCGGCGCTGCGAGAAACACCGCCCCCAGCGCCCTCATCGCAGCACTCGCATTAACTGGGTATAGTGCAAAGACAGCCGTCCGCAAGCGAATGTGCATAGGCCACAATATATCCCTATGCAGGAAAATTTGCGCTAAACTAGAAAAGGACAACACAAAAAAGGAACACTTAAACAGATCGAGCGCACACTACCAACTGTTTTTATTGAACGTAGAGAATCAGTTAAATAGGGAACCCCGAACTGCGCAGACAACCCGTGGCTGCGCATAGAAACACAGACACATCGAGGAACATCACGTGTTAACGCACCTTATTCATCAAAAAAAGACACTTCTGCGCCGTAGAGCGCTACCGAGGCCTCACTTACACAGCTATCTTTTTTCCCTTTAATGAAGAATGCTTCCAAAACCTCCCGAGCACACGTGTTTTTGCTACGTCCAAGTATTTTAGTCTGTTGAAAACACGTGTGCTCGGGAGGTTTTGGAAGCATTCTTCATTAAAGGGAAAAAAGATAGCTGTGTAAGTGAGGCCTCGGTAGCGCTCTACGGCGCAGAAGTGTCTTTTTTTGATGAATAAGGTGCGTTAACACGTGATGTTCCTCGATGTGTCTGTGTTTCTATGCGCAGCCACGGGTTGTCTGCGCAGTTCGGGGTTCCCTATTTAACTGATTCTCTACGTTCAATAAAAACAGTTGGTAGTGTGCGCTCGATCTGTTTAAGTGTTCCTTCTTTGTGTTGTCCTTTTCTAGTTTAGCGCAAATTTTCCTGCATAGTATGAACCAACTAGCCCCTCAAGACGTCCTGATCAATATATCCCTCCTCGTTCGTTGGTGTCGAGGCGCTGTTTCCTGAAAACCAAGGACCTGGAAAGCTTCTTCCGCCAATGCACGCTTCAGAAACAAAGGAAGCTGATCAAAGCGAACTGCGAATACAATGCAAAATAAGTTTTAGTTATTCCCGCGCGCTGCAACTCGCAAGTACAAGCGAGCATCGTACAACATCGAGTTCGAGGCAAACCCTCCGACATCCGTTCTCTAGCACCTAAATGCGTTAAAATCGGGTATATACGTAATACCACAGCGATAAAGTACATACACGATCAATTTACTTAGCTATGCATCTTACGATCAGTGGTACAAAACTCCGTTCATCAGGGACGAATGGCCCCGGCGATTTTCGCCTTTGCAGTTGCATTCTCCATTAATTCATCTCTCGCTTCCTGTGTATTGGACTGCTTTATTACGCATCCTCAAATGGTCTCTTGATGGTCGTCTTCCGTTTGTGTGTACTGCAAATGGAGATACGTGCGTGTCCACTTTCGCGGGGTACAACCAAAGGCAAAACCGTGGCCTCTGAGATAACTACGGCAACCGCGGAGGACACGGGCGAAACAAACCTGAAGGTGGTCACGACCAACATTCTGCGATTTACTTGTATGACGCACCTGTTAGCTGGTTAGAACCAGAACTCTGAGCCTTCAAAACGTACGCGCGCGGTGCTGGGTTGTGACGACCAACTCGTCGCGGTGTGCGTATCACGCGTCTTCAGTCTGCCTCTAGCTGCTCACTTCGTGTTACACGACAAGCACCGCGGTCAGAGCCTCTGCTGAGCTTCATAGTCAAGGTTACCACGGTTCTCTATCAGGGCTACGCAAAACAACAGCAGAGCAACATTATCACACTTTCTCATGCGACCGGCTGGGGAGAACGCGGGTACTTCGTTTCTTCTTCGCGCGACAACTATGGAAATCGGTAAAACTGAACGTTGTTATTCAGTCTTTTACGTCCGTGGCAATTCACAACGCAACAGTGCGTCTTTTGCGGCGTTTCTTCGTAGCGTGCGGAGGGGCCTTGTCTGCTGCTGTTTTCGCCGTCGTTCTGGCGAGTGATCCAGCAAGCACTTCACGACGGTTCAGTGGCGCGTCCGACTAGCGGAGAGCAATTCACAGCTCTCGTTCTGAGTGTTAAACGCGCAAACACACGCGATATTAAGCTCAATCGTTGTTTCGCACTCGCTAGTTGCACCTGGTCCCATAGCAAACTGTGCGAGGGAGTTGGTCTATGCACTACTCAATACTTCTCCGACAGGTGGCGCCACACGTCTTGGAAACTCCAGAGTCTGACGTCTATACACAAGGGTTCGTGAAACGTGCGTGCGTTCTCCGTCATAACGGACAACTATAAGCACTACAACTGTAACTGTGACTCTAACGTACGTGCAGTGCGTCTGTGCATGCCATTCGGCTGTGTATATATCTAGGCCAACATTCTTGAATGAAGCTTAGTTGCGAGTTACACCTGTCCTGTGCGTTTGTGTTTCTTCTTTGTCCTGTTCGGATTCGCGCTATCCAGTATTGATGAATATAAGCACTACGTATCAGCTTACCGCGTCTGGTGTTGGTAATACCCCTGTTGCTGTTGCCATCGCTACGTTACTGTAAACAACTGGTTATATAATAGATATGCGACTCTTCAACATATGAGTGTGCGTATACCACTTCCATATTTCTCTAGCTTCATTCCGTAACGTTCTGCTCAATTCTTCGCATAACATCGATTCCCTCGGTATGTGGGATCTGCAAATTTTTTTGCCTTTAGTGTCCCTTTGAAGAGGCACGCTAACTCCCTTGTGGGTCACACGACTCTCCGAAGAGAGGATAATGAACTTCAAAGAGAGTTGACGTGTCTCTTTAAAGAGAGTCATATACGTGGCAAGTCAATACTTCCCGAAATGAATCACACATACTCTTTCTTTTTTCTTAGAGTGTATACAGGCGGTGTGCGATTCTGTCGGAAACGCTGCCCTTCTTTCGCGGTAACAAATATCTCTCCTTCAATGTCTGTAAGAGCGCATTGGATAGATCTCTCTGAAAAATGATACAACAGTTTAAGAAAGCCTACGTATGCAAAACAAAACACGTAGACGTTTCGTATAAACACACATGTTCACGAAGGAATTACGTCGTCTCACTTTTTCCTCCTCGTTCGTGCGCGCGCAAGGAATAAAAGAAGAGTGATTTCGCGACAACGAAATTACGCTTCTGTTTTAGATATTTATGTTCGAAAATGTACATTCTCCGGACAGGAATTCAACCACGTTTTGAATGACGAGAGCTTTCGCGGCAATGATGTCACGTGGTCGTGACGTCGACGAAGACAGCAGTCGGCGTTTGCAGAATGAAACTGTTTATTTGGCCGAACTTGTGGCCGGGAAAATGAACTAGAACTACAGCAATACACGCTGTACAATGATAGCGGCGAACAGGGCGTCGTCCATCGATCAACTGACAAGCAGTCAAGCGCGTCGGCTTTTATACAGGCGCTATCGAACTTTCCAACGATATCGCTGGTGGCGGCGTTATCTCTCGACAAAGCTGGAACATTCTCGTGCGGCGCGCAATCTTAACAGATTGTTCCAAAACAATCGCGAAGCTTCCTACACATCACGGCGAGGCCTGCGCAGCGCGTTGCCCACAGTTTTTGTGGGTGAAGCTTACACTCATGAAATATAGGACTCGCGGCAATGCCCCCCTCTGAAAAAGCATCGTCCCGATGCTTAAAAACAGAACATGAATACATGCAATACTAAAGAAAACTAATAAAGAAAGCAAACATTAGAGTCCTGAGGTGCGCTAACGAGCATAGTACGGTTTAAGGCGCACCACATGCACGACCTCGGGTCGAGCTCGGCGCCTCTGGGAGTTCGTGATGCCGTCGGGGACAACCTCGTAGTCGAGTACGCCGAGACGTCGAAGTACCCTGTACGGTCCGAAGTATCGTCGAAGAAGCTTCTCGCTCAGTCCGCGTCGTCGTATTGGCGTCCAGACCCAGACACGGTCGCCGGGCTGGTACTCGACGAAGCGTCGTCGAAGACAGCAGTCGGCGTTTGCAGAATGAAACTGTTTATTTGGCCGAACTTGTGGCCGGGAAAATGAACTAGAACTACAGCAATACACGCTGTACAATGATAGCGGCAAACAGGGCGTCGTCCATCGATCAGCTGACAAGCAGTCAAGCGCGTCGTCTTTTATACAGGCGCTATCGAACTTTCCAGCGATATCGCTGGTGGCGGCGTTATCTCTCGACAAAGCTGGAACATTCTCGTGCGGCGCGCAATCTTAACAGATTGTTCCAAAACAATCGCGAAGCTTCCTACACATCACGGCGAGGCCTGCGCAGCGCGTTGCCCACAGTCTTTGTGGGTGAAGCTTACACTCATGAAATATAAGACTCGCGGCAATATCCTGCCAGAACTTTTTTCCCTTAGTGCACGTCATGGAACACCTGAGCTGTGTGTTTTCTGCCTTCAGGAACAGAATGAAAGCTCCACGAAACTTTTGTTGTAGACGTGACAGAAGAGGTGAAATGCCCAATCAGCAGCAAGTTCGATAGGAACGGGCAAAGATAATGGAACTAGACAGCCGCATTCGATTGTACCGAGGCACGTAAAAGAAAAGCTACTACACGAGTTAGAATTAGCGGCGAGACAAGACCGTGGGTTAGTGCGAGAGCTCGCAAAATCAGGGATGTGCTTTCGCTGGGTCTTTTCTTTGTTTTTTTTTTTCTTTTGGTGAAAGTTCAGGCCTTTCGGCGCTTTCAACCGTAGATCAAAGACAGCCGGCGTGCTCTTCATTTACTTCTGTCAGCTCGTAACAAGCACAAAGATAAAATCGATGCCCTATACGAACCGGAGGTGTTGTTCTTAGCAAGGCTTGCAAGAAATGAAAGAAAAAAAAAAGATAACAAAGGAACGCGGAAGTGCAAGCCGTTCCTCTTTGCTCGCTTCCTTGCCCTTCGTCGTCTAGGGCGAGCCGTGAAAGCAATTCAGGTTCTCCAAAGGATGGAACAGCGAAAGAATAAAATTTTCGAGGCGTGCAATGGAGGTGGTGTGTAGAACTGCAACAGCACTGAAGCCGCTACTTTTCCGTGGGAGTAGACAACGCTGAGGCGACAGTTCTTCCCGAAGTACTGCGCTGACCTGGCTCTTCTCAGACACAGCTAACCACCCTTTGTGGCATCTATCTTAAGAAACAAACCAAAGAGCACTTGCTTGCAGATATATATTAGTCCCAGTGAAATACATAGTAGCATTTATTCTGACGTTTCGACATGGGCGCTGCCTTTATCAAAGATCATCTTTGATAAAGGGCGGTCCCCGGTCGAAACGTCACGGTAAATTATGTTACGTTTTTCCCGGTGACTTTAATCCTATCCTTCGCCAAGTAGCCTGGTACCTCCTTCTGAATTTATATACGTGTATATATCGCAAAGAAACACGATAAGCTGACCCTGAGGACATATCGGAAAATGAATATACAGACGGTCGTAAAAACAATACAATGCGTTTAACTAACGTTGCGGCCGTTGGACCGGGCGAAGGACTTATGTACATATATCTGTGCGTAATGTCGCCTGTGTTTTTTAACCAGAATGCATGGCCGCTGAGGATCAGTATAGTACGTGCTAATTAACTAACTTTTTAAACCGAATACCAAACATGCGTTCAACGAACAGTCATCCTCTACGACCAAAGCGTCCATGCCGTTTACACGGAAAGAGGAACGCTCCACGAAATATATCCTAATTGAAAGCGCGCCGGTGCTCGACGAGACAGCGCCCCCCATTTTTTGGAGAGCGGGATTAAGCAACGCTTAATCCTCTTAGCTCAAGCTTCTTTCGGTTCAGAGCAGCTTAATGCTCGCCCGTAAATTCGCAGTCGCAACCGCGCGAACGTTGCTTACGTCAGGTACTGCTCAGGTAAGGGTATATACGTGCACCACTCGCGGGCTGCCACAAAAATTGATCCTCTTCTCCGCCGGCACGGTGCTGTAAGCCGATCAGGGTCCATTAATCGCAGGTCAGATTATACTGCCGAAACTTCAGCGCCAGTTCGCGATCCTCTTTTCCACTTCCGCTATGAATCTATAAAAGGATACGAAATAATTTCACTGCGTGAATATTTTTAGCGGCACGAGTAACGCCTGATACTCTTGCTTCTCCACCAAGCACTTCCGGTCGAGCACTTACTTCCGGTTTCCCGAATAACCAGCATGTCTTCTAAGAAATAAAAAAAGTACGAAATCGATGGTTCTGCTTCTAGTTACGAGTTATTATATATTGCATACATATGATATTGGAGCATAAGTTTACTTAAGATAACGGCCACTTAACTATCGGAATAATTAAAGAAAATTAATTGAATTCATTCGTAGAAAAGCCGGTTTTCTTGCGAGCAGCTGGGATTGTGGCGGCATCTGGCGGAGCAGATATCAACCACGCGCTGAGTCCTTCTACATGGCCTCTGAGATTCGCTCCGGAACGACGAAACACATGGTTAACCCAAGGAATACACCAGGGCACACGAACGCCGAGGAGCGAGTGCGACTACCAGACACCTAAGATGAATGGGATCGCCTCCAAATTTTAACGCGATAGCGTTAAAGAGCTCGTTTCGCAGAAATTCCGGCGTCGGCGTCGGCGTCGTTGGTTATGAGCGAAAAATCATCATCTCGTCCGTGACGAAAAATCAAGAAAGCAGCAAATAAAATAAATAATAAAAATGTTGGGTCCGAGTGAGAATCGAACCCAGGCCGTCTGCGTGTCAAGCAGGTGTTCTACCACACAGTCACGCCTCTGCTTGGAACTGCACTGAAAGTTACTTCCATGCTTCACAAACATACGCGTCCTGTATACAGGTGTCACGGTACGAGATGTAATATCGCAGTAATATTGCGTGGTACAAGCGTACATTGTTATCGGGCGTCACACCACGTGAATATCATAACGACTTAGGGGTTAAAGCCAGCCACCCATTACAAAAGTCACACACATTACTGCGCGTATTCCCTTAAGACCACGTAGTGGGTGCATCACAACTTCCAAAAAGTTTCTCGCGCGTAATTGCTCCTGGTTTAAAGCATGTTACCCATTACATAAGGCACACACCTAGTGCGCTCATTCTGTTACACACACGTAGTGGGTGCACTGATAGGTCGAAAAAACGTCACGCGCACAGACGTTCTCTCTCGCCACTGGGCTCATAACGCGCTTGTGATGGATTCTGTGTCGTCTACAAGCGCCAACTACACTGTGGTGTCTTCCTCATCGGCGAGTTTTGGTGGGGCATCAGTGTCAAGTGGTGCACGACAACGAGGGCGGCCACGCAAGACGGAGGCGGAGAAAACAGACACCAAAGTTCGGCGTGCTGCGGCTATGCGACCACTTTGTACTTTGCCAATTACATTACAGTAATGGACAATCTGAATTTCTCGAGTAACAACATACAATCAGAATTATGCACTAAGTGGTCCAAGTAAGCACTAGGGGCAGGGTATCGCTATCGCATTGAACTCTTGAAGGCGAAGCTTAAGCGTCCCCCAATTTTTTACGTTATTTTATATGTAGCAAAATTGGGAGGTAGTCTGTGTTATAGCTCGGTTGTTGTCGAAAAATACCTAATTTGCATTCGAAATTTTTTATATATGAACACATAGTACGGACTTTCGCCAAAGTAGCATTCTAAATAGGCTCATGCAGGTCGTTATCACAACGAAATCTCCTAAGACCAGTTTAGAGGTAGAGAAACTTCTAATATGTAAAAGCG
The DNA here is from genome assembly GCF_013339695.2 of Rhipicephalus sanguineus. NCBI lineage: Eukaryota > Metazoa > Arthropoda > Arachnida > Ixodida > Ixodidae > Rhipicephalus > Rhipicephalus sanguineus. The sequence continues at coordinate 69,958,994 of NC_051177.1, read as the reverse complement.
CCTACTGAAAAAGCGCTAATAGAAACGACCAGCTACGCTCTTGCAAGCCTATCGCGGTGACTCCACAACTACACCGTCCTGCCGCTAAGCGTTAGGTCACGGTTCAGAATCCCGGCAGCGAAGAGATATACCAAATCAAAAGAATCTGGCGGAACAAATTCCTGTTCTTGTCTATGTCAGCATAAAACATTTAGAGGCCACGATACAAAAGAAAAAGGCTTAATGTTCCTGCTGCTTCTACAGGCAGCCCCGAATTTATATTTCTGACCTGTTCCAAAACGCGCTAAAAACATGTACTGTGCAGTTCGACCGAATACAGTCACAAATTACTAAGAGGAGGAGGAGGAATAAACTTTATTAAGGGAAACCAGCAGGTTTAAGTGGCCGGGCCTAGGCCTCCCATAAGGGGGCGTCAAGGGCTTGCCTCAACGCCGCCTCACGGGCGTGCTGGGTCGCCCAGGTTTGTTCGTCAAGAGCGGAGCTCCGCAGAACCTCGCGGAGCCTCGACGAAAGGGTCGTAGTGTTAGTGTGTGTGTACTGTGCCGGGCACTCCCACAGCATATGCGAAAGCGTCGCCGGGTGAGTGCCACAGCCCCGGCAGTTGGGGGTAGTGTACACGTCCGGGAATATGAGGTGGAGGCGGGCAGGGGAGGGATACGTGTTTGTTTGTAAATTCATAGTTTTTTTCAGACCTAGTTTCTTATTTTAGTTTAACTAACACATGGCAATAATGACGGATACTTGGCAATAGTTTAAGCCAACATTAGCTATAATTTAAATAACATTGGCTAGCACGAGCCAGCGTTAATCAATGCTAACCAATGTCGGCAAGATGCGAGTCAAAACGGTTGGAGGACACGAACGGTTACTGATGACAAATTGCAACGTGGTTCTCTAAGATACACTAACCAACATTTGCAATCATTTAGCCAAGTTTAGCCAATACAAGACAGAATCATCCAACGTTATCCCACGCTAACTAGTACTGCTAGTATGCATGCAAATAGGTAGATCAGGACACCACTGGTGGCCGCTCGTCCACCATTCACAGTTCGAAAAGGGAGCGGGGTACACTAAGGTTCGCTGTCGCTATCAAGTGTTTCATGCAGGAAAATCCCTCTTGCAAATTCCTCCTTTCGGCAGGCGACAGCCAGCAACTAGAGATACTTCATTGGACTGCAGTTTAAATAACATGGAATAAGCTCTAAAGATGTGCTCGCCTTACAAAGTGTTCGTATTAAAAAATACCTGCTAATATTGATGCATCGAAAGATCCACTTTTCTTACAGTATATCAACCATCCGCGATCTTAAAACATTAAAAGATTCATAAAATTAATAAAACCAGGATGCCCTAGGAAGCATTTATTTTATTTTCATGACAGATAATACTGCTTTACGTATCCGTGTTCAACGTGCATTGAATAATTGAATTTTGCAGCTCGCTACTAAGAAACACCGAAACGACGAAGGAAGGAACATAAGAGGGCAGGACAAAGTCTTGTCCTGTTCACTTGTGCTTCTTCCTACGTCATTTTTGTCCGTGTGTGTGTGTGTGTGTGCCTCAGTAAAGCGCTGTGAAAATCAACTACGTACTCCAGCCAACTGGCCCTACCCTGCCTGTTCCATTGAATAATTGTTGGTTCCATTTGTGCAAACGTGCACACTACCGCAAATGCTAATATTCCTTCTAGCTTGCATTTATCTGTGCTGGCACTTCTAACATATTTCCTATATTTAGCAGGTGTAAACTGTGTCAACCTCAATCGTCTTTGTGACAGCTGGCCACTGTTCTCATTCTCGCTGTCGACTTGCACAGGCGGCCCGAAAACTTCCTCAGTTATTGCGCGTTCTGTGACAGCCGCGCAATTTTCCGTGCATTCAACAATGGGGCAGCTGTGCGTGAAAGCTTATGTCAAATGTACGCAGTGTCCTGTGAAAGCGCCGAGCGTTAATTGCAGCACTTCCGGGGCACTGCAAATGAAACGAACGCTGGAACAGGAACACGCAGAGGATAAAACGAACGCACATAATGTTCAAAACCATAAAGGAGCAATCTCGGGCAAGTTCGTATCAATCCTGAAGCTATAATACACGAGAATCTAACAAGCAGGAGGCAAATACCGAAAGGAAGCCCATAGGAAGCGCGGATGAAATTTCTGGGGGATGTTCATTACCGTCAGTCTGATATCACAGAGTCCATTGCAGATGCCGAATATCTTTGTGTCTGCGTGCTTTCGCGCGACAGCTAATTAGATGAACATGCGCGAAGTTTCTCAGCTGAATAAGAAAGGAGCATGTAGACAGAAAAAAAAAAAACTGCTGATCCCCAAGAGGAAAAAAAAACAAAAAATAATTAATACCGTTCGCATATAAGTTAATCAAAGCAATGTCATTGCGGCCCTAACAAAAAGAGCGAGCGCCCTAATTGCGAACCTGATTTTTTTCTTCCCGCTCCTGCTTCCCTCTCCTGCAAGAAAAGTAATTAACGCAGAGACTCGTCGTATAGCTCTGATTTTTTATGTTCACACAGTGTAGCATTCTCTGGCATTCGTGCAGTTTGATGCCTGCTCTAACGTTGGACTGAACTCGCTTTTGAAAATTTTGGGGGGAGTTTCTAGCGCACATCTTCGGTTCTAGACATCATATATATAGGACAATGACATAAACGTAAACTTACTATGATCAAGATTAGGATGGAGGTACTTTATACGTGTCAGCCGTCAACTTCTCACTCGTTATTCTCCACCACAACCGCTAATCAGCGATTGTTCCGCGTTCCTTCTCGACACCTCTGCAGGCCATGACAGTATAGAGAAGCCTTCCCTGATTAATGCGACTCCGCCCTTTCATTCGCGCGCTCCTAAAGAACGTGACTAGGGCCGGTATTACAAGGCTCAATGGTGTGGTCATTCATCACAGGGTTGCGTCGCGGTCACCAGTGCCTGGACGGACCCTTGTTCGCAGGCACGCAATCACCACGTCCACAGAAAGAGCGCTTGACCCAGCGGCCCAAAATGGCGCAAACGTGGAGGCCATCTTGCTTTCCACGAATGTCGCAGAATGCTGGCTTACCTTAGTATATTTTTGATGCTCGTATTCTTATTTATTTATAGGATCATTATAATGCAGACGTAGGCAGTCGTCAAAGTTATCATGCTACAGCCAAAATGATATCTTGGATGTTGCAGAAAATACAAATTGCGGGGGCAAAAAAGGTACGTTGAATATTTGAAAGAAACGTCCACATATAACTCGAGCTCTGAAAAGATATTGCAAGGACACAGTTTAGAATAAATATTTTTGGAATGAATTTCAAGTACGAAGGATTAGCATACGTTGGCAACATTCCGAGGAAACACAACTTATTTACGGTTTGTTGGGCGCGAAGCATGAGCAGTAAGATTTAGGAGGAATTTTCACACATTTTCAAGGACATACATCGTTTGTCTCCGAGCGCAACGCTTTGTACATATATATATATATACATATATATATATATATATATATAATATATATATATATGTGTGTGTGTGTGTGTGTGTGTGTGTGTGTGTGTGTGTGTGTGTGTGTGTGTGTGTGTGTGTGTGTGTGTGTGTGTGTGTGTGTGTGTGTGTGTGTGTGTGTGTGTGTGTGTGTGTGTGTGTGTGTGTGTGTGTGTGTGTGTGTGTGTGTGTGTGTGTGTGTGTGTGTAGAGACGTGGCGGTGAAGAAAGGTGTGTGTATGTATGTATGTTTGTATGTATGCATGCATGTGTATGCGTGCTTGTGTATGTGTCTCGCAGTCTCTCGCTCTGCTATGCGAATATTTTCTTCTCTGCGGGTCTCTCTCATTTGCCCTGAGGAGTCTATATCGGCCAATACTTGTGCGGCCTTTCTTATAATTCTTGTCCTAACGAGACAAGAGAGAGAGAAATAGATGAAAAGGAAGAGGCAGGGAGGTTAACCTGGTGCGAGCGACCGGTTTGCTACCCTGCACAGGGGTGGGGATATAGGGGTCGGAAAGAGGACAGAGAGAAAGGGAGATAAAATAAAAACAAAACAAAACATGCACACATGCACATACATGCAGGATGTCCTATCACAGCCGTTCTGATAGCCCGGTTGAACGCAGAAAGCGCATTAGCGCCTGCACAGCCTTCTTCTGAGACGTAAAGTCCTGTCGGTGGCGCAGGATTCTTTCTTCTGAAAGAGTTCGGTTGTCCAATTTGTCAAGCGCGTTGCAAAGTGACTGTCTCTGCGAACAGTACTGTGGACAGTCGCACAGAATATGCTTAATTGTTTCATCACTTCCGCAGTGGTCACAAGCTGCGGTGTCGGCCATTCCTATGCGGAACGCGTACGCACAGGTAAATGCGACACCCAACCATAACCTGCACAGAAGGGTAGCGTCACCTCGACGAAGTCCTGGGGGAATTCGAAGGCTGAGTGTTGGGTCTAGGCCATATAGTCGTGCGTGCTGGAAGTGTGGCTCGTTCCACTGCGATATGGTGAGATGGCGAGCAAGCACGCTGAGCTTCCGTGCAGCGTCAGTTCTGGAGAGCGGTATTAAGAGTTGATTGTTTTCAGTATGGGCGGAACGGGCAGCTTGATCGGCCCGTTCATTGCCGATAATTCCACAGTGACTTGGAAGCCACTGAAAAGTTATTTCGTGCCCTTTCTCAGTTAAATGGTGCGTCTCTTCTGCAATCTCAAATACAAGTTGTTCGTGCGGGCCGCGTCGTAAAGGTGACAGAAGAGACTGCAGTGCCGCCTTGGAGTCGCTGAACATAGTCCATTTTTGTGCCCGTTCATCACTTATGAAATGTAATGCGACACGAAGCGCTGCGAGCTCTGCTGCCGTCGATGTCGTAAGGTGGGAGGTCTTGAATTTGAGTGTTGTGGCTTTGATCGGTATCACAACTGCTGCAGTTGAGCTGTTTGGCAAAACGGAGCCGTCAGTGTATACGTGTACATAGCCTTGGTACTTCTCATATAGAAGAAGTAAAGCGAGCTGTTTAAGGGCAGGTGACGACATATCCGCTTTTTTCCGGATGCCAGGTATTGTTAGGCTGATGTTGGGCTGAGTCAGGCACCACGGAGGAATCGAAGGTCTCGCGGCGGGCATGAAACATGTTGGTAAAGACTCGCGGTAAGCGGTTACCGTTTGGCAAAAAGATGCGCGTGGTCTGTCTTCTGGTAAAGAGGCTAGGTGGTGGCGGGGAGTCCGAGCCAGATGCCTTATATGTGTCCTGAGTGTTTCAACGTCAATGTGTGTCTTGATGAGATAATCTCCGGCGATCGCTATAGAAGCCGCCGTCGATGCACTAAGAGGCAAGCCTAGACAAATCCGGAGTGCCTGGGCCTGAACACTTTGTAACGTTCGTAGGCTTGTTTTGCTTGCGTTGGTTAATGCAGGCAAGCTGTACCGCAGGAAGCCGAGAAAAAGTACCCTGTACAGCTGTAGCATGGCACTTGGGGACATTCCCCAAGTCTTCCCAGCGAAAAACTTCAACAGATGACAGACGCCAATCAACCGCTTTTTTAGGTACGATACGTGATGGCTCCATGATATGTCTCTGTCAATTATGACACCCAGAAACTTGTGGGATCGAATATACGGTATAGCTTGACCGTTGATTATTACGCTGTAGTTATTCATAGGCTTGCGCTAACGCAAGCCTAACGAGACAAGGTCCACACAATAAAAGTGGCGCTAAAGTTAAGTTTACAAAACTCGAACGAGTAAAAGATCACGAAAGTGCAATATCCGGCGCCTTTACAGGCGATAGGTTACATTTCGAATCCATGCTCCGTCTCAACCTACTTTCTGACGACACTGCAGCCAGTTTGATTCACTCTGCCACTGGGTTTCGACTCAATGAGCGCATAAAGTCAATGAAAAGCCTTTTCTCTCTTTTCTTTTTTTTTTTTCACGCTAAACAAATGCGCTATTCGATGACCCCGATGCTCATGAGCAACATTTCTACTCTCCTCTTATCTGTTAAACTTCTTCGAGTCCTATGGTAATGCCAGCAACCGTTTTTTCTTTCTTTCTTTCCTTCACCTGTCACGCGCTTCAAGAAATGCAAGGACGCAAAAAATAATACGCATTTGAAAAATATCTCACCACATGTGACTTCTTGTCTGTAGGAGTTGTATTTGCAGGTTACTTTATGAAAGAAAAACAAGTCATTAACACATATTATCTACTACACACCACAGAACTTTCAGCAACTAAATTCCTTTAGGCCTACTTTCTTGGCGGAAGCTTAATACATTTTCTAATTCTTGAAAACGCTTTTAATCATGGCAAAAAGGTCACTCCAATGCGAAGAGAAGTTAAGAAAAAAACATCAGTTATTTTGTACAGCGAAAATACATTGGAAATTATGCGGAAGCATGAACTAAATATATATTTACTCGTTAACGTAGTCTCCAGGGTGGTATCCATTCGGTTCACTGCACGTTTGCTAGTGCATGAATAACGTCACCTGTTGGCGCATCAACATATATTTAATTTCAACGCTCAACTACACGATTTCATTGACAAGCGCGCTATTATTGAACGTAACGAGCACTAAAATAACTACATTTGCAGCGAAACCGTGCATAACCCCCGAAAACGCGACAGTGACGGGAAAATTCTGCAAGCGACTCGGTGAAATGAGGAGCCCAATTCCGCTTGTTATAGGAGGAACTGGCAACTCTGATCCCCGAAGACAATCCAACAACGCAGATAACGACAATGAAGATAGTCTTTTTCCGTTTCTCCACGCTAGCAAATGCAGTTATGTAAGATAATGGTGATATGCAATGATATTCATCAGCATATACTCGTAGACTAACGCAAGCGAACTGATTTACAGACCTGATTAAAAGAAAATGTTCTTTTTTGCGGCTTATTTTAGCAAGTAATCAAAAATTCCACGCTGATAGTTTTTCCTGATAAGTTGACGCGAAGATTGGGACGGAGACGAGATCCCTATTTCCTTTCATGTTCACAAAAATGTTAGGTCGATGTCGATAGTGATCCTGGAAGCACCGTCGTATCATAACCTGTATACGTGGAAGTGCTACAGGACTGTCTGAACGTGTATGCATAAATAGGAAATTTGCATACGAACTCTCTTTTCGGCCCTGTTGGGAGCACCGAGGCGCAGCACGGTTTGTACAGTCGTGGTATTTGCTTCGCGAAAAACGGATCATTCCGCTCCGATGCTCGAATTTGCTTGTTCCTCTGTTCCTCGATCCGTTCAGCGGAGAGACAAGACATTCACTCGGCGGGCGCTCCGCCGCTCCCTTACAATGGTATAATCACGCTTGACAAATCTCAAGCAAATTCCAAGCTACAGTACAGAGGTACGCTCGCTCATTCGGAAACGAAACTAGGGCTTTCTTCAGGCTGCTATCATTTGTTTCACGCTTTTTTACTCACATGTACTCGAGTACACACTTCAAAGAAATACGCAAAGAGACCCTATCATCTTAAGCTCCAAAAATTCACGCATAATGCACCTGTTGAACTCTACTTTATCCACGTAGCAGAAAAGAAAAAAGGGGGAAAAAAACTAAGTGTTCTTAGTCATCAGGTTATGTTCGTCTTTGGGCTTTACCAGAACATTTTCTCGTTATTCTGCCCAAGAAGAGCACTGCCTTTAAGATAAAGGGGGAAAAAAGTTTCATCGTGCTCATCTGGAGTAACACGTTAGGTGTACCGTCAGCCAAATCTCTCTAGGACTCGTTAAAGAATTTACCTCGATAATAAATAATTCCTTGGGTTTTACGTGCCAAAACCGAGATCTGATTACGAGGCACGTTGTAGTATTGACACCAGATTTTATGCTTAACAATGTAACGACACAACGCTCCGATACTGGGCCTGTGAGGTATATAAATAAATAAGATAGGTTAATAAATAATTAATTAAGTAATAATATAACTGAGTAACGAATAGACTAAAATTGTCATAACATGAGACAACCTTCTTGTGTGACGTGTTTTTTCAGAGGACAAGCACATTTGACGCTTGTCATCGGGCATGATGATATCGTTGATGCCTATAGGAAATTACCATGTATGATTTTTTAGGTGCAAAGCACTTTAGGGGTTCGGCTTGTTGGCGTCTAATTTCGTCACGGTGTGTCATGTAGTAAGGTCCATCATTAAACGGGTACGCGCCACAAAAAATTGGGTAAATCCCACTGCTCGCCACCGGTCCACTACAAATAAAGAAGGCAACAGCTAGCCCAACAAATAGCCGACGACGTTAGTGGAGGGGAAACACCCTTCCCTACATGCCATATGGAACTGAAACCGGGCATGTAAAGAAGAAGACGAAGAAGAAGCACCTTGGGGTAAGCTGCATTCCGACGCAGTTTTCCGACGGCGTTAGTGGAGCGGAAACACCCTTCCCTACATGCCCGGTTTCAGGCTTGGCACCACAAGTGCCTCATCAAAGATATCTCTCAAAAGACTGCACGCTACGCACCTGCCCAGGTTTCACGTTAGTGGAGCTGAAACACCCTTGCCTACATGCTTCGCACCTCCCGAGTTTGTTTTTTTCTGCACACTCCCTGTGGTTTTAATGTTTCACCGTTTTTGACAGACTTCCGTGCGCTTAGCGACCTTAGTTACCCGTGTTTCTGTCAAAAATATCCACGACATTCGGGATTATTTCACCGACTCATTAAGCTCGCCTTCCAGATAAGACCGGTGATAGGCGTCGGCCAGGCTTACGTGGTGTTTGTGCCAGATCGACAGTTTAAGAACTATAAACGCATACGCACCGTGTAACACTTTCAGGAGATCGTCAAATACGAAACTCACTTTCTACAGCCCCGTTCTATACGATTGGGAACTCTGTATACCTTCGGCAAACTGGAGAAAAGAAACTTCAATCGTGGCGATGATGAGGAGCCTGAGAGCGAATTAAACTTAAATGTCGACAGTCCAATCTGAGTTCCTAGCGCCAGTCATTTACAGTATAGGTAAGGAAGGAAAAGATGTCTCTCGCCCCATAACCTTCGCTGTATAAGCGTATGCAAATTCCCTGCGAGATAAAGTTTCTCTAGCTGCCGTTTAGCTCCCATGAGACTTCCGCGATGTAAGTGCTAAGGCGAGCTCTGCATTGCCTTCTCAAAGCACTGTCTGAAACATTTTATTGTTGTTCTTTTTTTTTCTTCTAAGAACGTGCGCCGAACATTATTCGAAATTTACGTGCCTTTACGTGCGTTTACTTGGCTGCATGGCATTTTCTGGTTCCCCAATAAGTTAAAGAAAGCAAAGCAGGAAGAGAGGAGAGGCAGGAAGCTTAACCCTTTGTTTCCCACATGCAGTCTGCGCAGTGCCCACAACCGAAAATGATATTTTCAGACAGTTTTCGTTCAAGGTAATACCTGGCAAAAATCTTACAACAATACATATACATTTTATAAGAATTTTATTACTGCCACGTTTGTTGCCGTCAGGAATGAGGAGTTGAAAATAGGGGACCATGCATTGAACTCTCAAGGGCTTTTAAGAGGCATGAAAAATTTCAAAGCAGTTGATTTTTTTTTTCGGTATAACGCATAGATAAGACGTGTTCTTCTCCACAGTTGATCTTGAGATCCTTCTTCACCCAGTGCCATATCTTTTTTTTTTTTGTTCGAGTCGATATAAGTTCAACTTCTTCATCCTCACTGTCTGTGGAGCTTTCGCCATCCGTGCGTGGCAGTGTCTCCGGCGAAATATACTCATCTCTGCAATCTTAGCCTTCCAAGTCTTCATTTTCGCTTCCGCTTGGATATTAATTTTGAAAGAGAATCTTTTTCATTTGCTCGTCTGTCAGCCGTTGCCTCCATAAAGAAAAACCTTTTTAAGGCTTTGAGGTGCTCTAAAACTTCTTTTGCAGTAAATTAATGAAAAAGAAACAGAACTGCGAAGCACTGCAAACTTCTGTACACTTTCTTGGCCTATCTGGAAGCTGGACTTCGTAGTCCTGAGTGTACAAACGTGTATGCAAGCCTAAACTGCACATACGCTTGACAATAACCAATGATACAGAAATACTACAAACTAGGCTCGTTCCGTAGGCTTCGAGAAAAAGAATACAGGAATTTATAACTAAATATTACAAGTAATGAGCAAAGAGGAGCATGAACAAGTCAGAAGCTCGCCGTCCTTGCCGGCCGCACGTGGTGTCCATGTTTGCAATGGAAGAAGCACTCAAGTGCACAGAGCCATATATACCCTTCGGGAGAGTTTGGCGATTGTTTCATCTCGCCGCTCTCCGCGCCCCGCCCCAGCGCCGCCTTCATCACGTGACGTAAATCCTCTCTCCTCGCCGGCTTAGTGTTAGTCAGCGCCCGTCGCAGCCATGGCGGCGACTCGCCGCCATGGCTGCGACTGGCGCTGACTAACACTTCTAAGTTTAAATCCACATATATACACTATAAAGTGGACGGGGAGATGACCGCCCCCGTAGCTCAGTGGTAGAGCATCGGACGCGTTATTCGAAGGTCGCAGGTTCGGCCCCTGCCGGTGGCAAGTTATCTTTTCGTCCACTTTACTTTCTTCACATTTACGTTCTAACTACTACAAATAACACCCCCTATACTTTCCTTGGCATTGCTGCCTGTTAGTTCTCATTAATGTGTGTTGAGAGAGAGATAGAGAGCAAATTGACTGAATAAAGCCGTTTCCTCCTCTACGGGTACCGCTGTAAAAACATAAAGGCCGTTAAGCGTAAACAGAGACACCTGGCGCTCCCGTCATACGAGTAAGAGTTAATAGAGTTCGCAATAGGGGAGTAACAGTTAGTACTATAGAGTATGACCAGCCACTGCTACCGCGACAGGGGTACAACAGCGTGACGTTGACGAAGGCAGTAGTTGGCGTCTTCGAGGCGAAACTCTTTCTTTGGGCGAACTTCTGCCCTGAAAATGAACAGTCAAAATGCATACGATACACGCTGCGCACTGATAGCGGCGAGAACAGTCGTCGGCAGTCGAGTAATCTGATCATCGGCGGAACGCGCCGTCCTTTATACAGCAGTCATCGAACCTTCTAGCGTTATCGCCGGTGCTCGCGTAAGCTCTCGAATAAACTCGACTAATCACGTCCTGCGCGTAATCTTAGCAGAATGATCTCAAATAATCGCGAAGCTTCCCAAACATTGCGGCGCGGTCTGCGCCGAGCGCTGCTAACAACTTTTGTGGGGGAAACCCGAATACGCCAAAATAAAGCAAGAAACGCTCGTGGCACTATGAACAGTATCTGTCCTCACTCGGCGCTGTGGCCACAAGATATGGGTTTTTTGCTGTACCTGGACAGGAGGCCACGGGCTCGACTCCCGGCCTTACAATAAATGGTGTCCATACTGACGCCTCAGAACCGGCGTCTTTCAAGATAAAATTATACAGACCTTAAGGAGGCCATTGTTGTTGTCCTTGCATGCAGCGAAAGTAGGACGCACTCTAGCGTTGGACACCACCCATGCGGACTGAATTCAAGCGTGCTAGCCTACTTAGATGCAGGCTCACATATTCAAAAAACAAAAATCTGGTGGAACATTCATTGAGGCTGACCTCTCAGCTTTTCTACCGCAACGTATGTTTCTCCCTCTCTCTCTCTCTCTCTCTCTGATGGGCCCATCTAATGCGGAACTTTTATTTTTTCTGTATATAGCGCGGCTCACAGCTACAATGTTCCGCTCGAACGTTGAACTCCAAGAATCGTTACATTGATTCGCCAAGAACCGTAATTGAAGGTGCTACTTGTCTAACGTGAGTTTGAAAAGCACCACCACCACCACATATGTTAGAAAAACATCGCCACAACTGCTTACGGAACACCTTATTTGCGATTTGTACAGCGTGGTTGGTTGATGTGGGTCATTAAAGCACGTGTCTGGGTTTGTCTGCTGGTGAGATTAAGATCGCCAATGTAAGAAACGGTATATTTTTTTCTCTTTTTAAGCCACGCAAGGTGTGCTCTTATAAAATGTTCGATGTCTATCTTTGCTGGTCTTAGATTGATATAAGCTGCATAAACTGCCAGAATATTTCTTATTTACTGTATGAATGCCACAGTGGGTGAACACCAAGCGCTTGTTGTTTACAGAAAAACAGAGCTTGAGAACTAGGCACAGCATAGCACTACAACAACCACCCCCACCCCCCGTTGCCCCAAGCATACACAAAGAATGTACCCACACGGCTCTCTCATATACGTGTCAAGAGCATCTGTAAGCGTAAGGCAATCGCAATCCAGCAGTCGTTTTGCGTAAGAAAGCAATCGATAGCGTCCGTTTTATTCACGTAGGTCCAGTAAACACCAGTAAGAGATATATGGGTCATTCAAAAGTTCGTTCCAGCAACTTCAACGTATTTGTTTTGTCTGTTTTTAGGTTTATTTAGACTAACTTGAACGTGCGCTAGCCGTTTTCACACGACTTGGGAAATGGAGAGCGAGAAATCACAGCCATTTGGGATAGGCCGTCTCGAAGTTCGTGTGGCGCTCTATATTATCGACTGCGTTCCCTCTCATTCCTCGCATTTCAATTTCGCGAGCCGTCAAATCAACAGCGAACGCAAGCTGCAGATTTCACTTGGCTGAAATGAGGGCGCGTTCTTTACGTGAATGCGCGTACGGCGTATCTGAAAAGAACTGGGGAAAAAAAGGGGGAAAAAACGATGAATTCTTGCGGCGTCTGAGGTCTCGAGTTCTACCTTTCTTTTTTTCCCGACCCCGTCATGCTATTCATTCCATAGCGTCTCCCGTTTCAAGTGAACACCACAGATCAAACGAAAACCAACGAAACCTCTTCCATTATCCGTCTACGTAATTCAGGAGCAATGGCAAAGTGAGGCGTTCGGCTCCGTTATCACGCTGTGAAACGGCACCTCACGCGCGATTGGTGTAAAATACAACACGAAAACTAAAAAGTAGTCCTTACACAGAGACACGGATAGGAGTGCTTCACGGCCGTAACACTTGCATCAAGCTGTACTACGAAGAAAAAGGGCAGAACGGATGTTGCTGTAGAAGTTTGAGATTGAGAAAAATGAAAATAAAAATTCCGGAAGCATAAGCAAAACATCCATGCGCATGTTGTGCGCTTTACTAGGTACGACAGAAATTGATTTCGTTTGCCACCAATATACGCAAGTCCGGAGTGAACAAACTGCTTGAGCTAAAAGAACGTGAGCCCCGGCTATGTATTTAAGGTTGTTAGAGGCTTAATTTATGAATGAACGCTTCAGCTAAGAGCTCCCGAACCGAATCTGCGAAAGGTGACTGAAAAACTTGCCCTCCTTGCTTCTGCATGAATTCGCGGTTCTAAACATGACCCACGATAACCTTGCACCTTGATGACTGTCACATAATGTGGTCACATGGCGACTGCACAAATTTTGATTATATGTAAGCAATTTCATCCCGCACAGAGTATTCCGATTCAAATGACACAGTAGTGGTTGATGCACCAATTGGCCAATTCACTGTTGCCTCCGAGCTGGTACAACAGGCTCAGATTGAAGGCTATCTCCCGTCGAAGGTCGAACACCTCTGGCATCTCCTGCACTGCTGGTGGCGTGGCGAGTGCCCGTTGATACATGTCGAAAGCCATATGCGGGAAGCCCAGTTCTTGAAGAGCGCGGCCTACGTTAAAGAGGGCCTCCTGGCAACCACTGCCCCGCGCACGTAAGTAGCGGCACAAGAAGGCCATCCCCTGAGTGGCCAGCCAGTAATATTTCCCTGAAGACTTCTGGCTCCCTGAAGACTTTTTGCTCAGCGGAGAGTTTTGGCTTAGAGACAACTGTTGGCCTGCCAGACGCAGCAGGCAGATGCCGGAGCACAGCAGCAGCATTGGCTCCTCCTCTCCAAGATGGCGCAGAAGTTGCGTGTACTCCGGCAGGGCGTGCTTGTAGTTTGCACACAGAAAAGCGTTGTGCCCGACGAGCACCCTGAGCGGCAGGCTATTCTCGTGTTTGTATAGCAGCCGGAGGCAGAATCCCTTGTTACGGCACGCCGGCATTTGGTTGACCACTAGGCCCAGCAAATTCCACGCGCGTACTTGGTTCGGATACTTGAGCACCATGGAACGGATGAGGGGAAAGCTGTGCTCTACGTGGCCCGGGTCCTGGTAGTGGGCGAGAAAACTCAAGAACTCCAGCTCCTCGGTGCTCGCCGTGTCCCTATTAAACATGGGCGCAACGAGAACTTCCGTCGCGACTTGCCTAAGGTCGTCCATGCGGCCGCTCTCGTGCAGTGCTCGGTAGAGCTCGAGAAAGCATGCCTGCAGTTCGTCGACAGAGACGCCGCTCTCCATCGTGAGCCAGCCTGGTGCGAAGCCGCGTTTCTCATGCAGGTCGCGTATTGCCTTCATGCGACTCAAGTGATAGGTACTCGAGTACACTGCCTCGTATTCTTCGGTGGTGCAGACAGACAGACAGTGCGCCCGCACCAGCGTCATGGCCGACTCGATGAAAGCCTCGCGCGGCCCGGACTCCCACAATAGGCGCGCCTGACAAAGCAGCACGGACGCCGAATCCTGCTGCTGCGCTGGCGTGCTGTCCTTGGTGTCCTGCAGATGTCGAGAATCGGTGGCGAGACAGTCGATGGCTTTGTCGCGAAGCCCCTGCGCGGCTAACAACTGGCCCAGGGAGAGGCGTGACGGCGCGTGGCGCGGTGCCAGCTCGCACGTGCGTTCGTACGCCTTGGTCGCATCCCGCTGGCGGCCGAGTCGCTTCAGGCATTCTGCGTATCGGAGCCAAACAGCCGCTGTCCCACAGTTGCGAGTTCGCACAAGCATGCGCAGCAGCGGCAGTGCGTCGTTCTCGAATTCTGCATCCATGAAGGCTTCGGCCACTTCCAATAGAAGGTCACCAGATTTTTCGGGGTCCAGTTCACGCTTCAGTTCTCTTAGTAGATCCATCACGAGGTGTCGGGCATCCAGATGTATTAGACAAACCACAAGCTTCGTCTTTTTGTCAACGGGAAACTCAACAGGCACTAAGCATCTCTCAAAGGCGTCGAGAGAGTCTTCAAGTAGTTCTGTGGATATTTCTTCGTGCCCCTCAGGCAACGGCAGCAGCTGCACTCCGCAATGGTCGTGAAGCACTAGCAGGGCACCTGAATGCATTTTGAGCTTCAGCTGCATCTCCAGCAGCGTGCTGATATCTTCAGCTGAGATGTGCGCGGGAAACTTAGTGGCGGCGTTCAGGAGAACTCGCACAGCTGAAGCCAGGTTTTGGCGCTTTCGGTAGACATCCACGAGTCGTCGTGACAGCTGCAGGCATTCAGCCGGTTCCTCTATTCGACGTGCGAGGACTGCGCATGAAACCAGCGCTCGGGGTTCGTCGCCCAGCTCCTCGTACAGCGTGCACAACAAGCACCGTAGTTCCAAGTCGTGCGGATCAACCCTAAGCGCCCTAATCAGACACGAAGCCGCTTTACGGACGAGACCCTGCTCCAGGCAAAGCTGCGCCAGCCGGCCCCACTCGTAAGCCTCCTGCGGGCCCAAATAGGCCGCGATCAAGCCGAATTGCAGCGCCCTACTAGGATCACGCAGTTCCTCGTAGATCATGGCGAGCGTCTGGAAGGGTAGCGGCGAAGTGGGCGCAAGTCGGACAATCTCGAGGCACATCTTGATAGCGTCCTCGTAGCGACCTTGCGCGAAGCACATGTTCGCCTCGCCCATTAGCCCCCGAAGGTAACGTGGCAAGCTTATGGGAATGTTTTTCGTTTCCACGGGGCGATCCTCGACGACGTCGTCCTCCAGCGCGTCCTCTTCGGAGTCTTCATCCTCGGATGCGAGAAAAGAATCTACACATCCTGTTAACCTGTCGATCGTGGTCTCCGCGTCGGTGCGCTTGGAATCGTACACTTCGTACTGCCCTTCGTCATCATCCGTGTCAGTCGCGTCACTGTCCTCCGATGACTCCGGCGTCGTTTCATCGCTAACCGAACTTTCCGACCAGCTGTCATCGTACAGCGAGGCACCTTGTAGCAGGTACGTATTTAAGGCCATGTACTCGTCACACTGGTCTTCGGCCATTGCGCCGAGAACGGGCTTGAACAAATCCGCCTCGTCGTCCGTCATCACCGCTGCTTAGACCTGATGATGCTGATACCTGTACAGTGGCGCACACCCACAACGAGAGAGTGGTCAAGAAGAGGAAAATAAGCGTCATCGTATTTTCCCATGTATTAGCAGAAAACACCCTGAATTAACCAGAAATCACGGTAAAACGTTTGTAAAATGCACATTAACCGTCATTTTATAGGATTCTGTTTAGCAGAGGAAAGATGTATGTTCGCCAATCAGGCCGCTGTATTAAGGTGTGCTTGAGAGACCATTCGTCATTACAACCATACGGGGAAACGCATATGGCCGCACATTGTACATAATGTTGGCGGGATCCTTGTTAAAGAAAGTAGAAGTTGCTTTATGCGTTACCTGCTAACACCGGAATTAACAGAGGCCTGTCACATTAGATACAGTGGAGAAGCATGTGTAATGCAATATACTGTGATGATTTACGATAAGGTGTTCCTTGACTGTCAATAACTGCGCATTGTCTGTTTTAGTTGTTTTTTTATTGTTCGGCTTTGCAAATAAAGTAACTGTTATTTACCTCACTTACCAGTGCCCTATAACGCATGCGCTGTCGCTTTGTTGTATGTGTAGTCTGTTCAGTGAACATCTAAGTTCAGACTACATGCCATGTCCTCTTCTTACCTGCGTCCATTTTTATGCCCTTAATTTTTGTGTTCAATAACTTCGTAACCTGGATTAAACTTACTATAGCGTGGGTGCGAGTGCGAAATACAACTTGTAAAACTTGCAGGGTCTCTTACGCATTCGCCTAGCACGACTCGAAGGGGAAAGCCATCGTCTTCTTCTTCTCAGACGATGTAGTGATCCTAACCCTCCCCCTTACGAAAGATTTCTGCACCCTAGCGCGGTTTTGCACTGCCTCCAGAATCACAGGCATTGCGAGCTTTCTGCGCCTCACCCGATTTTGCATTGCCTCCGGGATCGGTGCACCTTTGATCAAGCAACGATGTCATGTGGTGACGTCATCATGTGACGTCACGTCAAGCGCCGTCACAATATGACGTCATGACGCCGTGAATTTTGCCAACCTGTGACGTCATCGCGTGATTTTTTTCTGCATCACTTGTGTTGACGCCAACAGTCAATTACCGCCTATGATGAGGCACTGAAGCTTTCGCCCTAAAACCACAAACTCTCGGTGAACAGTCCACTTGTTCTGCTTCGTCTCCTACTGTCCGTACATGCATAAAAGCAACCGCGATAGGTATTAGCCTTATATCTAATGAAATTCATAACCCACGGAGAGCCACAATTTCTTTCTTATGCGCAATTTTCGTTCGGACCACGCTCGCCAATGCAGTTACATATTGCCCTTGGTAATTTGGTTGGTAATTTGGGTAAGATGGCGTTAACGACATCCTAACAATGCTGGCGAAAGCCAATAAAATCTATATAGGGTACCAATCAGAGAGCAGTCATTTATTTATTGAGGTAATTTCACACTATTCCAGCTAGTGTGAAAAGTCAGAACGCATTTTTGGAATAAAAATTGTATGTAAAAAGGAAGAAGGCAATGTGTCTCATGTTCAGGAAGTAAAAATTCACCCGATTTCACAATTATGCGATTACGGTTTCTTGTGTCCCGCCACGTCTTTAGTTGTGTATGCAAGCCATCAGACTGTAGCAGCTGTACCGACGATAACAAGTTAGCATTTGCCCCAACAGTGTCGTAGTAATTATGCGAAACTAGCCAAACACAACAGTGCATATCCGATGAAGGTGGCTGGTGCATGGTGGACTGGTTATCCATGTTCTGAGGAAGGTGTCATCTACTGGTGCAACCATGCATTTTTTTTTTCGTGGAACCAACAGCCTGCTGCTTGTTCCGTCGCAGAAGCTCCCGCGCCATGGTCTCCCTTAGAATAACTAAACTTTAACCTTGACCCACACCTTGTTTGTATTAGTGTCCCTGAACGTTTTCGCGCATGTTCACTTGAAAGAGGCAAATAATTCCAGTACGCAGGAATCCAGCAAGCACGTCGTACAAAACCGTCTTATTAAACAAGAAATGCTTTTAGCTCCCGTTATCGCCTGCCTTCAAGTGGCCTTAAGCCAAAAGTCAGAGCTGTTATCTGGGCACTCACACAAGACCATTCGAACAATCAAACACGACATACGGGCTCTTAAACGAGATCATCCGGGCATCGTTGCGAGAACGAAATGAGACATCCGGGCACCAGCCAAAACTTTAAAGATGCGGTATTTGGCTGCCAACCCTCCGTACAGGACCGCATTACATACGGCATAGTTACGGTCCAAGAAATTCTTAAAATATTGCTTCCGAGTTCTTAGTGTTTGTTCACACTATCACTGAAGCTGTAACTTTCAATACGCTGAAGTTGTTTTGTTATCTTCATAACAGAATTCATCTCTCCTTCGTTTGTTTGTCTTTTCTTTCGTTCTGAACTAATCGTCGTTATATTACGTTTTAATATTTTGTAGCACTTGCATAGAGAAAGAAAAACAAGTTGCACTTGCGCTGGATAAACCATAAAGAACGCGCCTTAGCAGCGAGGTCATTGCTGCTTCGCAACAAGCAAGCGCATAGACGCAGACACTGCAGCTTGTGAGAGCGTGTGCGTTCCTGGAATACGGAATACGAAATCCTGGACTGCGACGTGATTCAACTGCAACATACTCAAAGCGTGGCACACGCCGCCGTGGTGTAATCTTCTGCATAGTGATTGCATCTGCAACCGCATTAGTTCTTCGGGCTGTTTACCTTGCGGCGTTTGTTTTCAGAAAGTAGAGAGCTGCGCAATCCCGTGTTTAGTATCGGCCCAATCCTCGCTGCTAGCGCTATTCAGGAAGGGTTTCGAGCTCCTATGTATTCTGATCCTCTTGTTTGTACAATAAAAGCGCTCGTGCTCAGCCAAAACAAACATTCGATCCTTTCAGGCGTTGAATTGTATAATAATTCCTGTCCTTCAGCAGAGACGTTGCGCCATCAAAACTTTTAGTTTCTTGTTTATCTCTTCTTCTTCCATTGAAACTGCGTAACTTCGTGCGCAATGAACGTGTGCGGCCACAGTACATAGGTACTCTTCTCATCGTGCTGCACTAATCCAACAATTCAAGAACTGCGCAATGCAAGAATAAAACACTGCACATTTTACTTTTTCCTCTCTCACATGGGTTTATGTGACCCACATAAAAAAAAAACTTTATTTCACCCTGTGTGTTCCGGCATAAGCATTACATGCCCATGCCTACTACTAGACTTTAAAAAATTGTAGGCAGCTCCACTCTAAGTCAATGCTGGGGAAGTGCAATGCATGCCCTGTCCCTGTGTTTCCCTAGTGTTTATATTTGCTCGCTTAGACCTGACGGCGGGATCCGCTCTTCGTCAGTGCTGCTGTTCTCGGGCAGGCGAGCGTGCGCTGTCGTTCTCGACGAGCCTCCCAGCGACATCCATGGCGGGAAAGACCCCCCGCAAGCCGGTGCCTACCTATTGGATGGATGGATGCTATAAGCGTCCCCTTTATAACGGGGCGGTGACAAGTGTGCCACCAGGCTCGACAAAAAAAAAATCTTTTTAACACGAAAGTTCTTTATTCCGGGGTCCACCACGACTCCACTGACGTATTTCTGTCACGGATATGACGTTGTAAAACATAAAGACTAACAGATGGCAAAGAAAAAACTAGAAGAAAAAGATCCGTCACCGGGAGTGGAACTTACGACCCCTCGCTCCGCAGCACGCGGCGCGAAACGATTAGGACATAGATGGCACGTTCTTCGCCATGCTGACGGCGAGCTATTTATATACGCCATTTGCCCGTGGCGGTACTCAGAGATCGGTGGTACATCAGCGTGTTTTCGGTATCACTAGCGAGATGGCGCGAAGGGTTCGAAGAGCGCGCTTTAAAGATCGACGCCCCATGCACGAGTCGCGATAAGTGCGCGCCTCTACAGGGCGTGGTCGCTCGAGCGAGCGCTTATATCTTGATGGCGGTGGTTCGTACGTCTCGTGCTCTCACCGCAGGTTTGCGTTGAGAGCACGAAGGTCACTTCGCTCACTGCAGCGGCCGCTTTTGCGAAAAGAGCACGCTGCTCACTCAAAAATAAGTTACAACTGTGACAGTTCGCGCTAATCCTGTGTATGTTCGTTCCGTGTGTCCTTTCTGCTTGAGCAGCGGGTTGCAAGTTTCGAGCTGCATGCCGTTCTTCGCATGACATTACAATTTGTTGCTATAGCATTCATTCCTCCGCAGTTGGGGAGAAAGAATGCCCACCAAACGCTCAACTACGCCTGTGAAGACACGTTTCACTTTCGTGTTTTACCGATTCTTATGACAGTGGGATCAGCCATGTTTTTTTTTTCCTTTTTCCCTTCTTTTTTTAATGTTGGACTAATGCCTCTACTTCGATTAAATCTATCTTACTACAGGAAAAAAACGCCAGGCCTGCGCGGAAAGCGCAGCACAGTCACAGCGAAAGCTGGAAGAGCGGCATTTCTAGAGCCCGTTGTAAACTCTCTTGGGGCTACTAATCCAAGTACACTAGCAAGGTACTCACTACGCCATAAATCACAATATTTGTGAAATTGGGAAGCGCCTACAACGCCATTATTCGTCATTGTGCGCAGAAGCGAGGTTCCAGGTACACATATGTAAGGCATTATGTGCACTTTGTTTACGTGACGACTGATGACGATGAAGAATCGTGGCTCAGCCCTTGTAATGGATTGGAAACTTTAAACGGCTCACCAGTTACTTAATTCGCATTATGTGACACCCGGTTGCTATTTCACTCTCCCACCATGCAATATAACATACGTTGACGTGAGAAAGAGAGACAGAGAGAGGAGGGAAGAACTTTATTGAGACCCTGAGGAAATGGATTATGGGCTTACGGGCTTCCTGGGCAACCAATGCAAGTGCACTTGCGAGGAACCCACTACGCTATAACTCATCATAATTTCTGTGAAGTAGGGAAACAGCCACTATGCCATTTTTCGTCATTCAACGGAGAGCTGCGGTACCCGCTAAAAACATGTAAGGCATTATGCGCACTTTGTTGGTGTTGTGCTTGATGACGATGAAGAATTATTGCAGAGCCCTTTGTAATGGGTTGGAAGCATCCAACAGCCCACTCGTTGCGCTATTCGCATTGTGTGATGCCTGGTTACAGATTTCGCGTTGTGTGGTGCGTGGTTGTTATTTCACTCTTCTACCACACTAAATTACATATGTTAATGTGGTTCCTTCTGGACATGAAGCCTGTATAGCGTCTTCTTGCAAGGCAGTTCCAAGCACCGGCATGGCTCTGAGGTACAACACTGGGCTCCCACGCAGAGGGCCCAGGTTCGAACCCCGTTCCATCCTGGAAATTTTTTCTTATTTCGTTTTTTTTTTTTATTTCGAGCGATAGTGGTTACGGACACCGGCGGCGGCGGCAGACAACTACGGCGCCAAAAACGGCCGTTGAAATGATCTCATAACAGCTTTCGCTGTAAAAAACAAATTCTCAGCCCAGTTCTCTGCCCTTTACGGCAGAATGTCCTTATTTTTTCCAATATTTATTTTGTAGCGTTAGCTACACTGCCTAGCCAAGCCAGTTTCGCGTGCATCCTCAAGAGCCGTGCAGCGCATGCGCGAGGATCAGTGATGTCACGCACCGGAGCTAGGGATGGTAAAATCGATGATCGATTAATCGATTAAAGGTCCACAATTTTTCGATTAATCATAATATATTTGTGTCTTTCGATTAATCGGATTAATCGATTAAAACTATTCGATTAATCGATTACGGCATCCCCCACTCCCGCCCCCAACCTCGCCTCTTGGCCGGAGCGCATGACTGCGAGGCGCGCTATCCTGAGACGCAGACCCTGAACGCTATCCTTGACGCAGGAAGTTGCAAAGCCGAATACTACTACTTTTTATGGTTCTGTTTGGGATGCCGTCGATCGCGCACTTCTACGCAATTGCGTTGCACTGGAGTACGATCCGATTAACTAAATGCCTTCTCAGTTCAAGACATACTATAGTAACCCTGTAGTCGATCACCGCACCAATTCGAACCCACTTGAGACTTGGCACAGCATGCGAACTGGCCTAGATCATGTGTTTGACATTGCAATAGACTATTTGCCAATTCCTGCAACGTCAGTAGCATTCGAGCGCCTTTTTTCGCATGCTGGATGTGTGACGACCCAAAGGAGGTGTAGGTTGTCGCCCGAGCATCTCGGGCAACTAACATTTCTTCGCTCAGTAGAAAAATGCATGTTGTTTGGAGCAGCAACCCCGTGAAACAAAACAAAAGGGGACTGTTGAGAAAGTAAGCAGCATGTGGATTCGTCAACTTTCAAAAGAGAAGTTTCTTCTTTTCTGTAAATTTCATACGTGCCAGCGCATCGTCTTGTAGCTTATTTTGTTCGTGTTTGTTTTTTGCCGCGCTGTGTCATCGTGTTGCCGCATAAACGCATGTCTGCTTACATTTGATAAACGAGTAGTTTACGTCACCTGTAGTGTCTATCGAAACTTTCTTTGTATTTTATTCAACCCTCAGATTTTACTCGATTCTTGTACAAGTGCGGCATTGTAATATGCGCTGCTTATTTCCTCACTGGATCTGAGTGCCGTTCTGTTTTACTCTTTAGCAAATAAAATATTGTTTACCAATGAAAGAGAGAGAGAAAATATATTACAAGGCAGAGAGGGTGGCCCGAGCTAGTACGCCCCTGCCTGCTACTCTGCACCGGGGAAAACGCAACGGGGGAAAAAGAGTAATGAAGTACGATGATGGGGAGATGATTAGGTAATCCGTATATACATAATAAGACACGTTTGCTAGATTAAAGAGGAGAAGGACGCTAGTAACCATCTTTTATTATGCTGTATACCAACTAGCCCAACTGTCCGTCTTATAGTGTATATATACCATTTTCATAATTGTTGAGCTAACTTTCCTACGATGCAGTTAGCCCAATTAATGGCAGCTAGTCACTTCTTCAAACAGAGTGTTCAAGCGCAGTTTGCTTGCGCTGGGACGCGGAAAGTGTAGACTCGGCTCTCTTGACACGAACACGCATAATAGACAGCACGCGCAACTACGACCTCGTCTCCACTTGAAGCAAGAAAGTTGCTGCCATTACTTGAGAGAAAATGTGGCGCAGGAATGCGCACTCGCGAATTGTGAAATGGGTCTTATAGACCCTTTATGTAATCCGCAACTTTACGCGTCGGTTTACCGAACGTCTAGCATCCAGTGCATTACTATTGAAGAAGTGACCTTGAAACACTTAGTAATACTGCATCGTCGCGTATTTAGGGAGAAATACAGCTTTCAGCTAGAGGCCCCCGTCTTCTGCTGTGACAAGAAAGGACAGTCGCGCAATTTATGCTGTAATGTCTGGTACACTAGATAGCGCTCACAGTTCAGGATGTACGCACGATTGAAAAGGTGTGAGTGGCGCCGTGTTACGCCAAAGATCAAGTGAAACCTGCGGAGTATACTGACGCAGCTGCTGTTTTTTCTAGCCGGGAGGCAGAAACTCATGTCACTCTATTTCCCGCAATATTAATTAGAACTTACAGACAATAATGCCAAGGGAAGTATAGAGGATGTTATTTGTAATAATTGGGATATCACTGTGAAGAAAGTAAAGTGGACGAAAAGATAACTTGCCGCCGGCAAGGACCGAACTTGCGACCTTCGAATAACGCGTCCGATGCTCTACCACTGAGCTACGGTGACGGGTCGAGGGTACACATGTGCATCTAAACCTAGGAGTGTTAGTCAGCGCCGATCACAGCCATGGCGGCGAGTGTGGAACACTCTTTTTGTGCCTTTTGGCGTCACGTAGCAAGTGACCTTTTTTTATGAGCTGGCAGCTGACCAATAATCCCTCGCATACTACCTGAAGGCACCAAGTCTGCCAGAACGAGACCCTCGCTATGAATGAAGCAAAGAAGGTGACTTTTAGGGGCTCGTTTTTCTTTGTCATACACCCTTAACATCACCTATACTTTCCTTCGCATTATTGTCTGTCATTTCTAATTAATATTGTGTCTAACAAAGAAAAACGAGCCCCTAAAAGTAATCTTCTTTCCTTCATTCATGGCGAGGGTCTCGTTTTCGCAGACTTGATGCCTTCAGGTAGTATGCGAGGGATTATTGGTCAGCTGCCAGCTCGTAAAAAGATCACTTGCTACGGGACGTCAAGAGGCAGAAAGAGAGTGTTCCACACTCGCCGCCATGGCTGCGATCGGCGCTAACTAACACTCCTAGATTTTAAAATGCACACGTATACACTATGAAGTGGACGGGGGGATGACCGCTGCCATAGCTCAGTGGTAGAGCATCGGACGCGTTATTCGAAGGTCGCAGGTTCGGTCCCTTCCGGCGACAAGTTATCTTTCCGTCCACTTTACTTTCTTCAGAGTTATATCCCAATTATTACAAATAACACACCCTATACTTTTTCTTGGCAATATTGTCTGTTAGTTCTAATTATTATTGTGTCTAACAAAAAAAAACGAGCCCCTAAATGCCATCTCCTTTCCTTCTATTTCCCGCAGTTGCCTGTACGGATGGTCTGTTTAAGGCCAGTATATTTCTGTGTAATCTCTGCATAGGTGACCTCAAGAAAAAGATCGCGTCAGTCCGCAATTATAGTATTATGTAGGGCTTCCACAATATCTAACTGGCAAACCGAGAAAAGATGCCTTGCTTACTAGAGCGAGCGTCTTAATTTCTCATCGTCTCTCTTTTACGTTTCTCGAGATTTCCTCACCCTCCGCCGCACTGCATGTTTCAACTGCAATTTTCCAACCAGTGTGGTCCCCGAACGCGCCTCCGGTTTCGATGAGTTCGAGTGGGCAGGCTTCGAGAAAATACGACCTGCTACCAAATAGTCCAGGGATGATGGCCACAGATTCTTGAATCCGCGACATCAACCAACGACGACGAACCCCGTGTGTTCAGTGTGCGAAAGTGTGAATTTTCGCACACTGGACACAAGAGGGAATTTTGGATCGTCAACGCGTCTAATAAAAAGATTTGGGCCCATATTAAACACGAACGATGCCTCTCAAACAAAGAGATATCGGTTTTAAAGCACCCATTAAAAATGTCGATTAATCGATTAATCGATTAAAAGATTTCACCGAAAGCAATTAATCGATTAAAGGGTAAATCGATTAACGATTAACGATTAACGATTAATCGATTAAAAATTTTAATCGACCATCCCTAACCGGAGCCGGCAGCTCTCGCGTACTCCGCCGCCGCTGGTCTCCGCTTTCCAGAGGAGTGACGTCGTAGCCTTGGCAGACGTATTGGCGGCGGCGCGCGCGCAGCTATTCGCGTTCGCTCTGCAGTCGCCGTCTAACACTGCGCTGGAGCCGCTTGATAGCGCCTCTGACTGTCGTTTGCCAGTATGGTATAGCCATGGAGAAGGAGAGCGCAAATGCTGCTCAACGGCGCAGAAGAGCGGAGAAGCTTAACTCATCGGATCCCGAAGTAGTTGCCTGTCAAAATAAATATACGTGTGCCACATAACACGTATGCCGTGTGTGTGTGTCATTGGAGCAGCAGTAAGCATGAATAATCAAGCTAATCCTAGACAATCAGGAAAGCTAAGAATAATTAGCTGAACCTTTGCTAACGCTACGTTATCCTGGCATATATCCGAGCTAAGCCACTGCAACATTTTTTGTCCTTTCTCTCTAATTTTCTTCCGCCAATACTCTAACCGTATCTTCCTTATTTCAATCGCGGGTGTGTTCAGCTTTCCATTGTTGTCCCTAAAACGCAAGGGTTATTGTAGGCTCGTGCCCAAACGTACACCTGGGTGGATATCTCTACATTCAAACAGAACATGCTCTACCGTTTCCCTATCTTCCCTTCAGCATGTGCATTGTTATTCGTCTTTACTGAATCTCGCTTTATAAGTACGTGTTCTAAGGCAATCCGATCTCGCTTCAAACAGTAAAGCGCTTCCCCTTGAATTATTGTAAAATGCCTCCCTCCTTATTTCATTTTTGCCCTTTCGGTAGTTACTCAGAGCCGATTTTTTCTCCATAGCTGCCGTCCAGTAAATCCTCTCCGCCTCTCTGACTTTTCGCTTAACACTCTTTGTTGAAATATTGCTTACACTACCAGCCGTATATTTACTAGTGAGCCTCCTAGTTATTTTGCTCCACTGTATGTTCGCGCTCTTCCTATACAAATAACGGAACACCTTCTCTGCCTATCTACTCTCCGCCATATTCCTTAGCCTTTCTTCGAACCTTATTTTTGCTCTGAGCGTCCCTCGCCTCAAAACCTGCCCATCCCATATCGCCCTTTACAGCTTCATTTGTCGTCTTCCCGTGAGCACCCAACGTGAGGCGTCCCACAGTGCTTTGATTTACATCCATTCCCAATTGCACCTCTGCCCTCATGCACCACCACTACTGAGTTCCCAAAAGTAAGCCCCGGAACCATTACACCTTTCCACAGACCTCTAAGCACCTCGTACCTATTCTCACAACGCTCTGTGCTTCATTATTGCAGCATTCCTCTTTCCCTTTGCTGACGAGGCTTTTTCCAGTACCTCCATGTATATATCACTCATTTACCCATTCTCCGAGGTACTTGTACTCGCTTACCCTCGGTATTTCTTGGCCTTGTATTGACAGCGCCTGATCAGAGGGATCATTGAATACCATCAATCCACATTTCGTTACACTAAATCCTAGTCCAAGAGCTTCACCTTCCCTTCCGCGTATATCCGCCAGCCGCTGTATATCATCTCGACTGTCCCCAAATAAGACAATATCGTCCGCATAAAATAAACCTGGAAGCTTCTGCTCAATCATCACGCCGCCCTGTTTGTGTGACAGATTAAAACCAATGTGGCTACCTTCTAGCGCTTTTTCTATACTCACCATGTACAGCATGAATAACAGCGGGGACAAAGGACATCCCTGTCTCAGCCCCTTGCTAATACCAACGTTCTCTTTGCTACATATTCCTTCCCATTCTATGCAAACTGTATTTTCTCGGTATATCTCCCTCAAAAACTGTATGCAGTCATCACCTATGCCTATTCCTTTCAATATATCCCACAAAATTCCCTGATTAACGTTGTCGTACGCCCCAGTGACGTCTAGAAAAGCCACGGACAAGGGCCTATTTTCTATCTTAGATATTTCTATACACTGAGTGAGAACAAACAGGTTATCGTCTAACCGCCTGTCGACTCGAAATCCATTCTGAAGTTCTCCCAAAATATCGTTATATTCTGCCCACGTTTCTATTTCCATTTTTACTGCTTTAATCGCCAACCTGTGTAGTACCGGTTTAATGGTTAGTGGTCTACGAGCGAACCTTATCCTTTTCTCCCTTGCCAAGTTGCAGCGCCCCTAGAGGCGCTGCAACTAGGCACTGTCCGCGCTTTGTTATACTGTCCGCGTTTTGTTAAGAAACACTGTCCGCGTTTTGTTAAGAATTAATTCAATTGATGGCGTGCTAACACACGCATCCCGAAACCTAGCGATCTCCGATGCTTCGATAATCTCCCGTGCCGTTTGCGCCGGGTTTTTTTTTTTTTTTCTATCGCACTGCATTGTGTGCACTGGGGCTTGCGACCACAGTTCGTGCAGTGGATGGCTAAGTGGCCTGCTCCTCCTATTCTCATATTGTTTGCATGCTCCCGCAGCCTGTCGTTAGCGCACGTCCCCGTCTGTCCTACGTATGCTTTCCCACAGGACAGCGGTACCTTAGACACGACATTGCTCTCACACTTTACATAGATTTCATCGTGCCTTTTTGACAGTTTAGCTTCTTAGCATGAAGGCAGCTGCTCTAGCCCAGACCAGAAAGCTTGTTGGGGGCTGCAAAGACGACCTTAACGTTGGCTTTGTTCCCTATCTTTTTCAGCCCGTGTGAGGCGTCATGTATGTACGGGATTACTTCGCATTTTAAAACGAAAGCTTCACTGGCCTAGCCGAGCGAGTTTTGCCGTGTATGTCCACTTGGCCTTGAAGCGAAGAACGCATACCGCGTGAGTAGCCGCGTCCGCCGCCGCTGCTCCGACCGCTCAAACGCTGACTCGCCAGCCGTGTGATTAACCACGTGATTCGCCGCTCTCTCTGCCACGTTGGGTCAGCGGGCGAGTGCTTCAGTGTGGCTTCAGTTCAGCCGTTGTTCCATGGTCGCGCAATGGAAGGAGGGAGCGAGGACGCTGGTCCATCTGTGCCAAAGTTGTCTGCGCGGTCCCAGCGGCGAAAGCGGCAAGCCGCGTCGGACCATCCTGCGGCGTCTCTCGGCTTGCTAATGAGTTAAAGCGGAAACATGAGTACCAGTGCGCAAAGTGGCAGGCTGAAACGAGTGAAGAACGGAAACTTCTGCGAGCTAAACGTCGGAAGAAGAATGGAGAGAGACTCCGACGAACGACAATCTTTAGGAGCGGCAATGGACGCATCGCGTTCGACTTCAGCGACGGCTTCGGAAACTGACGAAACGACGGTACTGAGTGCTCGCAGTACGGCACGTTCGACTAGCCATATCGTTCGGTCGGCAAACTGTGTTTCGGCTACGAGGATAAACAAGCATAACCAAGTGTAACAAGCTTTCGCTTGCATAACTGGGCCTAGCTGAGCTAAGCCGCAGCCCTTTTTTTTTTTTTTTTTTTTTGCTCCACTCGCTCCTTTAGGAACGCTCCCGAGAGCCCGTTGCCACGGCTGCTTGTGGTGGTTTCGTGCAAACCCTCGGCCAACGACATCACAGTTTGACAGTGCGCTAAAATAGTAAAACTTAAAAACACTAGACTTTAAAGGCCAACTCCGGCGATTTTTCGAGGTCGATGGATCTCAGTGAAATTCGCTGGGTACGTCCTTGAACTGGTATAGCGCATTACGGGGAAGAAGAAACGGCCGAGCAGACCGACACAAGAGGACAGAGCGCTACAACTCGCCCAACCCAAACCAACTCGCCCAATCTTCAACACTTCGCTGGGTATGTTCCTTTGCACGTTTCCGTCATTTATGCCAAATTACAGGCTTGAGACATGCGCAGATTGTTTGCAAATGAATTTTAAAGATTGTCTGCAAACGCCCTCCTAGAACCCACAATTATTGGCAACATTGCGTCTGTGACGTCAGTGTTGGCAAGGCGGCGGAAGTGACGCAGCCGAGGGCACCGCTAACTTCGGCGCTTAGGCCGCTACAGCGAGCGTCTGCTGTGCATAAGGCGACAGACAGCGTTGGTTTGGCCGGCGCTTCGCTGGTCGTCCCGGCTGTCACAGTTTTCATACTCCGCGCCGGTGTGACCGGCATGCCTTGCACGACTTCCGGTTCGTTCGTAACAATGTCTACGTCATGCGTAGACAGTACACTCGGTTGGGTTTCGGTTTCGGTGTTGCGCTTTTTTGCTTATTTAAAATTATTCTCCAATTTGCCGAGTACTTCTGCTATCGGGCCCGTAACAGGAGCGTCTCAGGAACATAAAAGCACCATTACTTTGACATGGCCAAAAAATCGCCGGAGTTGGCCTTTAAAGCACGGCTAGATGTTGCAACGTTTCAAATCACAATTATTCATTCCAGAGTTTTTCGCTCTTAAGGAGCGCTTCATTCGAACCCCACGTGCAATAACATTATATGCGCAACACAGCAAAATACAACATTGTAGCATAAGAGCGGTAGGAAGCTGGCCAGGATCGATAAGAAGCCTTCTCATGATCCTGTCATGTTTCCATTTAGTCGCACGAGCACCGAGTAACACTGTTGTTTCTCTTCCAAGCATACCATGTCGAGCAGTTACGTAATTCCGGTTTTAAGAACATTCATAAAAAGTCTTCTAAAATGGAAATCGATGGTACTGCTTAAATTTAAGA
Organism: Rhipicephalus sanguineus; assembly: GCF_013339695.2. Taxonomy (NCBI): domain Eukaryota; kingdom Metazoa; phylum Arthropoda; class Arachnida; order Ixodida; family Ixodidae; genus Rhipicephalus; species Rhipicephalus sanguineus. Next base: position 69,929,085 of record NC_051177.1, on the reverse strand, counting down.
ATTACATTGAATACATGTGATATCGGAGTATAACTTTACCAGAGGCGTAGCCAAGGGGGGGGGGGGGGGGGTTCTAACCCCCCCCCCCCCCAAATTTTTCAGTTTTGCTTGCGTATATATACACGCACGCACACAAACGCACGCACGAACATACATAAAGTATGGTTGAACCCCCCCCCCCCCCGAAAAAAATTTCTGGCTACGCCCCTGAACTTTACTTAAGATAATGACCAGTTAACTGTCAGAATAATTAATGAAGGTTAAGTGCGTTCCTTGAAAAATCGTGAGCAGCTTGGATCGTTGCGGCACCTGGTGAAGTAGATCTCAACCACGTGCCTCTTTCTGTGTGGCCTCTGAGATCCGCCTTGGCAGCGCGCGAAACATAGTCAACCCAAGGAATACACCAGGGCGCGCGAATGCCGACGTGCGAATGCCACCACCAGACACCAAGTCCAGAATTCGGGTCGCCTCCAGATTTTATTCTGCCCGCTGCAGTTTCCTAAAGGTGTAGCGGTTTAGACTTGCCAGTGCGCTTAACATCGCACTGTCATTAGAAAAAACGTAGTGCTGGCTATGCCTGCCACTTCCAATGCAGCTCGCCGATGACTGCTCCACTAGAACAAGAACCTTTCGCGTGAGATCCAAAACAGTCTTTTACAGAGCAGCTGCTAAAGCCGAGCTTGACCGTAGTCATTGACGTTCGCAGCACAGCGAAGCGGGTATGTGCCACAGAAAGTGGGCAAACCCCACTATACTCACCTCCGGTCCACTAAAAATGAAGAGGCTGTCTATAACTAGCAGCGCCTAGCATAGCATAGCCATGTATAGTATAGTATAGTATAGTATAGTATAGTATAGTATAGTATAGTATAGTATAGTATAGTATAGTATAGTATAGTATAGTATAGTATAGTATAGTATAGTATAGTATAGCAATGGGGGTGGGAAATGAAAGTGAAGGTGAGTAGCAGTGTTCTTTTAATGTTCATGCGTTAAGCGTAAAGGGCTCGCGTAATGAAATACGACAGCAAAGCTTGATTATCTGGAGCAATTGCGCATACCAGTTGTCATTTCGTCTTGTCATTGCGAATCCGGCTGCTAAAAGTTATCTGGGCTATGACGTAAGTGTGCCGGCCAATATTACGCCACTGTGATACAAACTGTAGACGGTCGATACTAAAGCACGTTGCATTACATAACCCAAAATAATGCGTTTCACTCCGAGAGCAATGTACATAGTGGCTTCGAAACTCGACAACCGCAATGCATGACATACCATGTATTGCTCACTCTCGTTCCTCGCTGTTCTTAATTATCAGATATATATTGCCCACAAGCAGCGAATCAAGCAATCAGTCATTCGCGAAGCGTGCTGCCGGTCACTTATCAGCAATGTAACATTTAATTGTATCAATCTTCCTACGCATATTGCAACATGTAAACGCCAGAAATAAATAAAATAAAAGGTACTTTAGTATCACTGGTACCACACGACTAGTCAACATATCACTAAACAATAACAACTGCTATATAAGCAAAAATTAAGGTTCGAATTATATTTCTTCAACCGCGTTCATTGATCGCTTTTATGAATTTAACGCACTACGCAGCTTGCCCTAAAATATCGAGAATTCACCAAAAACTTCGTGACTACAAAGCAAACGACCCGTTTGCCACTCTAGAGAGTAGCATCATGCGTGATAGAAATGAATAGAAAATAACACGAAGACTTGTGAAATGGTATTTCGGCTTGCCCAGAAATGGTGTCAAAACGCCGTTACACTCCCCTTCACTATCATATGTCCGCACAACGTAGCGCATGGGTTGTAGATGACAATTTTGCAGTACCACAGCACTAAGCGAACGGGCAAGCCTTCTCATTCTTCATTCGATCTCCGGACTGGCACTGAAACACTCTGGAGAAAGCATCGACGTACATCAGAGGGACGTCGACGTTGTCCTTGCCGGAGACGCTGAACGACAAGGGACAGCGGTAGAATGTCTCGCGCATGTAAAAGAAACGGCTGTGAGACATGCTCCAGTAGCGCCAGGCAGTCTCGACTCTATACCAGTTGGGCTCTTTGAAACTCTTGAGCACGGACGAGAGCGCCAGGGAAGCGGCGACGGTGTCGATTTCATCTTCGATGTCTCGCTCCTCTTTGCTTGTCTTCAGGTAATTATCACGAAAGCACTGGACCAAACCGCCCATAGCAGCTCGCGCAGAGGGTGACCACAGCCGAGTCTCAGTTAAGATGAAGCGCCAGATGGATTTGGCCAAGGCTAGCGCGATGACCGGTGTGTTGAAGACGTCGGTGTGCGCAGGGTCCATTCGCACCAGAGAATACAGCGCCGGAGAGACGATGATGTTATCGCCATTCAGGAGTTGTATGTGATTGTAGTCCCGAGAGGCAGTGCCGGCGCTTTCAAAGGGAAGACCACGACTGGCCAGTTCCAAGCGGGTCTCGTGCTCCGAAGCCTGACCCCTGAGCACCTTCTCCAGGAAGCTTTCGGCGAAGTGGGTTTCCTTGATGCCCGACGGACTCGTCGCCTGAGGCAGCACGAGCGTCATGCTATCGAAGAAAGTCATCAACAGGGAAGAGTCATCTGGTTGAAACACCGAGCTTGAGATGCAGTCCGACTTGATGGCCTCGATGACGGAGTTGACCACGCGGGTTACCTGACGATTCTTTTCAGGAGTGATGAATTCGACCATGTACATCGTGTTCCGCACATTGGGCATGCGATCCACAAGGCGCATGCAGAACGCTTCCCGGGTCTGCATCGATGGCGATGGACGCCATTGCAGATCTATCAGGGCATTGCATGCGCTCGAAGCGAGAAAATAAACTGCCGTTGCGTTCCTGCTCATTGTGTCGGCATCGCTAAGCGTTCGGAATAGTGAGTCGATCTGAGGCAAGCCGCTGACGTCAACACGCGTGATATCACCGAGACCGATAGATACTGCCTTCAAGGCAGGTGCTACTTGCCACCGCTCCAAAAGCTCAGTAGCATTTTCGCCCGAGTAACGTTCCAGCGAGACGTCTTTCTCAGAACTGTTGTCTAAAGAACCGACGTAAGCAGTGACGTCGCTAAGGTTTGTCCGCCAGCCTAAGATCCTGTTCAATTCCGCCACGGAAAAGTTTAGGCAGATTTCAAATAATTCATTGGACAACTGGCAGCCTTCACGTGGATTGCGCGCAACTAAAATAGCATTGACTGCCTGAAAGGCCACCACAATTGCGGACGGCATTCCGTACTTGACGTTAGTGAGCAGTAGGTACGTGAATGCGTTCGCTGGTGTCATGCTCCGCAGCTGGTCACCCGCTATGCGCATGAGGGCTGCCCCGAGCTCCAGTAGGGCCGTCTTCTCGTTGGCGTCTGCGTTTAGGCACGAGTCGAACAACGACCTCAGGAACGTGCTCACCTCACTCCTTGTTCCATTCGTCGCCCTGAGCACGTCCAACTCGAACATCGGATTCAATCGCGGAGGCTCGGGGGAAGAATACATGGCCATCGGTACGGGTTCATCGGAGCGCCTCGCTACAACGCCGGCGCAGACGTAGTCGAAGAAGCTGTCGCAAGGGTCGGTGCTGCCGTTCACGTACTGCGCGAGCGCCTGCACGTCACTAGGACAGCAGAAGGACGAACTATATCCCAGAGAGGATTGCAGCGCCTCCTTGATGACTATGAAGCTTATGAACGCGGAGATGACGATGCACGCAGAACACACAATAGCCGGAGCAGCTCCTATTCCCTCGCTTGGCTGGTTGATGTTGACCGCAGGTGGCGCCGGGGCAGGGGACGAACGGCCAGAGTCCGGGGAAGCAGCGCGGTCCCGTCTGGATACAGGTTTCGAGCGCGCAGGGACCGCGCCTCTTGCCAAGCTAGAAGTCGACGGCGAACGCGGGTGGACTTGTGTCTCCTTTCGGTCTTTCAGTGCTTTAAACTTGGCGCCTTCTTCAGCTAGGACACGAGAAGACGGTTGAGTTGCCCCTCGGAGCTGAGCACCGCTAGCGGCTGTCGAAGCTTTGTCTGGCTGATGATCCTCAGCTGGTTTCACTCCTGTCACAGACGACCGATCGGTTACACTGCCTAATGATGGGGATGACGACGCACTTGCCACGACATCTGCCGACTCCGCGGGCTGAGACGACGTTCCCGAGTGAGCACGCCGGGAGCGCGAAGCATTTTTCTTCTTCCGGCGTCGAGTGCCGCTAGCGGATGCCGAAGCATCGTCCGAGTGGCGGTGATCTTCAGCTGGCTTCACTCCTTTCACAGACAAGCGATCAGTTGTGCTGTCCGGTGATGCTGGAGATGACGACTCGGTTGCCACATCTGCCAACTCTGCCGGTTGGGACGACGACCTTCGTGAGTGAGAAGAGCGGGAGCTCGGAGCGCTTTTCTTCTTGTGGCGTTTGACCATGGCGATGGAAGCTCCTTGATCAGCTTGGAAACTCCTGATAGCGTGTTCAAACAAGCTCAACGGGTTACACGTCAAATCAACGGCGCAACGTTTAAACTGCAACCTTGTTCTCGCGCCGGATCAAGGGCTCTTACCCACTACGGCATTTGACAAAGCAGCATGCAGAAAGACAAAAGGAAGAAGATGTTAATTATTAAAACCATCAAAAATGTAAAAGCAGTGATTCAAGATTAGCCTTAAGATACTCCGCACAACTTGCCAAATGATATATGAGTACGCTGTGTCAATTGCGACGTTGCGCAACTATTCTTCGTCAGTTATCTTGATTCCCAGTGGGCATGGTGAGAAAGAAAGAGGAAAATTTTGGTCACAAGAAACTGCTTCATAATCACCATTACATGAGTAAAATAAGTACCACTCTAATATACCAACATGCTAACGAAATTTCATTTAGATTTCTTCTTCTCTGCCTTCTACTGCCGACCGATCCATGGGCAATCTCCCGCGGCGAGTTAAGCCACAGTGCCAAACCGCCAGGACCCAATCAACCAATCAGCCCCTTATATTTCGCTGAAGCATAAAGTTCTGAAAGATGCTTAAGTTCTCCAGCACATGACACCATTCCCTTAATGAAGTTCTACTAAAACGCGGCAGGTCAGGCGCTATCTATCTATCTATCTATCTATCTATCTATCTATCTATCTATCTATCTATCTATCTATCTATCTATCTGTCTATCTGTCTGTCTGTCTGTCTGTCTGTCTGTCTGTCTGTCTGTCTGTCTGTCTGTCTGTCTGTCTGTCTGTCTGTCTGTCTGTCTGTCTGTCTGTCTGTCTGTCTGTCTGTCTGTCTGTCTGTCTGTCTGTCTGTCTGTCTGTCTGTCTGTCTGTCTGTCTGTCTGTCTGTCTGTCTGTCTGTCTGTCTGTCTGTCTGTCTGTCTGTCTGTCTGTCTGTCTGTCTGTCTGTCTGTCTGTCTGTCTGTCTGTCTGTCTGTCTGTCTGTCTGTCTGTCTGTCTGTCTGTCTGTCTGTCTAATGTTGGTTTAATTATGTTGTACATAACAAAGAAAACGAGCCATTGAAAAATTTCACTTCCTTCGTTCATTCATAACTAGGGTCTCGTTCTGGCAGACTTGATGCCTTCAGGTAGTATGCGAGGGATTATTGGTCAGCTGCCAGCTCGTAAAAAGATCACAGGCTACGTGACGCCAGCTGATAAAAAGCGTGTTCCACACTCGCCGTCATGGCTGCGAGCGGCGCTGGCTAACACTCTCAGGTTTACGTGCACAGAAATACCCAGCAAAGTGAACGTGAGGACGACAGCCGCTGTAGCTCAATCGGTAGAGCATCGGCGCGTTATCCGAAAGTTGTAGGTTCTGTCCCTACCAGCGGCAAGTTGCCTTTTCGTCCTCATTAATTTCTTCACATTTACGTCGTAATGATCACATTGCATTTAAAGACTATAAATATTGCCCCTATACTTTCCTTGGACTCAATGTCGATTGGTTTCGTTAGGCTGTACGTAACAAAGGCGAGCCCTTGATTAATTTCCTTTCCCTCGTACAGGACACGCATGATATGCATTATTTATATGAAGTGGTATTTGTAGTCTCACGGCCTTCTCAATGACGTGGTATACATCAAAATTTGTATGCCGCGACACGAGTATATGACGAAAAAAAAAAAAACGCCAAGCCTGCGCGGAAAGCGCAGCACAGTCACAGCGAAAGCTGGAAGAGCGGCATTTCTAGAGCCTGTTGTAAAGTCTTTTGGGGCTACTAATACAAGTACACTCGCAAGGTGCCCACTAGGCCATAAATCATAATTTTTGTGAAGTCTGGAAACACCCGGCCACTACGCCATTATTCGTCATGCTGCGTAGAAGCGAGGTACCAGCTACACATCTGCAAGGCATTGCGTGCACTTTGTTGATGCGACGGCTGATGACGACGAAGAGTTATGGCTGAGCCCTTTGTAATTGGTTGGAAGCTTTAAACGATTCACTAGTTACGTAATTCGCATTGTTTGACGCCCGGTCGTTATTTCACTCTCCCACGACGCTATGTAACATACGTTAACGTGAGAAAGAGAGAGAGGGGGGCAAGAACTTTATTGAGACCTTCAGAAAATGGATCATGGGGGCCTTATGGCCTTCCTTGGCAACCAATACAATTTCACTTGCGAGGAACCCACTACGCTATAATTCATCATAACTTTTGTGAAGTAAATAGGGAAGCAGCCACTATGCAATTTTTCGTCATTCTGCAAACAGAAATTTTGATGCGGGCAGGATCTCTGCCACAGCTGTACACATATTAGCCGTCGGACAGCCCCCGACGGAGCAGGTTTCACTAATCTGAACACCGGCTCATCAGGGTTTGCGAGGGAAGGAGAAGGCGCACGCGCTGGCCCGAGGTCTCACTTTCCGGGATTCCAGCGCTGTCTTGTCCACATCCCCAAGCGAGGAACCCCTACAGACCGCTGACGAACTGAGCACTTATAACGAAATCCTTAACCATTATAAGCTGGGGCGTAAGACTTACCCGAGAGCGCATAAGAACCTTTCAAAAAGCGAGGAAGTGATGTGGAGAAAGTTACAAACAGGGGTATTTCCAAACCCGCAATTGTTGAGCAAGTGGCATCCCTCGGTGTATAGCCCTCGGTGTAGGCATTGCGATGGTAGAGCGGACTTAGTCCACATGGTTTGGAGCTGTCCTAACTTTGATGAGCCAGACAGATGCAGAGAGTCCTGGGAGTCCTTGCTACTCAACGAAGAGGAAAATGCTCAACGGCAAGTCATCGGTCTCGCCCTAACCGCCGCCACGTCCTAAGGGATCCCGGTCGACGGTTAGGGAGGATGAGTGTGGGTTTAGGCTGACGCCTCTACCCCGTCATCTATTTGACGGGTGCCAATAAAGTTGCTTCTCTCTCTCTCTCTCTCTCTCTCTCTCGTCATTCTGCGGAGAACCGCGGTACCCGTTAAACACCTGTAGGGTATTATGTGCACTTTGTTGATGCTGTGCCTGGTGACGATGAATAATTATGGCAGATCCCTTTGTAATGGGTTGGAAGTATTCAACAACCCACTTGTTGCGCAATTCGCATTGTGTGATGCCTGGTTGCAGAATTCGCGTTGTGTGACGCCTGGTTGTTATTTTACTCTTCTACCACGCTATATTACATATGTTAATGTGGTTCCTTCCCGACATGAAGCCTGTATAGGGTCTTTCAAGCACCGGCAAGGCTCTGTGGTAGAATACTGGGCTCCCACGCAGACGGCCCCAGGTTCGAACCCCGTTCCATCCTGGATATTTCGCGCGACAGCAGTTACGGACACCGGCGGTGGCGGTGGACATCCACGGTGCAAAAAGCGGTCGTTGTTGTGCTCCCATAACAGCTTTCGCTGTAAAAAACTTGGAGGACGCTTGAGCTTCACCTTCAAGAGTAGAACGCGATAGCGTAATCGGGCCCCGTCCCCGTGCGTATCGCCTTCTCAACTGCTAGCCTGGCTTCGTTTCTCGATGTTTGCCTCCACCGTGCCGCAAGAACGTCTGTGCGTGCACGTAACAGTGGCCGTTTCAAACTATCCAAGAATGCCTATCTGCAAGTACAGTTACGCAGTGCTCACTACGCCATAATTCTTCCTTTTGCGAATCAGCGAAGGGCCCACTACGCGTCCGTAAGGCAACACGCGGATCTACGCAGCTGCTCACTTTGTTCATGCTTTTGCAGATGATTGTGATTAAATATGCCTGAGCGCTACGTAATGGATGGTGCTTTAAAACACCCATTCGTAGCGCACTTCACATGTTTTCACTCCTGGCGCGATTCTACGCTTCTGCCACGCAATATTACATGCGTTACGTACGCACGAGAACGACAAAAACTGATCTCATCGATTGGGCAGTATCATAGCAGGCCTTTAACCGATGAGGTTGTGTTAGGTCCTTGGCCTGACGTCAGCAGCGCAAGTGTGGTCATAGAAGCAGTCGTAGCCTTCTTACAAGCCACTGGACTGGATGCACGTCTTTAGATTTGCCCCAGCGTCACGATCGAACTATATTCTCATCTCCCTACCTTACCATCGTCATTCATCACTCTTTCGCTCCCCTGTCCCCCCTCCCCAGTGTAGAGTAGCAGGCCAGAGCAAACTATAGCTCAGGCCGACCTCTCTGCCTTTCTGTAAATAAATTCTCTCTCTCTCTACATGCGTTAAGAAGCCTCCTTCCACAACATGACATTTATATAGCGTTTTTTTTTTCCGAAGCAGTTTCCAGAAATCGCGTGGCTGTGTGGCAGAACACCTGCTTGCCACGCAGACGTCCTGGGTTTGATTCTCACTCGAACCCGAAGATTTTTTATTTGATTTGCATCCTATATTTCGGTCACGGACAAGATTTTTCGCTCACAGCCAACGACGCCGACACCGACACCGGAATTTGTGAAACGAGCTCTTTAATGCTATCGCGTTAATAAATTAGAGGTCGTAACCAGGCAATCATGACATGCATGACATGTACGTCATTGCTTACATGTAACGGTCTTGGTGCTTTCGCGGCCCTTTCGTTAATTTGATATATACCAATATTTTAAATGGCAGGACAGGAGGGTGACGAAAATAAATGACCGATCGTAACATAAAACTTAGACATGCATGCCATGTACGTCATGATTTACATATGGTCTCAGTGCTCTCGCGGCCGTCTTGTTAACTTGATAGGGGTGTATGACGAACATAAATGACGGGTCAGAAAGTGAAAAGATGTACATGCATGTCATGTACTTCATGAATTACACGACATGGTTTTGGTCCTCTCTGCTGTTTTATTACACCAAAATTGCCTTGCCATGACAAGAGTGTATAAAGAACATAAACGAGAGGCAATAACAAAAAATTGTCATGCATTTCATGTAAGTCATCATTCCTCGTTTGACATTGTCAGGCACGTTTTGCCACATATACCTTTCATTTTCTATCGGTACATACGCAGAAAAAAACTGCGGATTATGCACGCGAATTTTGTTTTAAATCTTCGTACAGAACACGAGGCAGCGAGTCGCTGAGCAGCCCCCGAAGCAGCATTCCACTGCACTTCAAAATTATTCTTCAACTGATAACGTGATACCAAGTGCGGGAAAGAAAACTTCGATAAAACTCTTGAAATAATCTGCAATCACTCACAACGCGTCCTACACGTACACTGAATTTACAAGTTATCACAGCTGATACACAACGTACATAACGACACGGCATACTGGCATGAGAACCGCCTAACGTGCTAGCCATACAGCAAACTATCGCGAGATCTTGCTTCTCTGTACAAACGCATTGCAACTGCGGCACGCCAAGCAGGCTATTCCCATTGTCAGTCAAAAGTGGTCAAGGTCCATGTTGCACACGCAGTGGCTATACATACGAGCCCAAACATTTACGTTAGTAGTACATGACTGCCCAAATCAATGAATAAAAATTATCGCAGGGCTGAAGTGGAAAATAACGTCATAATATTGAAAACCATGTTACGCTTGAGTCAACGCACACCCGCGTATTTTCGCCATTCGATCACTTCCCTGGCATTGGAAAGCTCTGGAAAAGGCCTCGACATACATCAGAGGAACGTCCACGCTATCTTTGCCCACAGGCCTCGAGGACATCGGGCAACGGTAGAATGCCTCGCGCATGTAAAAGAACCGACTGTGCGACATGCTCCAATGTGGCCACGCCGGCTCCACCTTGTACCAGTCGCGCTCCTCGAAACTGTTCACGACGGACGAGAAAGCCAACGACGCAGCGACAGCGTCCAGTTCATCCTCCCGACTGCGCAACGTCTTGCCTGGCGTTAAGTATCTGTCTCGAAAGCAGTTCACGAGGCCGTCAATACCGGCTGTGGCAGCGCGGGACCATAACAGCTCGGAATCTCGTAAAATGTATCTCCAGATGGATTCGGCCAAGGCTTGAGCCATGACCGGAGTGTTGAAGATGTCGGTATGCGTCGGATCCAGTCGCATGAAAGAATAGAGCACCGGCGAGACTACGATCGTGTCTCCCTTCTGGAGAGCCACGTAGTTGTAACCGCGCCCGGGAGCGCCAGCGCTTTCGAAAGGCAAGCCACGGTGAGCCAAGTTGAGACGAGTCTCGTGTTCCGAAGCGCGCCCCATGAGAAGTTTCTGCACGAAGCTCTGTGCGAAGTGGATGCCCGCGATGCTCGAGGGACTGGACATCTGAGGCAACACGAGGGTCATGCTGTCGAAGAACGTCTTCAAGAGCGACACGTCTTCGGCTCGAAATATCGAGCTCGAAGTGCACTCCGACTTGATCGTCTTGATGATGGAGTTAACTACGCGGGTGACCTGCTGGCTTCGTTCGGGCGTGATGAATTCTACCGCGTACATCGCGTTCCGCACGTTCGGCATGAGATCGACCAAGTGCACGCAGAAATCTTTCTTGCTCGGCGACGGCAGCGTCGAATTCCACTGTAGGTCCATCATAATGTTGCACGTGCTCGAAGCGACGAAGTACGCTGCCGCGGCATCGTTGCTTGTCCCACTAGACGTGTTTAAGGTTGCAAACAGGGCGTCAATCCCGTGCATACCGATGATGTCGACGCGCGTAATTTCACTGAGGCCGATCGTCTTCAACGCCGCCGTCGTCACGTGCCACCGTTGCAAAAGTTCGCTAGCGTTCGCGCCTGCGTAACTCTCCAGAATGGCGTCTTGCTCGTAAACTTTCTCCGCCGAAATGGCATAAGCAGTGACTTCGCTATGCTTCGTCGCTTTCCTAAATATTTCATTTAGCTTCGCCGTGGAGAAGCTTACGCAAGCTTCCAGCGTGTTGTCGGACGTCTGGCACCCCTCGCGCCGATTCTGTGCGAATAAAATTGCATCTACGTCTTTGAAGACCACCAAAACAACCGATGCAATACCGTACTTGATGTTCGTCAGCAGCAGGTACGCGATCGCGCTCGCTGGCGTCATATTGTGCAGGTGATCTCCAGCTATTTGTACGAGAGCTTCTCCAACCTCGCTTATAATACCTTTCTCGTTGGTGTCCGTGTTCAAGCACGAGTCGAAGAAGGACCTCAAGAATGTGCTCACCTCGCTTCTGGAGCCGTTGGCCGCCATCAGCACATCAAGCTCGAAGCTAGGATTCAGTCGCGACGGTAGAGCGGAAGTGCTATAGGACGCTCGGGTTGCCCGGTTACGCTGCGCTATGACGTTGGAGCAGACAAAGTCGAAGAAGCTTTGGCACGGGTCGACACTGGCATTGACGTAGAGCGCGAGTGCCTGAACTTCACTCGGACAGCAAAAGGCGGAGCAGTCTCCGTGGCTGGGTAAGTGTATCACTTCCCTTATGGTCAGGAAAGTCACAAATGCGGAGGTGACGAGGACGGCAGAGCACACAATAGCTGGCGCAGCTCCCAATCCGTCGGTCTTGTTCGTGTTGACCTCTTGGAGCTCCGAAGGACGAGTTTCTTGGACAGTACGCTGCTCTTTTCGCTCTGGAACAGATGCCGCTTGTGCGCCAGCCACGCCTGTTGACGATCCCGATGGCAACGGCAAATGTGGCTCCCCTTTGCGGTCTGTCACCGTCTTAAACTTGGTTCCTGCAACCAGGGCCTGGGGTGGCACCTCGGTCAACTTTTGAATCTGCGCATCGGCAACGGCTATCGGAGGTTCAACCGGTCGAGGGTCTTGCAAAGGCTTAGCTGTTCGCCCTTTAAAAGATCGTTCTCGTGGTGCGGATGATTTCTTTGTCAAAGTTGTCGCTTCCCCTAGAGAACATCTTGTCTGCGATGTGTCTTCGGGCACAGAACTGCGTGACGTTTGTGGGCGAGAACGGGAGCCGTGCTTCTTTCGATGTCCGCCCATGGTTGTAGAACCTTTCTGACCTCAAAGGCGACTATGTGGGGTGGTTCAAGCAATCAATGAAAGGGAATCTGCAGCACGCTGAATCGCTCTTCTAGCGTTCCATGGATCTTCTACTTCCTCTTGCAACGTCACGTTGCACGAGAAAGCTCGCGCCTAATTCGTTCGTGCCAGTGACAGAAAAAATCATCATCATCATACTCAGTTTTATTCCTCTTTAAAGGGGTCATGAACCACTTTTCCAAGTAATGATCTAATGACCTCACTATCGGAGTGTACTGCCTCCCGAATCGATTGCCGCAAAAATTTCTCGAATCCGTCAAGAATCAGCGGAGTTACGGGGGTTTGGCGCACGCTCTCAGCGCTTTCTCTCTTTTCTCGTGCCGACGAGCGCACTGGAAGCTAGACAGGGAGGGATGGCATGGGGGAAAGAAGTTACGTCAGCGCGCGTCATGAAACGTGATCGCTCTCCCGCTGTGATTCGCTTGCGCGAGTGCGGCTACCGTGTACTGAGGAGTGCGGCGCCGGCAAGTGGCGGCACCCCGCGGCAAGAAGCGCATCTGATCCGAACGCCGCTCTCGATTTAAGTCGGCTATCGGCCAATAAGCATGCTATGTCCCTTGCGACGTAAACTGACAGATCCGCGACGTAAACGGACAGACGCCCCGCCCACCGACGAGAGTGAGAACCGGCCTCTGTTTGAAAAGAGGGTGCCTGGGGAAACGACAACTTCGCGCTCCGCTTGTGGCCATCACGCGGCGCGCACGACTGTAATATTTGGCAGAGCAGTTCATAGCCGTGTCAGCTTTCCGCGGGATGTGTTTTTTCAACAAGCCCAAGGGGTGCTTCATGACCCCTTTAAAACGTCTCCTGAACATTCATTTTTTACAAAACTATAGTGCAGCCCTACGAAGCACGAACACCGGTGCATCGAAAATGCTCGGAAGAAGCTTTTATAACCGATAACTGCAGTTTGGGCGAAACAGTCATGTTTTAACACGAAAGTGTTTTATGCCGGGGTCCACCAAGACTTCAGTGATGTATTTCCGTCCTGGAAATGACGTCGAAAAAATTTACACGATCAGATGGCAAAGAAAAAAAGTTTCGTCAACGGGCGTCGAACCCACCACCGCTCGGTCCGCAATAACACATGCCGGGCACGCTATCCACTGCGCCACGGTCTTCTTTTTTCTTTATTGCCGGTTTATTAACGTCACAGTCACAGACTCTAGATGCTTTACCAACGCGCCTTTTATATCCACCACTCTCCCGGTTGGCGGGGTGGTTTTGCCCTCTGGGAACGGTAAAGTAAAGTAATTCGTTATTACTGTGGCCTCCGCGATTAGCACCTGCAACGCGTTACTCGTCCGTCCCATTCGGTGCGTTTTCAATATAAGTTCAATTTTGTCAATGCCTTAACAAACCGTGAGGTAACGACCTTAGTCCAAGCGTCCTAAAAGTGTCGGCCTCGCTCATAGCATCACCACGGCCGCTACATAAAAAAAAAAACTGTTTTTTTTTTTTTATGTAGCGGCCGTGGCATCACGCTAGTCAAAACCAAAAATAGCTCTGCGACGCGCGCCTGCCTCACCTGGCTGTACACGGCGTTACCAGCTCACGCGCTCGCTCCAAGAAAAATCGCGGCCGGGCTACCAGGGCGGCACGACGCGCTTTCCGTTTCCGTCGTGTTCAATGACATTTAACAGGCCGCGGGATGGCGACCAAGTTCTGCGTCCAATATGCGACGCTCTTCTGGCTGTCACACCTCGTTCTCTGATTAGGCTTTCACCGTTAACTACTACAGCTACCACAAGGGTTTGTTTAATCATTTAAAGGGCCCCTCACCAGGCCACATAGCAAATTTTAGTTAGACGCTGGAAATTGTTGTGTGCCGAATTAAGAGCAGTATGCCGCAAGAATTTTGTAGCGTTAACTACACTTGCCTAGCCGGAGCAGGTTTCGCGTGAGTCATCATGAGCCGTGCTGCGCATGCGCGAGGATGAGTGCGGAGCCGGCATCTCACGCGCTCTCCGCCATCGCCGCGCGCGGCGCCACGGCTGGTGGCGGAGGGCGGGAGGAGTGGAGTCGTATCCGGGCACCGGGCAGACAGATTGGCGCCGGCGCGCGCGACTCGCCGCTGCTGCTCTGCGCATTCGAGAGGGGTGACGTCGTAAGACCAGAACACAGCGAATTCCATGCGCATCGCCATATTTGCATCGCGCGTCGCGCCATCTATCGCACACGCGACGAAACAACATGCGCGGACTGCCACGCCAGCAGACGATACACGGAGCAAACGTGAAACTCCCGAAACTCAGCCCGTCGGAGAGCGTGTTTCGCGTCTTTTCTAGCCTAGACATTTTCGCTGATTTTATTGGAACATCAAGAACTTGCTCATGCAAGTCCACAATGTATACAGGAAGTGCTGAGTGGGCTGCGGAAGCAACCTCGTCAGATACGTACGCTGTTACATTTGTAAAAAAACGTTCTCGCTGTAGTACGCGTGAATCGTAATTGCAGTGCAGCTCGCGAAAGAGTGAAACGATGTTTTGTTGCCCCATATTACAAGTTGTGCACAAAGTTTTGTGAAAGCTCATTATTTCAGCATGCATCGCGTAATAATTAGAGTACGCTTTACGGGTAGTTTCGCGGAACGTAATTTTTGTTTCACGAGCGCTCTTACAATAATGCGTCTTCCTCACAAAAGCGGGCTATCAGAGAGTATAACCTGCAGTATCGTTCAGCGATCCCTTTTGGAAGCTACCTGCGCGATTTTATTCTTGTAACGATGGTGCTTTACAAGCGAAACTGTGCTACTCTTAGTTAAGCCGGTTAGCTACGCCTGCGACGTAAAGGACACTGGCGCGAGTACGGCTTGCTTACGTGCCAATATATGTATTATGTGCAGCTGAATGCCTCGTGTCCAGATAAATTTGGGGACATCAAACACTGAAATGAAAGCACGAAATTCTGGCAAGCTGTTGAGGAGCACCGTGCCATTTATTACCTTTTGAAGACGAAATCTCGAAGGCGTGGATGCCATCAAAAGCACTAAAGTTTATTACTGTGCTGAAAATGGCAAAGCATGCTGATTGCTTGTGCATGAAAGCGCTACCTTGCACCAGATTTTCGTCAAAGGAAACGCTCAAAGGTATGAAGTGCACCCCCACACAAAGTTCGCGGCTGCCTTCAACCCAGCTGCGTGTCACGCAAATTAGGTTCGCAAAATGAAATAGGTGGGCATCACACTGTAGAATACACGCAGTTAGTGTACTTGCTCGCGCATTTTCACTCGGCTCCTAGTTGTTTTTTTTTTTTTTTTTTGCTTGAATCGCAGTAATCGACTCGTGGTGAAGCTGAAAACACCGCACCGGCACTATTTCCGTGGCACGTCGTAATCGTCGCAGACAACGCTAATATCCTCTTGTTGCGCTGCTTGTTTTGGCATCCAAAGACGACGCAATAGTGCCCAGACGAGCTCTTATACGCTGAAGCGGCGTGAACGGGTACTTTTTCGCACTTTAAAGCCTCAGAATTGCAGCTTGTCCTGTTTACTTGGTGCAGCCCGCGCGCGCCTTGGCAGCCCCGTCAGCCCGGCGTCTGGGTGCGAGAGTATCCGCTCGGCTCGCCAGCAGCCTGGGTGCGAGACAGGCGTGCTCTGGTGTATTGGACGTGCCGGCCGCGATGTCCTGGATTTCTCCTCGTACCTCTCGCTGATCGGCGTCCCGTGACGGTCGCCTCGCCCGCTATGCCGTGCGCCGCTCATCGACGGGGCCTCCACCGCTTCGTCAATGTTGTGCCTCCGGCTGTGTTTCGTGGTCCCGTACCTGAACTCCCGTGACCGTCTCCCATATCTTTCCTGTCCTCTTCTCTCTTCGTTGGATGGATGTCTCCCTATCACTTCTTTCTCTATTTCTTCCTACTTTTCTTTTATTCCCTCCTTACCCCCACCCCTACAGGGCACTGCGCCGTGTCGCCTCAAGGTAGACAGAAATTAGGTGCCTTTTTCCCTTCTTCAAGAACCACTACCACCACCACCCTTCGCTGTGCAGTCGCTGTCTCACAATGCGCTGGTGCCACTTGATAGCGCCTCTGACTGGCGTTTGTAGGCGGGTAACGCCATGGAGAAGGAGAGCGCAAATGCTGCTCAACGGTGCAGAAGAGCCGAGAAGCTTAATGTCATCGGATCCCGAAGTAGTTGCCTGGCAATTAGCGGTTCAGCGTACGAAGAATGAACAGAGGAAGGCTAAACGTGCTGCGGAGACACTGGAGGAAAGGGAGGAATGTCTAGCAAAGCGGCGTCGCCAGGATGCTGAGCGACGTGCCCGACCACCTCTGTAGCAACAACAACAAGACGCCGTCGATAACGTCAAGGCTCGCCGATCGACTGCCTATACTGTGAAACTTAGCGAAAGCGCCAGTGCGACTCGGACCTTCGAGACGGACTTCGTAAACAATCCGTTTGGATACGTGTGCGACGTGTGTGAAAGACTATGGCACATGAAAGACTTGACGCCGCTAAGTAGTGCCATGCGTGAAACGTTGAGTTTAGTGGCGGCGCCTGAGTGGGGTGAAACCGTGGCGCGGGTTTGTACAACGTGCAAGAACTTTCTCGTTATTCCGCTCTTTAGCGTTACCAATGGGTATCGTTACCCGGCCATGCCGCCAGGCCTACCGGTTCTGAACGATGTGGCCGAATGTGTGTCATTGGAGCAGCAGTAAGCATGACAATCAAGCTAATCCTAGACAATCTGGAGAGCTCAGAATAATCAGCTGAACCTTTGCTAACGCTACGTATATCCTGGCATAGCCGAGCTATATATATATAAGGCACTGCAATTTTTTCAAATCGGTTCATTACGAGCTGAGAAAAACAATAATTTGTAGCGGCGCGAAACCATGATGCGAGGAGGCGAGTTTCAAACCCTTGCCACTCGCCCCGTGTAGCGTTCGCAAGCCAAATTCCTTCCCTGCCCTCTTCATTTGACACATACGCATGAACACGTCATGCGCATGCATGGTCACGTGCGCATGACGTGCCCGAACCAGCCCGAGCACGCGAGCGGCGTTGCACGGCCGCTACCTTTTTTTTTAAAGACGATAGTCTTTCTTGGGGAACTTAAACGCAGAAATTTTGGTCCGTCTTTCTGTTTGTCGGCACGTCCCTCGATTCAGCCACTCGGCCAAAGTTGAACCAATGGAGAACTCCATGGAGAGATAGAACGTGCCACCGCGAAGGACGATGCTGCAAAAGGCGGGATGTCCGTACGGTGCCGTGGCCATACAAGGGCGATTTGACGCATGACTTGCCCAAGGGCCAGCCATCGTGGACGGCTGACTAGGTTCATACTTGTGTACATTATTGATCAAAAAGCAAGCATTACGCATATCTGAGGCGCAACATCACTAGGTATAAGTATTAGGTGGTGTGTTCCTTTAATAGAAAATACATAGATACGTAATTCTAGAGACCCTAGTTTCTTAAGCTGCGCTGAAAATGCGACTGCGCCGAAACTTGGCTTCCTCCGTGCCCTCTGCACGAGCTCATTGTTGTGTTTCGGTTTCGGTTCAGTATTGCACTGTACGAATGCCATGGGGCGCCGCTCTGGCATTCCTGCTTTACCCAGGCGACGTGAATATAAAAGAGTGTGTGGAGAGTACTCGTTGAGTGCGGAGGTTTCTTCTGCTTTGGCGCTTCGCGCCAAACCGCGTGTTCGGGCTGGCTGGCGTCCCCGCCGGTCGCGTTACACCGCCGGTCTTCGCCTGCTGCTGCGCCGGGACTACCAGCCCGCAACACAGCATTCACGTTTCCTGACGTATTGCCAGATGGCGTTCATATCTCACGCAGCGCCTCTTCTATCGTCTTTAGACGACATTTGCAGCGAAGCACGCAGATACGCGGCCAATTTTTTCTGTAGCGGCCGTGGGCGTTGTGTCGGCGTTCTCTGTGGTGTACTGCCTGTTTCTGCGGGACGGGCATGAAAGTTGCGACATTTGTACGGGCACGAGAGTGGCGGTATCATGAGCAAGTGCCGCATTAACGTTTACTTGGACGCGGTAGAATAAATGAGCATAATGAGTGCTCGAACGCGCTAGAACATTACTTTTGTTTCCAGGGCTGGCGTCTGCTCGATGCTCTAACCGCGAGGACACGAACGCATGGGAAACGGAGGCACATTAGCCCCGCATCTCGCTGCAATTCACGAAAAAAAATGAAAAAAAGACGCACACATTCCCTTTGTGTGTCTCATTATTTCTCTCAAGTTTTATTAATCTATTCAAGCAACAAATTATACAAACTACACATGTCGTGTCATATAATTATCGCAGTGTCACGTGCTACTGTTGGCGACGTCAGAGCACAGTCGTCTACGTAGACGAGCGACGTCACAGCACTACCATCTACGTAGGACCATTTTCTCATGTACGTCATCCCCTCATTCTCTGGGCGCGCGCCCGCGAGAAGAAGGGCAAGCAGCGTTCACCTTGAAATTTGACCCATTTCTGCGGCGCGTAGCATTGCAAATTTTGGCAGACGTGATCGTGAACGCCCAGTGTATGCATTGCGCTCGTTAGCTCAAAATTGTCAAACCTGGTGAGGGGCCCTTTAACATGGACGTTGGTCGTCGGGATGGGGATGTACCACCAATCATCAAAGTGGGTTCATCCACGTTAAACGGTGCTATAGCTGCCAGACATCAATATACATTGTGCAAACTCTCTTATATCAATGTACAGTAAACATTCAGATACTCCTGTAAGGGCTCGCTTTACTTTCGTGTTATTCCGATTCCTATGACGGAGGGATCAACCATTTTTTGTCCGGACTGCGCGAATCATAACAGACGTACGAGTACGTGTGCGTTTCTGCGTGTGTATTGTATGTGTGGGTGTTTGCGGGTGTATGCGTGAAATGTCTGTTCACGTTAATATTAAGTATTTCGTTACAGACAGAGTATACATGCACGCAGATACTTGTTCCGTGTGTCTGCTGAATTTGCCTTCAGCCCTAACTTGCTCCACACACTTAACATAGTGCCGGGACGAACACTGCGCAAACCTCCAAATGCAAACCGGGCACATTGTTCGGTTCGATTTTATTGGCAGGGTAAGTTTTAAATGTTTAAAAGAAATTTAGTGCACGAAAAGGTATACATGCACTTCCATCTATAACTTGCCCTCGCGTGGCGCTTTTCTGTTGGTATCACAGGTCGGTACGCACGCCTGGTCAGCTGACTCGGTTTCAAGAGTGCGATAGTAGCAGCACGTGTTGTACCCCAAGAAACTTCCGGTTCTTCATTTCAACACCGAAATGGAAAGCGTGTTTTTAAGTTATGTCAGAGTAAGGAAAGGCCCTTTTTCCGCCTTCAGATAAAAGGAAGGCGCATAAGTTAAGTACTAACTCTTATAATATTGGGTATAGATTAGAGGCATCTTTATTTGAAATATTTGGCTAGGCACAGGGTGAGAAGTGTTGAATATCTGCTGGCTACTCGCCAAGGCTTTCGTTCCCTGCCAATGACGTCAGTGCACGAAACCGGAGGCCGTCCAGGGTCTGTGTTTGTAAACAGCGAAACCGTCTCGTAGGCAGAATTTGTTTCGGATGGGGGGGGGGGGGGGGGCTCTAATTCGACATGGGATCCGGGCAGGTAAATGTGGTCGAGTGTCATTTTGCGCTCTGTATCTCATGGGAGAAAAAAAATTTCGAGTGTGTGTGGGAGAGGGGGGCGGGCACTGCCACGCCCTGGCTACGCCGCTGTATACGTATAGTCTGAGGCAATACAAAGGTTTCAATATGCGCCGATTGAAAGAATTACAGCGAAGAAGGCACATGCGCTTTGTCCCATTAACCTCTGTTCTTCTGCGCGTCTTCTTCGTTGTAATTATGTCAATCAACGCATTTATAAACTTCGACATGAATCAACTAGCCCCAGTCATCGCCTTACTGACTGAGACAACACACGCAAAGGCAAAAATCGAGTGGTGAAGGCGTATTTCTGCCCCGTAAGTATATTCGTCATATATCACGCGTGCTTTCCTTACGTTATCGGCGCGGTCCTGGTACTTCCAGGTCACGAACGGCGTGCGCGCTATCAGCGTGACATCGCATTCTTGATATGGAAGTGGCGAGGGCCGAGTTTGTTTCAAGAAAAGAAACGCAAGCAAACCAGATGATTATCGTTCCGTGGCAGACATACTCCCCAAGTAGAGGAATTTTTTCTTGGGGTGTACGGTGAGGCTCGATAAGATGGAAAAGAACGGAGACACAAGAAATAATTTAATATTGCAAGTGTGCAGGTCCCGTGTGCCGTTCGGTAACGAAAATTCTGGTATTAACGGAATTAACGGTTTCCCAAACGCAATAGGTAACTTGGATGTGGGCGCGAAAAGACACGGACGAAGGGGAGAAGACACACACACTGGCGCAACAAGCCCGCATCGCTACCCTCGGCAATAGGTAAGTGTAGACATGCGCGCATTACAAAAATGTTACCAGTTACTACCTGGGAAAAGTAACTGATAAATTAGAAAAAAAAACTAATCGATTACTTTTACGTTACTTTCCTATCGATATTACGTTCCACTCAGGGCCGTAGCCGGGGGGGGGGGGGGGGGCAAGGGGCCCGGGCCCCCCCGAAATTTTGATGACACATGGCGTTTTATCGAAAATAAATGATGAAAATAGGCGTTTTTCTCAAATAGTCAAGGCTTTCAACAAGTGCCCCCCCCCCCCCCCCCGGAAAAAATTCCTGGCTACGGGCCTGGTTCCACTCGTCGGCCTGCTCACACCCGAAATGTCGTTAACGACATGGCCATGCCTCAAGTGGAACGGCTCACACTTTTAAAAAATCCCGCATGCCCATTGCAAACTGCAGTTTTGGCAGTGCTGCGTATGTAGTACATATGTGTCACATTCCTGTACGACTGGACTGAGAATATGACAAGATATTTTAATACAGCCTGTTCTCCGCCCTCGATTCCGGTAGTTTTCTGTGGGGAACAGGGACACTTCTAACTGCTGCAAAAGCGTTACCGACGAAGCTCACGGAAACCTCATGTGAACTCCACTGAGACCACCGCGATTAGTAAAAAGAGCAGTTTTCACAGAAAGAAACAGAACTAAGGCGCCAATTGAGTAACACCGTTTTGTCCTTAAGAGTGCGAGTGCGCGATCAACGACTGGAACAGCTGAATTAAGTAGCATACTCACACTTGAAGGCGATGCTACCGGTCTGAAGGTGGTAGTCGCACCGGGTTAGACCACCAAGCGTTATCTGTTGAAAACTGCCAGCGTTAACTCAGCGTAAGAACTGCTCATGAACTGGCTTTGTCCTGGGCTCGTCGGCTCGTCTCAGGTGCGGCCTTATCAGGCGCTATTCTTGAACATCGCAGACAAAGCATAAAGACGAGCATAGCTTGGCTCTTCACTTGCAGCGTCTACGACAAACCGCACCGGCATCACAGAGGCGCCCAGGCTACAGATGATAGGACGAAACGATACACCAAGGCGCCCCGATGTGCACCAGTGCAATTTGTCGAATTTGTCATCGCTTTTTATCTCCTTAGTGCTATGAAATAGACAGGAGCAGCATAAAACAGGGCAGGGAACTGGAACTGAACAGGAACGTTGCGCTTTTTCTTTTTTTCGGTCCAGAGGGAATCCCAAGAGAAAAAAATTGGCCGCGTATCTGCATGCTTTGCTGCAAATGTCGTCGAAAGACGATAGTCTGCTGCCATTTATGTTTTGCCTTACCTAAGACAGCGCCTCCTCTATGTCGAATCGGCCGCTTCTGGCTGGCATTGATAAAATAGAGGGGGCGACAACACCCGGAAACACGGCCGCAACGTTGGCCGCTCCGGCGTCCCAAAGAATTACGTCATGATGACGTCACCGACACCATCTTGAATAATTTGCTAGTTCGGCGGCCTTTTAAAAGGGGCCGTAACTGAAGGTGAAATTGGCGCTAGTGTTCATGGAGATTCAAAATTAAAGCAGCCAATGGCAGCCTGCCGCCGTGCCGGCAAAGCCGTGCACCCCGCGGAGGCCGTGCGCGCGCCGCGACGGCATGGCGACGCTAGTTTTGAATTCCTCGAAAGTTCCGTTGTAGCATGGAGCGAGTGCTGAGAACGGGCACCAGGCTGGCCGTGCAGGGAGGCTATGCTTGGCGGACACCTGCAAGTCTCCCGTTGTGGTTAGCGGGTCATTGTTCGCTCTTGAGACTTATCGTAGTGGTCGTTATGTCAGCCGTGCTCCGTCGCCGCCATACAGGAAGGAGCCCGTCCTAGTCGCCGGCCTTGATATGAAGTTTCGTGATGTTCCGTTACATGAAGCGAGCTTTGGCCGGCGTGTGGAGTTTTCGTGGTGTTTGCGTGTTGTGCGCTCTTGCCGCCGTGGTGGTTAACGGCACGCACCATTCGTACATCATGGAACGGTGCACGGATACTTCAAGACCGGCCGAGTTCCGCAAGATTCTTCGAGGTTCCGAAAAACTAAAGGTGAGCATGCGGCTTGCGTTCGCAGCCACACATTTACGAATTGCAGTTGGACAATACAGATATTATTTTTTTTAATTACGGCTGAATCGTGGAAAGCACGATGTTGCAGTTAATATCGCTGTTCCTAGAAGGAATGAAATTAAAGAACTTGAGACTCATAGTTTAACTTTTGCGTCTATGACAGAACTGCGTGATGGAAGTGCGTTTCGCTTTTTTGCCTGTTTATCACTCGCCATCGTTTAAATACGCGTTCCCGAGACGCAATAGGCAGTTTCAGAATAGCGTACGAAAAGCTTTACGTTGGCTTTTCGCGCAACTGTCATGCGTCGTACGCTAACCGCTTGCGGGCTCCCGTAGTGACGTAAATAGCGAGCCGCAAACGCTAAAATAGCGTACGCTATTCTAAAACTGCCTAATGTATCGCTGCTTGCACTGAGCCGAGACGACGAAACTACGTTTGCCTCATGCGACTGCGTAATTTGTATCGTTGGAATTAATAGTTTTCAATTGCTTTATTTCAGGACGGAAACGTTTTGGGAGTATTCGAGAAGGCAAGAACTGATGCGTTTGCCCAAGGAGGGGTTAACAGCTGTAGAATCAGCGCTCTGCGAAGTCTCGATCCGCAACTCAAGTGGACCAGCTTTCTACCCTGCCCCCAGTGCTTCTTCTCGGTGCGTGAATATGCTATGTACTTACGGCTGAAGAAGTAGTTTGTGTGTTTATATATTGTCTCTGTTATTGCCTATGGAAAAACCGCTCTAAGGATTCATGTGTAGGCATGAGACATGTCCTATATGCAGAATTTTACTGTTTGTGTTTATCACAATGAAGTGCTCAGTGTACCCAACATGACGTCCTCCCTTCAGTGGCGTTATATTCAGCTAGGCATTGTATTCGCGGTGAAAGAAAAGCTGCGTATAGGCTTATTTCACCTGGTCGTTGAGTAATACGCTTTTCTTCGAATGTCACGTGCTGCTGCATAAACTGACCATGGCCTGCATCCCATTGCCACCAACTAACTTTCAAGTAGTGTTCAAGTACCATATAATGTGTCTTGCTCTTTTTAGCGCAATGTACTACTTACTGTGCTAAATCTTATCTTTTTCATTTTGTTTATCTGGTGAAGGTGTCCAGCATTTCATGTATATTTGTGCAAAATCTGAGCAAATATGTAAGTGGTTGTTTTGTGTTTCGTATCATTTCAACGGTTAATAAGTAAATCATTGCAATATTATTTCATATTTACATATTTTGCGCTTCGTTATGTTTTTGTCATGCACTGACATTTCTTTAAACTACATGATTACCTCTCATCAGAGGCTCCTCTGCACTTTGCTCGGTATTGCACCAAATGAAAATCGTGTTTCTTATATGTGTGTACGTCAAAAGGCCTACACTTTCCAATGTGTTCGATTTTTTAATTTCTAAATTTTACAATGAACTTTTGTGTTTAGTCATGCACACACTGTGAATTCTTCCCTTCTGTTCTTCTCCTGAACTTGTATCGTGTCCCATTACATGCAAATCTTGAGTTTCGGAAACAGAACAATAAAAAGAGGTAACAGAAATGTTGTAGGTGGATTCATCCTTTATGCTCTAGCACATGCTGGCTGCGGGCAAACGCGAATGCGCGGCCAAGCGCAGCACGCGCGCGAGCGCACGCGAACAAAAAAAAAAAAAAAATCCCGGCGCGGGGCATAGGAGAGGAGAAAAAGCAAGCGTACAAAATAAAAAGCGGTGCGCGGCATGGAAGAGGAGGAAAAGCAAGCGCACAAAAAAAAAATAGAAAACGGCGCGCGGAAAGGGAGGAAGAGGGGTTGGAGGCGAGCGGCTGTTGTTACTGTTGCCCTGACGACGTAAGCAACGTAATCGCTACGTCATCGCCCTTTGAGCTTGGCGGCCTTCTGCAAGGGGCTCTCGGCGCTGTCGGCGCTTGCGTCGGCGGAGCGTTTGAATTTCGCGTCCTATGGGAGGTATACGAAGAAACCGACCCTTGGGGGCGATGCGTACGTTAGAGTTACTGTATATGCTACCTTTAAAGGTAAAAGGTAGCATATACAGTAACTCTAGCGTACGTGAGATATGGACGCCATCTCGCAGTGGCGTCGGGAAACATGAGCTTGTGCAGAACCCAGGGCCACTGCCAGGTGGCAGAACCATATCGTCGGCGGAAGGCTTTTTCGTGCAAGGTATTTTCAGCGCAGCCTAAGAAACACTAGGGTCTTTATAATTACGTGTCTATGTATTTTCTAGTAAAGGAACACACCACCTCATACTTATGTATTGATGTTGCGCCTCAGATATGCGTAATATTTGCTTTTTGATCGACAATGTTCACAAGTGTGAACGCAGCTACCAGTTCAAGATGGCTGGGCGTGCAGCAAGTGCTTAAACTTTGGCCGGGTGGTTGAATCGTGTGACGGACAGAAAGACAGACAGACAGACCAAAATTTCTACGCTGAAATATCCCAAGAAAAACTGTAGTCTTTAATATTAACCGTTTTTGGTTCAGAAAATCGATTGCATCTCCAGGGTAGATCACGCGCACCTTGGAATAAATGTTCAGTATTCCAAATATGGTAATTTAACTGATGACTCAGCCTCTAGCGATGAAAGAATTACTGTTTGTGGGCCACGTAGCTGAAAAGATGGAGGCGAAAGTAACAAATACGTTGTCTCGCTGCAGTCTTCGCCAAAGTTGGGTGCAATGAACGGTGTAGCGTTACAATTGACAACACTCTCAACAGAGGCGCGAGTTACGGAAGGGCGGCAGGGAAGCGCAGAGATGTGACCATGCACTCGACATGAGGTGCACATGTGCATCGAATTATGCAAATAGTTGTCTGCGATTCTTTTTGCCGCGTAATGGTAAACTCGCCGTGTGACCGACGCCTTAATGAGCCGAAAAGCAAGTCTTGAACCTTTTCGGTATATACGTGCTGAGACCGGCCGACCAATGATTCCGGCTACAGCGCGAGTACGGAGATACCTTTACGGATAAGCATTTTAAGAAAATGTCAACGAATATTACCAGAACAGGAAAAGCTTGTGATATATAATGCTCTATTTTATTTACTTCCCGTTTGCGCGACTGGCATTTAATTTGGGGTACCGGGACTAAAAATAAAAAAAAAATCATTACATAACTTATTGCCTACCCAATGCACTAAACAAATTCAATTTAACAGATGGAACTTTGCGTGTAATGCCTAAAAATTCAATTTTAGCAATGATGTGTTTGAATGTTTCGTTTTCTAGCGTAAATACGGCGTCTTCAGTGTTTGTTTTCAACATTTGCATTGTGAGTTGAAATGTTTGCCTTAACTAAAACTCTTTCTGTACTGCATGTTGGTGCCATTGTGACGGGGCTAGTCAAGTGGCAGATATTGCTGCTTTCAACCTGCTATATCCTCACCATAAATGGTACATTCCCCCACCCCTTCTTTTTGTTCTCGATCTTTGTTACAGATGCATCGATTATGGTGAATTAAACCAAATCTTCAATCTCAAAAGCACGAAGGCTTTAATGGCGGCCGCCGCCACACAAGCCGCGTTAAACGCACCAATACAACTTACCGCAGACAACACCATGTCGATAAGCATCTTTAGCAGCGGCGTAGCCAGGGGAGTGGTTTGGGGATTCAAACCCCACCTTCAATTTTTTGATATTCTTCACATGCATATACACACGCACATATGCAAGCACATACACGAACATTCATAAAGGGGGGTCGAACATCTCCCCGCCCCCCTCGAAAAAAAATTCTGGCTACACCCCTGACCATCAACTTGGCAGTGCGTACAGTACGTGGTGTTACGTTGTTAAAAGCGTACTGCGCGCTTTTGATAGCTGACAACCCAAACCAACCACGCCGCCATTCGCTTCCGCCTCCTTGCACGCCACTGAATGCGCTGCAGAGTGTGCGTCGTTAGCACAAAAGAAATAGTCGCTGTTGAAGGAGAGGAAATTGGCGCCGCCCTCTGCAACACCTGCGGTAGCAGGGGCGTTCAACTACACTTAATGTATGTTCGTGCGTGTGTATGTATGTGTGCGTGTATATATACGCAAGAAAAACTGAACATTTTCAGGGGGGGGGGGGGAGAGTAACCCCCCCCCCTCCCCTCTGGTGGCTACACCCTTGTGTGGTAGGGTATCTGAGGTAGCACGGCTCAGGGCAATGGTGTAGGCAGATATTTTTTTCAAGGGGGGGGGGTCCGGGCAGGTAAGTGTGGTTGAGTTGAGTGTCATTTTGTGCTCTGTATCCCATGGGAGAAACAAATTTCGGAAGGGCTGGGAGGAGGGGCCCGGGCCCGGTGTGCCACCCCTGTCTCAGGGCCATTGGGGAAGGGGAGGTGGGAACCACAGATGAAGGAGCGCAAAAGTGTAGATGATCAATAGATGATCAAGGCTCATAGTGTCCGTGGAAGCGGGTGCCCTGCGTGAGGCCCTGCTGATGGGAAGGCTGTAAAAAAAAGCAAGCAACAGCTCGCCGTCTTTGCGTTGCAGCAGCGATATACTCGTTACGCTTTTGCACGGTCAGGAGCGGAGCGCATACAAATAACATAAGCCTCGGAAAAGCCCGCGCGTACAGTTGAGCAAGCGACCGGGCAGCAACAGCGTTAGATTGTTAGGCCATTGGCTGCGCACCTGGAGACGATGGGGTCCACGTGGCAGCGTGGTGCCACGTTTCAGTGAAGCTGCGCTTGTTATCGCTCAGAACGCCTTCTTTAGGAAGATGCCTGCGGCATCGCTCGCCAACCATTGTAGTCGCCCTGCCTTGAGTAGTGGTCGCTTGTCGAGAGATGGCGCCACGTTCTTCCCTATTGTTTTCAATGGGGATGGGGTGGTGTAGCTTCGGGGGTGGAAGTGTGCGCATGCGTGCATGTGTATTGCAAGCAGCCACCGCAAGGATCGCTAGCTACTGCCTCCATTAGAAACGATGAAAGAGGGAAAGGAAAGGGCAGGAGATTTTCGGCTCGCGCGGCAGACATCTTTCTAGAGGAGGCATTGCTCAGAAGCATATCGCTGTATAGATTTTCATGTATGCATCGGGAAAACCTGGACAAGTCGTCCGTTCGCTCTGCCACCATGTCAGCGGCTGCGTGTTCCCCGTCAGTTTCGAAATGCTCATTGGCATCCCCACCACACGCTATAAATCACCACCACGCGCCATAAAAGAGAGCCGGTATTTTTTCTGCATTTAAAAAGAAAGAAAATGCCTGGCAACTTCAGTCAATATTTACTTTTGGCATTGTATTAATTTCTTTCTTGTTAACGGCGGCGCGCGTCGCGAGATTTAGGTTCACACCTGGCGGTTACTGCGCACCATCATTTGGTGTGGAGATGCTGGGTTCTTAACAGGCACGTGTTAACAAGGTTTGACTCTAACTAATGCCCGCAGTGGCGTGCTCCACGTGATGAGCTGGTGCACTGGAAAAATATTCCTCAATAATAACAGCACACTATAAATGAGTACAAGAGAAGGCGTGCACACAAGTGCCAATTATCAACTGGAAAATTTAACGAGGAGACAAGTTCATCTTTGTACATTTTTGCCATGTGCAATAAATATTCATACTAGAAGAGATTAAATCAGACTGCGGATGTCTTCAATGCTGTGGAAACCCTTGATGGCTCAGTCAGGTTTGATATTTGCCGCATAAGCTTCGCCGTGTGTGGTTGGCTGGCCGCCAAGATGTTGAGAAAGGTAAACCATATGTCATCGCTCTGTAAAAAATTAAGGGGAAAAACATGAAGAATGTAACACTTAAAGTGATAGAAAAACAATTTGTGTGGTACTCATTTCCCTTAGTGCAATGGAAAGCATACAAATCAGAGAGTCATGGAATGGTAACACGGAAAATGCAGTGAAACTTTTTCTAAAAGATTTTCTTTTTAATCTGCAGTACTGATGAAGTCGTACAAGCAACACATGCTTCAAACAATGGAAGGCAAGCACGACTGTGATTATGCGCTGGCAAGCAAGCCAGGCATTATATAGAAGTAGTGTTTATCAACCCTGTGCTGCTGTGGTTCATGTTTGAATGCTGTGGTGCATTGCTCATGCATGCGTGGCGGCTTATTAACGTGTGGATGCCTAATAACATACAGATAGTAAGTTTAAGCACAAATTATAGTGCACCTAAACAACAGCAGACTACATACAGCAATCCGAACGACTCCTCCACGCAGCACAAAGGCTTGTCCATCAGGCCACATGAAGTACCAGTTCTTATGACTTTTAAATGCAAATACAAGTTATATTCAAATCACAAAGGGACTGCTCGATTCCACCACTATAATTCAAGGCCTTTCCATTTCCACTACGGTCTAGTCATACAATGTGGCCGGCTGTCAGTCCCTTTAAACAAATACTGAATGTCGCCACTTGATTGTGTTATCATACTGAGCAGTGCAAAAAGCTGAAACAAAAGTGCGACCTCAATCAGCGCACAGCTGCTTTTGATTCCTTCTTGAACTTTTTTTTTGGCCACAGCACCGAAAAGTGGATGAGGATTTCCATTCATGCTCTGCCTGACTTTGCAATCATGGAAATATGATTTTTTATCTTCCCATCGTTTACCCAAACCAGTGGTCGCATGCACTAGCAATTCCGCGATCCCTAAGCAGATCCTCAGAACTTGAACTTAAAGGAGCACTGACACAAAATTTCGAAGGTGAGATAATGAGTGAAATAGATGTATGTGGAGCCGTACACAACGTCTACGAAATATCAAGGGCCAATATAGCCTAGAACATATTTAAAATCAATTTTAAAGTGCATGCCGCGCGACTGAGCGATATGCGAGCGCTTCGCGACGCCGACATCAACGCGGGGGATGCGTAAACAAACCTACGTCACGAGTTTGTGCTGGCTGGTGGCTGGTTGTGCCCTTGCGCTTGTGCCGTGCTACCTGCTATTTCTTCCTCCGTGCCTGCGGCTTTGCGTGTGCTAGTTGTGTCCTCTTCAGCTGTTCTTTCGTCGTGCCCGTTGGCAGATGTTATGGTCCGCTCACGCTACCGGCTAGCTTGCCGCAATGGCGCGGTGCCGCAGAACGTCGGCCGTCGCCGCACGCGCGAGAGCTGTCCAACTTGCACGGCAAGCTTCGCCGGCGAGGCATTCGCGCCTCCGAAAAACATGGCAGCACTGCCAAAAGCGGTTGTCGTCCACTTCGAATCTATCAAGTGGCCGCCGTGCGCTCTGTAACGTGTAAGTTCCGAACTGATGCTTCCATTTGCTTTAGATTCATGTCCTCAAGCTTCGACAGCAATGTATTCGTCCCGATTCGGCGCCGTTTTCGAGAGCCATAGTCAAATAATCGATGCTGTAAGCTTAATGAGTCGAGATGGGCGCTTCCGAATGCTCGGAGGACATATATTATGCGTTTGTTAGTTGTTTCTAATCCTCCATAGCTGGCGCCACTTGACCTGGTTCGGCGCCATGGAGGAAGGCTTACCCTCATCTAGGAGAAGCAACACGGATTGTTACGTGCATTTTCTTTTTGCCTGTCCTCATTGTTAAGTTTTTTTACAAGCCTTCACCAACATCACCGGCCTTGCTACTTGGCGAAATCTAGCAACGGGCACACCTTGCATCGTCCGAATATCTGCAGATAACCTTCGTTAGTGCAGCCAAGCGAGGAGACCCTTCACACATTTCCTGCTCGCAGAATATCACATTCAGATGACCGAAGTACAACACCCATTTTGCCTTCTGAATGTTTCATCACATCCCTTCATCGCCCCATCTTTTACATACCATGTGAATACAGAAAATAAAGGAACATTTTCTTTTCCCAACATTTCGTGAAGATTTCGTAGCCAGTGCACTTCAAGAGTAGTATTCCTTCCTCCATGTTCAGCGCCCACCGCACCTACGTTCGCGCGCCGCCTACGTCACAATTTTACGTGTTCACGTGGCCAGCTGTGTTTTCCCGGCTTCCGGAGGACGCTGTCTAGCTTGGTACTCTTTGAAACCGAAACTGCGACTGGGCGCTCTAAAAACGTCTCTAAATAAATAACCGTCGCGCACTGGCGCAAACGAGGTTTGCAGCCGTGATAAGTGGATCATAAGCTATCTATTGCAACAAAAAAAACAAGGTGCAAAATTTTTGTGTCAGTGCTCCTTTAAGAGAAAGCAATTGTAAAAGTAAATTTTTTTCAACTTGTGCTCCACCACGCAGTGCCAATATATTAGAATTAGAGATGTACGAATAGCAAAATTTTGGGCGCAAAGCGAATTCGAATACTGAAGTGTGAGTGTGAATCGAATCGAATATTTTTCGAATATTTCTCGAATATTTCTAGAATACTTTTCGAATACTTCGAACCGAAATTTCAGAAAAAAATGCTGGAGAGGATTTCTAAGCATATTCTTATGAGATAGCAACATGAAAGTGTTTCTTTTCACTAGGTTGAAGCGCAACGAAGAGGCCGAATTGTATTTATGTACATGATTTGGTGCAACCAAAGTGTTGCCGACAACACATTACACGTGGTAGGCAAAGATGCTATTTCCTCAGCCTCTCCTCCTCTTTCAACTTCTGTGGAAGCCCAACTGATGTGGCAGACAAGGGTCTGCTCTCTTCAAGTCCGGAGTTCCAAATCTGCCTCAAGGACATCAATATATAATAACATCTGAAATTTTGGATGCTAAAAAGCTTCGGCGTCCGATTTTTCGGACTTCTTGTCCAAAACAGCATTAATTGAGCCCCCACCTCTGCCGCATCTTTCACCTCCTTGTTGCAACCAGCGTTTTCTTGAGTTAATACACTTGCGACCGTAGCGGAGCTTGAAAGGCAGCTTTGCCGCAATGCGGGGGCGTGATGAGGTGAAGCATATTGAAAATCTAGGGACCACTTCTAATCGGACGTTGACTGTGTCTTGGCTATGTTCGACCGTTGCGGAGCTTGAAAGGCAGCTTTGCCGCAATACGGGGGTGTGATGAGGTGAAGCATATTAAAAATCTAATGACCACTTTTAATCGGACGTTGACTGTGTCTTAACTATGTTAAACCGTAACGGAGCTTGAAAGACAGCTGTGTGATGAGGTGAAGCATATTGAAAATCTAGGGAACACTTCTAATCGGACGTTGACTGTGTCGTGGCTATGTTCGACCGTAACGGAGCTTGAAAGGCAGCTATGAGAGTGTGATGAGGTGAAGCATATTGAAAATCTAGGGACCATTTCTAGTTGGACGTTGACTGTGTCTTGGCTATGTTCGACCGTAACGGAGCTTGAAAAGCAGCTTTGCCGCAATACGAGATGTAATGAGGTGAAGCATACTAAAAATCTGAAGGGGTCACTTTCAATCTGACGTTGACTGTATTTGTCTTTGGGAATTTCGAATAGTTCGAATAGTAAAATTCCAGTCCGAATCGAATCGAATAGCAAACACTATTCGAAAAATATTCGAAATTCCGAATATTCGCACACCCCTAATTCGAATCATGTCATGAGGTTCAATTTTTTCCAAATTTCTTGTTATTTTGTGGAGTTATCACTCAGTAAAGGTTCTCAAAATTTTTTAAGTTCAATCTCTGGCTTCCTTAAAATACAACATGGTCCACCTTTGCCAATAACAAGTTAACTAGGCACATGAAGAAGCCACCGAAATTCATGGTGCCAAGGCTGGTGTACACAACATTCTTTTAAAAAAAAAGTTAAAAAAAACCACAGGATTCAAACTCGCACCGTAGCAGTCAAAAGTACTACAATGCTTTTAGTGGGCTGCCCCATAAATCCCATATGGAAAAAAGCATCTGTCAGGGCAGTTTCATTCATCACCATTGACACTGAAGCGTGAAATGCCCAAATGATGCCGTGTTCACGAGGAATTATTAACACGCCACATGGGCTGGTGTCCATGTCACTTACACTGGAAATTTCGTGGGGCTCGATGTTATGAGTGTGACAAAGTGTCAAAACAGCCTCCTTGACAGCAGGTTGCCACCACAGCGCCACGGGACTGTAACTGTCGCTCAGAGGAACGCCTGCCGCTTCCAAGACTTTTGGTGACAACTTCGGGCCAACAGCAATTGCGCCCTTCCAATCACCAGCGAGTGCCAAGCCAAGCCAGGTCACTTGGTTGTTGAACTCGCTGATCATTGACTTTAACCAAGGGCGCTCAAAACACTCTCTTACTTCTTCAAAAAACTCCAATAGGCTGCCAGGAAAATGAACAAAGAAAAAAAATAAGAGACTGATATAGAACTGCCAATCTACCAACTTGCAATATGAACATATGAACTTGCATATGAATAACTTGCAATATGAACAACATATGAAACATCAACATGCTAAGTATAATGCAAAATACTAAAAAAAATTGTGTTTTATTTATTTATTTATTTTTTATTTATTTATTTTCAATACTGCTGCTCTCAGCTAAGAGCGTAGCAGGAGGGCAATACAGAAAGTCAGGAAAATATACGAAATGTTTACAGCATAATAAACTATGCAAACGAACGTAGGAAAAAGAAGAGGTTACAATAATATATTACAACAACAAACAGTGGTTACATAAATACATACGATCAACTTGCATACATTTATCAAATCACTCAAGTGACACTGTGTTAAGGTTGAACACCATTTGTACAATGAAGCAGTAATATATCACATCCCATGAAAAGTATTTTCAGGCAAAGAAAAGAGGGAATTAGCCTGTATGTTTTCCTAGCTGCGCCAAGGGGAGGCAACCGACAAGTGCTAATGGGGGATAGGAGTAGGCAGTATGACATCTGATTGGGACAATACTAGCTGTGTGTACCTTCAATTTTATTGGCGAATTCCGAGAACGATTTAGTGTTTGCGATAGATGGGTGTAATTGATTCCATTCCCTAATGGCAAGTGGAAAAAATGAATGTTTAAAGGTTTCATTACTATATGAATATTCTGTTAGTTTATTTGCGTGCCTTTGACGCATAAGTCGAGATTCGGAAAACGAAATGTATTTGGACAGAATGTATAGTTATAACGTGCTTTCTGTCGTAAAAATTTTCAAGTAGGCTCTGCAAAAATGCAAAAAAAAAAGATAAAGGCACATCTCTATACGGTCAGAAAGAATGATCAGTGCGATAGAAAGATATCTATGTTGTAGCAGGTTCATGAAGCTTGTTCCTAAGCGTCCAAGTAAGGGGGACAATACTACAATTGCTGAGATACATTCCTTCTACAAGTGGGTGCACTGCTGTGTGTAGGCTCATTTAATCGAGCTGGCCTGAAAAATTGGGCTCTTGTAGAATTGGTTACCAATTAATAATTGTATTCTTCCAAAATCAATTTTGCCCTAAAACTGGAACCAAGTGTAACATGAAAGCCATTGGTAATAAGAAAGATGATTGTATATGTACCCTAAGCTCCAAAAATTCTGACATTTTATAACAAAATCAAAGTTGGCAGACATGCTCACGACAATAGTTTGAGGCACAAACGTGATTACCTATACTCTCTGTTTCCTGTAGGCTCCACATGCAATGGCAGGATATTGTTCCATGTTTTCTTAAAGGGACTGACAATTGATTTTTCTCGACCCATTTTTTTACAGCGCAACAAAAAGCTTACCCTTTGCTGTGTTGGTAGCTGCAGTAGTTTAATTCGAAAAGCACGTAGCTACTTTACAGGCAGTGTTTTTCGATCTGAAAGGCTCTAAACCTGGACGTACCTTTCCTCCAGCAATGCTGAGAATTGATAGCGACGCCGCCAGCCCTTCTTGCGATTTGTGAAAGCTATCGTTGTTCTGCTTTCGCAGGAGTTCCTGTAACTATGCTTAACCACCTTTATTTAGAGCCTTTCAACTATTTTTGAAAATAACAAGCTGTTACAATCAGATGATGTGGCATCATACATCTTCCCTGTATTTGTACTGCGTTGTGTGTGCATGCGTTCAAGGTTGCCCGCGCCTGTGTCATGGGTGGCTTGTCCCGGCGTCATTACTCTCTCGATGCACTAGCCAAGCCAAGTCATCGAAAACGTCATTACTCATATGCGCGGCTCTGCCAAGTAGCAGAGCATGTCATTTCTGAGATGAAGCGCAGGTAGCAAAACTTTGTCGCTCCAAAATCTTAGCGACATGGAAACTGCATGCACGGTTGCACGAGACAGCTGAAGACGCGCTGACGAGATCATTACGTCATGCGAAGGCAGCGCCACTTTAATGCATACTACTAACGCAGGCCTATATGTACGTTTTTATGAAGTAATACCTTTTAATATAAAGAAACGAACAATATTTCAATACTAACAAAAAATAGTCGACAGAGTACAGCAATCAACGGTCACGTGGCCGGGTACATCGGATCGTTCATGTTTTTGCCGCCAGAGGTGCCACAAGTCATTTTTCGCGACTTTCAATTAAGAAATAAAAATATAAATCCACCTCTCACGAAAAAAACAGGGTTGGTTTAAGTCAATGCAACGGAAAATCTTTCCATCAGTGGAGTCATCTCATTTCATGTTCTGGGCAGTAGTCGGTCCCTTTAAGCATCTTACCTGCCACCATAACATGTTCTACATTACAACATGAATATGAGTGGCACTGTTAGCTTTCCACTATGGTGTGAGAATTGAAAAGCCTTCTGTTTCTTCAAGACTTCATCATTTCGTATCGAAATTGGATGGTTGTGCTATTGCCAATATCAATCAATAAAGATGCAACAGAACATTTACCGCAGTGAAATTTAGCTCACAGTGAATTCTGTAAAAATCTACAATGTGGGGATAGTCTCATGAAAGTGAAAATTTGTCAACCACCAGCAGATCAGAGTAGGATGAAGAGGTAACGCTGCTCCCTCTTGCTACTCTTCGTGTGGACGACAATTGTGCCCTTAATTTCGCAGTCGTAAAGCCATACCAACCAGCTCAGTCCCATACCCTTTTAAAGCACATAGTATACTTGTGCTTCCATGAATACAACACACCTTTGTTGCGTTGCGGATATTATTTCTTTCATCATTTTTTTTCAGGAACTGCTCTTTCCTCCTGCTCACCTTATGTACATTCTGCTGACTCCATCGATGAGAAGAATGTTGCGTGAGAAGACTGAAAGCACTAGAAACTGCCACTCAGGCAGGCAAATCAGCGCGACTCCTGATTTCCTGAACACATCCAGTCTCTATAAAAAATGGAAGAAACAGAAAGCAAGAGTTTTTGCCAGTTGTCACTAGTACTGCAAATCCATGCACTCCAAGAAGAGAGAGCGTGTAGGTGTGCCCCAAGCTAAGCAACAGGAACCGAAACACGAAATCCTTGAATTACTTTCATTGCTTTTGTTACGTTTATGGGGCCCCTCCCTGCATGCTGGCTGTATCCAGTTGCTTCAACCAATACCTACAGGTAGGCTTGTGCAAATATTACTTTTCTGGTTCGAAGTGAAGTCAAAGCAAATGTTAATCAGTACAGAATAATTTCGAAGCAAATTGGAATAGTAACAGGATTTAAATGGTACTAGGGTGCAAGCTGTATGCGTTAATATACGTTATGTTTTAACATTTGCGATACTTAAGCTATATACTTACACGCTTTCGAACTTTAAAAAAAATGGCCGAGGTGCAGGCAATATGCTCACTTAACTATGAAGTGCGGCTTCATGGCAGTGTGGATTTTCCATGAATAAGCGGTTTCACACCATAGCAACTGCACGCTGCAACGAAACCCCCTTTTCAGGCGAGTTCCATGCTGTAAAATATGTCTATTCGTTTGTTTTGAATACTTTGAAACCTCACAAAGCTTCAATTAGTGTCGAAGTGAATGCAAATACTGTAATACTAATACTATTCGTTTAAATTTTAGAAGCACTCGAATATTCCCACATGCCTACCACCATGTATAGAGTCAAACCTTATTATGACAAAACCACATTCAGCACAAAAATACCTTCATTATATGTAGTGCCTAGAATTTGTTATGTGCTGATATTGGTGAGAAATATCATAGAAGATGTGAAAGGTAAAAACAGCGCAAAAATAGACGAGACGAATGGACAACAACACAGGACGAGCGCTGACTAACAACTGACTGTCCATAACACTGAGCAAAGAAGAGATTAACTATTTCTCATGTGCCTAGGTGCAATCTCAAGTGTAATCTTGTTGATTAACAGCTCTACCCTTTCTATCGTGACGAATAACTTGAAGTCCAAGTGACTTGTTTCCCCGCCTTTTCCTTTTTATTGCAATGAAGCAATAAATCAGTCAGTTGTTAGGCAGCGCTCGTCCTGTGTGGTTTTTCGTTCGTCTCGTCTATTTTGCGCTGTTTTTACCATTCACAATGTGTGACCAACTAGCCCAATGAAAAAGACTTCTGGGATTATAGATGTGCTTCATTATACAGCTGAACCCAGCTGTATCAAACCTGGATACATTTTGAATCATGCTGAATATCAATCAGTTGCAACATCCAACTGGAAATCCAATGCAAAAAGTACACCACTGTATTACACATATACTATTGAGTTCCCGTTCACCTCTAGATTCAATGTTTTTAAAATTTTGCACTCCTCTGCGGCCCTGTGAGTACACTTCTCCTAGCTTCCTGGAATCTCTTGCATCATCAACCTGTTCTGGCAGACACGGTCAAACGAGGCACTGAATATGAAAGGCAGCACTATGTGCCATGGAAAAAGATAAGCAAGGTGCTTGCCTTGAAGTACGGATGGCTTGTGCAGAAAGGTGCCTTCTCTGGACTATGTAATCGTGAATTTGCCTAGCAAGCTTCACTGCAACACATCCATGTAATGCAGTGGCAGAAATAACCATGCAGTGAAGCAACTTAGATTGAGAACGCAGTGAGCAATGGAAAGGAAAATGATAGGTGTAACCTTTAAGGTACAAGAAGAGAGCAGAGTGGGTCAGGGAACAAACAAGTGTTGAAGACATCTTAGTCGAAATCAAGAAGAAGAAATGGGCACGGGCAGGGCATGTAGCGTGTAGGCAAGGTAACCGCTGGTCATTAACAGTAACTGAGTGGATTCCAAGAGAAGGCAAACGCGCAAGGGGGAGACAGAAAGTTAGGTGGGCAGATGAGATTAAGAAGTTTGCGGGTATAACATGGCCACAACAAGCACAGCACCGGGTTGATTGGCAGAACATGGAGAGGCCTTTGCCCTGAAGTGGATACAGTAAGGCTGCTGCTACCGATGATGATGAAGCATACTACGAGGAACTTACATCTTTCAGTATCAATATACAGATACGTAGACATTTCTATGATCAAGAGCAAAAAGCTTGTCGACGAAAAACTACACCGACAAAAGGGGCACAAGACTGACAGGAAAGACACTCTTTCATGTCAGTCGTGTGTCTCTTTCATCAATGTAGTTTTTCATCGACAAGCTTTTCGCTCTTGGTAATAGACATGTCACACCAACTAGCCCAACAGTTCATGCTTCTACGAATACTCAGAACTACAGCAGACTCTAATTTAATGGAACCTGAAGGGACCAGGAAAATGTGTTCTGTCTATAGGGAGTTCAGTTTACTGAGAGAGGAGCAGGGTTGCAGAATTTAAGCACAAAACCAATCATACCGCAGGCAGTTGTTCCATTTAAGCAGCAATTCTGTTTAAGAGATTTCCCTTTATTGAAAGTCTACTCTATTTTCTAACCTCGTTAATATTTGATACATCCGGGTTCGACTGTACTCACTACGTCGTATTGGTGACAAAGAATGTAGAGTTACTTCATTATATACGTCATCATGACGTCGAGGTTCAACTAGAATATGTACAGAAGCCCATACGTTTCTCCTTTATCACAGCCCCCGTTGCCTGGTGCATATCCAGAGGCATCTCTATACACCAAATATACCTGAGTTGTTCCGATCAACTGCTGGCTACATGTGTGCTGCGGGAATCCAATTTTATGGAAGCACCATGCCTATAACATCTGCTCACTCCGAGCCAGAGAAGCTCCTCAGAGAAATGCACAAACTCTTTATCTTTGAATATTTAGCTGTTTCTTGGACAAGTACATCAGTAAAATACTATTCAGAAACAAATGCTACTGTAATGCAATGATCTATGCAATGCACTCGTTTGTCTGCATTGCCCAAGCCAGGTAAGGAGCTCCTTGAGAACCGTGCTCATTTCTTTATCACTGTCGTTATGCCTGTTGTTAAAAGAGAAAATTGCCATCCAGCCATTTGTAGCAGAAAGTTACAAGGACGTCCATAAGTATTTCCCCGAAAGGAAGACCTCCTAGGTGAAGAAAAAAAAAATTAGCGCAGCTTGCACTAAGTCGTGGAAGGCTGGGTCACAGCAGAGCTGGTGGACACGTGTCAGCTTCTCTCGTTAACCATGTGTACAGAATGCTTGGGCGGTCATTGAGCGCGTGCCGGTTCCTAATGATGATAACTTTCTATCTATGACACACGGCAAACCTTGACCGTAACAGCTTTGCTGTAAAATTCCTATAGCATGCATGTGCCACAGAAATTTGGCAGATCCCACTACATTTGAGCTCCTCTTGTTAACCATCTGCACAGAATGCTTGGGCAGGGATTCAGCGCGTGCTGGTTCATGATGATGATGATAATTTTCTATCTAAAACCTAACCTAAGGTCAACGTTTTTCTGGGGTGGCTGCTCTACCATTTGAGCTAGCCAGGAGGCTTGCCAACTGCTAGCCTCCCGGTTAGCTCAATTGGTAGAGGAATCAACTCTGCTCACTGTCTGGCTAAGCCACTGGACTGAAATGCAAAGCTGTTGATCTTGGCTTCTTGTGATCACAAACTGTGTTCTGTGCGGCAATAACAGCCCACATGGTGAGTGAGCAGTTGACACCCCTGAGTCAGGTAATAAGTACAATCAGTTTGTTCAAATCACTTTTGGCAGTGCAAGCATTGTGGCCCAGGGCACATAATCATGCTGCAGATTTTTGTATATCTTGTGTGCCAGTAGTAAAAAAATAAAAATCAATAAAAGGTAGTAATATGTCAGACATAGCACGTTGAAAACGACCAAAGTACGCTGAGATCACACTGGTGTGCCCAGAATCTTGGGGGCCTTAATGTCTGCAAACTTAATATTCTGCTGACATTAGATTAGTATCATCATCGTCACTGTATCCAACCAGAATGTAATCCTGTGTACTTGGATACGCCCCTTTGTGAATCATGGACACACTACGCTACTATTGACAATAAAGGTTGAGTTTTTACAAGGCAGCAGTCATTGAAAGGGTCAATAAGATATATGTGGGAGAAAGTGTGCGTACTGTGGCAGTTGACAGAAAATTTGTGGACTGTGGAAGTTTCACACTGTCAGCTGTAGGAAATTATTTCGTGTTGTATAAGAGCAGCGATGTCTCGGATGTCGGGCTCACCATGTGGTAAAGCTCAAAGACAGGCACCAGAATCTCGACGAGCCTGTCTGGGTGAAGTTCCACTAGTGCCATGCCGATGCGGTTAAGCTCCGATACAAGGTGCGTTAATGCCTTCACGGTTCCCTCCCCGTAGGTCCTCTCGAACACAAAGTCCCTGCAAGAGGAGAGAGAGATTAATAATCTTTAATGAAAATTCCGGAGAGGTTAGCCTGGTTTGTCGCCTGGCTTGCTACTACGGGTGTCGGGTGATGGCTATGGTATTTACAATGAATCACATATACACACAAACGGTACGTACAGTCACATACGCAAGAGGACAGAGTTTTACAGACAACCATACCAGAAGAAACGATACATTACCACGCAGCATTCATTACACAACAAATAGCAGTCAAATTATTTTATCGAATAACGGGACTGAAAGAGAGTTCCAGAATGGCAGTATATTAAATTGGTAGTGTTAGTGTTGCACTGTAGCAGATGCAGCCACACAGCTGTAACATTCAACTGCAGCAAATGCAGATTTTCGGACGTTAATCTTACCTATTGCCTGTTGACTACTTGCCTTACCTGTTATTATACGCTGGCTTGGTTTTTGAGACGTCCCCGAATGAAACATGCACCCACGTTTTAAGAATCCCGAGCAGAAAATTATCTAATAAATGGTCAATTCCACTTTCACAGTGACTGGTCATAACATGAAGGTGAAGCGTGTTTTCATTAAAGCAGTTTTCCACCTACTTTTTGTAACGATGTACAATTAACCATGCCGTTGTCGAACGAAAGTTTGCTTGCTTAAAGGGACACTAAAGGCAAGTATTAAGTCGACGTTGATCGTTGAAATAGCAGTCCAGAAACCTCGTAGTGCTACTTTTATGCCAAGGAAGTGCTTATTTTGAAATAAAATCACATTTTGGTGGTCCGCATCGCGTTAGCACACTTCAAATCACCCGCCTGAAAGTGGTATTTCGCACATCACTGTTGCCGTGCCCAACGTTGCCCGCCTTTACTGCGGGGCGGCATGCACCATTCGGGCATCTGGCAACATCACATGCATGTGGTATTTTGTCGAACTTTCTGTCAGAGCGACTTTCACGAGCGTGCAAAACACACGCGGCAGTACGCAATATCGAAAATACTACTGAGACGCGACTGCGTGAGCGAAGCAGGGCGCCGGGCGAAGCGCAGTTCGGCGAAAACGAAACTTTTGAACCACGCGCGCCGTTCCCCATGGCAACGCCAAAGAGGTTCTTTGTTCCATGAATCAAACAGAAACAAACAAGCAGCATTTTATTACGTGTCTTGATGCACGGAAGGTTCTTTTTTTATTGCAGCTAGTTTGATTACTAGTGATTATTTGTATTCAGACTCTCCCACGTCATCGGGATCACTTCCAAAATGTCCCACTCGTGGCGCTCATCGTGTGATACATTTAGCTTAATTTCTCGGTAAGTAGGGCACTGCTGTTGATAATACTGCCGTTTTAGACGTTGTCATACATTGAGCTTTCACTCTGACATAAATTGTTATTTGCCTTTAGTGTCCCTTTAATGTCCACGATCATCACTGTTAGGCAATCTGCTATCAATATGACAAACAAGATACATACTCCTGTGTATGGTCAATAGTGCATTTGATGTCCCGCATCTATCACACGACACCTCACATTGAAATAACAAGATGGTGGTCCACGCCAGAGCACTTTGCTAGCCCATCCCGCAAAGCACGAATTTCTCCGAAACACAGAGAACATATGACGCAACGTGCTGCCGCTTTTTAAATGAGTAAAATAAATTATTGCCTGAAAGTACAGTCGTAATTGGACTAAAGGCAGTGTCATCATTGACATGCTGCCTGAAATTGCGCAACGTGCCATGCGTCGTGGAGTTTCTTACAATGTGCCATCCACGGTCGCACTGGTGATGATGCTGGCTTTGACTAACCTGTTCTGAATACAGTTTTGGTTGCATGAAATCCCTTTCAGATGGATTTCTTGAACTTTCATATGAATTTTATTGAAGAAATGCACACACACACAGAATGGCAAGTGATAGGATCGGATGATGCTCAAAGAACTCATTGTGATTCACTAACCTCACATTAAAATTTTCCTGGGCCAAGTCAAAAATAAGCGATTTCGTTGGGAGATGATATTTTCGTTGGGAGATGACCCCCCGTGCCATCACGGGGCAGACCCCCCGTGATGACACGGGGGGTCTGCCCCGTGTCGATACAGAATGGCCGTGTTACCAAATAAAGGCACACAACCACAATCGCGACAGTGCAGCGATAGGTGCGAGCTAGCTTGGCCTTTTAGAGAATTATTGTGCTCACGCAGACGCACATTAATGCAGCGCCCTGTCTGCCCAATATCGACACAGGGGGCAGACGCAGCGGGAAATCGTGGAGGCTGCGCATATAAGCTCTCTGTCAGATGTGTGCGTTGCTCAGGACTCAATCAGCTTAATTCAGAAAGAGATAGACTATCTGGGCATACGATGATAGTTACTACAGTTTCTGTTTGTTTGGTTCTTGTAATAAGTTTTTACCTTTTCGCCCCCTCATGTTCACGTGGTACGCAGCAATGTTATTTAAGCATGAGTTATGCGCAACAAATGTTCTAGTTGGCAGTTAGCGCTTGTCCTGTGTAGTATTTCTTCTTTTATCTCTCGTTTTTCGCGCTGTAAAATTTACTATGAACGCTTACCAACTAGCCCGGCTTAGCACTCTTATTTTCACCACAATCAGAAAAACTTTTCCGAGCGGTAGACAGTCTCTTGAAATGAAAGCGAGAATCACTGCACAGTTCTACAGGTATGCCTTGAAAGCTGTAGAAACAAAAATAGCACAGACCTGTGCCCTTGAGAGCGAGGCACCTCCACCAGACACCAGAAACGACACAGCTCGGTGAGGCATTGGAATATATTAACCTGCAAAATAACACAATACATGACAAAGGCCATTATGGCGTTTAGATACTGCGCGTGCTGCGCATGCCGCACACTCACTCACTCAGTCATTCCCACCACCGAGCGCAGCAGACGCTCTCCCCACCTACTCCCCACCCTACCGCCTTCATGAAAGCCAGCAGCGAGATCAGGTGCATGTTCGTTTGCGTCCCATTTCTAAGGAGCTTCGCTCATCGGTTGTATTCGTACACGGAACAACTGCTAGTTTTTACAGCCTGGGACATTTACCCCATGTGATGGGCTTAGCACCTTATCATTTTCAGGCTTCTTTAGATTCCTTTTGCATTTTGCATTCCCCATTGTACATGCATATTTTCCTTGGACGATCACACCTTGAGCAATAAGGATTCAGTCAGGTGCTGGCCAATTCCGTATGCACTTCTGCGGTGTCCCCTTTTTATTTGCACTGAAGGTTATGAGTGAATTGCGGCCAATAAACCTCGCATTCAGCTTTCCCAAACAGCTTAGCACAGCAACCACTGCCCCACCTGCTTTTCGAGGCTCTGGAAGAAGAACAGCTGCATGAGCGGCTCCCAGATGCACGAAAGAAAGTGACCGGGCGAGGTCAGTGAAAAGTTGGATACAAGTGCCAGGATCTGCTCCCAGTAGTGATCACCATCCCATGCCGCCATACACTCCATAAGCCACTGATCTACCACAGGCGGATTCTCCTAAACAAAGAAACAGAAACCCACCAGCGTTTATGGGTCACCACACCATACACAGTTCAGTACTCTAAGTACACGTACGGTGTATACCTCAGCTCTACTTCAGACCTCATTACAATTCTAGAAAGAAATTCTCCAAGAAGACATTCAGATCCCTCTTATGACAACGAATTTCAGACCTCATACGGAATAGTTTTTATGCACACAAATGACAAAGAGCCAGTGCAGCAAACAGCAAAGCTTCGTGAACATTAACACAACTTGTTCATTATTATACACAATGGACTCTCGGTAGTTCAAACTGTGATACTATTTCATAGTCCTGGTTAACTTCAACAAATTTCAAATTTGCCAATTGCCTGCCTGCACTTGTCAGAGTGCTCAAAACCATGAGCAGAACAGAAACTAATGGCGTTTTTCACTGGGAGGTTCAGAGCAGGTTTTTTTGCTCCGTGGTGACGAATCTGAATTTCACTGGAAGATTTGGAGCGGGTCCGCGCGTTTCACTGGTAGTTTCAGGGCAACTCGCTCCGAGGCGGATTGCTCTCACTTGCTCCGCCGCCAAGTCGCGCATTCGGGCGGAAACAGGACGGGCAGCATACGTCACATCCGTCATTGTGCATTCACTGAGCGGCTGAGCTTCGCAAAATGGCTGCGTTTGCTGCTGTGGTGGAACTTCTATCTAGCGACGAGAGCAGTTCCAGCAGCAGCAGAATAGAAGTCAATTAGCACCAAGAAAGCGTTACTTCTGTAATAAATTTTTCATGCACGTATTCATGTGCAAATGCAGGGAGCTCGCCGTGCATTTTTAGCAGAGGTGGTAAAGCAGTAATATAATAATATAATAATATCTGGGGTTTAACGTCCCAAAACCACGATATGATTATGAGAGACGCCGTAGTGGAGGGCTCCGGAAATTTAGACCACCTGGGGTTCTTTAACGTGCACCTAAATCTAAGTACACGGGCCTCAAACATTTTCGCCTCCATCGAAAATGCAGCAGCCGTGGCCGGGATTCGATCCCGCGATCTTCGGGTCAGCAGTCGAGCGCCATAACCACTAGACCACCGTGGCGGGGTAGGTGGTAAAGCAGATATGCTTGGTGAGTGTTGAGATAATTCCGACGCGCCTGTGATATTCTAAAGCAGTAGGACTTCTAAGGCGGCAG
Source organism: Rhipicephalus sanguineus (assembly GCF_013339695.2). Taxonomy (NCBI): domain Eukaryota; kingdom Metazoa; phylum Arthropoda; class Arachnida; order Ixodida; family Ixodidae; genus Rhipicephalus; species Rhipicephalus sanguineus. The sequence continues at coordinate 69,884,174 of NC_051177.1, read as the reverse complement.
GTACGTAACTACTCAGATGGAAAAAAATCCTGCTCAGAACGTGTCGCATTTTTGCGAGCGCCGATTGCGGTCGTTGCCACGTTCACCTACATACTGTACGACTATGTGACCAGCCTTCACGCGTAGCTATCAAGAGTTATCATTACGGACAGAATTTATTATCAGTGTGAAGTATGTAGCACTTACCACTGAGATCGTTCCCGCCATTCCTAAGCACGCCCAGCAACAGGCGACGCACAGCCGGAGTGAGTTCCACGTGCTCGTCCATGCTCGCAACACAACTGTTGTATTTGTCGAATATTGGGAAGCAGCCCCCCACTTCGGAGCAGCTTTTTAATTGGAAGACCCCGTGGCGAAAAGAAGGAAGAAGGGCAACCCGGGGGAACGCGTTTTCGGGGTTGCGATCGCAGCGGCCCGCAATTTGGAGGCGACTACGAGTACGGGAAGAGCGGAGAACGTCCTTGACATCGTCGTTTTACGACCTACACGCCCACCCCGTGAAAGAATACTGAAAGCCATAGGGACTGTCACCCAACACAGGGAAAGCGTTTTCTCCCTCTGTTCTCCAAGTCTGCTGCACGTGCGGGGTGCAGAGAAAACTCTTTTGACTGTGCTTGTGTTTCTGTATTTCTATTTTCCTTTTAAATGCGAATGCATTTCTTAGTCAGGCTATGTGAGGCATCCAGCGTTGTCCGCGGCGCCCTCTCCCATAGCAACAGCTGCGGGCGCGCGCGCTTATCCTCGCCCCTAGCAACCGGAGCATGTGGTGCGAGAGAGTGTAGGAGAGGGTAGGTGCAGTGCTTCGCCGCTCCTTCTCTCGCCGTTCGCTCTCTCTCCTCCCTGCGCCCCACTCTCCCGTTTCGCTCGCGCCTCACTCTCGACCGTTCGCTGGCTGGGCGCCTCTCAAGGCGATGGCAGAAGTCAGTGAAGGCAACTGTCTGACGGCAACGGTACCCTCTCTCAGCGCAAGAAATGCATTCGCATTTCCTCACGATTCCCTTCGGGGAGGTGGGGGCATTTTTTTTCCCCTCTCTACGAGAACACTGTAAATGCATTCAAACCGAGCGGACGTGTTGATTCTCTGTCGTCGTCCAACCTACTAAAGAAAGTTTTGCCTCCCCGCTATTCTGCCACAATAACAACAAAATTGTGTCCCTGCTGTTTGCGACTGCGTGGTCGAAATGCACGCCTTGCAGTGGCGGCCAAAGTTGCCATAGAAACTGAGGCAGCGGAAAAAGGAATTGCTTCCGGAACCGGTTCACGTGACTTCCGGAGCGTTCCCCCGCGGAGCATATTCCCGTGTTCCACTGGCAGATTTGGCTTCATGAAATCCGAATGCTCGCTCCGGGATTTCAGCGGCCGCTCTGGATCTCCCAGTGAAAAACGCCATAAAGGAACATGAGGACAGCAGCAATATACGTACATGATAATCGGCCATCTCTGCTTTTCCTGATATGCTGCATGGGGTCAAGCTTATGCTTGCATCTCATAATTCAATCTTCTGATAATTCAAATGAAATTCTGGTGTCCCCTAAAGTTTGAATTATCGAGAGTCTGCTGTATATGGGATGATGAACAGGTTAAGCAAATGGCAAAAAGAGCAGCACAGAGTAATAGTGAAGCTCCGAAAAAGTACTATTGCTGCTGTCTAGTTGGTTCGTTGTGAACTTTGCAAATGTATTGTACGACGCAATCCCCTTAAAGAAGGTGCATTTAAAAGGGGAGGAGACAGTGGGAAAGAGCATAGTTCCCGTGATATTTCAAAAAAGCTATTCACTTTATTAATTAAAGAAATGAAAAGCTTGAAGGTGAATGTCTCGAAGTGAATACATCTTGCTGCTTGTTGGCAGACTTCACATAGAATAGAGCTGATGACCAGCTCACTAGTAGCAGCGACGCAGTGCCTATAGTATAAGCTGGAGCTCTCTATCGCAGTCAGCAGAATAGGAGAAACCGGTGGGAATGGGGGAGGGATTGACCCGTTCCCCGTATTGAAGCTCCTCTGTCAATTTATCTGCTGAAATGCCCATTGTTACCAAAAAACCCTACATGGTAGCCAAAGAAAGCTAACTGCTTAATAAAAAGATAACTGATTAACTTATGTTTGCCTTAACAATATGGAAGCCTGTGTTCTCACCTCCAGTATGCTGACCATTCTTGAAAGTGATGTGAGGAACTCCCTTCCTTGAACATTTTCTGGACTCCTGAACACTGGACGGTAAAAGTACAGCAATGTAGCAAAAGCAGCAGTACAAGCAAAGATTGTTCAATGACTGTAAACAATATCATCACCATCATCAGGGAGAGGTACAGTTGCTTCCATAAGCAAACAACGCCATGACTCTTCATGACTCTTCATGAAGCCGGGCTCTTCATGACTGAAGTAACTTAGAATGTTAAGGAACGATGCCAAATTTCGATAATGCGTCATCTATTGAGCGCACCAGCAATCGGCAAAACACAGCACGAATAATTCCAGCCAGACACGCAGACTATTCATCGCAGAAATTTGGGCCAGTTGACGATAACTGACCTTAGACATCTTAACAAATCACAAAGGAATCCTGACACAAAGAGATGCATAGACAGAAAGGGTGCAGATGCAGCATTGAGAAGGTAAGGCCCTTGCATCCATGGAAATCCCAAAGTGCTTTAACCGTCTCAACGCGTTAGCTTGTTAGCATGCACACAGTAAATTCTTTGGGCTGTTTTGTTCACCTTGTCATGGCATAATGGTTACAGTGTTAAAGGGGCCCTGCAACACTTTTCCAAGTAGCCATAGAGTGGCTTCATTAAAGAAGCTTATTTCCTCCCGAATCGACCACCGCAAATATTTTTAGAATCCGTCCAGTACGAGCGGAGTTAACAAAATTTGTCGCACACTGTAGTTGCTTTCACTCTTCTCTCGTCCCCACGAAAGCACTGGAAGCAAAGCAGGGAGGGGTACAAAGTACGTCACGCGTGCCTCGTGACCTTGAGCATTTTTTCTTCTTTTTTTTCTTCGAACGCGTGGCGTACTTTCAGTGCGATCACGGAAGCGCGCGGGCAAGTGTCAGCCTCCCGCGGTGGCCGCAGTAACTGCCAAGCGCGCCATGTTCAAATCAGCCAATGGCAGTGATGCCATAAGCATCAATTTTGTCGAGAGAAGAGAAAGCGCTTTTTAGCTGACTTTGAGAATTTATTGTAAATCCCAGGCGCTGCGCTATAATGTCTGGCTCGCGTGTTCTCGGGAGCCTCGACTACCGATCAGCAGCGTTTTCTGACCATGCTGAAAAAGTGTTGCAGGGCCCCTTTAAAGGGCTCCTAAACCACCTTAGATAATGTTTTGTTTTAATTTCGAGTAAACAAACTCACTGAGTTCAGAGTGCCATCTCAATCAACAAATCCAAACACTGCAGCGCTACGGGCCACGAGTGCGCTGCAAATTCCTAGAAACAATGCCTTCTCCTTTCCGGGCCTTTACATAATCCTCAGCATTGGCCATGACGTCAACATTCGCATCTAATCGTGTAATCCACAAACAGAACCCGTTTGTCTGCCCGCACGTACACACACTCGCCGCTCTTCATCCTTGCACGATGAGGAGGAGCACTTGGCCAGGAGGAGAGACAAGCCAACAAACGGAGCAAAGCGAAGGAAAGAGCGAAACAAGCAAGCGCATATTTTGAATCATCAAAAGCATGTACGTAACTCCACTATTATGGCATCATTGCAAAAAATTTTCATGGCTACGTATTTGTTGAAGACTTGTGCACAACTGCAACACCACAACTAAATTTCGACCTCTGGGTGGTCAAAGGGGCCCTTGAAGCTTCTGTGTTAGAGGACTGTGTTTGAAACCTGCGAAAACTTTTTTTTCTTGCAATGGTTTATTTCCATCTTTATCAGTTACACAATTTAGGTGGCCACGCTGCCGCCAACAGACAACAAACCAAAGATTTTCCCAGGCCTCTTGCTGCACAATGGTACTTAATTAGTCCTTAAAGGGACACTAAAGGCAAATAACAATTTACGTCAGAGTGAAAGCTCAATTTATGACAACTTCTAAAATGGCAATATTGTCAACAGCAGCACCCTACTTACCGAGAAATTAAGCTAAATGTATCACATGATGAGCACCACGAGTGTGACATTTTCGAAGTGATCCCGATGACGTATGAGTCTGCCTACAATAAATCACTAGTAATCAAATTAGCAGCAATAAAAAAAGAACCTTCCTTGCATCAAAAGACGCAATAAAATGCTGTTTTTTCGTTTCCGTTAGATTCATGGAAAAAAGAACCTCTGTGGCGTTGCCATGGGGAACGGCGCGCGTGGTTTAAAGGCTCAGTTTTCGCCGAACTGCGCTTTGCCCGGCGCCCTGCTTCGCTCACGCGGTCGCGTCTCAGTATTAGTTTCGGGATCGCGTACTGCCACGGCGTACAGCCCAGCATCGCGAGCTAATGTCTCGTTGTCAAGTTCTCCGTCCACATCCATTGCAAAGATTGCGGCAAGCTTCGATGGCTTCGATGGCTATTGTTGCTGCTGTGGGTCCCGCTAGTTTTGCTCTGCTGCTACTAGTGTTGGCAGCCGCGCAGTAAAGGCGGACAACGTTGGGCATGGCAGCAGTGACGTCTGGAGGTCTGATTTCAGGCGGGTGATTTGAAGTGCGCTAGCACGATGCGGACCACTAAAACGTGATTTTATTTCAAAATAAGCACTTCCTTGGCATAAAAGTAGCACTACGAGGTTTCTGGACCGCTATTTCAACAATCAACGTCGACTTAATATTTGCCTTTAGTGTCCCTTTAAGACAGAATGCTCTGAAAATGATGCAGAGCTCCATTTTGCCAGTAATGACAGATCACCTGTACCAATCGCCTGTCCTGCTACATGTGCATACATTGAGGGCTTGGTGTACCTGCTCTATTCAAACGCAGTTACCGTTTCAAATGCAGCTACCGTTTTTCTCCTGATAAACGATTAGCAGTGCCCGGAACAGGTGTGGCTAAACTTCATGACATATGCGGAGCTGGTGTGTGAGTATTCAGGAGCCTTCACTGGTCTCCTTCAATTTTCGGGTACTTCCTGGCTTATGAAGAGTGATGTAAACACGTAATATCTGGCATTCTTGACATGCTGCGTACCAGCCCAACTTGATAGTGAAAGTGCAAGTGGCCAGTGCAAGGGAGAGAAACAAGTGAAGCAGTCAAACAACTCACAATCATTGAGTGTGATCCGCAAGTTGCCCTGAAAGTGGGCCAGCTGGCGATGCTTTTCCTCGCTGGCCATGGCCATCAATATCTCCGGGTTCAAAAGCACTCTCATCAAGTCGAGGGGACGCCTCTTGAGAACAAGAAACAACCATTCTGTGACAATGGATCAATAACCTCTTTCGTTTTTTGCATGGTAATACAACAGCAGAAGGCTGCAGGCAATGTGAAGGTTACCAAATTTGGTTGAATGTGCAGCGCGGTACACACGAGGGACAAAGAACAGACCGTTTTCATAATTCGCAACTGTGCTTTCCTGCGCTGCACATTCGCCCAACTAATGGCGACGCCTGTTGTGCGTCAAGTGGGGAGGAGCTCGTAACTGCACGCGCTGGGGCTTGCCTATTATGTGTGTTGATATCAAGAGAGCTCTGGCTACGTTTTTCGCGTCATAACGCAAGCAAACTGCGCTTGAACACACTGTTTGCAGAAGTGACTGCCACCATTAGGTGGGCAAACTGCATCGCAGGAAAGCTAGCTTTACAATTATTAAAAGGGTCTATTGGGCACCAGAAATGACATGCAGTCGTTACAGTCTCCAGTTCCTGGGTGCCGTTTTTAATAGCGGAGCTGTTCTAGGGCTGGGCCTAGCGAGAGAGGAGTGTCCGCAGCTCTCACGTTCCGGCTCCCAGGTACATCCATAGATGAAGTAGTAACTGCCTTGGTCACAAACAAAGCAGTCTTTTTAGGTGGCGTTGGACGGAGAGGCGCGCCACAGAAGTGGTAACCATTGCGAGTCCGCGCTGGGCACGAGGGGGAGAGGCGCAGTGGAGACGAGGCGACTGGTATGGTTGTAAAGATGGGGGGTTATGTGCACCGTGCATAGGTCAGCAAACTCACTCATGAGTCGACTCACTCAGACTCAGATCGAGCCGTGAGTGTGAGTCTGAGCGAGTCCGAGTGAGTAATATTTTGGCGAGTTTGAGTCTGAGTGAGTCCAGGTGAGAAAAAATTTAGTAAGTCTGAGTTCGAGTGAGTCCGGTGGAGGGAAATTTTGGTGAGTCTGAGTCTGAGTGAGCCCTAAGCACAAGAGATATTTCTTGAGTGAGTCTGAGTGAGCTCCACATTTATTTGCCGACCTATGGTGATAACTACTCAACTTCAGCATTACTATCAGCCTTATGTCGTCTCACGTTTATACTAACATCTACTCACACATACGTCAACGAACTAGCATTCATATGCCAGCTCAATATTTATTGATCAGAGGCTCATGTTACAGGGGGAGGTGTTTTTACCCCATCCCGCAAACTCTTTCACAAGAAATGCATCATAAAGGTATCTGGTTTGAGTCATATCTTTCAATAAAAATGTCCTTACTGGATTGCGACCACTGATAACTCGTATTTAAAGGCACGAGATTAAAATGCGTATCGTAGAGCACCGATTATGCGAGATAGTGGCGTTAAAGTGCCAATGATCGAAAAAGCTACTTATACGCGTATTTTGATTAAATTTGCAAGGCATGTTTAATTAAACTAATTAAACATGCATTTTTTACAAGCCTAATTTGTAATCAAGGCTTGTGAAATTTAAAAACAAGCATACTATGGTTCCATTAACTTCAGTTTGTTGTTGTCTTTTACAACAATGAAACTGACCATAGCAGCTTCAGCAATTGCATGTTGTATCCAAAGCCCAAAAGCAGCTAACGTCATGTTGAAGCCTTTGCAAATGCTGAACTGAATATCGCCAAGTGCATCCAGGTAATAATATGAGAGTGGCTAAAAGTCATGTATAAAATAGTTTTTACATGATAGGTGCTATGTCAGATGATTTATGTATGCTCTGCTGTGCAGCTATGGCGTTGAGAGAACGTATTTAGCAGTCCAATGAGTTCTGATAAATGCAGTAAGTAGCGAATGACATCAGTGTTTGTCTGTAAGGAATCAAGCAAACGGCATTAAGCTTGAGGCATTAAGCTGACATCATTTTCTGTGCCTGTGTCATGCGGGTATTACTATAGTAAGAGCAGAATCTGCATAGTTCTCAGATGTAGACAGGACTGCAGACATCATGTAAGGATATCACAGTGGTGCGCTGTCATTTCTTCTCTCTTTCCATCCAATCTAAGGTAAATTGACAGCATAAAAAAATTTACACCTACAACAAGAACACATTAATCTACACATATGTCTATCTATGATATGAGAACAGCAACAGTTATATATTTACTTATATATTACAACCGTTACATATTTACCAGCTCACAAGTACGTAAATAGTTTAACACTTTCATGACCGTGGAAAATCGGTTGTTTCTGGGTAATCAGTCCAGGAAATATTTTTCTTCCTGCCAAAGAAATTGGCTGATGCTAAAAAGGGCAGGGTATCAAATGACAGAGGAAGAATTGGTCTTTCCAACAGTATTAATCGCAAACAAATTTATTTCTAATATCATCACAAAATTATCAAAACAATAAAATGCAAAAAAAAGAATAAAAAATCATAGAAACATCAATGTTACTCTGCACAGGGTAAACATAAAAAAATCTAAATATGTACTATACGTTTTGAACACAAAGCCCTCATAGAATAATAATGCAAATATAAACTCTGTAAGTACAAAGATTATTTACATACATACAAAAATATAAGCGCTAGTGCCTATCATGCCACCGCGCAAAGCAGTTTCTCAACACAGTGAAACAAAGGTTGGCTCACTGTTCGTTGGCTTTTCAAAAATACGCATCCACGCATACTTATTTGTGTGGTTGCATATCTCTCTGACGACTTCTGCAGTGAAAAGCAACACGGAGAAGCCGCCGCACGGCACTCTGGGACGCTAGGTCAAGGTCCACTCCATGCCGTCTTCGGGGAGAGAACTCCGCTATTTCTGCAGCCGGCGCCACATGCTCCCACCCAAACGAAGTTGACACCTTGCAGATAAGAGCTGTGACCTTTAGTATGCACGGCATACATTTACATCAACATGCGGCAGCAATAAAACGGCCCGAGGAGAGAGCAAAACTTACTCGCGGATACCTGCTATGTTCCTGAGTGGTTTGACGCACTATCGCTGCCCGTACTGAAGTTTGACGAATCGAAGTGCTACTACCATCACCCAGAGCTTGATGCTCAGATTCATTGGAATCCATCGAAATTCGCCGTTTTCGTAGAGTACCTACGAGCGACATTGAAGCCGTAAACGAAACCACGAGCGCTCACCTCCCCGACTGAGAAGAAGCTTTAAAAATCCCCCCATGTCGGAAAAATGAAACTGAGAAGCGAAATTGATAAAATACTGCCTCTTTTACCCTTTAAATGGCGTTAGCTGTCCGGAAACACTCGGAGAGCACCAAAATTTGAAGTCGAAGTCATCGTTGACATACCATTCGACAGGAATAGGTGCGGCCACGAAAGTGTTATTAACAGTTTAGACAGGTAAACTAGCATTGCATTTTGCCACTCATTCAGCAGAATCTGATCGATATCGTGAATAGGCATACCTCTAAGGCTTCTGAGAGTTGGTTACTGCTGGTGTCGATGCCAGTACACTTCATTCCCAGCTCCTATAAAATAAGGATGAGACAGACGAAACTTATGCTTCCCGTCTCCATTTCGTTAATAGCTGAAAAAAAAATAATCATCTTTTGCATACCACACTTGCCCACAATATAAATGCAAGGAGTACTATTGCAACATTCTTTGGAAATGGTAATAGAACGTTCATGATGTGTGATTATGTAAGCAAAATATTATTCAGTCACACGAAGCATTGTTCGCTTTCTTTTACAGCATTCAAGACACCCTCTGTGATGGTCTGCCTATGAGACAAATGCGATAATCAGCGTGTGCCAACCATATCACCAAACTTCATGATCGAGATCATGAACGGCCACCTACCTTAAAGAAATATCGAAACTGTGCTTCCTACATTCGCTCGTACAAATCGTGAATTGCTTTTAAGAGTAGACTCTGTACAACACAAACGAATTACCTTTACTGCTTTTCAAATTTTGTCAAAGAGATGAGCATTTGCGAAAACCAAAAATCAGAGTGAACCCATAGCAGTTTACTATAGACATTCCAAAACCGTGAGAAACATCACTGAACAGAGCTGAACACTTATTCACTGAAAGCTATCTTTTTCATCTCTTGCAAACTTTCATGCATGAAGTATTTGCTAATGGTTGCGTAATCATAACCAATTCAGACACGTCGATGACACTTCATGTCCAGGTACATATGAAATATTGTGCCCCATTGTATCGTCAAATAACCAATGACCAAGCAAAAAGTTCATGCAGCAACAGTGGAAAAAGGAAAAGAAAGCGTAAAAATGAAACCTTTGAGCGGTAGCGATGCCTGACTTTTCCAAACAGCTCCTGTTGCAACTGATGCACGTGTACTTCCCACACTGAGCCAATGGCATCCATTTTCTGAACAGACAACAGTAAACAAGCGAGGCAAGTCCGTCATACATCATTCTAGAGAGGCAAAAGTACACTGAGGGCGTACGTAAATCGAAACACGACTAGGGAAAAGATAAATTGACAAGCTACCACACTTTTTGTGAACAGCCCTTCAAGTGACATGTTTTCAACTATTTCAAGGCTGAGTTTCTCCTGCAAAGCAGGCCTTCTGGCAATTCCATTTCCTTTATTGTTGACACTTGAACATTACAGAATGGCACAAGTCATCATAAATTTAGTAAAATTTATAAGCATCCAACACATCAGTCTTACAAGTAGCGCAAGTTGGAGCCACTGCAAGAAAGAGAGATGCCGTATGGGGAAATTCAAACTTTAGCACTCAAAACATGTACACTGAAACCACTGAATTGGAAGGTGCCATAGCAGCATTAATAATGTGAAATATCATCTATGCCTACCTGAACCTTATGTGAATGAATGCAGCAAAAGTTGTGCTAACAATAAACCAAAACTGTAATCAGTTACAAGCACACAATAGCTACTCTCTGTTATCTGCTAAAATATGCACCACTTGTTTCAGGCATAGAATAAAAAGATACACCTGTTATCCAACGATGTTCACGCCTACCCTATATGATCTGTTTAAAGTAATAATAATAAATAATTGTTAAGATCTTACGTTCTAAAACCACAATGTGATTATGAGGGACACCGCAGTGGAGGGCTTTTGAAATTTGCACCACCTGGGTTCTTTAACTTGCACTTAAATCTAAGTACACAGGCCTCCAGCATTTCGCCTCCATGTAAATGTGGCTCAGCTGCCAGGATTCATTCCTGCAACATTCCAGTTAGCAGTCGAGCATCATAACCACTAGGCCATCGCGTAAATTATAGGACAGTACTCACCTCGTCTTCGATAACCTTGCGACTTCCTGGATCAAAACAGCACCTCTCGAGAACATAGGCAAGATAGAGGAGTTCGTCGGAAGGCTGAAAGGCCACAACACCAGCATTCAAGCTTTGTCATGAACAAGCTAGCACTGCAGGACAATGCAGACTGCAATCATCAAAGATATAACAGTTTCTATCAATGTGACCGAAACTGTGAAGGAAGGTACTAGACATAACAGAGAAGGAAGGTACTTAGCGTAATTACACTAATGCAATTTTTTTTGATGAACAACATCCACATTCTCGGAACAATCTGTGTCCAGTTTCCATTTTCAAACTGGCCTGACTTGTCGGGTTTTCACTTTACTTCAGCATGGTGCACCTACACTGCCATGCGTTTCGGTGTTACCATTGTTATACTGCTGTGTTTGCATTTCACTGCACAGTGCAAATGCTATCATTATCTTTATTCCCTTTCTTTTGCTGCACAATGCCAGGACGTGATACGAACGTGTGGTGCTGCACAAGTGTCCGTGTATGCAAACAGTCTTATACTACTCACAATTGCAATAAAAAATTTGGACAGAAAGAACTGGTGCAACAGTCTGTGAACAAGTACTGCGTTATCAAATGGTTAGTGGTAGATACTCTGCGAACCACATGTCCTACATCTCACGTTATGTAGGCCTGTTCGCATATTCGAGCGCTTTGAATATTCGAACGGACAGTACATTATTCGAATTCGCTTCAAGAGGAATTAAAAATTTCCAAAATTTCAAAGCATTCAAACGAACGAATACACATATTTTACTGCAAGTAGCCTGCTTGAAAAGATGGTTTCACTGCAGCTTGAGGCGGCTATGCCATGAAACAGTCTATCCAAAGAAAATCCATACTGTTGCAAGGCCACACTTCAAGGTTAAGTGTGCATGCTATTATACCTTAATTTTTGTTCTTAAAGGGACACTAAAGGCAAATATTAAGTCGACGTTGATTGTTGAAATAACAGTCTAGAAACCTTGCAGTGCTACTTTTGTGCAGAGGAAGTGCTTATTTTGAAATGAAATCACATTTTAGTGGTCCGCATCGCGTTAGTGCACTTCAAATCACCCGCCTGAAAGCGGTGTTTCTCACGTCACTGCTGCCGTGCCCAACGTTGCCCGCCTTTACTGAGCGGCGGCGTTCACTGGCGGCGTGCGCCATTCGGGCATCCGGCAACATCACATGCATGTGGCATTTTGTCGAACTTTCTGTCATAGCGACTTTCACGAGCGCGCAAAACACACGCGGCAGTACGCGATACCGAAACTACCACTGAGACGCGACCACGTGAGCGAAGCAGCGAAGCAGACTGCCGGGCGAAGCGCAGTTCGGCGAAAATGGAACCTTTGAACCACGCGCGCCGTTCCCCATGGCAACGCCAAAGAGGTTCTTTTTTCCATGAATCAAACAGAAACCAACAAGCAGCATTTTATAACGTCTCTTGATGCACGGAAGGTTCTTTTTTTATTGCAGCTAGTTTGATTACGAGTGATTAATTGTAGTCGAACTCTCTCACGTCATCGGGATCATTTCCAAAATGTGCCGCTCGTGGCGCTCATCGTGTGATACATTTAGCTTAATTTCTCGGCAAGTAGGGCACTGCTGTTGATAATATTGCCATTTTAGACATTGTCATACATTGAGCTTTCACTCTGACATAAATTGCTATTTGCCTTTAGTGTTCCTTTTGAGCTTAAAAGCACGTAATAGTACAGGCTTATACGGGCTACGTATGGAAAATTTTAAAATGTAACGTATTTCACCACTGATAACTTGCATCATACTACTACGTATTCAAATTCACTTCGAAATTATTCAAGACTAATTACTATTCACATGGGCTTCATTTCAAATTTTAAAAAAGTGATATTCACACAAGCTTAACGTTATGAGATCTTCATAACAGTGCTCAACAATTGCAAATGGCTGATAAGATTAAGTGAAGGCAGTTTGTCTGCTTGCTGTCTCCCTCCTTCTATTGCTTTAATACAGGGCACAAACCTATTTTCAAAACTCACTTTATCACCCCAGACCATAGCAAGCATGCATACACATCAGAAAAATTACTGACACATACACACAAAGAAATGAGAAAAGCAATGTTGCAGCAGAAAGGTGGAAATTATCATAGCAAGCTGTATGCAGAGTCATCAAAAGTCACTGTAAAAGGTATAAGAAGCTCTCAACAGGCTAAAAAATATTATATAGTGCAAGAACATTGGGACAAAAACACAAACACTATATGATAAAAAAGTAAGCATGTCGTCAGCAGCCATTCAATAAGACAAGAAAGGAAGAATTTGGATCTGAATGTGAATCCATGCAACCTCACAAAGTAGATTAGTGTGCACATTAGTGTATTACTGTCACATTCACATGTCGGTGTACCTAATCCGGGATTCCTATGTATAATTCCACAATGCCATTGCGTAGCACAAGCTTCAGCCATGTCTCTGAGAAGTATAATTCCATGCTGTTGTTTAAGCAGCCAGAGTTTCTTCACACCATAAGTACTGCTGTGAAAAATAAAGAGCTCATGCACACTATTCAAACATGCTTGCACAATGTCAAAAGTCCTAACAGTCACCTTTCTCTGCATTGCTTTGTAAATCGTGGACATGGTGAACGACGTGGCAGTCTTCTCAGAGGCCAGGAGAAGCATCAAGGTTACCGCATCACCACACTGCGGAAGGCCAGAACCACATACAGCACAATTATGTGACCTCGCGCTGGGCAGTGTAATACCACAGCCATTGAACCATCACATTGTTCGAGTGGGACAAGCAGACGAAGGCAAAACGACATCTGTTCACTGCGTTCCACTCTGAAAGCACCGACACATGTACAGATCCATAGTTTATGGATATTTTGTGTTTTCTGAAATACCGGGAGGATGACGGGAGCCAACGCTATGCTAAACGGTAGGGTGGATCCAGCAAAGTGGTTTTCCAAAATGGGTACTCTGCGGGACAAAGGTGGCGGGGGGCTTAATAATTTTTCGATCTTCTCCGTGCCTCACGGATTCTACACGAGATGCAGGGCAACCGCATGATCTGTCCATTCGACAACACGTGCTACAATCAGGTGCACATTGGCGTGAGATCTCTTGAACAGGAATACAGTAGTACAACTTGCTTCAATTGACATTAAACAGCTGCATTAAATGGTTGCATACCAGACACATTTTAACACATGCCAGTATCTATCACGCCGTTCCCGGTTGACAGCTGCTTTATGCAAGTATTCTTACAATGTAATGAGGGCTGCAGTACTAGAGCAGCATTCCCAGGCAATCGTTTTCGGCAGGCCAGTCCAAACATTCGAGTGCTTGGAATATTCGAGCGAATATTACAGTGTTTGAGTTCGCTTCAACACGAATTTAAAATTCCCAAAATTTCGAAGTATTCAAAACCAATGGTTAGAATGTATTTTGCCGCTTATGACCCACCTAAACAGGTCATTTCACTGCAGCGTGAAGCCACTATGTTGTAAAACCCCTGATTCAAAGAAAATCCACACTCCTGCGAAGCCACACTCCCAGGTTTGGTGAACATGTTACTGGCACCCCGATCCGATTACAGCTCTTACTTTAAATTTAAAATCCTGCTATATGGGCTTATACAAACAACGTATGGCAAATTTTAAATGTTATGTGTTTTAGCACTTATAATCTGCACCCTACTACTATTCTAATTGACGTTGACTTTCACTTCAAACGAAAAAAGTAGTATTCAATACACAGAAGCCAAGTTCCAATTCTTAAAAATATTGTGTAAGATAGTTTCATCATGACAACAATGCTAATTTTTCTTGATAATATGTGAAATATACTGTTCAACAAAATACACTCAAACCTCATTATAACAAAGTCACATCTGCCACGAAAATAACTTCATTATATCCGAAAATTCGTTATAAACGTTTATTCGTAACACTGCAGCTATAAGAAGACTATTCTTAATTTACTTCGTTATAACCGATAATTCGTTATATCCGTGTTCGTTATATCGAGGCTTGAGTGTATCCGAGTCAAACTTATTCGACAGAGTTGCTATTTGCTTCAAACCTCAAGTTTACTATTTGCCTATGCGTAGTAGTCTGTGCATCTTTGTTGACTCTTTATATGCACGCTGTTCGATATGAATAAACTTCAGTTGTGAGTTGCAACTTGCCTATGGTCCACCTGTTCTTTTTTTTTTTTGTCATTAAGTGTGCTCACAAAGACCAGCAAGTTGTAAGCAGCATACCAGTGATGTGTCAAGAAGCCTTAGAAGACACCTGCAAAGCAGCACCAAATTGCAGCTGTTGTCGAACAAGTGGTGCACTGCAACCATCCACTGCATGATGTCCCTCTATTAAAAAAAGAAAGAAAGAAATGCAGTAAAGCAATTACTTTCATTTAAGTTATGCGCTTTTACAACCTGTAACAATGATCTGGATATGAGGCACACCCTAGTGGGAGAGAGTCCAGGTTAATTTTGCCATCTGCAGCTCTTTAACATGCACTTATCTAAGCACACAATTGTTTTTTTTTTTTTTAATGCGGAGCAGTTTTAAGGGGCTGCCCTGTCGCCGTCTCATGTCTCACGTTGGCGTCACGCAGGTCCGACGTTTGATACACATAAGCCAAGCAGGCTGCATGTTTCAAACGCCAGCACACACCTGCCCATGAATGCCAGCATCGCAGAAGGGCTAATTCAGTCTCTCTGAGCCAGAAAAGCGACAGTGAAATGCCAGCATCATTGGGAGTTAGACACAGATCTATGGAAATGAGAAGCGGAGATGAAATGCCAGCACCGGGAGTTGAACTGCACAGCGCTTGGAGCAGCAAACAGTAGAAAAACAGTGGAAAGACCATAGAACAGAAAATAGATCCTCGTAGAACAAATCAGATAATCACAAGAATAGAACAGAAAAGGATATAAAATATCACTCAATCACACCAAATGAACAGAAAAGAGCAGATGAACACAAGAAAAGAACACAAAATACCTAACATAGCAGATAAACACAAGGGAAACACAGGCGAATCAATGCTCTGCAGTTCGTACAGCTTTGACTTGGGGTGGAACTGGCCTTGATTTTGTTTTGTGTGTGTGTGGCTAGCACTAAAGCAAACCGGAGAGTAAAAGTCATGGATGACGACACAATAAATAGCACTTAAATATATCTAGTTATTTCAGCAAAATGATGAAAACTAGGATTTTTCAGCAAGATAGGAGAAATGCAATTAAGAAAATAAAACAAGAAACACTTGTTTTGTGAGGAACCTTTTGTTCAAAAACAGTGCTTAGCAAAGTGGCCATATAAAAATATAAAGAACTGCACACTTTATAGTAAAATGGAGAAATGGTTCCCCCACAAATAATGTGAATTAATCTTTTTCATCACAACAGAAAAGAAAAAATCAAACTTTTAAAGATATGCCTAACTGATAGTATTTATAATGTATTCTCAGAGATATATTTCAGTGTACAGGTGGTCTTCATCAAAATGGCAAAGAACGTATATGTTGCAGCAGGATACACTACCCCTGAATGTTACTGTAGAAAATTTAATCATACTGATTGCTGTAAAAAGTCGTGCAAAAAAAAGAATGCATTACACAATTCAATACTGCCAAGATAATCGCTAAGGTGAATGATAAAAAGGATATAGGCTGAGTCATGTCACAATATTTCAAAAAGTAATATGAACGGTTGTTTGGTTCATGGGGTTTAACGTCCTAAGGCAAGTCGGGCTATGAGAGACGCTGCAGTGTAGGTCTCCGGATAATTGCGAGCACTTAGGGGTTCTTCAGCGTGAACTGAAATCACACAGGCCTCTAGCATTTTGCACCCATCGAAATGCAACCACTACGGCCAGGATAAGACCCGCCTCTTTCGGGTCAGCAGCTGAGCACCATAACCACTAGGCTACCGCGGTGGCTCAAAAAATAAAAATAACTGAATGAAGAAAAAAAATGAAGAGAAAGGGTAATAAACTCCATAAATCCCAGATACCATTCCACATCAAGAACGGTTCGAACATCTTGTTCATTGCCACGAATGGTGCATTAGTACAGCTTAACTGGACCAGTTATTAAGTAGTAATTGGTATTCTGAGCTACCAACAATAAATATTCGCTCAAGCATATAAAAATGTTACTAAGGACATTGTGTTGTGGACAAGCTTCCTGCGGTCAAGTCAACCTTATAAGGCACATAACTGAGCTGATCAGAAGTCATCCGTTGCGCTTTGTGCTAAGAAAAATCATAAAGGCAGATTGCCAGAACCACTGTGAACAGTAGTAGCAGTTTACCAGCTTGGTTTATGTAACAATTCCCTTCCACTGTTAACAGTGGCCTGAAGGCACCTTAAATCGCCTTTGGCACACTTTTTATCATCATGAAGCTAGCTCACATTCGTCAAATATCAAACCTAGCTTAGCAGTCATGATGATACAGGTTCAAGAAAGTATCCTTGCGATAGAACTCTTTATCCTTACGGCCTGTGCCTGTTAAAGCTATTGTAATATGTGCACAAAAATCTCGAGCAACTATATACATCGTTAAGGAAGCTGGTTTTGTGGCAGAGCCTACACATAGGTCAAGAAAAATTAAATTAGTTATACTCACCTTGACAGCAGGGGACAACGAATCGTTGCAGAGCGCCCCAGAAAAAGCAAGGACGACTTGCTTAGTGACATTCTCCGCTGGCACCATGCATTGGAGAAGAGGCTTTGCCAAGAGGGAACCTGGAAATCACATCTCAGTTCAGACGCTAAGAACAGCTCCCCAGTTCGGATGGTTCAACAGCGCACTTTATAGGTTCATGAACTACAGGTACAACAAGTGGAACATCAGTGGAGAGCTCTGAAATCATCTCAAGCCTCTCGGGTGTTTTTAATACACACAAGGGACTCTTCACACAATGTACCGGAACGATGAATAGAACCCATGATGAGGCATGGTGGAGTAGGAGACTCCGTTATAATACAGACTCGCTGGTTTCCTTTAACATACACCTAAATCTAAGCACGCGAGCATCCTTTTCTTGTTTTTCATTTCATCCACCTTGAAATATGGCCATCATTGCAGGGAAGCAAACCCACACTCATTCATTAAGCTGGTGTACTGAAGTATGAAACTAGCATAATTGCAGCAAAACACACGAGAAAAGTGGCCCAGGTGTTTTCGCTGCATAACCCTACAACAATGACAGTTTTTCATGCCATACACACTGTGCTACAGATGTACTTTAACTAATCTAAAGAAAAGTCATTCAAGCAAGTGCAAGCCATCAACAGTGCTCCACAGCAAAGACACAATATGATTTTGTTGCTGTAGATAACTAAAAAGTCATAGAGAAACAGTAAAATAATAATGCCAAGTGCAATGCTTAATGTTGTGGAGCAAGAAACGAGACTTCCCTGAGTGGTAAGCATATTAGTAATTGCCCTTCCATCTTTCGTAAGTGTAGGCCAGGCCAGGAAGCCAAGTCAGGTGACCAGATAAATTGTGCACGAAGCACGGACATGTCTCGAAGATATCTGATTGCACTGCGGGATGTTGACAACCTTCAATGTGTCCAGTCACCTTCACCAAATGCACAATATGATCGGTTTTGCAGTATAGCTTTCTTTTTTTAAACACTCCATTGGTTACTATTCATTTGTAGCGTCATCAGGTACATCAGAGTCATGCAGTGAATAACAGTGGTTGTACACAAAATGCTTGCAGCGCTGAATCAACATTTTTACAAGGGGATTGTTTTTGTAAGCGAAAACAAGTCCACTTAAAGTAGGCTGGCTTTCGACAAAAACTTCCATTGTTCCACTACTCTTAAGCATCAAATTGTGGGGACTCTACGTGCGAAAACCATGACATGATTATGAGGCTTGTGAGGCACACTGTATAGAGGGACTCTGGATAACTTTTGAACACATGAAATTCTTTAACCTGCATGTGAGTACAAGTACACGAGAATCTATCCCCTTCGCAATTATCGAAATGTTGCCGTCGAAGCTAGGATAGAATCTGTTACACCAAGATTAACAGAAGCAAAGCCATGGGCATTAAATAAGCTACTAAGACAGGTAAGATGTTCTGCTGATCTCATTAACTCTGTCTTCCTGTGGCCACTCTGTCTTATTTAAATAAACGAAATTTTATATGAAATGCTGACAAAAAAAAAACAAGAAGTTAAACATTTGTAAATGCTGCGATAACTTATTTTTGAGCTCCAAGCTCAACATTGAAAGGGAAAGGCCTCCATGCTTTCAGCTGCACAGGCGATTCTGTAAAACCATCCCTTGCAATTAGGCACAAGATCGCAATCTGTTTTAACAAGAGTAATATCATAATGCCATCATATAACATGTCTGCAATGACCCACTATTTATAAACACATCACCTTATCACGGTCAGGTCAGTTATGGTCATAGAAAGCAAAACACTGTAATGAAGTAAAAACATTTTTGCTACAACTATCATGTTTTGCTCAGCTTATCTCAGTGTTAGACAAGAATTTTCTAAGAAAAGTGAACATGCAACTGAATGTTACAGTAAACACACAGAATTAAGGTGTAAATAACAAATGGGTATTTACTGCAGCTTTCATATTTCTGTTCAGGTTAGCTCAGCCTCTGTCAACCTAAAGTACGTCTAAATATGTTTAATTATGCCCATTACAGCCAGCCAATTTCGTACAGAGCAATGACAAGTGAGCAAGCATTACAACAGCCATGCATAATTGCAGGGCTCCAATGAGGCGAAATGTCAAGACTTGGGCATTATCAAGCGGATGCTCAAATTGTCAACAAAGCACATAGTCTTGAAGTCATGTGACTCTTCTTTTTTTCTTGCTTAGAAGACAAAATATGCAGAAAACTTACGTGTTCTAGGTGCACTGATGATCGTACTCAACTGCTGCATGTGATCTGCTGAGAGACCAGTCTCTCTGGCAAACACTCGCAGCTTGCGAACATGCTCCATTGTTTGCTCCGAACTCTCAAGCTGCCCATTTCCTACAATGTTGGATAACAAAATTTGTTCAGCAGAATTAGCCAAGCTGTTTACAACTAGCATCAGAAGTGAAGTTGCGGATATAATGTGTAGCTGTAAGCATGTCTTCATTTATACACTGTGCAGATATCAAGCTAGGTGGAACATTTGTGGAAAACCAAATTGGTAAATCTTACCTGGAGCAAAGGCTTGAAAAACTCTCTCCCCCACAAAGCAAAAAAAGCGATAAAAAATAATACATCCTTGTGGTGCTTTGACATTCTTTCACAGGCATTGAATAGATAATCAAGGAATAGAGATAACAATGCTTGCAAAAGCATGCAAGAAAAGACCTGGCAAAACATTGTAAACCCTGTTGCTGAAGACAAATGGCAGCAAAACACAAAATCATAACGCATTAATTCCAACGAGCTGACAAAACAACCAATGCGATCTCACATTGCTGTGAAACTGAAAGTAAGCGAGTGGATTTACGTAGAGAAAATACAGATGTTAGGCGTGTTGTTTCCAATATGAACTAAGAGGAAATTGTCTTTAAACGCACCTTTGGCTCATATCAACCCGCGTGTCCCTGCCCGCGTAAGAACTCGACACGCGACAAATGCGCCACTAAATTTTGTAAGGAAAACACAGTGAAAACAGCGATCATCGGAGCATTAGATGCAAACTAAGATCCCTTGTCAACAAATGCCAGTTTCACGTCATCGAGCGATCAACATGGCATCACTATGTAAACAGTTACTAATAACTCTTGTCAAAAAGGATCCGTTCTACTTAGTGGAGGCCACGAAAAGTACTTGAACACGCGTCCCCATATACTCATATGACAACTCCGACGCTTGTGCAGGACGCAATCATTCTGGCGGAGCCCGCGTGTGAAGCGTCCTTTGCGGAATGTACCGAGGTCAGAATAAACTTCGAATACCTATGCGGTAAACCTTCATTATTTAGAGAATGACGAGTGCTGTTCTCAACGTAATAAAATGCAGGGACGCCGCGCGATCTGCTGGCCGAGTCTCAGAGCTCCATGTTACATGGTATAAAACGCTATTCTGAGTTTTTAGGTTAGAGCCCCACTTACCAGACACAAGGAAACGTACGGCTCTCTCAGCACGAGCTGCCATTGCCTACAATTACTGATCAAAAAGTTTCACATACAGCAAACTGCTCGGCGCTCGCTCTCGGCGCTTCAAATACTTCAAACTGTAAAGACATGCGTTTGATGACGATGCAGATGAGGGAGCGGCATTCTCAACCATGTTTACCAACGTTCTTGACTGACGAAGGTAAACTTCCATCGAATGTTTGCAATAAAGAAATTTTTAAAAATTTGTACGTTAATAAAACTCAAAATTAGTTGTGCTCAACTACTGTGAACGCGGTGTTGGCTCAGGTTAGACCACTACAATCGGTCGTTTTATGACGCGCGAATTTTGAACGTATACGGGTGCCCTGTCAGCCAACAGTAATGAAGACCGTTTAATGAATTGAAGACATGGGTGAGATTGGTTATTATAACCGAGTAGTGTAGTGTTAAGTTTCAGAAATTTCCTCACTTTGGTGCTAATTTGATTTGAATGTACTTATGTCCAAGTACATTATTATGTTTACATTCAAAACAAGGGCGCGTTCGTGCATCGCGCCTTCGTGGATTGACTGGTGTAGTAACGTTGCTGTCAGCCGTGTGTCGTAGATAGAAAATTATCATCATCATGAACCAGCACGCGCTTTCTTTCAGAACACGTGGACCCATTTCTCCGGCGTGGGATGCAATTACTCTGGTGGGTGAGAGAACGAGTGCAGAGAGAGAGAGAGAAATGCATATAGAAAAAGAAAGAAATTCTTGCTGAAAAAAATTCTTGGCGAGAGCAAGCATAGCCATATGTATAATATACATACGGGGTATGTCACGGGGTCGTGACGTCGACGAAGACAGCAGTCAGCACGTCCGAGATGAAACTGTTTATTTGGCCGAACTTGTGGCCGGGAAACTGAAAGTCAAACGACAGCAATGCACTGATAGCGGCGAACAGAGCGTCGACCGTCGATCAACTGACAAGCGGTGAAGAGCGTCGGCATTTATGCATGTGCCGTAGAATATTCCAGCGTTATCGCTGGTTGTCGCGCAATCTCTAGAACAAGCTCGAGTGTTCGCGTAGCCAAGGGGGGGGGGGGGCGAAATTTTTCAGTTTTGCTTGCGTATATATGCACGCGCACATACAAACGCACGCACGAACATACAAAAAGTATGGTTGGACCCCCCCCGAAAAAAATTTCTGGCTACGCCCCTGAACAAAATGATCTACAATCATCGCGAAGCTTCTCGAACAATGAGGCGCGGTTTGCGCTGAGCGTTGCTGAAAGTTCTTTTTGTGGGCGAAAACCGAATACAGCAAAAGTAATAATAAGAAACGCACGTGGCAATAGTATAGCAAGGTGTGGGAAAGAGAGAATTGAGAGGGTAGAAGCCTAGCCAAGCCAGGACCAGCTAGGCGCCCACAAGCTCTGCTGTGACCAAACCTTGCGCGGCTTAGTGCAAGCTGCGCTATTTTTTTTTTTATTCCTGCTAATTAAATAAAGTTCGTTCATCATCCTGCCTCGTCATCACACTCAGGCTTATTGCTAAAAGTCCTTAGCATTGTCGTATGTGTTTGCTGATAATGCAACAATGGGTTATAGGTTTCTTTTCTTTTACCGTATAAATGAAAGAAGAACATTACTATGCCATGTATTATTGTTCCTTACTTCGTCATTCCTTTTGTTTCACATTTATTACGATGAAACTGATTCTTATTTGAATCGTGAAGTCCTTACTACCTAATGAGTTATCATTTCTTGAGTACCTTGCCATCTGTTACTCTGACCACTTGCCGCTTTCAGTACCATCGTCTATTCGATATATTATGTCAACTTAGATTTAATGCCTCTCCTAACACATCCTCGTGTCACCCGATTCTTGTTTGGTTGGTTCCTAGAAGAATGGCTCAACCCACCACGGTGGTCGGACACGAATCGTGCGGCCATGGAATTTGTGAAAAAAAGGGGAAAAAAAAAGAAAATCCTACAAAGATAATTTCTAGGCAAGCGAAAATATTAGTGGTGCTTACGATTTCTTTGTTGTATGCTAAAGGGAGAGAAAAGAGAGTTAAATGAAAGAATTAAACAAATAAGTGAAGATGAAATAAATAAATTAAGAAATAAAATAATATGTACTTCTAGTATTAACATGGCATTCTCCTTGATTTATTTATATTATTAAAAACGGCATCATCTATGCCCCTGTTGCAGTGACCCAGCGCCGACGCGCCGAACCATCATGAAAAATGAGTCATGATCATCGTCGTCATCAAGACGCAAGTCATATGCACGTTGGATGAAGAAGAAGCGAGTCACACGGACGGTACAGGTCTCTTCACTCGAGTCTGGCGAATTCAGGCAACCTCTTGTATAGAGGTAAGTCACATGAATAACCATAGGCGGGATGTATGACGGGGTGTAATATTAGAGTTAAGCATTAAACGCAATTTGTGTTCCTAAACTATAGCTTAGGTCGTGCCTTCCTCTGCCGTTAGCCATACGCCATCGGATCGCAGATTATTAATCTATAACTGGTGCTTCACGTTATACATGTGAAATTCCTTAGATTTAAATGATTTCGTCCGGATTGTTTTTACCACAGAGGTGTACATTTGTAGATGACTCGAGGTTGTCGCTAGACAACTGATGAAAATTAGGCCAATTACATTTCTTAATCGAAAGATATAGACGGTTGACTGCAATGGAGGACCTGAAGCACGCCATGCGAATTAAGTGTTTTCATAAATGTAAAAGGGTGTGGCTGTTAAATTTTGCAGCGTAGTGAACTTGGGCAAGTTTCGGGATGAAGAGCGTACTGATTAGACGGAAAAGGTGCTGCTATCACGCCCTAGTAAGGGCCTGACAGCAGCAGCTTGAGTACGTAGTTGAGTCTCACGAGTGGGGTCATGCTTACGTCTCAATGTCGGGCGAGCAAGAAGCCGGCCAGATCGAGACTTATGAGCCTGTCCCCATGGTGAGGCGCATAAGTCATGAGTGGTCAACTAAGGGCGTAACACATAGCGCTTTCCGTTATTCACAAAATTTCTCTTTGTCAGCTGCTATTTGCCACTGGCCGGCCAGCTGCTTAATTTCACGTCCTGCATGTAATGATTGGACTAAATATCTCACGAACTTTTTAGATGCGAAGCATCTTATGGCGGAGTTCAATCCGGTGGTGGTGGTAGTGGTGGTGTGCGGCGTGACCACCCTTACTGTGCATGCGCATACCCTCTCCACACACCTCCTCTCCACTCACCCTCTCCCTATTTCCCCTCTCCACTCCCCCTACACCCTCTCCACTTTCCTTATCCCCTCGCCCTCTCCACTCCACCTCTCCCCTCTCTACTTTCCCTCTCCCCCTCTCCGGTCCCCCTCTGAAACGCGGGCTCGACATGCCGAAACGCTACTTCGCATCGCCTCACGGTCCCCTTTAGCGGGAGATGGTGTGATTTTTTTTTTTTTGCGTAACTCGTTTTGGTGAATACGCGTGCCCAGTTCTTCAATGTAGAGTAATCGTAATTAATACATTGTGTAGACCAGGTCGAACGGCGCGTTTGCAGCCTTCTGCTTTGGATCAGTCGCACAATTATTTCGTCTTAATAGTTATAGCCTAACTTGTGTGATAATTTGTCTAATTAATAACCCGAGTCGTTTTCAAAAACGTCTTGCCGCTAAAAATTTTCGGAAGAGTATATTTCAGCCAATCACGATGCGGGACATTAGCGAAGCTGGCTGACTAATGGGAAAACTCACTTACGGAAGAGAAGTATCGTGAATTCGGTCCCAGATGTATACATCCATGCTAGCAGCAACCCAGAGGAAATCGTTTAATCATCTAACCTTACCATATATTTTATCAATTTCGACACTATGGAACCTGCAGGCACGTTCGCGCCGTCGTCGCTGCCGATTGTCCGTCATCAGTAGAATCTGGATGTTTAGTCATTAAAAAAGCGCGTATTAGGCGCCAAAAATAGGCACGCAAAACAACGTTTTCGGCGTCCAACATCGTAAATCAAGGCACAACAAATTTTTACGTAAATGCGAATAATTTCAAACGAAGTACGTGCGCGACCTGTATTAAACAAAAAAAAATATTGTTTATGATGGCACAAAGGCGCCAACAGTTGAACATTGCCGTGTGATGGTTCTTATTTCCGCACAGTTCGCAGAACACGGTCTCTCTGTTTAATCTGTAGCATGGTCCACTGTCGAATAAACACACTCGTGGGTGTCTTTCTTTTCGGCACTGGTGGGCAGAGCAGGAGCAAATAGTCAGAACGCTGAAGATGCCTACTAGGCCTGATCGAATCGCGCAGAGTCAATTTCTCTCCAGGTGGTGAACACCTTAGAGAGTAAATTACAAACCGAACAAAAGCCACGTGCACATTACATTTTTTTTTTCTTTCCTCTTTTGCTATTCACTCTCCATGTCAGCGCGGCGGCGTATGCTGGCCGGCGCGTCCCACTTCTCCTGGAATTTCGTCTTTCTCTCCACTTCACTGCTGCTAGGGGTTGCTTTCTGGCAGTTCGTTGAGCTAGATTACTAGGTCTGAACCCCATAGATTTCCGAACAATGTTGCCCGCTAACATGAATAACGGTCTGAAATTGCAGCCGAAAGCGAAACTTGACGGCTAAATAACGTTCATATAGGCGCAGATTTTGAAAATAGGCATTTACAGGACATTTATAGGCATTTAGGCATAAATGCCGAAATAGGCATTATAGGCACTATAAAAACACTATAAAAGCCCTTCGTAACCTCTCATTCATGCTCATATATCAAAGTAGGAGTGCGAGGAACACACTAGTCATTTGCCTAAAATCCGGTCTCCACTCATCAGTTTCGCCGCAACCAGTTTGTATTAGAATCCTGCATCTCATGTTTTTTGTTCACCACCGCTGGTACTGCATGCGAATAATTTCACATTTCTGCCTCTTGCTTGCTGACAACGCTATATACCTGACTAAACGCGCGGCACAAATTACCCGCCACTCGTTACAGCGTGATACCATAGGTCACCGCGATGGCAGAGCAGTTGGAGATGAAGAGCGGCGGTGCCAAAGAGGTGCGGGGATCACCACGCGCCCGCCAAGAGCGGTCTATTTCGCTGAGGGACGTGAATCGTGATCCGGAACTGGCGAGGCGCCTTGAAGTGGCGATGGATGCCGTTCCGGCCAGGGAGCGCCGACGTTCCTTGCGAGGTGTCGGCGGAGAGATACGTGAAGAGCCGGATGCCACCGACCAGAAACCGGTGAGGCGGCGACCGCGCTCTCTCTCGCCGCATTATAATCGTATTGTGGTGACTTAGCCTGTCTTCCATAAGAATAACTTTGCTTTGTGTAAGTGAAGTGTAGCCCGGAACCTCAGCATGAGCTTGCGGCAGAGGGTGAGACGAAACAGCAGTTACGTTATTGCTAATGGAGAGAGCGCATGAATACTAAAACTCCTCGGCGGAGACAGTATTACTGTCACGGGAACACGCGAAAATACGCCGTTGGCGTTAATGTCGACGTTGGTGTGCTGGTCTGTAAAAGGTCCAAATGCTACAAGACTCTGTCACGCGCGTCACGTGCGTCATACAGTGGGATAGAGGAAAATATTGCAAAGGAGCACGCCATCATCGCGAGCGCGAACATGGGGGGGGGGGGGGGGGGGGGGGGCGGTGACGGTGAACGTGCCCGGTCATATGATTGTCGGGCAAGCACGTGCGTGGCAGAGGGGGTGAAAGGAGGCGTTGTATATGTAGCACAGCGCCATTTTCCTCTCCTTCAAGGATCACTTTCTCTAGCCGAGGCGTAGCCAAATATTTTCATGTCTAATTTCTTTTTTTTTTTTTGGGGGGGGGGGGGGTCGGCCGCCCTTTATATATGTTCGTGCATGCGCTTGTATGTGTGCATAAAAATGTAAAATTGCGGAAAAGTAGTTTGAGCCCCCAACACCTCCTATGACTACGCCAATGTTCTGGTCTTTCAACCCAAGAGCAGCCTAACCATTGCTCCGCGCAGCAACGGTCGTAAAAGGCAGCGCACCCAGCCTTGCAAGTAATCTGGGGTGGTTCGAAGGCTCAGCGTGCCGTGATAGATGGATGCTTGGTGTTCGCTGTCCTCGGTGACGCCACCGGATCCTCGTGCACCGAATGTTGTAGCCAAGGAGATTCAACCTCCTTGGTTGTAGCTCCCCTTATTTTAAAGAAGTTAGAGGTAACACGATGCGTTTGCTGACATTTGTTTGCTCTGTTGATCGCGCCAGCGTTCTGAAAGTCTGTCTTGTGTGGACATCGAGCGAATTGCGTACATGCTCCCTGTGCTTACATGACACCATGCTCACCCCTTTAATAGTAATACGAATGTTTGTTGCAATATGCAATGCCGATAAAATTACAAACCTCACTTTGCAAAGCTCTTCAATAGTGCAAGAACACCCTTGTACTCGGATCTGCAGGTGCACGTTCAAGTGGCTCAAAACAGTATAGCTTGGTTTAACACGAGACCCCAGAAATTATTATAGTTTTTAATGCATTGCTGTCGCTTATCAACAATATTACTTATACAGCTTTGCATCAAGCAAACTAGGCTGCTATCTCAAGCGTAATTTTGCATTCGGTTCCCGCGAATTTTCAAGCTCACAAATTCGTCTCGTCCTTGTATTATTGAATTATGCTTCGTATTTGACGTCGCTTGAGTATTTGAACCTCGTGTCTATTTTTTATGTACCTCTAGCTGCCTTTTATGTACTTGGTCTTACGCTGGTGATTTGGCTTCGCATCATTCACATGACACGGTTGGACGTCAACGATATGTCACACTATGACCTCTGCGCTTACAGGACCTCTGCAACGAGAAAGCGGACCCCAACGCGGTTCGGCGAACCCCGGCCACTACGTCTCTGCTGCGGTCGCCACAGCGCAGTCCAGGCAAGACCTGTCTCCTGGCCAACTCCACCGTGCTCCTGGTAGCCGCCATCTCGGTCGCGCTCCTCATTGGCGTGCTTGCTTGGAACAAGAGTCGGAGCAGATATGGCCGGTACCACCTGCCGCCCGATCCCCGTGGCCCATTGCGAGTGAGGCGCTGCCGCAGCGAAGCTTGCCGCCGAATCGGAGCGCTGCTCAATAACGCCCTGGACGATAACGTGCAACCCTGCGACGACTTCCACGCGTATGTGTGCGGATCCTGGTCGCACAAGTACCCGGGCAAGACCATCGCGGAAGTCCTCGCTTCGGCATTCCTGGGGTACGTCACTCGACGCGCGAGAAAAAACGTCGTCATCCCGTCGAAGCATGCTGCCAGCAACCAGACAGCAGTTCAGAAGGCTGCCACGCACCTGCTCGCGTGCGACAACATCGTCGCGCTTTCGGACGACCAGACTGCTGACGTCAAGCGCGTTCTGGCTGAAGGTGGCATTGCCTTGGGGTCGTTCACGGAGAATGGATCCACGCCTGACGTGTTGAAGGCCATGTTTTATATGTCGCAAGTGGTTAAGATTCCCGTGCTTCTAGACGTGTCAGTGGAATACGGCGTGGAACAGCGAGTGTCAATACAGAGCCCGGAAAACACGGAAACACTTCTGGAAGAGTCGAAGCGTCATTTGAACGACGCAACTTCCGAAAAATACGACGGATACGTTCGCGCCATTTACGAGAGTTTTTCAGGAAGCGAAAATACCTCAGAGTTCGAGCAACTGTTCATGAACGTATCCCACTTGGAGTCTACTTTGGTGACATTCCTGAGCTCTTCGCTCGCCGACAGCGAGGAAGACGAAGACAGTGTCTGGTACTATACCACAGCTTCCATACACCAAATTTCACGAGCCATCTCGAAAGACCGCTGGCTGAAGGCGTTCGAAGCTTTCTTGAGCATACCGCAAGAACGCAATATGCCGGTCGTTGTGCACGCGGGTGCTTATTTCCAGGCACTGTTTAACCTCCAAGAGAAGCTCGGAGAGGCCGATTTCGCGCAGCTTTATTCTTGGCTCTGCATACAAGCGCTCGTCCCGTTCACAAGCGGGCGCATCGTATCGGCGCAACACGCGGCTTCTCGCAGCACCGTTCTGCAAAGACACAGGTGGCAGTGTTTCCGCAACGCCGAGCGAGTCTTCCACTACGCCCTTCAGTACCCGTACATGGCCTACGTCGCCGACGACAATGTCGGGAAGGATATCGTGGCTCTGATGCGGACGATTAGCCGGTCTTTCAGCAAGGTCGTTCTGCGAACGACGTCACAGAACACTAATTGCACTTTCAACAGCGACGAGGTTTTGGCGGGAGTGCACGCGGAGTTGTTCAGTCGCACCGTGCCTGACTACTTCGAAGGCTATTACGCGGACTTTCCGGACATGACGTCGATAGCCCTGACCAACTGGATGCGAACGGCCGAATTTGGTGGCTACATCACAGCAATGAGCGGCGACACGCCGTCTAGCTTCGGAGACATCGTGGACGTCAACTATGCCCGCGCCTGGAGCAGACCTCTGGAAGCGAGTTACCTCGATGCCCCGTGGTACTCGCTGGGCGTACCCCTGGCTGTCAAGTTCGCCGGGCTAGGTTCCCGCCTTGTCTCGAGGTTAATTACGGAGCTCGTCTCCAAAAGGCGCGCCTGCAACAAGGCGCTCCTCGCAGAAGTCGAAGGCACGTTAGACTGCCTCGCAGCGGCGTATGAAAGCCCCATTCGGAATTTCAGCGCAATCGAGCGCGACGTTCGGGCTGCGGTGATTTCCTGGGATGTGCTGTGGACGGCCCTGGGTACCCGCGTAGACTCGAAGGCTAACGACACCGTGCTCGAAGATTTCCCTCGCTTGTCCCAGCCGGCGCTGTTCTACGTCCTGGGATGCCTGCTAACGTGTGGAGAGGACAGAGAAACGGCGGAGGCGAGGTGCAATTTGCCTCTCAGACATGACGCCAATTTTGCCGCAGCTTTTTCATGTTTTGAGGGGTCTCCCATGCGCCCCAAAATTCAGTGCCCTCGTGATTTTGCGGCTGTGGGCACCCATTGAGCACATATGTATGTCGTCACATTTCGGAACTGTTCTCGTGTTGAAGTTCTCTTCAAGTATCACACACACTACACACCATTATGTATAAATAGGTTCCTTACATTGTAGTGCACCACAGCGAAAATGTTTCGTAACGAATCCTATCAATAGCGAAATAATGCGAGGCGGAGGAGGAGAGGTTGAGGAAAGGAAAAGGCGCAACTTCTGCAACCCTAATTGGGAGCACGGCTCAGCGCCGAAATAATGCGATCAAGCAGTGCTTGCATGACCTTACTCGATCCTGCTTGCCTCTAAGGTGGGCATGTCTTTATACAACAGTGGCAGCACTCACTGCCAACACAGAAAAATTCAAAAATTCAAGAGCCATTCCACCCTGTGAAGGTTGATGACCAGAGAAGCTGTGTAGCACACGGCACAGAGCTGACAGAATTGCGATGAAAAGTACAACAAGGCACAGAGTTTTGTGAAGTCCCTTTTGCGTTTTGCCTATAGTT
Organism: Rhipicephalus sanguineus; assembly: GCF_013339695.2. Lineage (NCBI taxonomy): Eukaryota > Metazoa > Arthropoda > Arachnida > Ixodida > Ixodidae > Rhipicephalus > Rhipicephalus sanguineus. The sequence goes on along the minus strand of NC_051177.1, from coordinate 69,854,044 downwards.
CTTTAACGTTTCCACCAGTGTGTCGGAACTGAACGGAAACCGAAAACGAAAAACGAAAAAAAAAAAGAAACGATATTTTTGACCGGAACGAAAACGTAGCCGAAACTTTATCTATTTCGTTCCGGAGTGAAACCGAAATTTAAATCGCTTTTCGGTTCGCGAGAAAACTTGGCAATCTGGAACTACTGACGTCATGCAACGTGAGCACTTATGCATGTCTCAGGGTACAGTATTAAACCCGTACCTGAGGCAGGAATTCCAAAGCAAACATATGTTGAAATTGTGCGAAAAACGAAAACAGTGGCAACCATAGTTGTTTATATTACGAAAGTGGACATTTGCGCGCCTGTCACGCAGGCGAGCGTGGAGAGGGCATTGTCGGCGCTGACGTTTGTAATAGCGAAAGCTGTTATGAGATCACAACAGCTCATTTTGGCGCCATAGTTGTCCGCCGCCGCCGGTGTCCGTAACCGCTATCGCGTGAAATAAGAAAAAAAAAAATGAAATGAGGAACAAATTTCTAGTATCGGATGGGATTTTAACCCGCGCCCTCTGCGTGGCAGTCGAGTATTCCACCACCGTGCCACGTTGGTGCTTGTAACTCCAAAGCAAAAATACTCTATACACGCGTCATATCGGGAAAGGAATCGTGTTAATATATGTGATATAGCGTGGCAGAAGAGTAAAATGATAATTTGGCGTCACACAATGCGAATTGCGCAACAAGCCGGTTGTTGAATGCTTCCAACCTGTTACAAAGGGCTTAGCCTTAGTTTTTCATCGTCATCAGCCACAGCACAAAGTGTACATAATGCCCTAAAGATGTCTAGCGGGCGCCACGATGCTCCGAAGAATGACGAAAAATGGCATAGAGCGTGCTTCGCTACTTCACAAAAATTGTGATGATTTATGGAGTAGTGGGTACCTTGCATGTGTACTTCTATTAGTTGCCCCAAGAGAGTCTACAACGCGCTCTGGATAGGCCGCTCTGCAGCTTTCGCTGTGACTGTGCTGCTTGTTCCGCGGAGGCCCGCCGATTTGTTATTGAAACCAAGGGCGTCCGCAGAAGTTTTTCCAGGGGGGTGCACCCATGCGAGGGGGGGGGGTGTACTATCGTGACTTGACTGGCAAGGTTAGTCAATAATATGTAATAACGTGCAAAGTTGGCTGGAAATCCTGAAGGCCGTTTCACACGTGCGGACCTTTTGTGTGCAAACGAACGTGTGCAGCTTATTGCTACTGCATAGAAAGATATCCGAAATTCCAGGGGGGGGGGGCAGCCGCCCACCCATGAACCCCCCTCCGGACGCCCATAATTGAAACAGCGGTCTCGCACATCAGGAAGCAGACTCAATGACGTGTTGGTTCTGAGATCGTGCTCACTCCCTTGACACAAAGCATTCAGCCCGCTAAAAAAATCGTAATTGACTTTTCAGAAAATAAGTACTACGACTTTCAAGGGTATACTCGTTTGTGCTAGTTGGTAGGAATTGACGGTACAGTTACTTCCGCTCCTCTGAAGAACGTGGGAAGAACGGGTTTTACCCCTGTCCCACTTTCTTAAGACGAGGGCAAGTAACTATATCACAAATCCAAATTGTTTTATGATTACCTTAACTTCAAATTTTTGCATAAAAAATAAAAACGTTACGAACCGTTACGGAACATTTTATTTTCGTTCCGGAACAGAAAAGGAACGGAACTTTTTGCGGTGGAACGAAACAAAAACCGAAACGAAAAACATTTCGTTCCGACACCCTGGTTTCCACGAGCAGCGTGCGTCTTTTTGCCGCGACATGCGTCGCTTTGTCTGGCTTGCCGCATGCGCTTGGCGTTTCGTGCCCGATCTTGAGGAGCCATTTAAGAAGTATGTGTGTGTATTTGTGTGTTTGAGTGTTGTAGATAGTGAGGAAACACCGCAGCCTGAATCTTTCCTTCTGGTGACTGATGAAATGATTCCAGTGTTGAGTAAGTCTGTGGGCATTGTCGAATGCAGTTTCCCTGAAATAAGTTCGGGATTTCAAACACGAGTGACAAATTTCTTTGAAAGAGTAAGTTTCTTAAATGTTTGCTCAAGTATGAGTGCGTATGTCAGCACTCACATCAGGAATATACAATATTCCCTCATGCCATGTGTCAGCCTCTCTCCGCTGCTCCGAAGACAAGGAAAGCACGGCGTTGCACTCTTTCCCCGGAATCCGCTTCCGCAGTCGCACTCCGTTTTGTGGCGCGCGATTTGTAAAATGCGTTCGCAAAAACCGCGTGCAACTCAACCATACGACCATTGACCCAGACGCAGCTTAAAATTATTGCCTCCACCTTCCCCTGTGGCAGCACTGAAACTTCGTTATACGGAAATCCCAGACTAACGCGCTTCGTTATATTGAGGTTTAAGACACATGGGGTTCAGACACAAGCTGTGAAAAGTGAAATACTTTGATATATTGAGAATTTTGCTATATGAAGTTCGTCGTATCGAGGTTTAACTGTATCGTATACCGATGTTACTGCTCGCTCCGTGGACAATATTCCGTAGTGGGTAAGCATCATTACTCGACAAGAAGAACAAGGTCATTACTTTGGGAGCTTTCATTGTGGAGTCTATCCACCCCAGCCATAAGTCGAAGCGTTTGACCACCTGCAAGCGCTAAGCCAGGCGGCACTATGGCATCAAGTAACGCCTCTTCGACGGGCCACCTGCAGCCCGCACCACTGTCATCGAAGCAGCAGTCCACACCGCCGTCATTGAAGTTGCGCAAGCAGCGAACACCGCCGCTTCTGAAGCAGCAGGCCTCGACACCTTCATTGAAGCAGCAGCCCACAGCGCCATCATTGAAGCACAGGTCCATAACGCCCTCGTCGAAGCAGCAGCCCACACCACTGTCATCGAAGCAGCAGTCCACATCACCGTCACTGAAGTTGGGCAAGCAGCCAACACCACCGTTACTGAAGCAGCAGGCCACGACACCCTCATTGAAGCAGCAGCCCACAACGCCATCATTGAAGCAGCAGTCCATAACGCCCTCGTCGAAGCAGCAGCCCAAACCACGGTCGTCGAAGCCACTGCTTTCAGCGCAGCCGCTGCCACAACCGCCTCTGGCGAGGCCGCTCACTGGCCAGCCCATCACCAACCTCGACTCACTTTTTCCTGACACCGATGCGCCAGCTAAGCAGCGCTCTTCGGTCATCACAGGGCAGCCACAGACACTCAAGAGCGTTGTAGGCAATCCGCCGCTCATGATTGACCAATACAAGTTCGCCCGGGCGCTGATGGTCGACAATAAGCACCCGAAAGCTAACGAACAGGCGTACCAGCGGCGGTTCAACCTGATCTGCGGAGGTGCCATCTTTCTGGTGGTCGCGTTCGCCTTGGTCACAGTGGGTGCATCTTTGTTCACCCATAAAGGCGGCAGCCGATCTACGCCTACGGAAAGCCAGAATCCGACTTACCGAGGTGGAAATAACACATTTAAGGACATCGCGGACATCAGGGACATCGGTAACGACACTGATGTCAAGTTCGAATCGGCAGCCGAACCCTCCTCCCGATTGGATGTCGAGGACGACTCCACGACTGCATACGCCCTCTACAGCGAAAATGTTCCGGCAGTGTATGACAGGGTCCCTAGTTCGACGAATACTAGTCAGACTCGCGAAACAGCCGAATTCAACGATTATGTTTGAACGATCAGCGCTCCTCGACTGGAAGAAAGCGGTCGTGGGCAAATGCGCACAATTGAATAAACGAGAGAAATAACCACAAATGGAACATTTTCATCATTGTTTATCACTATATTTGCACGAGATGCCTGTGTATCACTACTATTTCAACTTTATTGAGTAACGCAAAAGCATATGTAGTGCTTGCTAGGCTCCATAGTTGGTAGGTCGGTTGGTTGAGGTATAGGGTTTACCGTCCCAAAGCGGCTCAGGCTATGATAGACGCCGTTGTGGAGGATTGCGGATAATTTAGACTACCTGGGGTTCTTTAACGTGCACTGACATCGCATAGTGTCTAACACTTCACTTCCATTGAAATGCGACCGCAGCGGTCGGGATCAAACCCGCGACTTTCGGGTCACCAGTCGAGCACCATAAACACTGTGCCATCGAGGTGGCTATATGCTTCATAGCTCAGGTGCTCTTGAGCATTGCGATTTGCAGATAAGTAATAGTGCACTGCTGCCGAAGTGTCTTACCATGGGCCAAAAAAGTCAGCTAGTTACAGGCGCGAAAATTATTGAACATGAGTGGACACCATGCAGTAAAGGCAGTGGCTCCGGCGGTTAATGGAAGATACCGATTCACGGGGTTCGTAAGCTATTTCGCTAACTGGCCTGCCTTCACTGATATGTTCAGCTTCAGGACTGGTCGAAATTTCCTCTCAATGTCAAGTCTTCCGTGAGAGTTTTTTGCGACCAAAGGCCCAGGAGCAAACAGGCACGGGAAGGTGCGCGCAGAGCGAAAACGCGGAAAAGGGCATTTGAGTCAAATGAGTCGGAGGGCTCTTAGAGAGGCATGCTGCAATGAACTGGCGAGGACTCGGGTACTCTGGGGCAAGTCGCCATACCAATGCTCAAGGACGACAATCGAAACAACAGATAGAGAACGGAAATTAAACAGCGGACAGTTTGCATGATACTGGCTGGAGTGGGCAGGCTGGTCTCCTGACGGGAGGCTGTGTCTGGTTCGGTTAGTCATAACAAGTTCTAACTTCAGGTAAACAAAGCTTCGTGCAATGTATGAGTACGCCTATTTGCAACATTAAAAAGTTAGAAGTAACAATTACAGGACTAAATCACTGAGACCCTTCCCATTAAACTGCTACCTTCGCAGGTCTGCTCTGGTTCAATCATCTTCGTGCCTTTATTGCAATGAGTGAATCTCTAGAGCACTTCTTTTTACAGGCCGCCAGCTAACAATTTCAAGCGTAATATTTTTGGCGGAACCCCCTGCGCAAATGCGCTTGAATTTGTTTCCTGCAGTTTCCTTTTTCCTTTCATGCTGCCCTAATAAGCTTTTGAGACGAAAGCGTTTGTGAAGCCGTATACCTTACATATACGTACGAACAATTACAGTCACCTTCGTCAGTATACACTAGGCAGCGCGATCAAAATCTAAGCTGATAACCTCATTTTCGTGCGTTTCTTATTTCGGATGCTCGAAGATAAAATTATTTTATTTTAAAGCAGTCACCCTCCTGCCGTTACAACTGGTGCATTATAAAACAGGTCAAGCGAGTAATGTGAAGTGTGAAACTCAAACCAAAGAGAAGAGCCAATATACGAATTTACTCAGAACTCGCAAAATTGTGTATAGTAAAACCATGACTTTGTTTGCGGCGTCCGGGGCGTTGGACTTTTATGCTTTCGGTGGTAAACGCAAAATGGCTTCCATGCATGCAGGTAAAGCGTGTCAGCTTTGCAACAAAGGTTGAACTATATTCTGTTACAGGAGTTCCTCTTTATATAACCGTATGTAATATCTATTCCGAAAAGTCACCTATTTCCTTTGCAGACATTCAGTGTCGCTCATTTATTATGGAGGCGAATTGGTGGCGAATGCCACCTCCGTGCGAGCATCAACCGTAGCACCTGCAGCTTCGGTGGTTTCAGCCGCTCGAAACGCCTCCCGTGAGCCCTTCGAAGAACCGTCGTGACGTCTCGTCGCTTGGTGAACCTCGTCGTTCGGAAAGGCGCCTGGACCTGTGGTGTCGTCCACCGCCTCTGCTCTGAAGGACTCTTCGTCGATCGTGTCCTCCTTCGCACGCGCGTCAATATCGTAGCCGGCGTCGTTCTGCTCTACGTCCGAGCTGGAATTGTAGGCCTCTGCCTGGGTGGTGCCAAAGTGCGGTTTGTGCGCCTGCCTCGAGAACAAGGACGTGCCCACTGTGGTCAGCAGGAAGGCGACAGTGAAGAAGACAATCACACCGCACAGCAGATTGACGAACCTTTGGCGAGTGTGTACGGCGTCCATTTTCAAAAGCTCCCGAGCCGCCGCCTTCGCCTGAGCGATCTGCAAGGGGCTTCCACGGTCAGGATTCCCCGGTTCACTCCTGAGCGTCTGCGACGATGCTTTGTTGATTGATACGGGTTGGCATGCCGGCGGCGCATGGGGCCCCTCGTCCTCGAAAAGCGTGTCGAGGTTGGTGGTGATGTGGTCGTGCGTCTTCCGCAGAGGCTGCTTCGATACCGGCGTCGGTGGTAGCGGCTGGGACGGTAGCGGAACTGGCTGTTCTTGGGCATTCTGCTGGGCAGTACTGGCAGCCATGTGGCAGTCCTGATTAGAAATCGCCGATTCTCTGCCGATGATGACAGATGCGGAGGGGTGACCTGTCGTAGAAGCTAATGCCCACGACGACAACCCGTGGCCCCGCTGTACTCTTCGTTTTCTTCTTTGGCCGACAGAAAGCACGCGCATTGCTTGTTTGTTGGTTGGTTGGTTGGTCCTCAGTTACTTGGCGCAACCCACCACGGGGGATCGGCCATGAAACAGGCGGTACCTTATTTTAGAAATTAAATTGTTTTACAATACGAATAAGTTTAGGAATGAATGTTTTAAAAAATTAGATCCACTGGTACAATCCAGATGTTAAAAAAAAAAAAAACCCATTTGAATAGGTTGAAACAGTGAAATGGTGCATAAACTTAACATTCTATTCTTTTTGTTTCCCGTAAAAACTCGCACACGGCTGCGCAAACGTTCCTGTGGCTAAAGCCCATTTCAGTTGCACCAAAGGAATGAATCACCGGAAGGGATAAATTTAAGCCCATCCTTCGGAGAGGTTGATCTAGCAATCGTTTTCTTTGATTTGTGAACAATCTGCATGTTAAAAAGAAATGATGCAGAGATTCACTCTCGTTGCTTGTTTGTTATAGTGGAGATTACAGCTCTAATTGTACAGCGTAAGCTATGTTGTTGTTGTTGTTGACCTCTCCTCATGGCACATGTGCTGTTATGTTGTGCTAAAGTGACTGAATGAGCATATATTCACGAAGATCTACGCAGATCGACGAGGGAATTGGAGGGAATGTGGCAAACTTTATGCTACTGTGTCCATAATATGTGCTTATTTCCTCGTCGTTTGGCCTGGATCTTTGTGAATAAGCTGATTCGATCGCCTCACATCGAACTAAACGGAGCATCCGTTGCGATCATGTCGTTGAGGACTTTGAAGCATTTAAACCTATTTTGAGACGCCCTAAGAGTCATCGCTCTTTCACCGTATGCACTTCCTAAATCTCTGGAGCAGCGTCTGCGGCTTTGGCACTTCAATTCAAAGTAATATGCAGAAAGTGTCGCAAATGCTCTATTTTGTCGACTTGCACTCCATTTTAATGACCTGAAACAAAAAACGACCGCTGCATTAAAAACTGAACACACTAATATTTAGAGCAGATAATTCTTTTCGATTAACATCACACACATTGCGAACACATTGTCTATTGCATGAAAAATTCTCACTTAACTAAAACGCCAAGACGCCTGGGCCAACCCAACCCATTATGCTCCTTGCATGGGTGGGTGGGTGGATTACTATGGTTCCTCGGAACGCGCTCTAGCACGTTGCGGGCCGCTCCCATGTAGGAACAGAAAGACCAAGTCTCTCTGCTGCGTCGCGAGCCCGTTGGATTGCCCATAGCTGTTCTTCGAGTCCGGAGCATTGGCAGGAAAGAAACTACCGAGATTGCACCGCTTTGAATGGGTACACTGTTCGTAAGGTCTGTTGTATAATTTGCCTACACATACAGTGCAGTGTCATCACAATCACCTGCCGTGGTTGCGCAGTGACCATAGCGTTTCGATGCCTAGCTCGAGGTCCTGGGCTCGATGCTGGCCACGGCGCCTGCACGTCAAGGCGGGAGTTATGCAGAAATTGTCGTGCAACCATATTTTGGTGCGGAATAAAAATTACAGATGGTCAAAATTAATGTGCAGCTTCCTCATTATGAGAAGCCTCATAATGGCATCGAGGTGTCGGCACGTAAAACTCCAGAATTAAAATTTGTCTGATCGAATTTTCTTTCAGCAGTCAGGAGCAATTAACGCGATTTTACAAGTGTTGGACAACCGCATTAGATCTATATACGCTACACGCTACACAAATGCATGTGCAGGTGCCCCACATTATAAAAGTGCTCCTGCAGGATATAGGACCCATGTCACCAATCCAATGAACAAGCTTATGCCGTAACTCGCAATCACATAACACCGAGCAATACCACGAAGTGACCTGAGGTGTTTAAGAGCCAAATGACGGGACACCCTACTATGATCATTTCAAGAAATCCAAAAAGAACAGTCCTACCTTGTCATCCCCACCACAAGCACATGTTATAGGGAGCAGTCTAAGCGTTACCGATTTGTTAGGAGGAAATGGTATTGAGAATATGCCGGAAGACCGGCGTGTCGATGTGTGACGCACTTTTCCGTATACGCTACAACAGAATGGAACATTCAGCCTCCCTTTCCCGTACCTGAAACAACCATACAGCCCCCCAGCAACAGTTGTGCCTCACGTTACAGCCACTGCTGGAAACCAACAAATTCCAACAACATGAAAACGCTATTACCTTTGTTACTGCGTGTAATGTAAGACATACGTGCAGTGCGCTGGTGCCTTTGAGTGTGCAACACAGCCACACATTGCGGTCACAGTTAATGTCAATTTGCAAATTATAAAGGTGAGCTTCGCTGATAATAATATTAACAATTTGATGGGTCTTACGTGCCAAATCCACGATATAATTTATGAGGCACGCGGCAGTGGAGGGCTCCGGAAATTTCGACCATATATGGTGTTCTTTAACGTGCACTCACATCGCACAGTACACGGGCCTTAAGCATCTCGCCTCCATCAAAACGCGACCGTCGCGGCCGGGATCGAACCTGCGACCTTCGGGTCAGCATCCGAGCACCTTATCAACTGTACCACCATGGTGGACAAAGGCGAGCTTCGACGAACTATAGCGGCAGCCTGCCTCCCGCCCAATTACCGAGTTGTTCGCTCCCGCTGCACGTTGTATTAATGAACGCTTGTCCTGTGGTATATAGTATCACATCGTTTATTCGTGTGCGGAGCGGCTCACAAACGCCTCATTTCATGGAAGAATGATGGAAGAATAGTCGGTCGTGTTTGAGTCATCGACGACTTCGGCGCCGCGGCGCGCCTCCGGTGGGACCACGAGATCCTCCGCTACCAGGACGGTCTCTTCCGCTGTGTGCGCCTGGGCCGTCACACGGGAGCCGCTCTCCTCGTCGGAATCGAGTCTAGCCCTAGCGTCATCACCTCTGTCCTCACTGTCATCGTTGTCGACATTGACAGTGGCATTTGGCGGCGCGGTCGGTTGTTGCGAAGAGGCCTGCTTCGTGAACAGCGAAACGCCCAAGCTGGCCAAGAAACACACGGCAATCAAGAGGACGACGGCGCCGATCATCAGGTTGACGCGTCGCTGGCGAGCAATCTTGGCGTCCTGTTTCAATCGCTTCTGGTTGACGAACGGCGTGTTGGCGAACCGCGCCTGGCTTACGTTGCTCACTTCTGCGCCCTTAACACCCTTGGCCGCGCCTTCGGTTGGTGCGTGCTGTTCGGGATTGTCGTCGAAGAGCGTGTCCAGGTTGGTGACGGTGTAGATGGGTTTCGCCGCCAATGCCGGCTTGTCACGCTTCGGGGCTTCTGCCATTTCTAAACCGTGCATCGTTACTTGTCTGCAATATGTGTCGGACTGACGACGCCGGCGATGAGTGGCGATTGCAGCAGACTGACCGTTCTTGTTCTTGTTCTTGTTCTTGTTCTTGTTCACCTTCAACTGTGGCTCGCACCCACTGTGTGGGATTGGCCAAGAACTGAGTGGTTTTATATGCTGTTATAGTACTTTAGAATAAGGGAGGTTGTAGAATAGAAACATTACAAGTTTGATAGCAAACTTTGGCGCTCGACCAAATGTGTAAAAAAAAAACCAAAGCTGACCGACGCTCTTCCTCCTCTTCTTTCTTTCGCGGTTGCACGCGCGCACAGTATGGCTCTTTTTGTCGTAATCCGATGGATCAAGGAAGCTAGATTATATAAGAAAACTGGAATTCATTGAGTAAGGTAGTTTTTAATTCATCATGATAACGATTAAAAGCTAGCCATACTCGTAGTTAAGCAAAAATGAGTAGCGGTGTGTGCAGAGAAGTGGTGGTAAGAGTTGTTTCAAACATTCGTCAGCGTAATGCGATGATGAAGAGGAAGCGGAATGAATAATCCCCCAGAGTGGGTGTGAGCCATTCATAGAGGCAATCATCATCATTATAATCATCATCAATAGTAAGACAGTACGCAACAGGAACGTTTGCTTAGCCGTATGCAAATTTCTTAGGGACACAAGCATTCCTTGTATATTATTCCCAACCAAAATTTGGTACATCGGACTTCCTCGCGCTAATTCATTTTATTCCATATAATTGGCCTACTCCTATTTTTATTGGTACATAAACCAATATTTCTTCAATTTTTCTGTATAACCTAGACGGCCGATTAGTTCCTTTTCCTGCGTCTAAATTCTAAATTTTCCCACTTATATTAACCGCCGGTTTCACGGCCAATCTCCCGTAGTGGGTTAGAGTCAAGAATTAAGGGTCAAACAAACAAACAAACAAACAAACGAACAAAAAAACAATCGTACCCCAAAATGCACTGACCCTTGGACACAGCGACGGGAAATTATGCTAGGCAGTTCGAGATTTCATAGCACAGTCAAGACATTTACACTATAACCACGGCTCCAAAGCTTCGTATTTAACCAAATTAGACTGCATTATATTTCGTTCGTATTGTTAAATCAATTATTACTCGCTAAGAATCAATTCAAAACCGATTTTTTTACTGTCAAATAATAATTCTGATCAAAAATATTCTTATTAAACAAAAGGACAAATTATTCTATTTTATATAATTTAAATATCGTATCTTGGCTGCTTGATTCTTGGCCAATCCTCCAGGGTGAGCCAGGAGTTTAGAATATACATAGATAATCACATCTACTTTCGACTGAGAGAGAATAAACTTTAATGTAGCGAAGTAGTAGGTGAATTACGTGGGCAGGGCCCCTCTTCCAGGGACGGGTAGCTGTCGAATCAGGGGTTTCAACGTTAAGTGAAGTGGCTAGTTTCCTAGAAAATATTGCTAAAGGGCTCGGAAGTCACTTTTGGCTGGATTTAAATATCGCGCATGAACCTCCTGATTATGGTGACTACTTTAAGGAGGTCAAGGTATATGAGTTCGTAAGAACGCCGCCACATTTTTCATCAGTTCCCAATGGGTCACCATAAAAACGTTACATAAGACGTTGTCCCAGTGCCTTCTTACTATTGTTAAGCGTTCTATTAGAAATTCATAAATTCTACCTGGTTGGAGACTAACAAAAGAAATTCTGTTATTTAGAAATGAATGCGCTTGATTTGCGCTGCATAACACAAGGCCGATATCACTCACTTCTAATCTATTAGACCTCATCGAAAGAATGTTGCACAGCCGCAAAAGCAAAGAAATAGGTAACCTAGTTATTAGGTGCATGTGGTGGCCCCACGCCGCCATTTTTAAATGCGAGGCATTTATTAGCGAACCTCAGGCACTTTCGGCGTTTCCAGCACCGGATTATGATTTGTGGCTCTATGGGCCCCACTATAGAGCACTGCTGATGTATATAGCGGAAGCCGGCCTCTATCTGCATATTTAACTATGTATGTCGTTGGGCAAACTCTCGAAATCAAAAATAAAAAATCTACGTATCTATCTATCTATCTATCTATCTATCTATCTATCTATCTAGTAGCCTACGTCTGGGCGCTCTCCTGGTCGTCTCCATAACTTGTAGTATACCAAATTCGCATAGCAGGGGATCATTGTATGACAAACACGATTCACTGGTCATGACATGAATAACGCAAAATACCTGTCGTGTACGTCAAGAAACCCTTTCCCTCAGTCACGTGTGGCACATTTCCGCATACCAGAGTTCATGTTATGCGGGTATGTGCCACAGGTGATACAAAGTCTCAACCAACACAATAACTGCGTAAACACACATCGACACGCAAAGAAAGTGATAATAATAACAATTGTTGGGGTTTTGTGTCCCAAAACCACGAGATGATTATGAGAGACGCCGTAGCGAAGGGCTCCGGAAATTTGGGCCATCTGGTATTCTTTACGTGCACGGACATCGCACAGTACACGGGCATCTAGCCTTTGTGCCTCCATCGAAATGCGACCGCCGCGGCCGGGATCGAACCAACGACCTTCGGGTCAGCAGCCGAGCGCCGTAACCGCTCTACCACCGCGGCGGACGCAAGGAAAGCGAGGAAACTGAAGACACACCACCCCTGGAAGACACTCAACTATCATGCACTCGTTCCCGTGGTCCGCAACGTGGACTACGTTGATTACGCAAAAACCGGGGTCAATGCTTCCTACAATAAATCTGCCGAGAGAACCAAGCCTCTCATCGTTACCGGCGACTTCAACATTGATTTATCAAGACCCAACAAAGCCTGGTCTTTACACTGCGTGAAAGACGGCTTGAATGCGGACAGGACATCAAGAAACCTCGCTGCCACGTCCAGAACAGGAGGCTTCATAGATCATTTCATCGTAAGAGGCATCCAGGATTTCCACCAGCTGTGCTATACCTCGCACTTCACTACACTGAGACCTCTCGTAACCGCGATAACGAACGGATCCGATTAACAAGTCCGGTCCAGCTGCTGGCGCTCACTGATCGCGGTGATGACGACCCTGTTCAGGAGCTTTCAAGAACCCCTTCTACACATACACATGGGTTCCTGAAACGTGCGTGTGTTCCCCGTCAAAACGGACAAGTATAACAACTGTAACGCAACTGTAACGTACGTGCAGTGCACTGCCTGCGCGTGCCACTCGGCTGTGTGTGTATCCAGTGGAACTTTCCTGAATAAAGCTTCGTTGCGAGTAACGCCTGCCCTGTGCATACGTGTTTATTCTTTGTGCTCTTCAAATTCGCGCTATCCGGTATTGAAGAATATAAGCACTACATAGCAGCTTACCGAGTCCGGCGTTGGTAACACCCATGCTGCTGTTGGCATCGTTTGGCAACTTTAAACAACTGGTTATATAATTCATATGCGACTCTTCAACATATGAGTGTGTGTATACAACTTACACATTTCTCTAGCGTGGTTCCGTAAAATTTCGCTCAATGTGAAAAATTACGCCACGGTCACCATTCCGCGCATGCTTCGCATAACACCGATACCCACGGTACGTGGGATCTGCCGAATTTTTCCACAAGGGTCGGTATTTTGCCAAGTGACTGGGAACTTGGTTCTGCCGAGCACCTGGCTCGGTAAGCGCCCGAAGTCTGTTATCTTATATCGCACAGGGAATCAAACCCGGTACCTTCCGCATCGCTATAATGAACGCTCTATATCATTTCGCGGCGATGGCGCGAAATGGCGACGCTATGATGCATCGCTAGAGTTTTAAATGCGAAGCATTTCTTAGCGAACCTCAGGCACTTTGGCCGTTTCTATCTACGTATCTATCTATCTATCTATCTATCTATCTAGCCGCCTACGTCTCGGCGCTCTCCTGGTCGTCTCCATAACTTGTAACATGCCATGATTGGCGTAGCAGGGGATCAGTGTATGACGAACACAATTCACTGGTCATGACATGAATAACCCAAAATACCTGTCGCGTACGTCATGAAACCCTTTCTCTCAGTCACGTGTGGCACATACCCGTACACCAGAGTTCATGTTTGCGGGTATGTGCCACAGGTGATACAAAGTGTCAACCAACACAGTAAGCGCGAACACACACATTGACACGCAAGGAAAGTGATAATATTAATAATTGTTGGGCTTTCATGTCCCAGAACTACGATATGATTATGAGAGACGCCATAGCGAAGGGCTCCGGAAATTTTGACCATTGGGTGTTCTTTACGTGTACCGAGATCGCACAGTACACGGTCATCTAGCATTTTGCCTCCATCGAAATGCGACCGCCGCGACCGGGATCGAACCTGCGACCTTCGTGTCAGCAGCCGAGCACCGTAACCGCTACACCACCGCGGCGGACGCAAGGAAAGTGAGGAAGCTGAGGAGAGAACACCCGTGGAAGGCGCTCAACTACCATCCACTCGTCCAAGTTGTCCACAACGTGGACCACGTGGATTACGCAAAGACATGGGTCAATGCTTTCCACAATAAATCTGCTGAGAGGACTAGGCCTCTCATCATTACCGGTGACTTCAACATTGATTTATCAAGACCCAACAATAATTGGGGCTTATACTGTGTGAAAGACGGCCTGGATGTGGACAGGGCATCAAAAGACCTCGCTGCCACGTCCACGACAGAAGGCATCATAGATCATTTCATCGTAAGAGGCATCCAGGATTTCCACCAGCTTCACAATATCTCGCACTTCACTACACTTAGATTCCTCATAACCGCGATCACGAACGGATCCAATTAACAAGTCCGGTCCAGCTGCTGGTGCTCACTGATCACTGTGATGGTGGCCTTGTTCAAGAACTGTCAAGAACCCCTTACGCATACACACGGGTTCGTGAAACGTGCGTGCGTTCTCCGTCATAACGGAAAAGTATAAGCATAACAACTGTAACTGTGACTGTAACGTACGTGCAGTGCGCCTGCGCGTGGCACTCGGCTATGTATATATCTAGGGAAACTATCCTGAATGAAGCTTAGTTGCGAGTAACGCCTGTCCTGTGCATCTGTGTTCTTTCTTTGTCCTGTTCGGATTCGTGCTATCCAGTATTGAAAAATATAAGCTTACCACGCCTGGTGTTGGCAACACCCATGTTGCTGTTGGCATCGTTACGCAACTGTAAACAACGGGTTATATAATACATATGCTACTCTTGAACGTATGAGTATGCGTATACCACTTCCACATTTCTCTAGCGTCATTCCGTAACGTTTCGCTCAATGTGAAAAATTACGCCCCAGTCACCATCCTGCGCATGCTTCGCATCACGTCGATTCCCACGGCAGGTGGGATCTGCCGAATTTTTTTTAACAAAGAGATGTGCAAAATGCCTAGGTAGCGACAGATATAAGAAAGCCTGACCACATCGAGCAGCCTAGATGAATCTTCGTTGCGGCCTTGTTTCAAATGAATACATCAATCATCGTTATAGAGACGGCCACCTCCGATTAATAAAAATGATCGCCGTTTATGTCGCGAGATATTAATCGAGTCTGAAATTCCTTCAGCTGATTTTGCGTTGACCCAGGTAGCACAAAAGAGATATAATCCGTCTTATTTCGGGATATATCGTCTAAACCGAAACCAGGCCGAATAGAAGTCAACTTAGAGAAGAATTTAATCAAGACAGGATATCGTGCTATAAGACGGACTTTTAATGACGTTTATAAGCGTCTTCTTTTTTATAATCTGTGCTGTTGACGAATACATTTTGTTAGCCGTCAGCAATACGGATTGAAGAAGTCACCTTCAATAAGAATATAAAAGGAACTTGAAGTTCCGCTATAAGTCCGATTTTGAAAGACCGTTAACATTGCACATTAATTGGTCAGTCCATGCACGGACATGCATAGACCACCGAAAAGTGAAATTTGAACTCCAGCCTGCGCACGCCATCTCTCATTGCGATAAAGAAAGTAACGCGCAAAAGGACAAAGGCGTGTGGCGTTCACATTGCGTCACGAATCATGAAGGCTTCCAAATTCGTTAACCAGCAAGCGTTACCTAATTTACTGGAAGCGATATCCGTTTAACTTAATACCTCACGAGCGTTGATCTTGTATCCATCCGCGCGGCTGTTTCTGCTTCTGCGATGTCAGTTAAGCCCGTCGATTTAGCATGCGCGGTCGCGCGCGTCGGTCATGTCCCCTTTCGCTTTATTTTGTGCTTGTGTCTTGATTCGTAGAGACGATGGACGCAGCTCTGAAGAAGCTGTACTTCGCTGCATGTGCAACTTTTGGGCCCGAATGCAAGTGTGTTTCTATGGAGCGGCAGTTATAAACGCCGACTGACGTTTAGAACTGCTCCCGTAAGATTTGCTGCGGAGAAATGCTCGCCTCGTCTTCCATGCGGAGTGCTCTCGCAACTTCGTTTCTTCTATACTGGATTGATGGACGCGGGCACCTTGATTTGCGATTACTTTTTTTGGATTTACGGATTTTATATAAACCACAGGATTCTGTCATTTTTAACGTAAGTTAATTTTTGTTGCGTTGCACTCTGTTTTCGAGAACTGTAGAAAACTGAACAAAAGAAAAGATGTCCCGTTGCATCACGAATTACATGTGCGACATGTTTCAGCAGTGCGTGCATGCATAATTAACACAAAATAAATGATTAAGCTGTTAAAACGTATACATATGTAAGCTATGGTTTTCGTTTATGTTTGAATGCACATGAACGGAACTATTTTTATTACTTGAACTGATTTCAGTAAACTGACCGAATGTGGTCTTTATTGGCCGCTTGATGGAGCTAAAGATATAAATTAGCTGAAGTTGCCTGTGCCACGTAAGAAACTCGGAGAAGTTACACGTGTCACGTGCTTTCTCCTGTCACAGAAACAAAATTGTCGATAAGAGAATCTTCATAATGACAATGTACTAGTTCGTCCTTTCTTGCACAGCACTATATGCACGTGCCGACCGCCGTGGCGAGCTTTTTTACTATTTTCGAATTTCTGAGGGCTTAATAGTCAAAGGCGCGTTTTAAGGGGAGGAGTTCGGCATTTTTTCTCAGTGCCTGATGACACCTTGCCTTTACTGTCTCAATGAGCACATTGGAACTTGTGGATTATATTTACCCTTCTCTGTTAACATCCTCGTTCATCTGCAAGACCAGCACCTGTCATCAGAATGACCGCGAAAGTTATCTAGCATGTCACTTGCGCCTGCTTAATTTTAACATGCTCGCTACCTGTGCCGTACAGTGTTATCGAGTTCTCGTCTTTTCAGGCCTTCCCCTGTAAGCTATTAATGCATGTAACAAATTTTTCCTCTTTTTTTTGCAGCTGGTACTTGCTCTATTGAGGTTTAGAAACAAGCACACGCCAACTAAACTATGGCTTTTCTACTGATGGGGTTAGTTGCTTGCTTCGTATGCATATAGATAGATGTCAAAGTATTTCACTTTTTCTCCTTTCCTTGTTGACTTTAAAGAAAACAAAGGGGTCACACAACTTATTAAAGCAGTCATGACCTTCTGAGAGTGTCTGTGTGTTGGCATCGTCAACAAATCGCACAGCGGGGTGCCCGAGCCGTTTCGGCAAATCATCGTCGCGCCATATGTGGATGGCATACCCGTGCTCTCTTAACTATGTACATACCTGATTCTAAGCTTTCCTATATTTCTTCAGTTAAAGGTTAGAGCATGCGCTTCACTGCCATTATTTGTGTAGCTCGGGCATACATTTAGGCGTATTTCACTTTGTTATGAGTGAAGTGCGCGAGTGTGGTGCTTCCGATGGTTGGAGCAGCAAAAACGACGAGGACGACGTACAACGTGCTACTTGCGCGAGCGCGCCGAACATCGGAACATGGGGAAAAAAAACGCAAAATAAGAAAATCGCCAAGAGCCACTGCGCCGAAAAGTAGGAAGAAGAAGAGCTGTGCGGACTGCACCGCAATCAGATACAGAAAATTGGCAATTCACACTGATAGGATGGAAACAATAACAACGTGGACGGAATACAAACATCTCAACTTCCCATGGAAGTCTCATTGGAGCCAATCTAGACAATCTGAAGTTACGATCACCAGATTTCGATGCCGTGTCCCCCCATTAAATCTATACTTACACAGAGCTGGTCTGACGATATCGCCCCTATGTCAATTCTGCGGAGAATTAGAAAATATTGCACATTTCTTTTTGTCATGCCGCAGATATTCAATTATTAGATCTCGACTGCTCATTACTCCGCTGTTAAAAATAGGCTTAAACTTAACTGAAGAAATTATACTAAGCTTTGGAGCCTCAGGGTTGGGATACTGCCATAGGGATGCCTTCAATGCCGTGTGTAATTTCATGCAAACCACTAAACGTGTACCATTTTAATCTTCCTTCAAAAACGCTCTTTATTAAAATGCGGTTCAATATATCTAATCTCACCAAATTGTTCTGATCAGGGTAATACGGCTGTCTGAAATACGAGCGCAATAGCATAATTTTTGAAGTATTAATTTGATGTCTTATTTATTATTACCATTTCTACTCTTAATTTTTTTTTAACCATTTTACATTCTTCGAA
Source organism: Rhipicephalus sanguineus (assembly GCF_013339695.2). Taxonomy (NCBI): domain Eukaryota; kingdom Metazoa; phylum Arthropoda; class Arachnida; order Ixodida; family Ixodidae; genus Rhipicephalus; species Rhipicephalus sanguineus. The sequence continues at coordinate 69,835,760 of NC_051177.1, read as the reverse complement.
TAACATTTTAAGCTTCAACTACATATTCTTGGCCCATCCCCCAGAGTGGGTACGTGCCATAGAAAAGAAGGCAAAACAAAACAAAACAAAACTGCGAGCTTGTCGGGCGCTTGTACCCGGGCTCTGAAGGCGTCCACCTAGCCGGCGCAGGCCTGCACGCGGACCTGGCGACCATTCTACCGGCGTGGCTTTTGCTGAGGCCCCGGGTTGGCGGGGTTGTGGTTCTCGGGCGGGAGACAGCACCGTCGATGACGGCATTTACCGGGAGCGGAAGTGAGTCGTCGGGCTGAGGGCCCGTGCTTGGAGACTTCCACCACCGCGTCTTCCTCACCTGACTGCTTGGTGGTCCAACCCATTGGTGAGCCGTACTACTCCGTTGCCACATCAGGACTTTCTTGACGACAGTAGCGTGTGGACTTGCACGACTAATAAGCTCATAATAAGTTTCCCTTGTTTAAGGAGAACTCTATGTAGTTGTGGTCAGGCTGACGCTTGTTAGTTTACCGTTTGTTCATTCTAGTGTTTCCCTTTTATTTTCTTGTGTGTACAAATATATGTTCGTTTGTCTGAAACTCAAACGCTCACCTCCGTGTCTTATTCGGGAATAGTACTGCACAACTAATTCCACTTGCTTTATTAAAACGAACCTGTCACACACTTACAGGGACACTAAAAAGCAAAACGATTTTTCTCATATTAGTAAACTACTCTTTCACGACACCAAAAAGACCACGCTCTCTGCGAGAACGCGCTTAGTAAGCGAGAAAACGCGCAAAAAGAAAAAAGCCGGCAGATCCCACGCATTGTGGGAATCGATGTAAAGCGAAGCAGCCAGCAAAGAGCGACATACATCGTCTTGTATGTCATTGAGGAAAATGCATGTCATGGTTTTCATGTTAACTCCTATTATTTACGTTCGTCACACAGTAATGTCGCGCAATACCAACTTCGGGGTATATTTATTTATTTTTATTTATTTCAATACCCTAAAGGCCCAATTGGGCATTACATAGGGGGGGATTTAAGTGAATACATACATTTCAAACAACATAAACAGAAAACAAAATACCAAAAAGAAAACAATAAAAAGGAAACAAACAGCGAGTACATCGAATCAGAGCATCAAGTCAGATACGTTCACCAACATTACTCGCATACACATTCGTTAGTACAATTTTTAATAATGATGAAAAGACCTATAGAAATTACATCGAAGAACACTGAATATGTATCTGGAGCAAGAACAGCAGACGAAACGAGGGCAATCAAACATAGGTCAGCCATACTATTCACTATGCAAATAGCCCTGAAGCATCGAGTTAAATATGGAAGGATCTGTTATTTCGGCAATGTTAGGTGGAAGAGAATTCCACTCGATTATGCATAATGATAGTGGCGAATTTCGAAACTTCTTGGTCCTGGCAAAAATGGGGGCTACCTTGTGCGCATGATCGAGGCGGGTTGAAGTATGAGGGGCTGGAAAGATATGAGACTGGGCGAAGGATGAGTTGCTGTGATAAAGTGAGTGAAAGAACGATAGTCGCGTATGTCGCCTGCGCATGGCAAGTGTGGTAAGGCTAAGGTCTGCTTTTAGTGAAGAAACACTTATGTAACGTGAGTAGGATGATGAGATGAACCGAGCAGCTTTATTCTGTACCATTTCGAGCATGTTAGTAAGACCAATTAGGTGAGGATGCCATATGATTGAAGCGTATTCTAGGGATGGCCGAATCAGTGAATTGTAAGCGCGCAGTCTTGTGTCCCTATTAGTAAAATGCAAGCGACGTTTAAGGAGGCCAAGTTTCTTGAGAGCCTTATTAGTAGTACACTCTATGTGTGCAGTCCAGCTTAGATCTGAAGTGAGTATTACGCCCAGATACTTAAATGACGTGACTTTTTCAATTATCGAGTCATTTATTTTATAAGAGCTAGAGCATGCAGGAGTGATATTAGTAAACATTAAGTGCTTGGTTTTTTCGACATTAATTTCCATCTGCCAATTGTTGCACCATTCCCTTAACCTTGTTAGATCTTCCTGTAATTCTGCAACGTCATCTGTGCAAGTTATTTTCCTGTATACAATACAATCGTCCGCAAAAAGACGGATTGATGAACTTATGTTAGATGCAATGTCGTTAATGTATACTAAAAAGAGAAGCGGTCCAAGCACACTGCCTTGGGGCACACCAGATGTTACACGGGTTGGATGAGATATGTAGTGGTTAAGTTTAACTGACTGAGACCTGTTGTTTAGGAATTCTTGTATCCATGCAGTCGTTTTCTGGTCGAGGCTGAGGTGACGTATTTTTAGCATTAGCCGGTTATGTGGAACACGATCAAAAGCCTTAGAAAAGTCTATGAAAATCGCGTCGATGCAGATGGACATATGAAGAGCTGTGTGCAAGTCTGTCACGAGCTCGAAAAGTTGAGTCTGACATGATAATTTTTCTCGAAAACCATGTTGGGAGTGAAGAAGTAAATTGTTACGGTTGAGGTGACGCATGACCTGGGAGTGTATGATATGCTCTAGTAACTTACATGAAATGGACGTGAGTGAAATCGGCCTATAGTTGTTGGGCTGATTGCTGTTACCAGACTTAAAGATGGGTACCACATTAGCCAATTTCCAGTCATCTGGTATACAACCAGTGTCAAGGGATTGCTGGAAAATGAATGCAAGCAAGTTAGCTGAATGTTGACAGGTTAATTTAAGTAGTTTGGCGCTGATGCCATCGGGGCCGGGACTGGTTTTAAGGGGAAGTCGATTGATAGCGCTAGCTACCCCGTGTTCCGTTATTAGGATTGCTGGAAAAGGGTGTTGAATGGGCAGTTGTGGCAGGGAAAGAGAATCATTCAGTGGGAGTTCGTCAGTGAATACCTCACTGAAGTGCTTGTTGAATTTTTCGGCGGAGTGTTCTACAGATAAGGTGCTGCCGTCTTCCCTCATTAATACTGCTGTTGAGTGGGTGCTTTTGGGGTTCACGATATTCCAAAATTTTTTAGGGTCCGTTTTCATGAGGTTAGGTAGCGTTTCGTTAAAGAATTTATTTTTCGCTTGAAAAATGACACTGTGTGTTTCAGCTGAAACGTTTTCGTAAGCTTCCCAATCTTGTGGACAGTTCGAGCGACTTGCTTTTCTGTAAACCCTTTTCTTCTTGTTCAGGGCACGTTTACGTCTCGTGTGAACCATGGGTCATCTAATCTAGAACTTATTGTTAGTTTAGGAACACAGGCAGCTTCAATTTCTTTAAGTTTGTCCCGGAACAAACACCAGTTTTCATCAGTTGTACGGTAGTCAAAGTATTCGTAAAATTCAGCTGCGAAGGTCTGTAACATACTATTCATTTTCGTTATGTCGGTACGCGCATAATTCAGCAACTGTTTCTTAATTTTGGATTTTTTGCAGTAGGAAGTGAAACCAAGAAATGGACAACCCTGTGATCACTGATTTCTTCTAGCACGCGTGTGTTACAGATTTCAGGGCTGTTAGTTAGGACCAAGTCTAAAACCCGATCCTTCCGCGTAGGTTTATGTACAAGTTGTGTTAAATTGTGATAAAGGAGCAGCTGAAGAAATCGGACACATTCAGATCGATTATTGTGATGAAGGGCAGACAGAGTGGACCAATCTATTTCTGGATAATTAAAGTCACCACCTAAGAATAAAAGCGAATTAGGAAATTTCTGTGTAACTTGTTCAATGGCGTCACCAAGAAGTTCTGGAAACTCTGAATTGCTGTCGGGGGGTCGATAACAAGCGCCAATAACGCAAGCAACATGACCAATGTGACATGATGCCCAGACTATTTCGAGAGGTGAGTCCACTGAAATTGGAGAAATATCAAGCTAGCGAAACGGCTGCCAGCGCACCATGAGCTTGTCACGTAAGTCATGCTGTACATGACATGCGTGTCATGATTTCCATGTTAACGCGTGTTTTTATGTTCGTCACAGGCACGTCGCGCAATACCAATTCCGGGGTAGATCAAGCTAGCGAAACAGCCGCCAGCGCACCATGAGCGTGGCACGTAAGTCATGCTGTACATGACATGCGTGTCATGATTTTCATGTTAACTCGTGGTATTTATGTTCGTTACACAGTCACGTCGCAAGATACCAATTTTCGTGTATATAAAGCTAGCGAAACGGCCGCCAGCGCACCATGAGCGTGGCACGTAAGTCATGCTGTACATGACAGGCCTGTCATGATTTTCATGTCAACTCGTGTTTTTATGTTCGTCATACAGTCACGTCGCGCAATACCAATTTCGGGGTAGATCAAGCTAGCGAAACGGCCGCCAGCGCCTCATGAGCGTGGCACGTAAGTCATGCTGTACATGACATGCATGTCATGATTTTCATGTTAACTCGTGGTATTTATGTTCTTTACACAGTCACGTCGCAAGATGCCAATTTTGGTGTATATAAATCTAGCGAAACGGCCGCCAGCGCACCATGAGCGTGGCACGTAAGTCATGCTGTACATGACATGTGTGTCATGATTTTCATGTTAACTCGTGTGTTATTTATGTTCGTCACACAGTCACGTCACGCAATACAAATTTCGGGGTAGATCAAGCTCGCGAAACGGCCGCCAGCGCACCATGAGCGTGGCATGTAAATCATGCTGTACATGACATGCTTCTCATGATTTTCATGTTAGGACTAGTCATTTATGTTCGTCATACAGCCATGTTACGCCATACCAATTTTGGTGTACATTCGATTAACCAACAGACCAGGAGAGCACAAAGTCGTAGGCGGCTAGATAGATAGATAGATAGATAGATAGATACGCTCAAAGTCGCAGAAGTTCGCTAAGAAATGCTTCGCATTTAAAATGTGGCTGGCGAAGCAAACCTTGAAGTTTCCGCACCATTCGCCGTGACGTGACATGTTTTCACGGTGCCTAATAGGGACTACGTAGTTCCTGATCGATAAAAATGAATTACATTGTTCTCTGAGGGCGCCAAAGAACTAACATACCATGTATGGGAAAATTGTGTTGAGCCAGTGGCGCCAAAATACGATCAATACATTTTGAAATCCCTGACGTCACGCGGAGAGATGTCGGCAAGAAATATTAAAATGAAAGTTGAACTTGATTTACTCCTTCATTCATAAATCTGTGATGTCGAAATTAGAGTTCTCGGAGTACAATTGATCGATCTAAACCTATTCATTGTTTCTCTTTTGTGTCCCTTTAAATAAGCACGTGACCTTTGCCATTGTTATTTTCTGCAGTCTTTGAATATAATTTTCCAGTGCCATTATTTATCAGTTTGTTCATAGGAAACTGATACCTGTATCACAACTGCTGCCTTTGCTCTGTACCTTGTTTGATTACTCAGTTCTGAAATACTGTTCTATCAAACAGGACTATATTATGGGAGCACCATTTGAGGATCTGATTTCTCGTTCATTGTCACTTTTGCGCATTTAGTGCGTGTGAACAAACAGCTGTGCACGAACATTTGAGATAAACATTTGTAGCCAGTGAGCTTCAATATAAGTTCATGCTCTCTTGGCTCTCGAGTCATCTCACATTTATACGACAGTCTGCATATGTGCTTATTACAATATGTGTAAATCCAGGCAGCTATGACCTCCACACATCCTTTTTCTGCTGTGAACACTGGTCCCACGAGACTTGCGTGTTTTTTATGGCCGTTCTTGCACTTTCACTTGTGAGATAATAAAAAAAATTGTCGCTGTACTTGTGCCTCCCGCATCATTACCTGCCGGCAGCCGCTCGTTCTCCTCCCCCGTATATGTACCAGAGAGAGAGCATATTCGGGGGAGGAGAAAGAGAAAACTAGGAGCATGGGAAAGGGAAACAAGTGGAGTAAGTTGAGAGGTCATAAAGAAAAGAAAATGGACATTACAATCCGGACTGTAGAAGGTTTCGATTCCTACTTTTCTAGGCTTGCGGTGGTCATTAGGTATCTCTTTAGAAGAACAGATTTCTGGGACATTTTGAAAGCAGGATTGTAGAACCTCTTCAAATGTTATACTGGCCGGCAATTACCGGAGAAATACGATCGATACAGTCGAATTAACGAATTTTATGCACCCGTTGAAAGGCATTCGCTTCGCATTGGCCAATCCTATCCGTAGCAGTTCTAAATCGCTTTTGTGCTAGCTGGGGAGGGACACGGATTTCGGCCCAACGTCAATCCACATTCTGACATACTTCACTGCGTGGAGAATATCGTTTGCATGCTGGCCGAAGTTAACGACACCGGTACTGCTTCTACGTCGTGGCTGGAGCAATACGACCGATATTTTTTTTTTCTCTTTTCTCTCGCTGTGGCACGCACCCGTACAGAATGACGACGTGTCGCGATAGGTCCACGGCCCTGAATGCAAAATTAGCTTACTCACTGTAAAACTTGATTTCACTATCGAAGGACAGATGCAAATTGCAAGTGGCTTGATATGCAAAAATCTCGACGTTTTAAGTAAATAAGTATACCGAAATCGTAAGATCGAAATAATTATTTGGCAGATTTTTGTTATTTATACCTTTGGTGAGGCGATCACTCGCAAAAATGGTTTCTGCCAAAGCGCGTAAGTCACTCATGCAAGTTGATTTCCAGTATACAGATATGTGGTGAGCATCGCATTTTTTATTAAAAGTTCCACTAGTCTGCCTTTGAAGACCCCGCATGTGTGCATCAAATGCATACGTTATCCTCTTCAGACCCCTTGTCCTTCTACAGGGACATTATTTCTCAGGATTTGACAAGAAACTGAGTTTCATAAACGATAGACCCGGTGTCCCTGTCGGAGGACAAGTATTCTGGAAGCACCTGTGAATAACATATAGCGACTTTTAGCTTACTTGGGAAGGCAACATGCCGACAACTCGCATGCGTTGGTTTCACGCGCGACATTGTCCTCACCTTTGAGGAGTACAACGGCGTTCCTGCATGTATTTTGGAGATCAAATCAGGCGGTGCTGCAGCGAATAATGATTACGCTTGGTTGGTTGCCGTGGCTCAAGTCATTTGAGAGAAGCGGTCATGAATGGGACACTAATTCGTGGGAAATGAATATGCCCCGCCACGGTGGTCTAGTGGTTTTGGAGCTCGACTGCTGACCCGAAGGTCTCGGCATCGAATCCCGGCACCGGCGGCTGCATTTTCGATGGAGGCGAAAATGTTTGAGGCCCGTGTACTAAGATTCAGGTGCACGTTAAAGAACCCCACGTGGTCGAAATTGCCTGAGCCCTCCACTACGGCGCCTCTCATAATCATATCGAGGTTTTGGGACGTTAAACCCCAGATATTATTATTATTATTATTATTATTATTATTATTATTATTATTATTATTATTATTATTATTATTATTATTATTATTATTACTATATGGGAAATGAATAAGACTAAGAAAGATCTTTTGTAAGCAAAGAGAAGACATTCAAGGGATATCTTATTGAACACGTCGCGGTGATTATGAATGAGCTTAATTTTTTTAACTTTGTTCGTATGACTGTTAGAGACACAAAAAAGGTAGAAGCTCAAGAGTAGATCGAGGGTTGAAGAGATGAAAAATCCTTGGACAGGGGTATCACTGGAGACAACGTTCTTACAAGTGGTCTTTATCTTCTTCGAGGCAGCAAGAAGCCAAGACAACTTGTCAAAGCGATGGCTCCATAGACACTTCCTGTTCAAGGATTTTTCATCTCTGTTAGAGATGCATTAAGAACGAGGATGCTTGAAATTTTCGAACTTAATGGAAACGAGGACATTTTAGCGCGGCTGTGTTCTCGTTTTGGTTATAAAATTCAATATGGCATCGCAAACATTTCTTTTGCAGCATCCCGGCGCTTACACCTTAAGGAAATGTATCGCTCTAACTATAAATCCTAGCTCAAGATGGCGAATAGGCGTTTTCCTGCAGAGGTTGTTTCCTTCGAATCACGAGCCTACTAAATTTTACACAGTGTTCGGCGGCTTCAAGTCCGCTACAATAATGATGTTGAGGCAAAGGGGTTAGACCAAATCCATGCGATTAAAATTTAAGCGGTGGTATTCGGTAACGCAGTCTCGGTAACGAAACTTGAAATTTTCTAGCGCAGTACCGTCTGCTGTGCCAAATAAATATGTGAGGCGCTGAGAATAAATGTTCTATAGAACGCAAGATTTTGTATGTTCCTCCCGTAACCGCAATTTTGGAAATTTGCAGTTATATATGGGAAAGGACCATATAACCTTTATGACTAGACATTTGCACAGATGCTTCTGCTAGTGCGTCCGCCAACTGCTTTAAAGCAAAGCCCGTGTCCTGGTACTCAACGCGAACGGACAAGGCTAAAGTGTTTGCTAATACAGAAATAAATGTCCCCCAAAGCATCTCAATGAATCTAGTACTGCCAAATTTAAAAAATCACAGCATATCCACGGGGTGAATGATGATGAGTGGGGCGAAGCTACGGAGGGAATCATCTGTAAACCGTGAAACTCTTCCGTGAAATGCGCCCAGTACATAATATAAAGAGTGTGAAACATCGTGTATATATTAAACATCAAACTTTTATTGTACTGTTGGTTTACGTGGTCCCTTCATTATCACTTGTGATCGATGAAATGCAAGGAAGAAGTCCGCTCCCGAGCGAAAGAGCGCCAAGAGCGACCGCATTCCCCGCTCGCCCTGTGCGAATTAAAGGCAAGGCTAGAGGGAAGACAGGACGCGCGTTCCACGACGCGAGGTCGGTAGCATGCCCAACGAAAGCCAACGGAACGCGATCGTGCAAGTGCTCCGGCTTCGCATCGCCTCATGGTTCCATTTAGCGTCCCAAAACCAAATATATTGCTCAAGGTGTGCCTTGCGTTTTTCGTAGAAATAATTTCTTTATCATGTACATTAAGACGAAAAGTTGAAAGCTCACTAGAGTGTATCGCCCGCAAAGTATGTCTTTTAGTGTGATTTAACTCTCGTACGGCAGGGTCCTCGCGCCGTTGCCGGTCCACCTCGCCCGTTGACGATCGGGCGAGGTGGCTACATACAACTACTACTACTACACTTTAAGAAAAACATCTGGCGTTCTTTCGTTCTGCTTTTACAAAACATCTGGCGTCTTTCGTTGGTTTATTTCATCAATCAACGGCGTTTTGAACAAAATTTTTATTGTTTAATCACGCACAGGAGAAACTCACCAGGCACTACCTTGGAGGTAAACAATGGCTGCTAATGGGAATGAGAGACAGAAGAAGTCGGCTTTTAGCTAACACTTACACTTCTACTTCTACTAACGTTTCCTACTGGAACATGCCAATGGCTGATAATGGGGAATGAGAGACAGAAGAATTCGGCTTTTAGTTAACGCGCACGCTGCGAATTTTTTATTGTTCAACAACGCACAGGAGAAATCTCCCACCGGCACCACCTTGGAGGTCAAAGCGCAAGACTTGTTACGGACTACTACGATGACGACGACTACGAGGGACGAACGGGTGCCGCCTTAAGGAGCTTCGCCCCTAAAAACCGAGAAGGAACCAGTCAAAATATGTACTGTCGGCCGCAAAAGTTTGCGGGATGTGCAGCGCGTGGCGGAGCGACGGAAAACTGCATTGCTGCGTCACCTACCGTGATGCGGCCGGTGTTGAGGCTATTGGCCGCAGCCTCCGCGATTATATCCGGCAACGGCACGTTGTCTAAACGCGCCGTCGCTGATCGCCGAGGCCGATAGCCTCAACACCCGCCGCATCACGGTAGGTGACGCAGCAATGCAGTTTTCCGTCGCTCCGCCACGCGCTGCACATCCTGCAAACTTTTGCGGTCGACAGTACTTAATGTGGGAGGTTTACGTAGTGCTTCAGCGATACCACCTATGCTCTATCCGGAATATTAGTGTCCGCCAGTCCGCCAGTCGCAGACAAGAGGACCAGCCTAAACACAGCATCCGCTAAGAAAGCTACACCTTTATATTTGAAATCCTGCTGTTACCGCTGTCACACAGTTCAAAGGTGAATGAATTGAGACGCAGAAATCTGCTTCGACCGAATTCACAAATGTTTTTGTTCGGCGTCACTTTCTCCCATTCCCTGTAAGGAAAAAAAAAAGAGTCATTTGACTCGTTTCTTTGCGAGTCCTGACTTCCCTTGCATATGAGTCTCCTTAAAAGGACACGCGAATCCTTTTTGGAGATCAATATGCTTTCGTCGGAGAGTCGTGTGACCCAAAACATAGTTAACGTGTCTCTTTAAACAGAGTCATATACGTGGTAAGTATGGACTAACCGAAAACAGTAACACAGACGCCTTTCTTTTTTTTAAGTTTGGCCGGTCGGCTTCACTATTGCTCACGTACCAGGATTAGCTAAGATTTTCTTCTTATGAACATTTATAGCCTAGCAAGTTTCTTTAAATATCGGCCCAGATTTTTCTTCTAGTTACAAGGCCACAGATATGAAACTTACTTCGATTGGTGCTACTACTCAAATGTGCGATTTAATTACTTTCTTTATTGAGGATAAAATATTCTAACTTTAGCAGGTTGACGTAAATCCTGCTTCCTCTTTTTGATGTCTTTGTCGTTGTGAACACCACCATAAATATACATCGCTAACATTCACGGAAGTCCAGAGTAACTGCCCTCAAACCCCCGTCAATTTCCATTGAAGACATCAGAAGGTCAACGGACCACACTTTCAGATACACTAGCACTTTAGCATATGCGCATCACCTGCATTGTTTCTGGTCGTTCTCCTCACCGTCGTCCTTATAAAAATAGCGAATCACTCTGCCTTTTACGTACTTGTTCCTAAAATCCCGCAGAAAGAATAAACGGTTTCGTGAATCATGCATCGCCAGCTGTGGAGCGCGATGAGGTTTGAGCCGTGCGACGTACGCAGGCAGGGATGATAGTGTGGCTAACCATTGGATTTAACAGGAAAAACTGAGGGGCTAGTTGGCATGACATGCTGTACACTGCGGCGCAATAAAACACACATACCATATGACACACAGGTGTTGTGTACTGCATTCTGCGGTGCAGCACCAGAGAGAGAGAGAGAGAGGGGGGGGGGGGGGGGGGAGAGAGAGAAACGAACGGGGAAGACGGGGAGGTTAACCAAGCTGTGGCTCGATTGGCCACTCCACACGTGGGATGAAGGAACGGAGGAATAACAGGTAAGATATAGAAAAAAGAACAAGAGTAAGAAAAAGAATAAATGAACAGTGTCAACAGAAAGAACACGAACTCGCGTTGTAATAGTCCACAAACGCTCGTGAAGTCCAGTCGTCTTCATGTAGACAATAGGGCTCTCGTGGCCTTGTGCCTGCACGAAACCGTGGGCCAAGGTCCCAGGATGTTCCCTGATAGTGGTCTTGTATATAGGTGACGGAGCTTGGCTCCTAGATCACGTAGGCCAGTCGGGCGTGTGCGTCAGCTAGCGGTTGCGGGAGCACCGTTAGGAATCTCGCCTTGTCGGATCATTGACCATCAGGGGCGTAGCCAAGGGGGGGGGGGGGGGGTGGGGGGGGTTCAACCCCCCCCCCGAAATTTTTCAATTTTGCATATGTATATATACACGCATACATAAAGTATGGTTGAACCCCCCCCCCCCCCCCCCGAAAAATATTTCTGGCTACGCCTCTGTTGACCATTGCCGCATTGGCCACGCTGTTTGTGTATTGCCACACTGATACGTTGTCCACAAACACTGACCAACTCCCCAGCGAAATAGTACAAGCTGAGACTAAAATTAGAAGCGAAAGTTACATTGACAGATCAGAAAAAGCGACGTTTTATTCTTTATATAGCAGCCTGTGCCGATTAATTTGCTTGGTTGATTTGTTTGTGGGAGTTTCCGTCTCTGCTTCATTTTGACCGGATAAGGCGCGCACACAAGCACGGACACACGAAGAAAGACGCAAACAACACATCGCCCGTGTTGTTTGTGTCTTTCTTCTAGTGTCCGTGTTTGTGTGCGCGCCTTATGAACAAAATGAACAAGTACCGATTAGTCCAATTAGCCGAGCTACTGTCTCTCTGCCTCTATTGTACGATGATATAGAAGTCAAATCACGCGCAACAAAACTCTCAGTTGTTGGGGCCGTGTCCCGTCGTCTTCTGTTGTGGTCTGCAAGGGAAAACCAGTAGCTACCGCACCAAGCATGGGAAATGACAAGAGCCAACGCATTTTCTGGACAAGGAGACCCGCCTTCCTTAGGCGTTTCATCTGAGGCGGTGGTAGTGTGTGTATCGCCCAAACAGGACGTCACATTGACCAAACAGTAACAAAGTTTAAACATTAACAACCGCGTATGCCAATCAGTTCTCGGAGGCCCAAAGCCAAAGCAACTTAGGAAAGGGCAAGGAGGAAACGTATGGATCATCGTTGGGAGATGGAGCCATCGAAGTAGAAAGTACAGGATAAGGCGAGCTGGGTTCCCCCAAGATGTTTCACCTGTCACCGCACTGGGTCCAAAACAGCGGACTACATACTGGTAGGAACACGAGGACAAGCAGAGATGTTTTGTCAGGTTTGCGATATTGCGGGGCAGTGAACGGAAAATTGCAAGTTTCAAGTGCAACAGAGGCAACAAAAGTTCGTGAAAAAAAAGAATTCACGAAGCAAAGGCTCAGTTCATTAGCGGTGCGTGCCTGAACAAACGACTAAATATTACGCTTGCTTTTATAGCCCGCTGCCAGATGTGCGAGAGGACCTGTTGCTATGCAGCGGACTACGCAAGTGCGCGACGAGCCCTGAGCATCACCTGCGCCATCTGTGATCATGCTGAAAACACGAGGCGAGCCACCTTCGCGAGGACTGCGCAAAGCGCCGACGGCTTAAGAGGACCAGCACCTAAGTATTGCGCTTTCTTTTACAGATAGGTATATTTGTTTCAAAATCCTGTTTATGAAGTCGAGGCTTTGACGGAAACCCGTCTGGTCGGGAAGTAACATGATAGAATAAAAGCAGGACACCGACCTTTTATTCTATCATGTTACTTCCCGACCAGACGGGTTTCCGTCAAAGCCTCGACTTCATTAACCTACGCCGGGCGTACGGCCAACCTGTGATCACCGAGATTCGCCAGTACATTTCATTGACAAGTAGAGTATCTGCGTTCAAAGATCACCTCAGTTTACGTCATATTTTAAAGCCCTCATAAGCATCGCTTCACTCGTCGTCGCTTTCATTGTGAACACGGCTCCCGTCAGGGGAGCCGAAACGTCATTCCGCATTTTATTTCATGGTCGGTGTCCTGCTTTTATTCTATCAAATTCTGTTTACTTGTGCATTATAGCTGCCTAGCAATTTCCCCCTGGTGTGTTTGCGCAGTTGATTTGTTGCTGCATTGTGCTGCATTGACCAAGGACGTGCGTGCTATGTCTAAGGTCTTCGATTTCAAGCGTGAGCTCAGGTTGGAAATCGGAAGCTTAAAAGAGAAATTTGAGGGCGTTGGTCAAATCGCGAAGCAGTTGGAGGAAGTTCTAAAAGAAAAACCGATAACTTCGTGCATGAACTATGAAGTTTACGAACAAACTAGAAGGTGTATAACTGTATTAGCGTTCCAACTATGCTGGGAGTGAAGGCGTTTCCCTTGAGGGTGAAGCCGTGGCTACAATCAAAGAAATTGGTATAGTCTTAGAGGAGCCAAGCTGTGAGCTATATAGGAGTAAGCCTTACAGGTGAAAGTGACGAAGGCTGACGTTGTCATTTGTCATCGTGTGCCTACAGCTCGGCCAGTCTTCCCAAAATTGTTATAAACAAATTTATATATTTTACAGTTCTCTATTCTAATATGAATTATTATGACGTATTCTAAATTTTGGCTTGAGGTACTACCACACACACAAACTATTAGTTCTCCAAAAAACGGTTCTGCAGTCATTCAAACAAACATCCCAACTATGTCATTATCACGGGCCTAAGGATTAAACCACTCTTTGAAAAGAATTCGATGCTAAAGGTAACACAACAACATCATTTCAAGCTTCTACACTGGGTTATACTAAGCAAGCCTTAATGTCTTCAGAATACACCAGAGAGTACAAACTACAATACGTGCCGGATAATTGCAAAGTTAACGATAAGTTATGGTGAGCAGTGCATGAAATTCCAAATATCTTCAAATATCTCCAAATTCCAAATATTCCAAATGGCTTACACGGACTCCATAGATTCATGATACATACCTTCTAACACCATGATAAAGTCCATCCTTGAACACAATAATATTGAGCATGCAAATATATTTTGCGTGTTTTATTGATCATGTTTTATTTATCCATTTTACATTATGTGATGGATCTGTTCATGATCATGAAAAACTGTTCATGAAACTGTTCGCCCTTGTTGTGCTTTTCTTGATAAAATCTGCGTTCATAAGAGGCTGAAATCAAGTGGGGACGGTCGCCGTCCACTTCTTGTCCCTCGTCCGAACGCGACATTTCAGACATAAGCAAGGCTTAGAAAGGAGAGAGAACGACACTGAAGTGCGCTTTATTCGTCAGCAGCATTTCTCCTTGAAATATGTATTTGCATATTGGGAGAGACGCAAACAAAAAGAAGTGCGTTCCTCGTCCTTACTACTGACAGCTGTTTCTACATCGACATCACAAAGTGAGTAGAAGCTGCAGCTTTAGTTAACATGATTTTAGTGATATAAACCAGAACACAAACGATCGTAGGCGTTGATGTGCTGGTAGCGGACGCTCCGGTAGCGTTAACTACTCCGAGCTTGAATTTAGGACACCGCTTGCGTATGAGCAAAAGAATGGCCACGTATCTGCGTGCTTCGCTGCAAATGTCGTCTAAAGACGATAGAAGAGGCGCTGCGTGAGATATGAACGCCATCTGGCAATACGTCGAGAAACATGTGGGCTGTGTTGCGGGCTGGTAGTCCTGGCGTAGCAGCAGGCGAAGACCGGCGGTGACCAAAGCGACCGGCGGGGACGCCAGCCAGCCCGAACACGCGGTTTGGCGCGAAGCGCCGAAACAGAAGAAACGTCCGCACTCAACGAGTACTCTCCACACACTCTTTTATTTACACGTCGCCTGGGTAAAACAGCAATGCCAGAGCGGCGCCCCATGGCATTCGTACAGTGCAATGCTGAACCGAAACCAAAACACATCAATGAGCTCGTGCAGAGGGCACGGAGGAAGGAAAGTTTCGGCGCAGTCGCATTTTCAGCGCAGTTTAAGAAACTAGGGTCTCTAGAATTACGTATATATGTATTTTCTATTAAAGGAACACACCACCTAATACTTGCCTAGTGATGTTGCGCCTCAGATATTCGTAATGTTTGCTTTTTGATCAACAATGTACACAAGTATGAACCTAGTCAGTCGTTCAAGATGGCTGGCCCTTGGGCAAGTGGTTCATCTTTGGCCGAGTGGCTGAATCGAGTGACGTGCCGACAAACAGAAAGACAGACAGACAGAAAGGCAGACCAAAATTTCTGCGTTTAAGTTCCCCAAGAAAGGCTATCGTCTTTAAAAGAGAGCAGCTATCGCAGCTGCAGCATTCGACACCCCATCATTACAACGTGCGCTGTATTCGCCTTTTACATTCCAAGCCTCGCACGCCTCGGTGAGTTTTCCTTCGTAAATCCCTGCTCGTATACAGTGCTGGCGCGCATTTTGTTTGAAAAATAAGACGCGACCAAGTAGTCGAAGGAAGCAAAGTATTCGAAATACAGAAAAGTGCAAGAAAGCAGCTTCCGTTTATCGGTTAATTGGTTTGCTTTCTGAAGGTATAAATTTTTAAAAAGCTAAGCATAATATACACATAAAAGTTGCGAGCGTGCAGCGCAGGCTAAATACCAGTATGCATGCATGAAAGAAATCGTTTGCTGTGGTGAATACTGTTGCTAATGAGAGGGGGACGGGGATCATGTTTACCTGTAATGGGTCAGGAGGGGGTGCACGCTGGGCCTTGAAACCTGCATTATTTTGCATGCAAGAGTACATATCTCAGTTTAAATGATGACATGGCGCATAGCCATGTGCTCTCAAGGGTTGCAGAAGGCAGCCCCATGCTCACCTACTTATACAGAACCGCATCATTACGACGAAGAGCCTTGAAAACGTTCTATTAAATTGCGTGACTGCAACCGCTAGCGGGGCGCGTACATATCGATTGCCTTTCGTGAAACGGTGTCCGAATGCGTTAAATACTGGCTTAGCAAAGTGCGTTGCCAGTTCTTGTGTATAGAATTGCGACATCAGCGAAGTGTAAAGTTGAAAGGAATGTTTCACTTAAAATAAATTACGCAGGGTATGCAAGTGAGCTTTTCTCCTTCCTTTTGGTTTGCTTTCTTGCATACGCGCCAAAGCCGGAAGAAGTGGAGAGTGGAAGGCATAGCTCACTGTTAGGCTGTGAAGGCGGACGCTCTATATACCAGTGAAGAACGCTGCGATGTCGTCCATGTGGTGCAGTTCCGCAGTAATCGCTATGACTCTCCCTCTATCTGTCGCACACAGCCAGGAAGAAGTCAGCATCATGGGAGCCGAAATAAACGCAGAGCAGGCGCAGCACCTGGTGTTCACGTACGGCACCCTGAAGCGTGGCCAACCAAATCATCACATCCTAACGAACCACAAGAACGGCGCCGCTACGCTAGTTGGCACAGCGAGGACGCTCAAGAAATGGCCGCTCGTCCTCGTGTCCTCGTACGAGATACCGTGTCTGCTGCCCCGTGAGGACCTGGGCCACGTAAGTCTGGATTCACTCACCCAAATTTACGAAAGGTCGCTTGCGGTAAAGGGACGGAAGTAGAGGATATGATACTGGTTCGACCAGCGGAACTGAAGAAAACAAAGGAGGGGCCAAGTAAGTACAGTCGAGTACGATATGAAGGCTATCGCGCGAGCGTCGACCGGCCTAGATTTCGAGGGGCCTAGCGGCACGTTTCGGAACATTGAAAATCAAGATTAGACCTTCTTGGCTGTTCCATGCTACAGCACTCGCCCCTACGACGAGCTCTATACCCTTTCTCTCTATTTTAAGCTTTACATTCGTTGCGATGTATATTTGTCGTTGGCTCTTATCTCCGCGGACGATAACAAAGTTATCCGCCCCATTTTCATGGTTGCGTCAAGTGCAAAGCTTGTTTTTCTTTCGAATTCGGGCAAGGGGGGGGGGGAGCTACGGCCGAGCGGTGCAAACATTTTTTTGTGAATGAAACCCGATCACATCAAAATAAATAAATAAGGGCGCGTGGCAGTGTGTGTACGTCATGACAGAGGATGATAACGTCGAGCATAAATTAAAAGATTCGGCAATATATGTACATCTGACGTAGATTGTTGACGCCAGTATGATTGGCGTCGAAGCGACGTAGAGACATACTGCGCACGTTGCCACGGCCGAAGCACATCACGTGTGGACCGTGTCGAAGTCCTTCAGTACCTCTGGGCGTGTACTGCAATCGGACTCCTAGCTTTCTCGCTGCAGCCTTCAGACAGGCTGTGCCGACTTGCGGCGCGGCCGCCCAGTCGGCGGCCGCGCCACATGTCGTTTTCACGGCTGCATGTCGGTTTTACGGCTAAGTATGATACGTACCTCAATACAGAGAAAGAATGAGCGGGTGATAGGCAAGAAGGGGACTGATATTTGTTTTGTGAAACATACCAACAAATTTACTGATTGCCGTACATGTGTGGTGTATAAGATTCCGTTTAGCTGCGGCCGCTTTTACCTAGGGCAAACGGGTCGCTGTGTTAACCAGAGATTAATGGAACACGAGAGACCGCTAACCGAAGGCTCACCATCCAATCTATCTTTACATTGACGAGAGTGTAAGTGCACGCCAAAATTCGATGAATGCGCGGTTTTGTACCGGCACAGGAATGAAGAAACGCATTTAATGGTTGAGGCCTGACATATCGATAATAGTGATAGCGCATGCGTGAGCCAGCCATCGATTAACCTGCATAAAGAAGAAATCAAGTGTCTGAATAGTTATGTCTCACGCAGACCCCCACGCGTGCCGCATTGATAGGTTCGCATATTGCTTGGGCATGCGCAGATAAGTTTTCGTGCCTTTTTTCTTTTTTCGTCGTTGTGCACCTTTTCACTTGCTAGTCGGCGTTCGTGGTGTCTTGACTTCTCTCTTTTGTCTGTGTTTTTACACACCATGTCTCTTTAACACAAATGTGCTTTTCGTTCTGATCAACGCAGAAGGTATCCGGTGAAGTGTACGCAGTCGACGACCGGATGCTGGAGACCCTAGACTGCCTCGAGTCTCACCCGGACGTTTACGTCAGGAAGCAGGAAGACGTCGTGTTGAAATCTTCACAGCCACATTCCGCCAACCCTAACGCCGAGGATAATCCGCTGTCCGGAACATCGCCTTCGACAGAACCCGGCGAGCGGCTAAAAACGTGGATCTACTTCGTGCGCAAAGTAGAGAGAAAACACCTGTCGCTGCCTTTCGTGCCTTTCTACGCGCAGAGGGTCGCGTATCCCACATTTACAGGGGAGAAAGAAGAGTCGCTGCAGTTCTTGGACAAGGAGTTCAAACCCATTGCCGCTGACGACAGCTGCCACAGAGAACAGGCTTGACATTCGCGCGCCATGCGGAAATAACCAAGAAAAAGGATGACGTTGAAACAACACCGGCATATGCCTGTGCATTTCGAGAAACTTTTCCGCATGCTCCCCACGGCGTAAACCGATCCCACTTAGCAAGTGTACACATGTAATAGAAAACGCTCAAAAAGATATGTTTCAATTTTAGTAGTATTTAAAGCCGATCTCTGTATGCCGGACCTGGCCTCATCGATAGTATTGTCACATGGTCGGGATGGTGAAGAAGGCGGCAGTCGGATTGTCGATCAAGGATTAAACTGTTTATTGAGCAAACTCGTGTCCAGGAAATCAAAAGTCAAAGTAACAGCAATACACGGTGTACACTGAAAGCGGTGATCAGTCATCGGCCGTCGGTAATTTCATCGTCCGCGGAACGCGTCGTCTTTTATACATCAGCGATCGAAACTGCCAGCGTTATCGCATGGTGCTCGCGTAAGCTCCTGAATAAACTTGACTAGTCGCGTCCTGCACGTAATCTTAACAGAACAATCTGAAACAATCGCGAAGTTTCCCAAACATTGCTGCGTGGCCTACGCCGAGCGGTGCTAACAGTTTTTGTGGATGAAACCCGATCACACCAAAATAAAGAAATAAGGGCGCGTGGCGGTATGTTGACGTCATGAGAGAGGGAAAAATTCGTTGATACCGTGCATTAGTCAGGCTAAGAGTGATAACGTCGAGCATAAATTAAAAGATTCAGCAATATACATCTGACGTAGATTGTTGACGTCAGTATGACATGCGTCTAAGCGACGTAGAGAAATACCGCGCACGTTGTCACCGCCGAAGTACGCTACGTGTGGACCGTGTCGAAATCCTTCAATACATCTGCACTCTTAAAAAAAAAGATTGTACTACTTATTAACTTCGGTTTACTAACTTCCTGTTACTACCTTCCTGTGTCCTGTGTCGGTTTACTACCTTCCTGTGTCCCCATCGTTTTTCGCGCTGTTTGTTTCACAATGCTACACCAACATGCGCAAGTTCGCTCTATTGCAAAGGAGCCTGATTGTTGATGCTCGAGAATTTGACCGTTATAAAAACAAGCGACTCGTGAGGCGAAAGGATCACGGTTACTACATTTTTGGGCAGTAACCGCTACTACCTAGATTTTACTAGTTAACGAGAAAGGTAGTAACCGCTACTAATTGCGTTTGTAACAGCGAGGGTAGTAACGGTTACTAACCACACTTACTAACAGGTTAGTAACATATGTGACAAGTATATCAGCGCTGTGTCTGTTTCCTTCCTGTGTCCCCGTCGTTTTTCGCGCTGTGTGTTTCACCGGGCTTTCTCACAGCACCCTTCGGACACACTGCGCCGACTTGCGGCGCGGCCGCCAGTAATAATAATAATAGTAATTGTTGGGGTTTAACGTTCCAAAACAACGATATGGTTATGAGGGACGCCGTTGTGGAGGACTCCGGAAATTTCGACCACCTAAGGTTCTTTAACGTGCACCTCAATCTAAGCACACGGGCCTCAAGCATTTTCACTTCCATCGAAAATGCCGCGGCCGCGATTCGATCCCGTGACCTGCGGGTCAGCAGTCAAGCACCATAACCACTAGACCACCGTGGCGGGTTGCGGCCGCCGCAGTGGCACCGACGCACTACCGAGATCGGTAGTGGGTCGGTGCGTGCTAACATTGAGAACTCATTCCTCGTCAGTGGACATCTATGTACGGGTTTGGTATCATTTCTTGTACTATTAGTGTTGTTTTCGACTTCATGTGGCTAACCTGTACTTGTGAAAAAATTTGAAACATAAATATTAAAAAAGGGAAAACTATATAAGGCCTCATGCAATGCTAAACCGTTGGACAGCTGAGACTGGGAAACCCATATGATGCCGGTTCCATTCGTTCCAGCAAGGAAGGAATGGCAATGGATTCTGCCAGAGTGAGATTAGGTAGGTAGGTAGGTAGGTAGGTAGCAGTGCTGGGCAGTATCGAAGATACATGTATCTTAGATACTATCTTAGATACTATTTGGGTATCTTGTATCTGTATCGCGATACGTCTCGCAATACGAGTATCTGTATCTGTATTTCCGATACATTCAATAATGTATCGTGTATCTTAAGATACAAGATACTGCTATCGGAACACCACCGCGCGAAACAATTATCGCCGGCTGAACTCCGTTTCTGAAGCTGGTACTGGCGCCACTAAGCTACCTGAATAAAACTAAGGGCAGCGACATAAACTTATCTTTCTGCCAGAGTCCTCTAGTGAGGGCAGGTGATGAGGTCTGCGCGTCCCTATTGGTGGAGCAGAGTCAAGTGGCAGCGCTCGCGCAGTCTCGACACAAACACGCGCGCGAACGTCTACACCCAGCCCACGTAGTTCTTGTTTTCTTGAATTTTTTGTCGTTTTATTTGTGTCATTTCCATGACACTTGCTCTTAGCCACGGTCCTGCGCCGCGCACTGAGCGCAGCGTCTGTCACGGAAATTCTTATGCAGCTTTCGGGTCGTTATTGAAGATTCTCTTGCGTGGTCCTTCGTTACGAAATCTGAAGAATGCAAGAACGGAGTTGCTTCGCGTCTCATGGCTTTCACACACCAGCGACTTGAAGGACTTCGTGGGTGTAAGTTTGCCTTACATACGATGAAGTTGGCTTATATGCAGATAATGTTTTAAGAACTGTAGCTCCACCGATACCGATGCTTGATCTATTAGAACAAGCCTTTACAAGCCTTAACAGCGGCAGTGTCCTGCGACGCTCTGTGCAACTATACTGCCATGCGCACTTATTTATTTATTTATTTATTTATTTATTTATTTATTTATTTATTTATTTATTTATTTATTTTGGAGTGATTGGGTTTAAACCGCAAAAAAAAAAAAAGCTGTTAGCACCACTCAGCGCAAGCCGCGCTGCAATGTTTCGGAAGCTTCGCAATTTTTTCCAATTGTTCTGTTAAAATTACGCGCAGGACGCGAGTAGTC
The DNA here is from genome assembly GCF_013339695.2 of Rhipicephalus sanguineus. Lineage (NCBI taxonomy): Eukaryota > Metazoa > Arthropoda > Arachnida > Ixodida > Ixodidae > Rhipicephalus > Rhipicephalus sanguineus. The sequence goes on along the minus strand of NC_051177.1, from coordinate 69,814,256 downwards.
TAGTTTAATCGGGAGCTTGCGCGAGCTCCAGTGTTAACGCTGGAAGCTTTGATCCCTGATGTATGAAAGACGACGCGTTCCGCCGATGATCAGATTACCGACAACCGACGAATGTGATCGCCGCTATCACCGTGCAGCATGCTTTGCTTGTACTTTCAGTTACTTAGTTTTCTTGGCGCAAGTTAGCTCAGTAAAGAGCTTCGTTTCTACAATTTGACTGCGGCCTTCATATTCGAGACTACACCACGTGACAATACAATACGTCTGAGAAGTTTCCTGGTTGCACATGTTCTTTCGTTGTCGAAAAAAAAAATGTTCAAAAATTGCACGTTAGTGAGTATATTGATAACCAACGCTTTACACTAGAAAATACGTAGAATACGAACAGCCATTTCTGTTTTATGTCCTCTACGTATACACTATGCGTCATAAAAAATGTCGCTACTAGCTTTGTTGCTGCTGTACACCTGTCCGGGGATTCAGTATTGCGTAGCGGTGGCTTACGGACAAGGTGCACGCCGGTATTTGCACCATCGTGACAAGGCTTCTTATTGAAGTTCTTGGGATTAGATGGCAACCCGCTAGCCGGTCGGCAAGCTGACCAGCGACTCCCATCAATTACAAAAAAAAAAAACAAGCAAGAACCGCTGTCAGCAGAGTTTATAAAAAGGTGTCCTGTTAAGCAGCTTAAACAAACCCCAGTAAGTAATTTCGGAATTGAGCTAATTGAGCAAGAAGGACAAAACTTGAAATGAAATGAAACAAGGTTGGTCACAGTCAATAAATTTCAAGCAGACATTTTTGCGCATTGGCGTTTGGTGCTACATTATTTGGATCTAAAATAACAAATTTGCGAATGTATCGAAGTATCTTAAGATACGATCGGCAAGTATCGTATCGGATACAATTACTGCGGTAGTATCTTGTATCTGTATCTGAAATACATTTCGCCTGACTATCTTGTATCGTATCGCGATACAATTTCAAAGTATCTTTGCCCAGCCCTGAATTATAGGTAGGTAGGTAGGTAAGTAGGTATAGCCAGGTAGGCAGGCAGGTAGGTAGGCAGGCAGGCTGGTAGGTAGGTAGGCAGACACTTTTTTTTTTTTGCGACATAGACTTGCCCTTAAGGCATAATATTTGTTATGTATATATGTGTTAAATGTGTGCCGTTAGGCCAGTGTTGTGTATGAAGTGAAGAAGTGTCTTGTGGAATGTGTTGTCATGTATCCACCGGTCATAACTGTTTGTGTCACTGTAGCGAAGACCAGCTTGCAGGAGATGACGGGTGCGTTCCGACTGTAATCCTTGGCATGTCCATATAAGGTGGTATGCATCTGCTTGCATCTCTGGAACAGAACAGTACGGGCACGTAGCACCAACTGGCAAATGCGACCAGTTCCATGTTGAGATAACAGCTGGTGTAAGGGCCACCCCTGCCCGAAGCCTCCTAAGCACGACTTCCTCCGCCCTAGTAAGGTGAAGGGGGAGAGAGCAGACACACGGTGGTATAAGAGCGCGTGTATCCTGCCGGAGAACATTTTTACAGGCACGGAGTGTATTTAGGGGTTGAGGTAGAAGGGGAATAGATGGGAGGTCTGTATTAGGAGGGCAGTGTGCGTGTTGGTCAGCAGCAATATTGTGAGGATTGGCAGCATGGCCTTGAATCCAGTGTACCCTGATGAAAGTGGCGGTTTTGCGGTTCGTCTTATGTATCGCCTCGCAGATTTCCATCACCTTGTGAACTTTCTTGAGTTCCTGGAGAGCCGCTAAAGAATCGGTGAATACGTCAAGTTGCTTAATTGTAGACAACTTAGAGGTGACATCCCGCACTGCTTCATGGATGGCTTGAAGTTCCATTACAAGAGGACTGCCTTCCGTAGATAGATAATGCTGGTGCCCTACTGAAAGGTTCCGTATGCCAGTCCAATAATTCCATATGTTTTCATACGGAATCTATATGTTTTCCGTATATTTTCCATACGTTTTCCATATATTTCCGTAAGATTCTTACGGAAACATACGGAATTATTGGACTGGCATACGGAACGTTTCAGTAGTGTGACCACTGATGAAATTATGCTTGGTACTAAGGAATGATGTCCTTCCGCCGTCTTGTAGGATGGCAGCATCTGTATAGACTTTGCAGACGTTAGCGCATGATGCTTCGATGTTAGAGTGTTCGTGAATAATAGCTGATGTATCACTGCGCCGTAACTTGGTTGTCTTATTTGATGTGATGGTGGTGAATTCCCAGGGGGGCATCGTATCGGACTGGTGGTCAATGGGAGACCCGCGTTGAAAGTGGGCATGCAACGCAGCAACAACCGGAACAAGTTGATTTTTTATTTCACGCGCTTTTTCCCTTTGCGAAATTAGCTCTGCAGTTGTGTTAAGCTGGGCGTGCTCCTGTAAAGTTGGTATCGGGGTGATGCGGGGTAACGCTGTTATTGTGCGCACGGCATCACGGTTAATAGTCTCCAACTGTGCCAGCTGTGCCAAAGTTAAACGTTGAAATTGCGCCTGGTATACAATTCTTGGATGTAGAACTGTGCGTACGAGCCGTCGAGCTACATCAGTACGAGCGCCAGCTGCCTTTGATGCAATGCGGCGAATCAGATGAAGCGTTTTTGTGGAACTCTGCCTGACTTTGCGGAGCCAGTGCGCACCATTGCCGGACCGGTGAATGTCAAGACCCAGTATGCGGACCTCCGAAGCCTCAGGAATTGTCACTGTACCAAGTGTAAATGTAAAGGGGCACTGCGTGATCTTTCTGCGTCCTGTCTTGTTAGCGACCACAACATAGCGTGATTTCTGGGCGGAAATGACTAACCCTGCGTTCCGAGTGTAGTTCTCAAGTACATCAAGGGCTTGCTGAAGCTGTTGAGCTTGTCTTGAGACGTCTTTATGCAGACACTTATTACAGCGAAAGCTATTATGAGGTCACAAAAAGGGCCGTTTTTGGCGCCGTAGCTGTCCGCCGCTGCCGCCACCGGTGTCCGTAACCGCTATCGCGCGAAATAAGAAAAAAAAATCACAGCATATCCAATGATGATGAGTGGGGCGAAGCGAACTCGCGCTGCAGCACGGCGATGGCATTGGCGCGAGCGTGGTCCTTCTTGATGGAAGATATTGACTAGATTGTTTGATAACCACAATCTGTTGCACACACCGCAACTATGGCCAAAACTGTTATAAAGGAAGTCCCGCTGGAAGCGCGCGTCGGCGCCTTCGGGCAGAGTCCGCCTGATGCGCTTTGCAGCCACTTCACGTGCTCGCACAGCCTCGGGCTCTGCCTGCCGGTACGCGCGCTTTCTCGCCGCTTCACGGTCCTTCACATTTTGAAGATCCGATTCGCGCTGCAGCCGTGCAGCTTCGGCCTCGCGGGCTCGAACGGCGGGGTCTTCGCGCCGCAGCCGTGCAGCTTGTCGAGCAGCTTCGGCCTCGCGGGCTCGAACGGCGGGGTCTTCGCGCCGCAGCCGTGCAGCTTGTCGAGCAGCTTCGGCCTCGCGGGCTCGAACGGCGGGGTCTTCGCGCCGCAGCCGTGCAGCTTGTCGAGCAGCTTCGGCCTCGCGGGCTCGAACGGCGGGGTCTTCGCGCCGCAGCCGTGCAGCTTGTCGAGCAGCTTCGGCCTCGCGGGCTCGAACGGCGGGGTCTTCGCGCCGCAGCCGTGCAGCTTGTCGAGCAGCTTCGGCCTCGCGGGCTCGAACGGCGGGGTCTTCGCGCCGCAGCCGTGCAGCTTGTCGAGCAGCTTCGGCCTCGTGGGCTCGAACGGCGGGGTCTTCTCGCCGCAGCCCTGCAGCTTGTCGAGCAGCTTCGGCCTCGGGGGCTCGAACGGCGGGGTCTTCTCGCTGCAGCCGTGCAGCTTGTCGAGCAGCTTCGGCTTCGCGGACTCGAACGGCGGAATCTGCTTCGCGGCGTCGACGCGCAGCTTCGGCCTCGCGGGCACTCACCTCAGGATTCTGTCTGCGAGCGCGCGCTGCCGCCGCCTTCCGTGCCCTCCGTTCCGCAGCCTTGTCTTCCATCTGGCGACTCCGAGCTAAAGAGAAATCGTAGCGAGAGGGAGCCTCGTGGCGCGTTATTTCTGAAATGTTGTCTTCGGGTGTCGTTGAAAACACGAGACGTAGTAAAGAAGAAAGAACGCCACACAGGCGAACACGCACGAGAGTGTCACTCGTCAACGTATATAGTCTTCTTCTACTGCATACCAGAACGCGCGCACTAAAGAAGAAAGAATGCCACACAGGCGAACACGCACGAGAGTCTCACTCGTCAACGTCGTGTTCTTCTTCTACTGCATAGCAGAACGCGCGCTTCTCACGAGCTAGAGGTGGCTACTACAACGCTACAAACAAACGGAGGATGGGCAGACCTACTGCATAAGGAGCTTCGCCCCTAAAAGGAAATAATAAAACATTTCCTGGATGGAACAGGGTTCGAACCTGGGCCCTCCGCTTTGGAGCCCAGTATTCTACCTCAGAGCCATGCCGGTTTTTTTTTTCTTTACTGACCTCAGAGCCATGCCGGTTACCAAGGAGGTCCATAAGGCCCCCATGATCCATTTCCTCAGGGTCTCAATAAAGTTCTCCCCCCCCCCTCTCTCTCTCTTTCTCACGTTAACATATGTTATATAGAGTGGTGGGAGAGTGAAATAACGACCGGGTGTCACACAATGCGAATTACGTAACAAGTGGGTCGTTTAAAGCTTCCAACCCATTACAAAGGGCTCAGCCATAAGTCTTCATCGTCATCAGCCGTCGCATGAAAAAAGTGCACATAATGCCTTACAGATGGTACCTCGCTTCTCCGCAGAATTAAGAATAATGGCGTAGTGGGTGCTTCCCAACTTCACAAAAATTATGATTTGTGGCGTAGTGGGTACGTTGCTAGTGTAGTTGTATTAGTAGCCACAAGAGAGTTTATAACGGCCTCTACAAATGCCGCTCTTCCAGGTTTCGCTGTGACTGTGCTGCGCTTTCCGCGCAGGCCTGGCGTTTTTTAATGATTTATTTATTTTGTGAATTATGGCAGAGTGCATGAATGTACTAGGCACTTCATTCGTAAAACAATTATTTTAATGGTCTAGTAGTTTTGTAAACAATATGCCTAGCATCAGGATTGCCCAAGTTTTCGCTTATGAAATATTCGAGCTTCAGACGTTCAGTGAATAAGGGAGGGTCCAGTTCTGCATAAATTACCGATAATTCTTTACCATCTATCTGTGCGCAGGCACTCGCGTTATTGGAACACTTCATCACCCTCTAGAATCGAGGCCGTATTTAGAGTAGTGTGCCTATGGCTCCGACGCTTTCGTTTTACAGGTTCTTAGTTAAGGAACAAAAATTCCGCGCCAGCTCGCGCTTCATGCGTAGCGGCGCTTACACCCACTTCGCCGACTGGCGCTCCGTCCACCGTGCGCGCCTGAACCTCCTTCCCCTCAACGGCGCCGTCATGTGGGGCCCTCCAGACCGAGACCAGCGGTGCCGGACCTGCGGCTATCAGCGCGAGACACTACCGCACGTGTTGGGCCACTGTATGGCGAGGAGCGCCTTATACACGGCCCGGCACAACGCCGTGGTCGACCGCGTCCGTGCTGCAGCGGCCCGGACCTACACCGTTGCCTTCCAAAACCGTCCTGTCGGCGACACCGGCCTACGCCCTGACCTTGTTCTCGTCCGTGGTGAGGAGGCAATCGTGCTCGACGTGGCGTGCCCGTTCGAGAACACGCCCGAAGCCTTCTCGAACACCAGGAACGACAAGGTCTCCCGGTATGAGCCTGTCGCCGCCTACTTGCGTCGCCGCTACCAGCGGGTCTCGGTGGCAGCTGTCATCGTCGGCGCCTTGGGGACGTGGGACCCCGCCAACGACCGCGTCCTGCGCCGCATCTGCTCGAGACCCTACCTCCGACTCTTTAAGAAGCTTTGTGTCAGTGAGGTGCTGGCGGCGTCGCGACACATCTACCACGTCCACGTGTGCGGCGGCCGTGGTTAGTCGCTTGTTTCAGCGTGCTCTTCAATTGCGATGGTGTGGCCTGTGCAATGGTGTGCTGGTGTGCCCCAGTGTGATGGTGTGCGCCGACGCGATGGTGTGTACCATTGCGATGGTGTGCATTGCGATCCGTTCCTCACGTGCCTCTGTGCTTGCCCGTTGCGATGGTGTGCATAGCCATCCGTCCCTCGCGTGCATCTGTGATTGCCCACCGCGATGGTGTGCACTGCAATCCGTTCCCCCAGTGCATCTGTGCTTGCCCGATGGTGTGTGGTGTTCCAGCCGTATTTAGAGTAGTGTGCCTATAGCTCCGACGCTTTCGTTTTACAGGTTCTTAGTTAAGGAACAAAAATTCCATTATCTATGGTAGGGAGCGAGGCTTGACGCCGCGCTCGTCTGATGGCTTCGATGACGATCCCAGCGCGACCTGCAGCACGACCACAGCGCCTGGAGGATGACGTCTAGCATGCTGAAGAACATGAAGAAGGACACGCCCAGGCACATGCCGTTGATGCCGCAAAAGCTGTTCAGCACTCGATTCCACTGCGGGTTGAAAGAAATAGTAATAAGGAAAGTGAAAAAAAAAACGAAAATGTCATCCACCGGCTATGCAGCACGAATATACAAGGAAATTCACATTCCAGAAAGATAATATCTTTAGTTGACGAAAAAAATCATCCGGGTTCGGCATTCCGACTCGGATGAGTCCGAATGGCCGAACCGGGATGAACCGCCTCTGAATGACGAATGCATTCAGAGGCGGTTGCCCTCCCATCTGAGTTAACCAGGAAGTTTGTAGATTAAAGCGTGTGGGCGAGCGCACTGACACCGAACATGGCCAATAACACCTGCTCAAGCCCGGAAGGTTGTGGAAGGTTTTTCTTAGGATGGAAAACACACCATTCCAAGAAAACCGTCGCTCAAAAGGTGCTATAGTTCCGGATTTAAATACCGGATCTGGATGAACTTTTTCTGGACTCGGCTTTCTTTTTGTCTGAGGAGTCCGCATGAGATCAGTGGATGACAACTTCTTTTTTCTCTTTAGTGAACCTTTTTCTATCTCGCAGCCATTCGTAGAACTGATGCCCTTTACGTCGAATATAAGACAACACTGCAGATTTACAGGGAAGGACGTGCCTGTCTGTTCTTGCTCGGGCCCGCATCATAAAATGTCTCTTTTCCAGCGTTTTTTTTTTTAAATTTCTTATCACGATAATCGAAACAAGTGGGCGATGCTGGCAATAAAGCAAGGCTGCCGCACTGGCTGTCAATGTTTAGGTTTGAAACGTCAACACATTTGTACCTGAAAACAACTTCGCTTTGAATATCATGGCAGGCCTGTTCTCTGGGATAATCGTTACCAAGTTTTCACAATCAGTTGACTAATTTCACATTCGTGGTTGCGGCTCTGAACACAACGGCAAAACGGCAGGTAACTTCAGTGTGGAATAAAAAGTCAGGCACTGCATGTTTTCACCCGGCAATGGCTGTGAATGAGTTTCTTCGGCTTGCAAATTATATGCCACACGCGGTGAGCTAATTCACAAAGAGGGCTTGGCGTTGAGTCGGAATTTCGAATCAAATCAAATCGTTACTTCTGCCATGAATAATTTCACAGATGAAGGACAACGAAGAAAAAAAACTGCCAAAGGGCGGCTTGACTGTGCCCTTGAGCCCCTGAATACAAAATTTGCTGAATGAGCGTGAAAGCTCACTGCTTCGGGAGAATAAAGCAGTGTCCCAAATACGTCATTTTCCAAAGACATCAAATATAAGCATGCAATACAATCGCAAGAGCGACAAACTTATTTTAATATCATTGGTAATTATTCGTTTGACAGCTGTGACTGTTCGCAGAAATCGTGCCCGCCGAGACGCAAGGTAGACGCAAGAATTGTCCTGCAAGCCGACTGAGCAGCCATAACGAGGCATTTTTACTTGAGCCTTCAAGTTTGTAAACTATTAACCGTAAATCAAACTGGTGCCGATATCCTGGACTCGATATTTTTCATAAGTGAATATAACACCACTTTGTTAGTAAACGCACCTATTGTCCACTCCACAAGCTCAAAACAAAATTTAGACAAACTTGTTTGGCAGGAGTTGATTGAGAGGATCAGCCCCGAGCGATGCGACCAAATAAATTGACTGGTACAGAAGAACTTATGGGCAAGAATCGATCTGTGCGACATGCTTGTAAATCAGCGGAATATGACATGACACGGTCGCCCAAAGATGTGTGGTTTTCAGCGAAAACTATAAGTAGAGGGTCTATTATGCCTGTACAGATTTCAAAAGTCGGCCGTAAAAGAATATTTCTGTGCAAAACAAGCCCTATAAATCGCCGGCTGTAAACCCCGCCCACCACCGGCGACCGCCATTTTGCCATGGCGCGTGTGACGTCATGTGCTGCACGGAACGGAGCCGTCGTCTTCTACCAGTTTCAGCCACTGCAAATCGTTCAATTTCAGTGCCAAGCTGAACAAAGCTAAAATATCTCGATATCACATGCAGCTGACCACGGAACAATATCGTTCGCAGCAGTGCATACGCTTGCACAGCTAGCTGCTTCTTACGTCACGGCTCGCGAGTGCACCAGTGTTGCCTGACTCCCGGGCCGCTCGCGTGTTTATAAAAATATTCGATTATAAATTAAGTGCTCGACCAAATGCGCTAAAATTTCGCCAGCTTATTTGTGAATGCAGAAGGATTAATCCACATAACACAGATTACGGTCGAAAATTGGGTGTCATGGCCCCTTTAATGGAAATGAAAGACACGATTGTCGATGCTGTATTGACCAGCCTCGTGAGCTATGTCCCTGACCTCAAACCTAAGACTGCTTTGAAACAATGGGTTTTGGATATCATAAGAATCAACGTTCAGTTTTTTAAATGCGAAGCATTTCTTAGCGAACTTCTGAGACTTTGAGCGTATCTATCTATCTATCTATCTATCTATCTATCTATCTATCTATCTATCTATCTATCTATCTATCTATCTATCTATCTATCTATCTATCTATCTATCTATCTATCTATCTATCTATCTATCTATCTATCTATCTATCTATCTATCTATCTATCTATCTAGCCGCCTACGACTTTGTGCTCTCCTGGCCGTTTCGTTAATCGGATGTATACCAAAATTGGTGTGGCATAACATGACCTTATTACGAACACAAATCACAGGTCATAACATGAAAATCATGGCATGCATGTCATGAACAGCATGATTTATATTCCACGGCCTTGGGGCTATTGCCGCCGTTCCGTTAATTTCGTATATACCAAAATTGGTATGGCGTGACAAGAGTTCATGACGAACATAATGACAGGTCCTAACGTGAAAATTATGACACGCATGTCATGTGCAGCATGATTTACATGACATGGTCTCGGGGCGCTCGCAAACTGGTATGACGAGACATTTCTGTATGACGAACATAACTGACACGTGGTGATATGAAAATCATGACATGCATGACATGTACGACATGAATTACATGCCATGCTCATGGCGCACTCGTGGCTGTTTCGCTTGCTTCATATACACCAAAATTGGTATTGCGTGACGCGACTGTAAGACGAGCGTAAATGAGAGGTAGTAACATAAAAATCATGACATGTATGACATGTACGACATGATTTACATGTCATGCTCATGGCGCACTCGTGGCCGTTTCGCTAGATCGATATGCACCAAAACTGGTATTGCGCGATGTGACTATATGAAGAACATGAACAGGTGGTAACATGAAAACCATGACATGCATGTCGTGTATGTCATGATTTACATGCCACGCTCTTCGCGCATTCGCGGCCGTTTCGCTTGCTTGATGTACACCAAAATTGGTATTGCTCGGCGCGACTGTATGACGAACGTAAATTCGAGGTGCTAACATGAAAATCATGACATGCAAGTCATGCACGACATGATTTACATGCCACGCTCATCGTGCACTCGTGGCCGTTTCGCTAGCTTGATATATACCAAAATTGGTATTGCGCGACGTGACGATTATGACGAACGTAAAAGAGAGGTGGTATCATGAAAATCATGACATGTAAGTCATGTACGACAGGAACTACATGCCATGCTCATGATGCATTCGCGGCCGTTTCGCTAGCTTGATATACACCAAAATTGGTATTGCGCGACGCGACTGTATGACGAACGTAAATGAGAGGTGGTAACATGAAAATCCTGACATGCAAGTCATTTACGGCATGATTTACATGCCACACTCATTGTCCGATCGCGGCCGTTTCGCTCGCTTGACGTACACCAAAACTGGTACTGCGCGATGTGACTGTTTGACGAACATAAGTGACAGGTGGTAACATGAAAACCATGATATGCATGTCCTGTATGGCATGATTTACATGCCATACAGGACCGCAGGATTGCACCATGAGTATGGCATGATTTACATGCCATACTCATGGTGCAATCGCGGTCATTTCGCTCGTTTGATATACGCGAATCATGTTATGCATGTCATGTACGGTATAATTCACATGACACTGTCATGGTGCGCTTCCGGCTGTTTTGTTAACTGGATATATACCAAAATTGGTATGGCATGACATGAGTGCGTGATGAACATAAATGACAGGTCATGCATTGTATTTACCAGAATATACGTTTCATTGGCATGGTATATACCAGATTGTGCATGCATGCGTGGCAAACATGCGGTACATGGTAAACTAGCTGTCATGACATGAATGATTTCACTTGGCTCAAAGACAAACAAGGCGATGTATGCAGCTCTTTGCTGGCTGCTTCGCATTACATAGATTCCCACAGTGCGTGGGATCTGCCGGATTTTTTATCTCTGCAAAAGCTACCCGACGTCTTTGACTCATAAATAAATATATTGGTTACATTAGACACATAACCTGTATCCGTCGTTAATTTCGGTTGAAGTGTAGGCCTTTTAAGGCGAAAACCTTTAATATCCCTCACTTCTGTCCGTCCGTCCGTCCGTGCCCTGGAACGGTGCCAGCTGTGGCCTCTCCCTCTCACACTCTCTCATCATGCAATCACGTGATGACACAGCGGCGCATAGCAACAGTTGCGTCGCCACAGCCGTGGCCTCTCCCCCTTACACTCTCTCAGCAATCACGTGGTGGCACAGCTGCACGTCCGACCGTCCGTCCATCCGTGCACCTTCACACTCTTTCAGCAATCACGTGATGGTGCAGCGGCGCGCGCGGCAACGCTCCTGCTTCCAAGCGTGTCGGTGACGATTCCACGGCAAGCGGTTCGGAGAAGCGCCCCAATAATTGTGGATTCCCCCGATACCATGGCATAGTATGTCGAATGGCCATAGGTTTTCGCCGAACACACTTTGGAATAGGGGATATTCATAATGCTTGGTGCTCCGGCAACACTGGGCGATTCTGCCATTTTTTGATGGGCGCCGTCCCGGAATCTCCCGCTAGCGGCTGCATAAGGAAAGGCCACGGAGGTTGAGCAGCAGTCGTTGTCGAAGCTTTGGGCCAAGAAAATGCGGCCGTTTTCCTCGACACCCAGAGCTGAATGGTCCGAGGATCTTACCGTGCTGCCACAAATCGACAAGAACACAATATCAGAGTTCTGTACGGTTAAAAACTTATCCGGATGGCAGCTGAGAGGCGCACCGCTTCGCAAAGCCAAACTTCTGTTCTCTAGTGGCGTGCGCTTCCGATCTGAAGTAGGCCTTCAAGAAAAGTGTTCGTTGCAGAGTAGATGGGACTGTCAAAAGTCTAAGGTAACCTTGCGCTACAATACATCTCCATTGTATTTCCCGCTGCGATTATATACACGCATCACAAACACTCGTCACATATCGACACCACGTTGTTTATGCGCGACCTGTACAACGATGTGCTGCTTTAATCGGCTCATTTCCTTAGCCACAAGTATCTTTGCACCCTTCGCAACACCGTGTGTCATAGTTTTTTTTTTTTCGAAATAAACAAGGCATGGACATGCGTATGAGCGGTGCGCCGCTAACCAAACAAAAATACTGATCGCGCGTTTCAACTTTATACAAAGAGAGCGGCCCGAGTAATGACGTCTTGCTGCACACTCCATGGTTGTTTAATGCCTTGTGGTCGTAATCTATCGCGCGGATTTAGTATTGTCGTTCTGTTTTATTTTTTGGTTTTTTTAACGCTGTACGTGTGCGTTCATTGACATATCTTTTAAAAAGTTACGCTCTCTGCTTTCGCATCCCACGGCGGCGTGGGCCCGCGATCAGCGGAAAGATCAGTGCGATGATCTACCGGACAAACAGCTCCAGCTACTGTACGGCTTCCTAACTTTTAGCTACGTTAATTCGAAACAGCACGAAAAATACGAGGACACCGTGTTCGCAACGCACGCTGACCGTAGGAAGCTTAAAGGTGTACTGACACGAATTTTAAAAATTTTCGGATTGTTGCTTCAAATAAAAGCACTGGTGTCGAGAAACTTAAAACGAGTATTGTGGTTCTGGGAAATGCACCGTATGTATTTTAATTACCGCTACCTTAAAAAGATACTTTCGGTTTCGATATCGAGGGGGCGGCTTCTCAGTGACGTTTCATAGTAGTGTGACGTCACGGAGATACGGAAACTCGCGATGTACTAGCGGCAAATCCGTCATCTGCTCGTGGTGCACATAAACAGCGATGAGTGAATTGTCGTCCAGTGACACTGACAGTGATTTCTACGATATAGGCTGCATGCACGACGCAGACCTCGCCAACTCGGGGGAACTGTCTTGAGTCGTCGGGATAATGTCCATTGTAGTGGGGCTGGCTTTCAGATGCTCAGCGACGAAAACTTCAAAGTCAAATTAAAATATTTTATACGTGTTCTCCGACTCCGGTGTGTGGACAGCGTTGCACTGCATAGCAAGGAAACGAAAAATGTCCCTTTTACGATGTCTCAAAATCGTGTCAGTACTCCTGTAAGAAAAATAAAGGGGGGGGGGGGTAGTGAAAAGGGGGTGTAAAGCGAAGGGCGCATCGTAGACGCGGCATGCGGACTATGCATTTCGGCGCACATTGCGTTGCGAAGCTTGCAAAGAGATGCCTATTGGGATCTTTGCGCCGATCGAGTCTCGTATGGCGGCACTGATTTTCCACAGACGCGCGCAGCAGCGTCTGTGGCACTGCCTCCACACGTTTATATACATAAATCATTGCTTTCGTCTATCTGCAACACCGACCAGCTAATGTTGATCAATCATGCTCTCTCACGCGTGTGCGACGTCAGCTGTCTGTTTTAAAATGCGTATATCGTAATATTGTTCTGCAAGTCTGGCTTATGTTGCAGGCGAGCAACTAAACTGCACGGAGAAATAAGAACTGAGGTTGAAGAGCGCTTTTTCGCGTGCCGGTCATTACCGAACCGAAGTACAGTGCCGACCTTGTTGATGAAGCAAGTTCGCGTCAGTATTTCCTTTGTCTTCGTTCAGGTAACTCATAAATTCGATTAAAATTAGTGTTACCTTGTTCCCGGCATTGTCAAGGCTCCCTCGTTGCCTGAACAGCGCACGAAGCATTGGGAAGTCATCGCAGAACGAGGTTAAAAAACGAGCAGCTAGCACCTGAAAGGCTACGATATGCGACTGGTTTTGTTTTCGTGCCCAACAAAACATGGCGGATCGAGCTTATGGGCTTTCCGACAGATGGCGCTGTACATTTTGAAAGATGTCCCTTGGGTTTTAGGGACAACAATGGAAAGCTGAACACGCCCGCGATAGAAATAAGTAAGAGACGGTTAGAGTATTGGTGGCAGAAAAGTAGAGATAAAGTACAAAAATAAATAATTGGGGGAAAAAAGGTTATTCTGCCTTAAGAGGCAGAGAGATGGACTGTGAATTTATATTTTTTGTTATAATAACATAGATTTAATCAATGTAGATAAGACATTAGGACAACATGAAACAAGGAAGTTTTTTTTCTTTTTTTTTTCTTTTTTTATCCTTCGAGCCTGGTGGCAGACATGTCACCGCCCCGTTATAAAGGGGACGCTCATAGCATCCGAATGTACAGTAGGTGGAAAGAAAACGTGGCTAGGTGTAGCTTACTTGTGGACAGGGAATAACTGCAGAGAAAGGAATCGGGAGATAGTGAAATGCATAAGCACCAATATTAAAGAATTTGGTCATGATGCCGAAATAATCCTTCTAGGGGACGTGAACGCTCACATTCATGACCTTGACGGATATTCAGACACAAATGGCAAGTTATTGCTAGATCTCTGCGAGCAACATAGTCTTGAGATAGTTAACGTGGGGCCTAAGTGTGAGGGGCAGATCACGTGGGAAGTCGGAAACAGGCAATCGAGCATTGATTACTGTCTCATGACAGAAGGAATATATGACAAACTTAGAGAGATGAGAATAGACGAAGAAGGCATTAACAGCTTGGGTAGTGATCATAAACGCATAATATTACAAATGGGATATAAAACTGAAAATAAGAACATAGAATCAAAGTTTGGCAGCTCGTATCTAAATGACAAACAAATAACAAATATAGCCGCAAGAGTCGAGGAAAAAGTAGACGAACTACCAGGCAAAGACTGGAAGTATAGTAAGCTGCTACATGTAATCACGAAAGAAATGGAAAATAGAGAAGAAAACTATTGTTGGAAAGGAAAGAAAAAGCCAAAAAGTTGGTGGAACAAAGAAATCCGGGAATCGATCGAGATGCGACGTCAGGCATCACGGGAGCACAGACAGGCAAAAAAGGAGAAGCGGCCACAGGACGAAGTCAACCAAATATGGGAAATATATTTAGAGCAAAAATCCATTGTGCAGAAATTAGTCGAGGCAAAAATTAAAGGTGAAAGTGAACGCTGGATGACAGAGATTCGCGAAAAGAAGAAGGCCGCGCCTAGGATATTTTGGAGCCACCTAAAAGCGCTGGGTAGGAAGTCTGTCACAATGCAACAACATATGGTAGATGAAGGAGGAAATAAATTGGACGGATATGAAGCGCTAGGTTACATCCGAAAGATAACAGCCGATTCGTTTAAAAAGGTCCCCCAGGGAATTCCCCCGGTGAGTAAAAGTACGCAAAGGAGTGCAACCGACGAAGATGTAGTACTAGAGAATTTCAATTGGAAGAAGGCCGAAGGAAAAATTCCTAAGCGCACTACTCCGGGCTTAGATGGGGTTCCCGTCAGCCTCATTAACGAACTCGGACATAACACTAAAGAAGCACTGCTGAAAGCCGTAGAAAAGTGCTTACAGGAGAGGGAAATACCAGACAGTTGGCGAAAAAGTAGAATGAACTTAATCTATAAAGGCAAGGGAGAAAAGGATAACATTCGCTCGTATAGACCGCTAACAATTACATCGGTGCTATACAGGTTGGCGATGCAGGCAGTAAAATTAAAAATAGAAGCGTGGGTAGAACAAACTGATATTTTGGGAGAAGTTCAGAATGGATTTCGAATCGATAGGCGGTTAGACGATAATCTGTTTGTTCTTACCCAGTGTATAGAAATATCTAAAATAGAAAACAGGCCATTATACGTAGCTTATCTAGATATCACCGGGGCGTATGACAACGTTAATCAGGAAATTTTGTGGGATATATTGAAGGAAGTGGGCATAGGTGACGACTGTATACAGCTTTTGAGGGAAATATACCGAGAAAATACAGTTTGTATAGAATGGGAAGGAATAAGTAGCAAGGACAGCGTTGAAATTAGCAAGGGGCTGAGACAGGGATGTCCTTTGTCCCCGCTGTTATTCATGCTGTACATGGCGAGGATGGAAAAAGCGCTAGAAGGTAGCAACATTGGATTTAATTTGTCACACAAACAGGTCGGAGCGATGGTTGAGCAGAAGCTTCCAGGTCTATTTTATGCTGATGATATTGTCTTATTTGCGGACAGTCAAGATGATATACAGCGACTGGCAGATATATGCGGAAGGGAGTGTGAGGCTCTGGGACTAGGATTTAGTGCAACAAAATGTGGATTGATGGTATTCAATGATCACGGAGACCATGCGGTCTTAATACAGGGCCAAAAAATGCCGAGGGTAAGCGAGTACAAGTACCTCGGAGTATGGGTAAATGAGGGGATAGATGTATGGAGGTACAAGAGAAAGCATCGGTAGCAAAGGGAAAGAGGAATGCTGCAATTATGAAGCACAGAGCTTTATGGGGATACAATAGGTACGAGGTGCTTCGAGGGCTGTGGAAGGGTGTGATGGTCTCGGGGCTTACATTTGGGAACTCAGTGGTGTGCATGAAGTCAGAGGTGCAATCAGGAATGAATGTAAATCAAAGGACGGTGGGCCGCCTCGCGTTGGGCCGACAAATGAGGCTGTAAAGGGTGATATGGGATGGACAGGCTTTGAAGTGAGGGAAGCTCAGAGCAAAATGAGATTCGAAGAGAGGCTGAGGAAAATGAAGAAGAGTAGATGGGCAGAGAAGGTTTTCAGGTATTTGTATAGAAAAAGCGTTGACACGCAGTGGAGAAAAAGAACTAGGAGGCTCAACAGTAAATATACAGCTAGCAGTGCGGGCGATATGGCAACAAGCAGCATTAAGCGGAAGGTCAGAGAGGCGGAGAGGACTTATTGGATGGCAGCGATGGAAAAGAAGCCGGCTCCGAGTAACTACCGAAAGGGAAAAAACGAAATAAGGAGGGAAAGGTTTTATGATAATTCAAGGGGAAGCGCTTTACTGTTTGAAGCAAGGTCGGGCTGCCTTAGAACGCGTAGTTATAAAGCGAGATTCAGTAACGAAGAAGAACAATGTACATGCTGCGGGGGAACTAAGGAGACGATGGAACATGTACTGATTGAATATGGTGATATTCACCCAGGTATACGTGTGTGCACGAGTCTACATGAAGCTTTGGGTTTTATGGACAACAATGGAAAGCTGAACACGTCTGCGATAGAAATAAGTAAGAGACGGTTAGATTATTGGTGGCAGAAAAGTAGAGATAAAGTACAAAAATAAATAATGGGGAAAAAGTTACACCATCTCCCGCTAAAGGGGACCATGAGGCGATGCGAAGCCGGTGCACTTGCACGATCGCGTTCCGTTGGCGTTCGTTGGGCATGCTACCGACCTCGCGTCGTGGAACGCGAAGAGGGACGCTACGCGCGTCGTATCTTCCATCTAGCCTGGCCGTTAATTCTCACAGGGCGAGCGGGGAACGCGGTCGACAGGCGGGCGAGAGGGCGACAGCGTAGAAGAGGAGAGAGAAGGGGACGGGACGCGCGTGCGCTCGAGCTCATCGCGGCGTTGCGCAGGAGAGAATTTCGGCATGTCTAGCCCGCGTTTCAGAGGAGGAGTGGAAAAGGGGAGGGGAGAGGGGAATGGGAAGGGGGAGGGGAGAGGGAAAGTGGAGAGGTGAAGAGGAGAGGCAAAGTGGAGAGGAAAGTGGAGAGGGGATGGGGAGAGGGTGAGTGGAGAGGAGGTGTGTGGAGAGGGTATGCGCATGCGCAGTAAGGGTGGTCACGCCGCACACCACCACCACCACCGGATTGAGCTCCGCCTTAAGATACTTCGCATCTAAAATAAGGTCATTCTGCCTTAAGAGGCAGAGAGATGGACCGTGAATTTATATTTTTTTGGTATAATAACATAGATTTAAGCAATGTAGATAAGGTATTAGGCCAACATGAAACAAGGAAGTTTTTTTTTCTTCGAGCCTGGTGGCAGACATGTCACCGCCCCGTTATAAAGGAAACGCTCATAGCAGAGCTGTATATTCCTTCGGAGAGTTCGGCGGAGGGGCGGAGCCAACAACCATCCAAATTTAGCGGCGGCGCGGCGCTGTCCGCCATTTTGTGCCGCGGCACTGTAAGCTCGCGTTGGCGTGCGCCCGCAACGCTCCGTCTCTGGCGAACCCTTTCTTCAGCGACCGCGCTGCAAGCCCCCATTGCGACGTCCGTGCAGGTCCACGATGTTCCACGCAGCCGACACGTGCACGATCAGCAGCAAAGACACACCAGGTCGGTCACAGAGGAAGCATAAATGCCGACAGCGACGTCACGGGTACAGCATCACGAGAAACCTCGGCACGAAATGGCGTCGGCGGCGCGGAAGCGCGCTGTTGCCAGACTGGCGGCGAGATCAAAAGAGCGCCGAACTCTCCCAAAGGGAATATACGGCTCTGGCTCATAGCATCCATCCATCCATCCCCTATTTACAAAGTGTCCTTCAATTTCTTTTTTTATTTAGCTGTCTTCTTCCCACTTGAATTCTACTCGATAAAAGCAGTTATTTTTGTTAGTCAGGGTGTGCGCGCTTTACGTCGACGTAGACTTAGTGTTTTTTGACCATGTTGCTAAAACATTCCCGTACAACAGTTATCGTGTTCTATAAAACTAAGTTCCCGGCATCTTTCTTGTAAGCACAGTTGAGGGTATACTCACATCATACTTCGGAACCGAGGCTACGCTCTCGAACGTCAGCGTTTTGAAGTATACCACCACCTGCGCTAGGAATCTGCAAGCAAACACAAAGCCGACCTAACGCAGATGATCGTCTATTCTCAGTGAAAAAAAGGAATCGGTCATAAACAAGAAGCTGTACGCGATTTTATGTGCATACACACGTCACAGAATTAAGGGTAAAAACGAAAACAGAGAAAATCATAAATCGTAGCTGAACTGAATAAATAAATATAACGCCCGAATAACCAGTACTAAACAAAATAATATTTGATTTGGTATAATAATAATATCTGGGGTTTAACGTCCCAAAACCACGATATGATTATGAGAGACGTCGTAGTGGAGGGCTCCGGAAATTTCGACCACCTGGGGTTCTTTAACGTGCACCTAAATCTAAGTACACGGGCCTCAAACATTTTCGCCTCCATCGAAAATGCAGCCGCCGCGGCCGGGATTCGATCCCGCGACCTTCGGGCCAGCAGTCGAGCGCCATAATCACTAGACCACCGTGGCGGGGCGTTAATCTGGTATGTCAGCTGGACAAAACGTTCACAATTATTTTTACACCACTTTCCACTACAGGCGGAAATTTGTGGGCCGGTCTTTTTTTAACCAGTGTGTGTTCACACGTTTGGAGCCACGTAAATTCTTTGGAAGGACCAACCCTTTTGTGCACCCCGTGTGCAGAATGATGTAATTATACGTGAGATAATCTGACAAAGAATAGTTTCTATTGTGATAGCAATTATATGGACATTCCAGGCGCATTTTTGCCATCGCCGTCGCCGTGAAGTTCCGTATAAAGTCTAAGAGCGATAGCATCTACCCAGGGGTCCTATGTTCTATGCGTGAGTGGAAGCCTGCGAGGGCAGCCGATCGACGGTTGGGGCTCAAACGGAGAAAACGCGCCGGCCGTTTTCCGTAGCTCGAAAGGCCCATAAGGAGGGGTGAGGGGGCTGCGTGGCTGGCTTTTTAAGACAGGGTGCGTGCGCATCCTGTCTCAAAAAGAATTAGCAGATGGCTCATACCTTTGTATGTTGAGTGGTTGCAGCAAAAATGAGACACACTGACGAAGGAAAGAAACCCGAAGCAGTGTCTTCGTGTTTCTTTCCTTCGTACGTGCGTCCAATTTTTGCTGCAATCATTAAACATGCAGGATCACCAACTAGCCCAGATGCACACCATACCTCTGTACGTGCGGTGTTCTAACCACTCAGTTTGGTTGAAATGGTAGACAGCACGAAGGTCGCTTTGCTCACTGCAGCGCCAGCGCTTCCTTACGCCAGCATTTCGTTAAGTTACGCCAGGTCGGGCCCTGCCACGGTGGTGTAGTGGTTATGGCGCTCGACTGCTGACCCGAAGGTCGCGGGATCGAATCCCGGCCGCGGCGGCTGCATTTTCGATGGAGGCGAAAATGTTTGAGCCCCGTGTACTTAGATTTAGGTGCACGTTAAAGAACCCCAGGTGGTCGAAATTTCCGGAGCCCTCCACTCCGGCGTCTAACCAGATTGTTGTTTTGGGACGTTAAACCCCAGATATTATTATTATTACGCCAGGTCGCATGCTAGAGTAGTTAGCTGCTAGCCTTCGTATAA
Organism: Rhipicephalus sanguineus; assembly: GCF_013339695.2. NCBI lineage: Eukaryota > Metazoa > Arthropoda > Arachnida > Ixodida > Ixodidae > Rhipicephalus > Rhipicephalus sanguineus. The sequence goes on along the minus strand of NC_051177.1, from coordinate 69,794,261 downwards.
GATTCTGATTTGTTGCTATTGCACTCATTGCTTTGTCACTGTGACGAAGCTGTTACTATTTTTTTATTATTATTGCTAGCCAGCACCTGACGTTAGGGTAACACTTTCTTCAGTCTAAGCGTTTGGCTCCGACTTAGGTTCTGAGGAGTGGCTCACAAAATCAAGATATTTGGTTAGAACAGACTTGAACTGACTAGATTGCTCTACAGAAGAACAAATGGCTGATTAGATTACTCTATAGAAGAACAAATGGCTGACTAGATTACACTGCAGAAGAACAAATGGCTGTGACTTAAGTATTTCCCAAGTATGCTCTAAATGTTTGCTATTTATGGTCCTTCCGCTTGCTCGGCTTTTAGTAGGCGCTGCAATGATCGATCGTCATGAAAGGCTCTCTTTCGTTGCTGTATTTACTTTCGTGGCTGTTTAAAGGAATGCCTTGTAAAGCGCTATTCTTTCCATCAAACATTTCTTTTTGTTTCTGTAAGGTTCATGCTTTATTTTCCAGACTACGCAGCATTTCTACTTCTGCTGCAGTGATGGCTCTGCGCGCGCTTTGATTGATGAGCATGGCAGAAGCAAGGTGCGCTGTATTGTGTGGCCTTCATACATATGTTGTAATTGCTTTTAAGGTGCGAGAAAATACAACCACAAGAAAGGGCATTGGTCCTTTCTTGTGGTTGTGGCATTTCCGCTCTTTCCCTTTCGATTTCTTTCTTTTTCGCTATGCCATGGTCAAACCAAGTGACTTATTTCCCTCCCCCCCCCCCTTTCTTCTTTTTTTTTTGAATTTGAGAAGGTTCAGAAAAAAAGGGCTCAATGCACGCTGAGCGCGCGCATTTATGCACCCTAGTAGAACACAAAAATATGGGACACACGTACACGCACGCACGCACACGCACACAAATGAACCGAGTTACCAGCAGCATATTTAGAAGTGAAAAGGATCTGGAAAAGTGAGGTGTTTGTATGGGCAATTAATTGTACGCACTAATAACGACAATGTGCGCAGACAAAAAAAAAACTCACCGTTTCGGTATAGTAGTTTGGTTGCTGTGAAAGTCCTGCAAACGTAGTAAACTTCAAAATGACATGGCTGGAGCACCCAATTGCACAAGCACAGAACACCTCGCAAGGCGTATGAAGCCTGGTGTAATTCTGAAAGCGTCAAATACTTCGAACCAGGGCCACCCGTGTTTTCACAAGAGTTCTTGCGCTAGAGTTGTTCGCGAGAGCAAATTCAAGCCAATCCTGATGTTTCACGTATCATCAGCTCGGGCGGTCACCCAATAGCAGGCACGTACCACTGATGAACGAGAAGCATTGCGAATTTGTGTCAGAAAAGTATTCACTTTTTTGATGAATCAGAGAGTTTTCTACAATATTCACTAGAGGGAACTGCGGCGCTGCGATCGTTCAGCCAGCATGGTAATCATGGGTAGTGCCTAATCTTCGTGCTTCCGGCTTCGAACGCACTTGTGGCATTGTTATTGTTGTGTTTTAATTGACTTTTGTTTCGGATAAGAGAATTGCTCCTTGTAAACCGCGTGAGCTGATTTGAATTAGTGAGCCTAAAAGGGTCAAAGTGGTGAAGTGGAGTTGCTGAACGTTTTAATAATTACCAGTTTTAAAAGTCAAAAGCCGCACGGAGCCGAAAGAACGAAACTTAGACAAATCCATATGCTAGCCAACATTCCGATATTGGCTGAAGCGGCGTGCGTTTTAGTGCGTTGCAGCTACCGTAGACCCTAGTGCCAGATTTGCCTTCAGTGTTTTATTACGAAACTCTATGGGTTAAACGGCACGTGCTGGTACTAACAAACCTAGCGCAAGAATGTTTCGTTGAGATAGGCCTAGATGACGCTACCTCGCTGAAAAATCGTGCCACGAGCTTATGTCACACACGCGATAGGGTTAGTCTTTTGACATATTTACCTGAGGCATGGCGGCGAAGGACAGTTCCTTGTAGTGGTCGACATCACTGCGTGGGAAAATGAAGGCATATATGGGTTAGTTCTGGATCTGTTCATCGAAACTCGGCACTGAAAAAGTGACCAGTAAGCTTTAAGTGGGTCCTGAATCAATCTTCCAAGTAATCGTCGAATGGCCCCAGCGTCGGAGTTTATTGCCTCATGTATCGATTGCCGCAAAAAAAAAAATTTCTCGAATCCGTCAAGATCGAGCGGAGTTACAGGGATTTGTCGCACGATTTTTCTCTCTTCTCTCGTCGCAACGAGTGCGCCGGAAGTTGCAAAGGGAGGGATGACACGGCGGAAAGATACCTCAGCGCACGCCATGACCTTGAGCACGCGTGCCCTCTCGTTTTGATTCCTGTGCGCGCCAGTGTGGCTACTCTCCACTGTTAGCAGACTTTGGGGTGCGAAGCCGGCAGGTGGCGGCACCCCGTGGCACGAAGCGCATCTGATCCAAACGCCACTCTTGATTTATGTCGGTTATTTGCCAATAGCTCGCTACGTTGCTCGACGTCAAACAGCAGGCGCCGGCAGCTCCGAAGAGACTGATCACAGGCATCTGTATGAAAAGAGGGGCGCCTGAGAAAATAGCAACTTCGCGCTCCGTTTCTATAGTGACGTAACTTCTTTCCCCCTTGCCATCTCTCCCGGTGTAGCTTACGGCGCACTCGTCGGGACGAGAGCGGAGAGAAAAGCGCTTAAAGTGTGAGACAAAATCTTTGTAACTCCGCTCGTTCTTGACGGAGAAGGAGAATTTTTTTTTGTGGCAATCAATTCGTGAGGCAATAACTTCTTATACTGAGGTAATTCAATGATTACTCGGAAAAGTGGTTCAGGAACTCTTTAAGCCGTGGAATCCTTACTATGCAAAAATAAAATACCCGGAGAAAAAAATTGGTTTTCGTCATTGGCAACAACTTTATTAATATTCATCAATCAATCTGCAATTTTATTCAATCATTCGTTAAATGTGATCCGTTCACTTATTTGTCAGACAATCAGCGCCCTTGTATTCACCAGCCATTTTGTCGGTTTCGCAAAAAAAAAAAAAAATTATAACAGGCCAGGCGGACTCGCAAGCCAAAACTATGATGACATAAAATATTCCATCAGAGTGAGAAAGGCCAGAACAGGCAGGAATTTACAGGGACCATCGGAGTACTCGTACGATGCAATGAGAGGAGCTTTTGCTGCTTGTACGTTTAGTCAAATGACTCAGGAACTTTATTCGTGAATATGTTGTTTCTCTTTCATATTGTAACTCTGCGACGCCGTCACGCAGCTGCATCAACATACTTGGAATCACCGGATGTTCAAACCGGATGTTTCATGCCAACGGGCCTTGGCTTTCTAAAACTAGTTGCTACAGAATGAACCCCTAGATACTCACATGCAGGACCGGAAACAGCGGCAGTATCGTTGCACATACGGCAGGTCCATGATAGCACGAACTTGACGGATGCAATCCCGGTGTTTGTCTGCGTTAAAATAAATCCGATAGATTTGCCCGATTGGGTGACTATTTCGAAGAGTGGCATACCATTCGACTGAACGAGAACGTGGTGGAAAATAAGCTTTCATACATGGAGTTCCCGAGACGTCTATCCTGAGCTATTACGTGATCTCAGCAAGGTTGGCGTTTAGACGAGCTTCTACTAGAGAATTGACGCGCAGTGTCCACATATGCGGACTCGACGTGTTTTTGCCAGTTCTTCGGACCAACGGCCAAGAAATACCTAGATACATTGCGCAGAGGATGAATTGAACCTTCTGCGTAGTCAGTGTTTCACGACTTAACCTGAATGTGCTGCGTTTGTCTGTAGCCGATCACTTTGGTAAAGGCACTACGATGTTCGACAGCTATATAGTTCGATGTGCCGCGTTCCGGGACCAATGTCAAAACTATTATTTTTCTTTGCTCGAAATGAATACAAACCAGAAACAAGTTTCTCATGCACTTTGAGCATAATATTTTATTCTTCTTATGTAAAAATGCAACGTGACTGCCTGCAGAATAATTAAATATCTCCTTACACGACAATTACGATTAATTACTGAAACTCTTACAAAACAGCATATTGCTTCATTTTCTTTCTAGGAATGTAATATCGAGTGTCTCAGAATGTTGTGCGAATCTGACACATTTGCAGACAGTGCAACCTAATTCGCGCCTGAAAGGGATATATATATATATATATATATATATATATATATATATATATATATATATATATATATATATATATATACAAGCTTACTCAAAAAAGAGAGGTGACCTCATTTTCAGGTATGGCCAATTTTCCGCTAGTCAAGTGTCATCCCAAGCGACTATGAACTATAGGTTCTGCCGAGCACCTGGCCGGAAGCGTGCTTGTATCTATTTTGCCGGTATGACGCCCATCGGCCGCAATTCGCTGCTCCACACAGCAACGCCGGATGCTCGACTGTTTCGCCAATGGCACGGCTAGTTAACGTGCACCCAGATACCTTCAGAGATCTTTGCGGGACCACCTGTCGAGATGAACACCACAGAGCACCGGGTCGGTGCACTCCTCTACCCTTTAGGAAAAACCAGTATAGGTACCCGGTCGGTACCAGGAATCGAACCCGGTAACCCCCCCCCCCCCCTTTTTTGGAAGCGTCCACCATTTCGTATATATGCATATATATCAATACATCAAATTTTGAAACAATGTAAAACGATAGCGTCCTCAAAATAAAATAATCCCACACAGTATGGCATCATCATCCATCTTCCCTCCCCTCCCCAGACGCTACGTCAGCCGCGGTGGTACAGTCATAGGTCGGCAAACTCACTTAGACTCACTCCGACTCAGATCGAGCTGTGAGTCGGAGTCGGAATGAGTTCGGGTGAGTAATATTTTGGTGAGTTTGAGTCCGAGTGAGTCCGGTTGTGAAAAATTTCAGTGAGTCTGAGTCCGAGTGAGTCCGGTTGTGAAAAATTTCAGTGAGTCTGAGTCCGAGTGAGCCCAGTTGAGGAAAATTTCAGTGAGTCTGAGTCAGAATGAGTCCTAAGCGCACAATATATTTCTTGAGTGAGTCTGAGTGAACTCTGCATTTTTTGCCGACCTATGGTTCTATCCGAACAACTTCAGCATTAATATCAGCCTTATGTCGACTCGCACATATTTCAAAGCACTAGTGTTCATACGCCAGCTCAATATCATTATTTATCAGAGGCGTAAGTTACGGAAGGGCAGGGGGGGGGGGGGAAGCAGGTGACACCCCCCGCAAGCTCTTTCACAGGTAGTTCTTGATAAAAATGTCTCGTGTGAGTAATCTATTTCAATAAAAATGTCCTTACTGGATTGCAAGCACTGATAACTTATATTTGGAGGTACGCGATTAAAAGGCGCCAAGTAGAGCACCATTTATGCGAGATATTGGCGTTGACACCATGGTTAAAAAAGCTAATTATGTGCTAACGGACTCATGAGTCGACTCTCTCAGACTCAGATAGAACCGTGAGTCTGAGTGTTAGTGAGTCTGAGTGAGTAATATTTTGGTGAGTTTGAGTCCGAGTGAGTCCGGCTGAGAAAAATTTTAGTGAATCTGAGTCCGAGTGAGTCCAGTTGAGGAACATTTTGCTGAGTCCGAGTCCGAGTGAGCCTTAAGGGCAAAATATATTCCATGAGTGAGTCTGAGTGAGCACGTCTTTTTTTGCCGACCTATGGGTACAGTGGTTGCGGTGCTCGGCTGCTGACCCGAAGGTCGCGGGTTCGATCCCGGCCACGACGGTCGCATTTCGGCGGAGGCGAAATGCTACAGGCCCGTGTACTGTGCGATGTCAGTGCACGATAAAGAACACCAGATGGTCAAAATTTCCGGAGGCCTCCGCTACGGCGTGCCTCATATTCATATCGTGGTCTTGGCACGTAAAACCATAGGCACGCGCAGGGTTCCCCTTCAGGGGGGGGGGGAGGCGGGCGAAGGTAAAGTCCCTCTATCTTATCGAAGGTAAAGTCCCTCTGTCTAAAATATAGGGACCTTAGGCGAAGGTTCATTGCAGCGCCCCCCCCCCTCCCTGTTAAGTCAATGTATGGGGCAGACTTCGCGCCCCCCTTCCTCTTATGTGACTAGGGGGGGCGCCCCCCTGCCCCCGCCCATGCGCACGCCTGTGCGTAATATCGCAGATAATAATACACTATGCACAAAAGCTAGCGAACCTCCACAGACGGGCGTCTTCAGGCGGTCTTCTCGTGAAGAGAAGGGCAAATTTTGGGACTCGCACTTGCATTTGGACCGGATCATCTCTTGGTGGCATATTTTCAAACAGTCCTGCATTTAAAGAAAAAACAAAACACGAAACAAAAGTATGTGACAAGTGATAGAGGCATGCTGCATATGTTCGTGCGCAGCATTTAGGCATTAACTATTTTCTAGATAAACTATCGGAGCCTCCAAAGGTTTCAGGAAGCTCTCGTACACTGCAGACACGTTTACAACGAACTATCTCGAATGTAGGTCGCTAAAATCTACGATTTATAATCAAATCACACAGGATGAGGTTACGCTATGTTTACCACCGTCCGAAGCATTCCTCTCGAGCGCGTATGACATACATGAATGCCTCTTAACAAGGTTCAGGAGAAGACTAGTGGCTAGAAGAGGCGAGAAATCATTGAACAGATGTCGCTAGAGCCAACGTTTCGACAAGTGGCCTTGTCTTCTTCAAGCTGCTGCATTGAAGAAGACAATGCTACTTGTCGAAACGTTGGCTCTAGCCACACCCCCTGTTCAAGGACTACTCATCTCATGAATGCTTCTTTTATTTCTCAAGGCGACAGAAACAATCCGTTTTGTTCTAATGCACTTGCAAACATAAAAGGAAAAAAAAAAGCAATGTATGTATATAAAGAGAGGTTTACTTCATGTGGAACTAATGGCCGGCTAAAGGCATTCACCAAGCACTGTCTTTATGTTCAGTCATTACCAAGAGAGAGGGGGAAACATTGGAAGGCAAGGAGGTTAACCAGACGCACAGTCGGTTTGCTGCCCTGCTCTGTGGGAAGGGTAAAGGAGCGGAAAAAGAGACAAGAAAAGAGAGGGTGGACAGAATCACAAGCGCACTTTGGGGAGCACATCCAGTCTACAAGCGGTCGACATTAGGTATTTCAGTAGTTCTTTCGTTGCCTGCTGCTCCCTCGGCGCATATTTCCATGGCCCTAGAATCTTGTTTGCAGAAATTGGTCATTAGACTGTGCATTAGGCACAGCCTAATGGCATAGTCTAATTTTTTCTATGTAAGGATAACTTATGAATAACTTGAATCGAAAAGGGACTACATTTCTATGGACGTTAGGGAGAGTACGTATAAGTACATGAGATTTAGTGAATAGTGGGTACCTCGCGAGTGTACCGCGTGGTGTTCTGCAGGTAGTACTTAAGCCTGCTGGGCCAGGTGTCTCTGCAAGGAGGCTGATATGGCTCTGGAAGTGCCGTGCGCCTTCCCTGAAAGAGAGAGAGAGGAGAAAGGCAGGTTGACAGAGGCACATTCGGGTTGGCTATAGCCTAAGCGTGGGGAAAGGAAATACGAGAAAATGCGATAAGAAGCAAAAAAAATATCAGTCAAAACGAACAGAATCGCAGATGTGTGTTGAGTTATAGCGCCACTTTCACTCAATTGTTTGTGGGCTGAGACTCAGTGAAGTTAACTGAAAGTTATAGCATCGCACAAATTCACTGTTTTTAATGCTCAAGATCACATCATGCCCGCTGGATGTTACGAGATCTCAGGCTTACTTTGGGCCGGAATTCACCGGAGCTATAGTTGGTTCATAACTAACACTGATTTGAGCAGCGGAACTTCAAACGAGAGACAAAATAAAATTTCAGTTGTTAGTACAGCGACGTCCTTGTCCGTCTCCTGTTTGTCCTTCGTTTTAAGTTCCGCTGCTGAATCCAGTGTTGCTTTAGGAGTGACGCTTACTGAATTCGCGGTCTTTCTCTCTCCCTCTCTCTCTGTTTCACTCACGCTACTTTGTACCGCGCTCGTACTGATGAACTTTTGGATATCATTCGGTAGCATTGTACAACGATACTTTAATTTTTTGTGTGTATAGATAATATTGCCTACTTATCCGCGACACTTACGCCTGTTAAATGAACGCGGCTATTATGCACGGAGCGCAGTAATTGTGGGCCAGTTCGATCGTTCGTTTCGCATCGTCCTAGTGCGTAACCGAGCAAATGGTTAATAAAAATAATAATTGTTGGGGTTTTACGTCCCAAAACCACGATATGACTACGAGAGACGGCGTAGTAGAGGGCTCCGGAAATTTTGAACATCTGGTGTTCTCTAACGTGCACCTAAATATAAGTACCGGGGCCTCGAGCATTTTCGCCTATCGAAAATGCGGCCCGCCGCGGCCGGGATTTGATCTCGCGACCTTCAGGTCAGCAGTCGAGCACCATCACCACTGGACCACCGTGGCGGGTCTAGCGAATGGTTGGCACAATGGTGGATGAATGACAGCGAGAGCATGCATTCCTGCGTTCCGTTCCGCTCCGTTACGTTCCGCTCCGCTCGGTTCCGCTCCGTTCCGTTCCCCTCCATTTCGTTCCATTGCGCTCCGTTCTGCGCTCCGCAATTCACCAGGCTGCGGAACACAGAGCGCGGGTAGAGTTGTAGTACAGTTATAGTGGCTTGAATCTCCCCATGAGGAAGTATCGTAATTATCGTCGTAACTCGCCTCGCCATTCCATGCATGCAATAACAATATCTTGGAAACATATGACATCTAATCTACCTAAGTTTTAAGGTCAATACTTTGGTCAGAAAGCAATGTCTTCGTGTTCTGACACACCACGGGAAATTACGATCTTTCACACGAACGTTTCTTATGTATATCTGAATATTTCCGTTATGTGCCACTCTCTGTCACTGTTTGGGTTCATTATGCTGGGCGGCAGTAAAATGTCCGTTGGGCATTCTACTAGAAGGTGCATATCCACCATAACGCAAGGTACATGGCAGTAGTCTATAGCTCCCTGGCGGTAGAACTTAACGTGGCTACAGTGTGACAGAAAGAAACGATGTCGTTAACCCACGGACACGTGACGCCAGTATCTGCATCCTCTATGACGGCCGGAAACGACAGAGATGGAAGGAAGCCGTGAAAAGAATGAAGCAAGCTATGTCATCAATATAAAAGCGAGCGCGGTTTCCGGGAAATGTATGCATGGGAACGTGAACGCGGAAGAAACAATGGAATGCCTTCGCTTATCTTGCCATTGCAGTGAGGCGGGGTCGCTGTACCGTCCTCTTTATGACGGTATGCTGCGTACGTATACGCGGTCTTGGTAGGTGAGGAGGCGTATGTGGATGGCGTGCGTTATGGGGGATTCTTCTCGCATTTGTTTCTTTTCTTACCTTCCCGCATCAAGAATCATGTTCTTGTTCCCCAAAGCCATTTATTGGCTCTTATTCATTGACACAAAGAACTGCATGCCATTTCTAAACAAAAAGTCATGATATTTTCCTGGAAAGAAGTAAGGAAATAGCTTTTTTTTTTCATTGCTTTACCCCAGAGAACAATTGCACAGAGGATAAATTGTGCTTCCTTGGCATGATGACCAAAAGCAGGGCATTGGCTTTGTTCATAGACCAATAAACACGTTATGTTTGTTATGTACGTGAGGTATATTCCCACACGCTTTTATTTCTTTTTGCGTGCAGGACCACGAATAAAAAGAGTTTGTTAAATTGCAGTTCATAGATATATTTAATCTAAAACTTCTTTGATATGACTCCAAAACTGCACGCAATTTATGCTTATATATTACATATGGGAATAGCCTCCCTCAAAACAAAATACTTGATTATAACAGGACGAACTAGTTTCGAGGTGGCGAGGCCTTTTCTCTGATATATCAGAGATGCATCATTTAATGTTATCTTGAAATTTGTCGCCTGCTAGAAGCGATAAGGGCTCGCACTATCTTTAAAAGTTGACAAATTAAATAAAAAAGAACTACGTTATGAAGCTCAAGAGGAAAACAATAACTTCAGTTCGAAAATTACAGCGCTGCTTTGAAATAACGACAACGTAGTTTTCTCTAAGAACAGTTTTTCGTCAATGGAGAAAAATGATTCCAAATTACGGCGTGCAGCGCAATAAAGAGATCAAGAACAAGGTATCTAAGTTGTGAATGCACCGCGTGATTACTCGCTGTTAGTGTGACGAACACATCGCAAATGTCACGGCGATGGCCTAATTTAACATCCCGCGTAACAAAAAAAAAGAAAAAAAAAGAGAAAAATGGGCCGCATATTTAGAAAAACTCTGACGCTAAAAAAAAACAATAAAGGCAGCATCGCACTCGTGTTGCCGAACCTGAAGGAAGTGCGGAACTGGGCGGCCTTCTTTGCTTCTCTTTAGCTTTCTCTTTCCTTGTTCTCTCTCTCTCGTTCTTTTTCTCCCTTCTTTCTGTTTATTGATGTCTTTTCAGCCTGTTTATTTATATTTATTTATTTCTCTCTCTCTTCATCTTTCTTTTTAGCTTTTTCTCTCTTTCTGCCGTTCTTTCTCATTCTTTCTATGCTATTCTTTAATCTCTTCCCCCCTCCTTTTCCTCACTTCCCTTTATCAGCCTACGGCTAAGGCTATGCTACGGTCTGCTAGCGTGCCTGAATAGCCCAGTGGTTAAGAAGCTCGGCTTCGGATCGTAGGTACGCGGTATCGAATCCCGACTCGCCGAGAAGTTTTCTTCGCCGAAGAATGTATTTATTTATTTTTCTTTCTTTCTCTCTCCCTCTACTCGTTCTCTCACCCATCAGAGCTATTGCATCTCACGCCGGACAAATCGGAGCCCGTGTTCTGGGAGCGAAGCAAAAGAGGAAGAAGGGCACGGAGATAGCGCGTGCCAATTCATGCTGATGATCATTTCCATACACGGTCACGGACCAATGCTCGGCTTAAACAGCCCCAATGTTGAAATATTCGTAAGGAAACATTTCAGCCCCTCCGGATGCTGGGCATATCACTACCGACGCCCTCCTATCAATTGCACAAAGCACTTTCTAACGTAAAGTTTTGTGCATTCGACCCAGGAAGGCTGTTTTGCCCATGAGGGTGCGCCAGTATGCCACTCGGCATGTATCCAGGCGACAGTCCTATGCGCAGGTGTAATTGAGATGTAAGACAACTGAGAATGATGAATTGGCAAATCAATACGAACTTTTATCTCGTTCGGCATGCGCCGGCACGTACCTGTATCAGGCCGACGTACGTGATGTAACCAGGCTGTGCGAAGACGGAGTCGGCGCACGGGTCCGCTCTGAAGCCGCGTCCGTGCACCATGACCAAGAAACCCATCGCAGTGCTGGTCGGCAGATACTCTTGTGGCTGTACGTCGAGCGTTAGTGTCAGGCCTGTGTCAACGTAGACGATTTGCCTCCCTTTGCGACAATTCATGGTCTCATGCAAAAAAAAAAAAAAAACAACACTCCGTAATAGTTAACATGCCACACAACGTGTTGGGGGAGCAGCTTACAAGCTGCAAATTGAGAAGGTAGGTTGAATAGCGTGCCTTCTGTGTCCACATGCAGTTTCCCGCGGGGTATGCTTGGGTAGTCAGCAAGCATCTTCATCTTCATGCTCTACATGCAGTCAGAACTGACTGATCTTGAGTTGGCGCAGTGTAGAGTAAATATATTGGTGCTGGGCACAACTAGTTCGCAATATGTATTTCGAATGGACCAAGAACTATGCAAAAGCTACCGGAATAGTATTCACATTTCTTTTGGGCCTGCATTCAAAAAACTTATTTTTGTAAGTGCTCTTTAGTAGTTGCTGCTCGTCTTCACTGAAACAATATGTAACATCAGTCCTCACATGAATTTCCTCCTACGAATTTTTTTAGCTGAATAACTCCACGCAAATAGGACTCCAGATTAAAAGTAGCCGGCGGCGCTGCTTCAAACTCAACTTTCTTACAGTGACGATACCATTTTACGATTTCATATACATGGCGATATTCAAACCTTTCAGCATAAGACAAAACAGGTGTGCCGTCTGACTTCTCGTATGTGTCGGTAATTTGCGTCACTACTGAAATAGTCGTTCGCCTTTTGTTTATTAGGTTTGCCAATCGCTATCCTTAAAGTGACTGTAGCTACGCACTGAAACGTATGTGCTCGTTCTGTAGCCATCCTGTGAAACTGAGCCATGCGACTACCTCGCCGATCACCGAGATATTCAGCTGCGAAACATAGACTTATCTGCATGTTGTTGCAGCTCTAAGCTGAACGTAATTTTGTGTTCACCGTTGCTCCCTTGTCAGCGGGATATGCATGTGCGTCTGTGTCTCGATGTGTACTCTACGACGGGAAAATAGCCTCACTTTTTTCTTCATACAAGCGCGACGTTATCCGTGGCCTCTTCGCATGTTGCATAACACCGCAATTTGGCAGCGTAATAGCGATGTCTAAGCCAAACATGATGTATGCATGTATACATGTTCTTATTTTTTGCTTTATTTCCTCTTAACTGACCAATGCATACTTTGCTGAATATTGTCTTGAACCGGCCACTAGGAACTTGAGGCTATCATCCCAAATTATCCTTTTATATGCAATTTTTATTCATGAAAATAAATTTTAATTGATTGATTGATTGATTGATTGATTGATTGATTGATTGATTGATTGATTGATTGATTGATTGATTGATTGATTGATTGATTGATTGATTGATTGATTGATTGATTGATTGATTGATTCCTCTCAGCTCAGCCAGCCTAACAACCATGACAGTTTCGAGTAAGCCCCCGCACCGTGTTCCGGCACCTGAGAAGCGAGCATCAATTCCGGAAGGTCTTCGACAGGGGCGTAGCCAAGGGGGGGGGGGGGTTGGGGGGTTCAAACCTTCCCCGAAATTCTTCAGCTTTGCTTGCACATATATACACCCCCACATACAAATGCAGGCATGAACATACATAAAGTATCATTGAACCCCCACCCCCCGAAAAAAATTTCTGGCTACGCCCCTGGTCTTCGATAAATCTATTTATATCCTGAGTAACTTGGAGCATGATCGTATGGCACCCATTTCGCTGTAGCAAACAGCTTAGTTGTTCGTCACTCTCACCGGCATTCGGCGCCGAGATGGTGTGGTAGTTGAAGATGGAGGCGTTGTGTTGTTCCTGCCCATGCCAGTTGAGGCAGAAGCAGTTGCCGTACCGGGAGTCCAGGCGCCTCTGAAATGACCTATATGACCAGTTAAAACAAGACAAAGCAATTGTTTCCTAATCCAGCTAAATGACAACGCCAAGCTTCAAGACAACAGAGTAAAGAAATGTGTACAGTCAGCATCAAAAGTTTTGAGTCCACGAGGAACGATAAAAACCTCACTATTTCCGCTGCTTCGGCAGGCGGCCTTTAATTTAGACTTACCACCTGTTCTAAAACACGCAAACATGTGCTGGGCAGTTCGACGGAATACAGCCACAAATTACTAGGAAATTCAAACTTTTCTCACGCCTAGTGGTCTCTAAACTTCTGTAGCCGACTGTACTTTGCATGATAAACTTAGGTGCGCTAGAAATAAGCGAATGTTCTATAAAGCTAGGTTATTACATACCACCGGGAGGACAACAATGCAAGACATGACAGCTAAGAAAGTCGTTTCGCATGTCCATTAATTCCGTATGATCGTATTTGGATAACGTATGAAGTCCGCGTGTTTTCATATACATGAAATTCTATACCGAGGGGTATATAAGCCCCCTTATTCTCCTAGTAAACCTATTGACGGTGAACGCTGGGCGTTCGTTAGACACACTATATTTAATTCTTAAACAGATGTGTACTCCTTTTTTCTCGTTATTGGCACGTGTACAAAACAAGCTGGACTCCACTATTGTGAAAAGCCAAACACTGCCTATACTTATACCAATATACAACTTTTATTTATTTATTTATTTATTTATTTATTTATTTATTTATTTATTTATTTATTTATTTATTTATTTATTTATTTATACTGTCAGCTTTTTATGTTAGATAAGGCCTCAGTGCTTGACAGTCAAACAATAACTAACCCGAGGCCCAGATGTACGACTCGATACAGTAGTACGAACCAAAAAAGAAACAGCTGTCACACTCAATCTCACTTCGAGAACCTATATTAGGTGTTATGAAAGCACTTGCACTTGTGGACGAGCAAGAACAATGAGAACAAATATCAATGCGCATCCATCGATCAAGTGAGTGAACAGGTGTTCATGAACAAGCAGCCGGCAATACAATGGAAAAGAAAACATTAACGTGTCGTTCTCGAGATTTCACGCCAGGAAACGATGCGACAAGTAAATCTTATATTACACGGGGTCAGTGAGGGCACTTAAACATGTGTCAGCATATAAACTATTGCCCGAAATTTTGCCGCAATTTAGGACAGACAAATGTTCTTAAAAAAATTTTTGTCAGATCCCACGTACCGTGGGAATCGATGTTACGCGAAGCATGCGCAGGAAGGTGACTGTGGCGTAATTTTTCACATTGAGCGAAACGTTACGGAATGACGCTAGAGAAATATGGAAGTGGTATACGCACACTCATCTGATGAAGAGTCGCATATCAAATATATAACCAGTTGTTTACAGTTGCGTAACGATGGCAACAGCAACATGGGTGTTACCAACACCTGACGCGTTAAGCTGATATGTAGTTTAGAAGAGCTTCCTAGTACCTTCATGATATGTAGTGCTTATATTCTTCATTACTGAATAGCGCGAATCCGAACAGGACAAAGAAGGAACACAGCTGCACAGGACAGGCGTTACTGGCAACTAAGCTGCATAAAGTTTCCCTAGATATATACACCGTCGAATGGCACGCGCAGGCGCACTGCACGTACGTTACAGTCACAGTTACAGTTGTTATGCTTATACTTGTCCGTTATGACGGAGAACGCACGCACGTTTCACGAACCCGTGTGTATGTGTAGAAGGGTTTCTTGACAGTTCTTGGACAAGGTCGTCATCACCATGACCAGTGAGCACCACCAGCTGGACCGGGCTTGTTATTCGGATCCATTCGTGATCGCGGCTATGAGGAGTCTATGAGGAGTCTACACCACCGCGGCTATGACGTCCGCCGCGGTAGTGTAGCGGTTAAGGTGCTCCGCTGCAGACCCGAAGGTCGCGGGTTCGATCCCGGCCGCGGCGGTCGCATTTCGGTGAAGGCAAAATGCTAGATGCCCATGTTCTGTGCGATCTCGGTACACGTTAAAGAATACCCAATGGTCAAAATTTCCGGAACTCTTCGCTACGGCGTCTCTTATATCATATCGTGGTTCTCGGAAATAAAACCCCAAAGTTATGATTATCGCTTTCCTTGCGTGTCAAAGTGTGTGTTCGTGGTTACTGTGTTGGTTGAGACTGTATCACCTGTGGCACATACCCGCATAACATTAACTCTGGTTTACGGGTATATGCCACACGTGACTGAGAGAAAGGGTTTCATGACGTACGCGACAGGTGTTTTGCGTTATTCATGTCATGGCCAGTGAATCGTGTTCGTCATACACTGATCCCCAGCTATGCCAATTTTGGTATATTACAAGTTATGGAGACTACCAGGAGAGCGCCCAGACGTAGGCGCATAGATAGATAGATAGATAGATAGATAGATAGATAGATAGATAGATAGATAGATAGATAGATAGAAACGGCCCAAGTGCCTGAGGTTCGCTAAGAAATGATTCGCATTTAAAAAACATGGTAAACACGACAAGGTGTAACTTTAGAAACAGTTTGGTAGCTATACGACATAGCGGAACAAAGTATGGTGAAAAATAACTCGCACATCGTATTTCTAACCTCCTAAACGGCTATACCTTAGCCACAGACCTCCCAAATTCTGGAATTCCCAAGCAAACATTTAAGGAAACGATAAGGTAATTATTACTATCAGGAGACTAAAACTGAAGTTAAGCTATCAGAAGTATTCTCTCGCTTTTTTCTTTTTCTTCCGCAAGTGGTTTGCAAGATTTATAACGTTGTTTCTGGTCGCCTGTCATTCATTTTTATTTCTCATGAACTATATATGTGCAATCCTTCGTATCTACTAGGCTTCTACTTTTTAAGTGCTTAGCAAGCGCTTAGCACGTGCTTAGCAAACTGTGTAACGTTTTCGTCGTCGTCGTCGTCATCATCATCATCGTCGTTGTTGTTGTTGTTGTTGTTGTTGTTGTTGTTGTTGTTCTCTTTAATTTTCGTGTGTTAAGCATTACATTTGTCAAAAATAAATGTACTGATTGATTTTCATGTGTGCTTTTACGTTTTGTAAATGTCGTCATACTGCCGCTGTTGCTGCTGTATGGGTGGCGCGGCCCAGTCAGCCGTGTTCCCTGGGACAATTTCAGTATTGTAATAAATAAATAAATAAATAAATAAATAAATAAATAAATAAATAAATAAATAAATAAATAAATAAATAAAGAAAGAAAGAAAGAAAGAAAGAAAGAAAGAAAGAAAGAAAGAAAGAAAGAAAGAAAGAAAGAAAGAAAGAAAGAAAGAAATGTTAGGTCTGGCTGAAGTTCGTTCCTAACCGCGATAATTCAAATCAAGGTAGTCATGCACACGCATCAAGCCCACATTCAAAGGAAGATATCAGAGACGAAATGACGCCGCACCCATTCGAGAAAACTTACAGCACGTAAATGATAAAATGATAAAAAATGATAAAGGCATTTACCAGATTGTGCGCCGCTGAATGGGATGACTTCGGTAACGATCTGCCCGAGTTACAATTTGCTGTACAACTTACCGTGTCTATAGTTTGAACTTATACTACGAAACCTTTGTTGACGCTTATAGTCCATTATCACTTCGTTGTTTTAACTTCCCTTTATCATGTATTTGCTTTATTATATCATGCTAATGGGCTTTTTAGGAGCGAAGCTCCTTATAGCATCACCTGGTCGGTCGTCGCTCCATCCGGCGTGTCCCCACCGTCGCGTCTCCCGTATCATTCAATAGATGGCGCTGTCCCATAGAGATGTGTGCAATGTGTGCAAAAAAAAAGAAAAAAAAGCAGCGGCACCCTGCACGCTAGATGGCGTGCAGTAATCAAAGCGGCGTATCGCTTTGATTACTGCTGGGCGAAACAATTGAACATTTCACGGTGTAACCATGATTGCTTCAGGAGCTTCGCCCAAGCTCTTCATCATTCACCCGTGGATATGCTGTAATTTTTTCTATGTTACTTGTCAATCCAGCTATTTCCTGCGGTCAGATTTTCACACATTGATATGTTATTTCTTGAGATTCCCTATTTACATTGTCTTTCTATTATTATGCCTCATGAGATTGACAGTACGAGTAAATATAAAAATATGAAAATCTTACACAGGAACGCCTCTATGTTTCCATACATCATATGATCAATATGAGTCTGGTCTTATATATCATTTTCCATATATATACGACGTGCCCCGTACGACGACACAAGACATCCCAGTGTTTGTGCGATTAATGCGCCAAAGCACAGCGCACAATTCAGAGTATCCAAGAAAAGCTTTGAGGATGTGGCTCGTCTAAAGCAAATATTTTAGCTACGACGTCAACCGCCATATAATAACATAAACCTTATATTTTGACATTTAACTTCATATTCCCTATTTTCAATTAAATATGCTTCATAAGTACCAATTCGATGCAACATTGCTTAGAAGTCTGGGCACAGTCACTGTACGTTCAAACAGATATATGGACACGATTCAATATATTTGTTGTAGGAAAAGTATCGCTCCCGCCCCTTCCACCACACCTGATCATCGGCAAAGCTCATAAACTTTAAATAACTTCTTAATTTTTAGGCATCTCAGCTTATCCGTTGCATTATTTTCGGCACTGATGTATCTAGCCGACTGATACTTCCATATACTTCCATAAAAGTGTTGTATGAGCACAATGATTTAGCCTGCGCAATCTAGGCCGCATTCGCGAACGCATATCTGAGAGTCAACATGTGTGCCCCAATATACCGGTGTTCTTTTCCTGATACAAAAAAACGCACGTGTTTGTGTGGCCGCGATAATTCAACGACTAAAACTGGGAGCGTAGGACAGACCGACGGTTGTGCGGCCTTTTTGCTGCTCTTGTGTAGCTTTATCAATTTCCACAGACGTCAGTAACGAGAGTCATCCTATAGCTGGTTTGAAGGAACTAAGGTCGGCAGTAACGAGCGACACACCATAACCACTGTTCAAGTGCAACCTACACAAGGCACACTGCAGTCGAGGTAAGTTCTATGCTACAGCCGGTGCTGCGGCATCGTTATCACTTCTTCAGAAATATTGCCGAATGTGTTTTATGGAACTTTATGGGTGTTTTGTTCGTGTCTTACGTTAATACACTGTAGGCTAGTTGGAGTATTATTAAGAAAGCCTGTTTTCAAGAGAATAGGAGCGATTAACCCTAGTGGAATGTTCGGTATGCCATTCCAATAATTCCATATGTTTCCTTACGGAATTCATGTTTTCCATACATTTTTCATATTGTCACGCGCGCTCCTTTTTGTATTTCTATGTAACAGGTCCATTACACGTATAGCCACTGCCTTTCGCAAACCACGCCCGAATGTCTGGGAAGCTTCGAAATTATTTTAGAATCTTCTGATGGGCTTGAGTGCGCAAACGCGAACAGTTGAGTTTATTCTGGAACTAGCTTGGCCACCAGCGATAAGGCTCGAATGTTCGATGTCATCTGTATAAATGCCGGCGCGCCTATCCGCAGATCAGAATATCGATGGCCGACGCTTTGGTCGCCGTTATCAGTGTACAGTTTGAATTGCTTGTAATTTGCTCCTTACATTTTCCGGGCACATTTTCGCCCATATAAAGAGTTTAGTCTCGAACACGCCGACTGCTGCCTTCGTCGTCAACGTCGTGACCCGGTGACAATATATTTGCCATATAATTCCGTAAGAATCTTGCGGAAACATATAAAGTTATTGGAATGGCATACCGAACATTTCAGTGTGTAAGCGCGCACATTACATAAAGTGGTATACAAACAACAACGAAGTTCACAGTAAGAGGGAGGCTTCAAGGGATAAGAAGTCGCCGATCAAAGCACTGGAGCTAGCGTTTCGACTAGTGGAATCGTCTCCGTCAGGCCAACAAATGTTGATGACAGGTTCCCTTGTCCAAAGGTTTGGTCCAGCGAAATCCTTCATCGACGACATCAAGTTTCAGTTTATTAACAGAATCGCAACATTCAATGCATATATGAAGGTGCAACAATTTCAGAAGGAGGCCCAGAAGTAAGAACTGTGGGAGAGCCTCCTATCCGAATCGCACAAAGCAAATTTAGAGAGTACGGGAATGAATTGACTATATATATACAAACATAATAAATCATTAAAACTACATAGAACATCAATAAACGCAACACGAGAACAGAATAATATATTAATTAATGTAACGAAGGTAGGTATACTTTTAAAGACGATCTAAAATGGTTTAACTGAAATATTTCAAACTAAGAGTTGAGAGTCATATTAAAAGTAAGTAAACCGACGAATGGGAAAGGCATCAATGGAAACTTGACGTCACAAAGTGCAATAGACTGCCTTTTTTTAAACGTCTTCATATATTATCAAAATATCAAACGACTATTGTTACCGGGTGTGTTGGAGACTTGGAGTAATGTGCACGCCCCGCCACGGTGGTCTTGTGCTTATGGCGCTCAACTGCTGACCCGAAGGTCGCGGGATCGAATCCCGGCCGTGGCGGCTGCATTTTCGATGGAGGCGAAAATGTTTCAGACCCGTGTACTTAGATTTAGGTGCACGTTAAAGAACCCCAGGTGGTCGAAACTTCCGGAGCCCTCCACTACGGCGTCTCTCATAATCATATCCTGGTTTTGGGACGTTAAACCCCAGATAATATTGTGGAGTAATGCGCACGCTTAAAGAAATGTTTACAGGTTCCAGACAACGTAGTATGTACTATTATCTCCGGGCATTTCATTAAAGAATCTTATCTCTCTCTCTCTCTATTATCTTACATAGCCTGTAGGCTTCTTTCGTATATTTCGAGGAAATCCTTCATGCTGAAGTGCAGTTTACATAACGATTGTCCCCACAGTATTTGCCTGCTCGTGCCGAATACTTTTATTGTGTGAGTAGTTTACAAATACCACTTTACCGCTCTATAGTTCAGGGGAAAATCGACGGATGGAAACACAATGCAACATATATATAGGTTGTGTGAACAGGTATAAGGGCCTCAGACAGGCTGGCCAACGTTTTTATATCTGGACCTATCTTCGTCAAATGCACATCATCATCCTAGGCGTGTTAGTTTTGAAAGGGCTGGTACTGTAGGTCGGTGCTGTCGGTACTGTAGTACTGCAGTCACGTGGTTTCGCTGTCGGTAAAGAGAAAAGTTGAGAGGGAATTGTGGATTCCCTCTACCGTTTCTCCTTTTGTAAAGGATGTTGCATTAAGTCTTTGTCTGCTGAAAAATTGATAAACTTACACGAGATCACGAATGTTGTGTGCGTACGCGTGTAGCTGCAACATTTGCGAAAGGAACAATTTTACATGCATCTCATGTCTAAATTCTTCATCATTATTGTCACCGTTTTTTTCGTATTATTTTTCTGAATTAATTTGTCTATTGAATTACTCCTGACGGTCCTAAGGCGAGCGAAGTATATTTAGAAGCAAAGCAACTTTCTCTTCTTACCGCAGTCTTACTGAGTAGGCCGAAGTCAGTTCCACAACAACTTCCACAAAAGGCGGCACCGCGGATCTCTACACTTTCATGGCTCTTTAAAATATTCTTATTGTAAATCGTAGATTACTTTGTAACTTCCTCTATTTGCCGATCGCCTTGAAAACAAGTGATGTCGCTCTCTGGCTGTTAACAGTGCTAGGTACATTATGCCAACTACTGGGCTGGATGTCTCATTTTAAGGTGTCGTTAAGAATTACAGACAATCATTACGAATACGACTCCCTCGTAAGCTGAATAGCAGCTAGTGTCGATGCCTTTAAGCATTTTTAAAATTGGCTCTATAGTCGGATACAACTTAAGATGTTCGGAGAGGCCCCGCCCAGATGACCCAAGCGCGGCAGCTGATAGGCTCCGCGACTGAAGAAATAGTGCCCCTCATTCAGCCGGCAGTGTTCTCGGAAGGCGGGGTCAACGGCCGTCCGGCTCTTGACGTCAGTCTGGAGTGCGCGCTCATTGGTGCAGGCGTGTGCGCATCCGCCTTTGAGGAGGATATGCCGCGGGCTCATAAAGTTCTATCCGACTATAGATTGCTCACATAAGTCCCTCGTGATAAGCACCGCCCTGTAAATAAACACGCATTCTTCCTGTGCAGTTAAGAGGAACCTCGTCTGAGTATCGAGTCAAGCCCATGGCTGATAACAACGCTGACAGCTTACTGCCGACATCCGGCAAACTAAAATTCCTTCGTCACTTTGAAGGCATCCTGGTCAGTAACCTGTTCGAAGAGTCGCGACTGCGGTCAGCCTTTCGTTACGAGCCCAGGGACGACGATGTGTTCGTCGTGGGCTTCCCGAAGACGGGCACCACGTGGCTTCATTTCGTGCTGTAACGCATCCTGAAACACGACAGTGAAACGCCCATACAGAGCGCCGCAGCGTGTGGGATGAACGTTGCCTTCCTGGAAGGCGCTGGCGGCGAGAAGGTTGAGAAGCTGCCGAGGAAATCGGGGATACCACTGGTCATCAAGACGCATCTGCCTTTCGAGAAAGTGCACTTCTCGGACAAATCCAGGTATACAAACATCTTGTGTAACAATGGCGTAGTTATTTCGCTAAGCCCCGTCTTGAAGAAGAAGACGGGGCTCCCGTCGAAACATCGACAAAATGAATAGTTGCTTATATATATATATATATATATATATATATATATATATATATATATATATATATATATATATATATATATATATATATATATATATATATATATATATATATATATATATATATACATGCGTGTGTGTGTGTGTGTGTGTGTGTGTGTGTGTGTGTGTGTGTGTGTGTGTGTGTGTGTGTGTGTGTGTGTGTGTGTGATTGTTGACTATCTTGTTTTGACTGCTATGTTATGTCTTTACGTGATAATTTACCTACATGTGGTACTGTACGCGTTACTGTACGTTTATTCAAATTGTATATTGTAGTACGTGCTGCGTATTTGTTGTTTTCTAGTGTCACTGCGAGTACGCTGTTTTATATGTATTATTCGGACCCTGTGTGTTCTATGTTCGACCATTCTAAGAGCTAAGGAGTAGCCGGTGCCTTGTTTCGTGCTCCAAGATCTCTGTATATCATGTCAATAAAAAAAAAAAAAGAGACGGCATTCCAGCTTAATCAGGAAAGTTAACGGATCTAGAATGGATACTTAATGCACACGACGAGTTCTAATGCGGCTGCTGAAGCGATGTATGCCAAGTTTGAATGTTCCATGTGTCATCATCTTATAAGTGCCTACACAGAGTTTCTGATTGTCGATGCCGCGCATTGTAAATAAATGAGTCGCCACGCCGATACTGGTGCTGTTCAATTTTGGTAGAAGCATGACTCGTAGTACTTAAACTCAGCTCCGGACCTATTCGAGAATACTTGAGAGCGTGTCGTCGGAGCGCCTGCCTTCGAAGTCATGTGTCTGTTGAATGAACAATTATAAACACCCTAGTTAAGCCATAGTATACAGGCTTCTGAAAGTTTGAACAAGGATTGCATTTAAGTCGTCCCAATTAAAAAAAGCTAATCATATTCTCTATATTAAATACCATATTAACAAAACGGAATCCAAGTTAAAACCCATATGACCTCATATATGACGCAAGGCTTGCCCTAGTTGTTTAGAACGACATATATAAACTTATATAATAGCTCATACCTTCCCATATATGACGAAAGGCGTGTTTCATACGAGAACTGAGGAATCCCACAAATCTAAATCCCATATGTTCACGCATAATCACGCTGAACTGCCCATTTATTTATGTATTCACTTACGTACATATATGAATTTTATATGTGATCATCATGAGTTAAAACGTGATTACTGAATATGTGCAATAAATATAATCCCTAGAACATAAATTGCCAGCTTAGGCTGTTGTCGAATTCCACTGTTTACTTGGCATGAGGCCAACGTTTATTATATCTCAGCACCTTATCAGGTCCTCCATGAAACCCTAATTTGAGGCAGCTCCAAAGGGTGAAGAACAAATTTCTCTTAATCCTAAAGAGCTCATAGCATTCTGAGGAGTGGATCTGTTTCATTCATGTGCTAATGTTTCTAGGAAGTCTTATTTGTATATATGTGTTTTGCACATGCACTCACGGCCTGTGTCCATTTAAATTTAACAGGTATATCTACGTGCTGCGGAATCCATATGGCACGTGCGTGTCGTATTACCATCAGGTGCAACAGAAAGCGCCAGGCTGCAGAGACGTCACTTTCGACGACTTCTTCGAGCAGTTCATAGACGGACGAGTTCACCCGAACGATTACTTCGATCACCTGGCGTCCTGGTTCGCGCAGAGGGCGAGACCTAATTTTATGTGCATAACGTACCGAAGACATGAAAAGAGATCCTCGTTCCGGGATTCAAAAGATCGCCCAGTTTCTGGGGAAGAAAATCATCCAGTACGACGCAGTACTGGATGAAATCGTACAGGTATGTCGTGAGTTTATTTCAGTGAAAGCAAACAACTCAGACAAACGCCAGTATACCGAGTTCGGTAAATGTTTTAGCTGCATCTGAAAGCGGACATTGCGACGAACATTTTAAAACTGCCATTTTTCGTCGACGCACCTGCTCATAAGTTACAATTTTGCATTACCCACAGAAGACGCAGTGGCCGCAATACCCTCAGTACCCGCAGAAGAAATGCGCAGACGAGCTTACTTACTGTCTAGTAAAGGTACCTGTATACAGCACCTTCGTTAGGTGCCCGATAAGAGGCATTTAAGGAACAAGCAGTTGAGATGGAAGAGCGTTTGAAAAAAAAATGCTCCATAACAGGTGCCTAACGAGCGTCGTTGGTTAGGCACCTGTGTTAGGTAATCACATGCAGGACCTAATTATAATTTCTCGGGTTCTACATTCAAGAACCCCAATATGATTACGAGTCATGCCATAGATAGGGACTCCGGATTAATTTCGACCATCTGGAGTTCTTTTACTCGCAATCGAATGCCAGAGCGCTGACGTGTGAGTCAGAAAAACTCCAGCCTTAGCGGCCGATTTTAATGTATGCGTTTCGCATACAGCACAATCCTTCAAGCGTTCGGCATGTAATTCTTAATTGCTCTCCGGGCAGTGAACTCCCCGAAGACCAATCACCATCATCATCACCAGCCACAGAGATAACAAGTAAGGCAGGAAAAAATTTCTTCCTATGTATAGAATATGGAACATGATCACGATTGTTGACTATCCCACTGATTAGCGAACAGAACAGAACAGAAAAACTTGAATGAAATGTGTTTCATTCTTATGGGGTGAGCCTCAGTCAAAGGCCCCATTGGCCTTAGCCGCCCGTTCAACCTGGTCGATCAGCGCTTGCTGGTCGGTTAGGTAAGAGCTGGACAGTGGCGCCTCCCACTGCTCCACCATGTGTGTTGGTGTCATTTCTGTGTCAATCAGGTGTGGGGGGGGGGGGGGTCAAACTGGGGATTATTCGCACTTAAAAAGATTACACGCCATGTTCCCGACGTTCCTGCCCCTGGTGCGGAAGAAGTACTGCACTATATGAATAGCGAATGATAGTTTTATCTTGCAAGTTCCGTAGCATACGTGCCTTTGTTTTTCGACAATATCTTGCGGTCGACGTCAACAAACTTCTGAGGTTTGTTCTTGTTGCATTAACGAATGCTTGTTTAGATAAGTTCGACGTGCTTTATATAGAACTGGTCGTTGCAATACCGTAGTTGAGTGTTGTTTCCAGGGTCCTCTCTATTCGTATATGAATATAAGTGAGCATTTTTGCCGATTCTGTTTTTTTTTCTACAATATAGACCGTATCTCCGGATATCATGAAAAAGGCCTTTGCCGAAGCCTTTTCTGCAAGGCACGAGGACAAGTCGATCAAAGGCGATTCCTCTGGCGGGGCCAGCAAGCAGAGAGGTGCCAACCTCGTAAGGAACGCGACAGTCGGCGACTGGAAGAACCATTTCTCAGCCTCTCAGATTGAGCGCATGAAAGTCAAAATTGCATGTAGGACGTCCGGCTTTCGAAGAGACCTGGAGGCTATGTGGAAGGACGCCAGCCTGCCGTAAGCAGCTCATTCAGCGCACGTCGTGAAAACCCATTCAATAACTTTGCAAATGCGTCTTTCTAGAATAAATTTTTTTGTTAAGGTTAGTGGAATTAAAGATCTTCCAAAAATCGAATTTATGGCTTTCGTAGACCGGGCAAATTATGAATGCATGGTGCGAATGTAAAACTGGGCAATAACTCTGGAAATGTGGGAGATGCCTAACAAAATACGTCCTTGGAAATAATATTTAGCTTGTTAAAGTAATCACGACTTCTTGGCGCACTACCTGTAGAGAATACCAGCTTTTACATAGTTCGCATCCTGCAGTTCTCCTCACCAACTTTACTACCATTTACACTACTACGCGAGCTCCATACAAAGGCTTTTTTTTAGCAAAGAGAGTCTCGAGGAGAACGCTTCGTGTCAACACAAAGTGAAAGCGACTTCATCTAGAAAAATTGGTGAAAAAAATGAGTAGAGGAGTTACACTCTGTATGTCGTCTTATTTTCCAAGCCTGTCTCTAGTCCGCATGCTGCAGGCGGTAATGAGGCGTTCAGAGTATATATACACTTCTGTTACTGCTAGTCCTACTTAAGCCATAAAATATCAAAGATGAGCCCGCTGAACCGCACCAAAATGCTCTCGAAACTATGCCGCACTATTTAGCGAAGCTTGTAACTAAATCAACAGTGTCAACAAGTCCCTCACCTTTCAGAAACATCCTGTTTGAAATATATAGCGGATTGAGTAGCTGAAGTCGTTAAATAGTACGACATACTGTCAGCGGCGAAGTTCCAGTAAGAAAACAAAAAACCATCGGTAATCCACTACATTAACAAGGTATTGCAAAACTTCAAGGTAATATGCAATTTAATAATATGAAACTGTTTCTGCAAGTCCCCGGTAAGTTTGGCAAGCTTTACAGAATTTCCACTCCGTGAGAAGCCAGTAAGCAACGCAATGAAAAGTAAGCTACCATGTGTGTTAAACGTGCGGACGGTATAGCGCACTGTGTTGATAGCTGGGATAGTTGGTAATAGTACTTGAACATCTTGACAACAGCGAAAACATCTTGACAACAGCATGGTGTCTCCTCTTCTTTTGTCCGCGTCGTTTATTGCGCTGTTTTCAAGACGTTCAAGCCTACAGAGCACCACGGTCGCATGACCGGTTTTATCAGAGCAGCCACTCGACAAGAATACGCGTATCTCGTTCAGAAAGGCCACTGCCTGAATGACAAGCGGTGTGAGAGTACATACAGCCCGGAAACTGAAACAAGATCTTAGCCTGGGCACGCACAAATTGCGTCGTGCAAACTTAGTACCCTGGAACATTAGAGACGGAAGATTGACTATATTTGGAAGACAGGCGTATTAGTACAGCATCAGTTTCTACTTTAGCTTTACGCTTATATCATAAAAATAAATACATTCCATTAGATGTCGTATTTTGCATTATGCGCTTACTACAGCAGCTGGTGCCATCACTAGGAAATGTACCACGCCATTGTTAAATCACATCTGCAGCGACAGGAGATCGTCATTGCAGGGAGGACAGGAACTGTGACCACGCGTGCGGTGGTTCAGTCGTTAAGAGCGCAATTATCAAGCGTGCACGATGGTACGTTGATTTGGTTGGCATTGAGCACGTACTCGTTACGATGCACTACGCCAAGGAGCCACTCACCGTACATCCATGCAGTCCTTATTCCCTAGGCGGCAGGAGACGAGCATGTGACGCAGCTGGTGTCCCATGTTGCGCACCACGCTCCGGTTGCGGCGCCTTTTGCGCGCCATCCACAGCCCCAGGTCGGACTGCAGCGCCGCGTCTTCCAGATTGGGCTGCGCTCCTCAAAGAAAATCGTCCAAAGATTGATTACAGAGCATTCCTGGGAAAAGACATTGACAACTATATTTCACTTATCCTACACACATTTATTAAAAATGTATTGCGAGACTAAATCCCAATAGTCGAACGAAGACTGTGACGACGTTTTGACGTGCTAGAGCCGATGCTTCGGCATAAAAAGACTTAGTCTAGGTCGGGGCACGTTGTGTACGATATTTCATGACAATGAGCACGTTCTTGTTGTGCGTGCCTGGCTGAATACAAGTCTTCTTGCTTGTCGCAAAGGTGATTCTAACATGGGACAGTTCCTATACGGCCACTGTAGCGAGCACTTCAACTCTCCGGCTTCGATTGAACCTAATAATTCGATCGAACCTGTGAACTTGTCAGATTATTGGACACAGGTCGTCGCAGTATTGGCGTTTTCGTTATTCCTTCCTGGAGACACCTGATGAGCGCTCACTCGTTCGAGCGGTGTTCTCCGACCGAATTCGAGCCTGCGATAACTAAACCCTCTCATTCTATTTGAGCAGGCGTGTTTCTGAAATTTCTTATTATAGGGTGTGCACAGAACTCACGCAAGGTATGAGCCTCGCGTGTGCACACTCCTTACGCCTCATTGTTATAGTCGTGCGTTGGATTCCTCATCAGGGGGGGGGGTGTTTCTCGCAGCGCCCCCTCCCTACTAAGTCAATATATGGGGCTGATCATTTGCGCTCTTGGGTGACTAGGGGGGCGCCACCCCCCGACCTCCCCCCTCCCCCTATCCCGGCGCACGCCAATGCTCATTGTAGACCTTTATTCCTGGCTATACGTTACGGCACAAATACAGGTCTGTTTGTAGCGCCGTGCGTTCGTGTAGAAAGTTTTTTTTTCTGTCATTTCTATGTTCAAGAATAGACTTGAGCGCAAACGGGCGAGACACAAGAAGAGAAGACGACTACAGAGCGCTCGGGTAGTCGTCTCCTCTTCTTGTGTCTCGTCCGTTTGCGCTCAAATTTATTCCAGAGTGAACCAACGCACCCAACTAAGCATTTCGTTAAGTTCTATGTTCTAGCAGCTACAGTCCCCGATACCTAAAGACTACCACGCTATGCCGAAAACCAAACAACGGCATCATTAGCCCGCTCCTGTAGCACACCCGGAATATTTTTGCACATACTCTTCACTGCTTTCGTCCCCTTCACTCGGACGTACACAGCGGTCCACTGTTAAAGGGAACACCGGAATACCGCGCAACGAGTTTCGCGCAGGCGCAGTGAGCACTGTCGGTTGTGCTCTTTCGTCGTCCGCTATCGGCTACTGCTGCGCACCAAATCGTCGCGAAGCGCGCTGTTCGCGCGACGAAAGAGCACCGCGCCCGGTACTCACTGAGATTGCGCGAAAGTCGTTGCAGACGCCATCCAGCGGTGGCACCGAGTGCACGACAGGCGCTCCGATGTTCGCTTTAATAGTCGACCGCTCTGTACACTATCATCTACCCCCGTTTCCCCTCTAATTCACACGACGTTGTGCAGCCCTTCTTTTCGGCTCAAGTTTCTTCGCTAACCTCCAAGTTTACACTCTATATTAACGCGATAGCGTTAAAGAGCTCGTATCGCAGAAATTGCGCTGTCGGCGTCGGGGCCGTTGGTTGTGAGCGAAAAATCATCATCATGTCCGTGACCGAAAAATCGAAAAAGCTGCAAATAAAATAAATAATAAAAATGTTGGGTCCGAATGAGAATCGAACCCAGGCCGTCTGCGTGGCAAGCAGGTGTTCTACCACACAGCCACGCCTCTGCTTGGAGCTGCACTGAAAGTAACTCTCATGCTTCCCAAAAATACGCGTCCTGTATACAGGTGTCACAGTACGAGATGTAATATCGCAGTAATATTGCGTGGTACAAGTGTACATTGCCATAGGGCGTCACACCATGCCAATATCATAACGACTTCGTGGTTTAAAGACAGCCACCCATTACAAAAGGCGCACACATTAGTGCGCGTATTCCCTTAAGACCACGTAGTGGGTGCATCGCAACTTTGAAGAAGTTTCTCGCGCATAATTGCTCCTGGTTTAAAGCATGCTACCCATTACATAAGGCACACGCCTTAGTGGGCGCATTCTGTTAAACCCTCGTAGTGTTCGAACTGCGCAGTCGGAACAGAATATCGCTATCGCGTTGAGCTCTTAAAGGCGAAGCTTAAGCGTCCCCCAATTTTTTAAGTACCTATGGACTGCAATGAAGCTGCATTTTCCTTTTCAAGAATAACAGTAAGCTACCAATGTAATTGGCCGAAAGAACATACACGACACAAAAGAAGGTTCCACGCGGGGCTAGCGCCATTTTCAACTGTTCATTCCATACCTTCGTCTGGAAATATTATATTTCATGACAAGATTGTGGAATAGTACATTTCAAGACGACGCTGTAGAATAAACCGTTGAAAGTAGCGATAGTCTCCTACGTAACCTTATTTTGTGTCGTGCCTTTGTTTGCGGTCAGTAATATTGGTAGCGTAGTGTTATTCTTGAAGAGTAAAGTGCACATTCATTGTAGTCCATAGGTACTTCAATATAGAGCACAAACTTGGAGGTTAGCTAAGAAGCTTTCGTGTATGTGTAGAGGGCTTACTGAAGGTTTCACACTCCCTGCTCTGACTTCACACCTCGTCCACCCTTTCCCCTAACCATTCGCAGGGTAGCGAACCGGATACTGTGATCTTACTAACCTCCCTGCCGTTTCCTTATTCTCTCTCTCTCTCTCTCCCCGCAATATCACCGAAAATGAACATTCTAAGCGTTATTTTACGAGTTTGACGTATGCAACTTAGGCTTCCACTTTAGTGTCCCTTACAACGCAAACACTTTCGACTTCCCACTGCTCGGTCGAACCTCGTAATAAGTGGCCGGCTCGTCACACTCCCGCCTCCAGACTTTGTCGGGCAGGGCTTCGCGGCGCACCAACCGCCGGTCCTTGCAGAGCGCCGACCTTCGAATCGGATTCACGTTGCACACGGTCACGTCGGGAAACGGCAGCGACGCCTGCGTGCCGTAGTGGACGCTGGTGAAGACCCTGTACTGGTCGTACTCGCCGAACACCCGAGCCCACTCGCGCAGAGTCAGGCCGACCAAGAGCGAGACGACGAGTAGCCAGCAGAGGCGCCGGAAAGCGCCGCCCCTCAGTCCGAGTAGGACGTCGCACCCAGAACACCCCGCCGAGGCCACCTTCTCGCGGTACCTGCATGATCGAAGCACAGTGCGGCATATTCGCGTGAACGTTGCTGCGATCGAGTTTAAGAAACCCCTTAAAATGTTGCTCATGTTTCCCTTGAGTGGGAGATGATGTAACTTTTTTTCCATTCCATTCCATTTAACTGTAGTGTTGTAATTATAACATAAATGAAAATAAACTAAAGTGGACGAAAAGACAACTTGCCACCGGCAGGAAAAGGCGCGGTGGCAGGTGGATCAGAACTGCTGACATTCCTCATGTATAGACCAATCGAGAGCTTGAAACCTAGTGACGTCACATGAGCTACACTGCTGGCATCACAAGGTGCGGCGAAAAGACCGGAAACGCTGGGAGATAAAAACACGATTGTTATTTGTTGACCGAAATTTGTAGGCCGTGTTTTCGCGCATGTGACTCCTCCTAAGATGTACTTGCAGAAGGGAATGAATAAATAAGGACTACTTAATTGTTTATATAGAAGGTTTGCCTGTCGCCACGTTTGGTATATTACTAGAGTTTGAAATGACGAAAAATTAAATGTGATGAAAAGTGAACACACAAAATACACAGATCACATCGCAGCACGCAACATGCAAATATGATACAAGTGCGCAAATTGTGTTATGTGTTTTCTATCGTGTATCAAATTACTCAGCACCCTCTGCTTTGATATCAGAAGTAGTGATATCTCGTGTTTTGCTATAGATACGCTCATCATTACGTGTTTGGTAATAGTGGTAAATAGTGAAGGGACACTAAAGAGAAAGGTAGATTTTCTCGCATTGGTAAATTGCTCTTTCACAGTACGAAAATCACCACGCTTATCGCGAGAAGACGCTTCGTAAGCGAGAAAACCCGCAAAAAGAAAGTGCGGCTGGCGACGTCACCGTCAAGTTTCCGCACCAGTTGCCCTGACGTCTTAGATTTTGACGGCGTCTTCTTGGACCTACGTCGTTCCTAATCGGAAAATTGAAGGACATTGTTCTCTGAGGCGGCCAGATGCTTGACATACCATGTTTCAGGAAATTCCGCTGGGCCAATGTCGTCAAAATATAAAAGATGCACTATGAAATCCGTGACGTCACGAACGAAAATTTCGGTGCGAAATTTAAAAATGATACTTTGACTTTGATTTTGCTCCTCTATTATTAAAGCTATGATCGTGAAATTAACAACATAAGGGTTTTCAGAGTAAAATTTATCAATCTAAACCGATTCATTGTATCGCTCTAGTGTCTATTTAAAGAGAGATACATCGGTAAAATCGAGAACAAAATGGTCGATTTCGTTGTTTTTAGCAAATTTAGGGAGGTTTCTTTTCTGTGGTAGGCGAAAAGGGTTCAAGGGGCGTTTAGAAGCTGAACACACTGTTCGGATTTCTGGTAATCAGTGCACATACGTGATAATCGAACAGCTTTGATAGGTGTGTGGAAAAAGGCTGCAGGTGCGAGCAAGCAATGACTTACGTATTCTCCATCAGCTCCGAAACGCGACTCGTGGCCGCGCCGTCGTTGTCGTAGAAGCTCGCTTTCACTCATACCCCTCAATTCCCCTGAAATATTCCAGGCTCCGCGTGCATTTTCTTTTTATTTTTTTCAAAAAAAAAAACGCGTTCGCTGCACCGCGCACTACCTTCAACTTCTGCACAAGAGAAGGTCCATTTACTTTCCAACATTAACCCTCGCAATGTGTTCCACATCTCGCTTTTTGAATTCCAAAATGCCCATGCCGCATTTCTGTTTTGCGGAACAAAAAAAAAAAGCTTTTAGTCGAATAATGATTCAGATCTTACCTGCGGTTCGATCAAACCATTCGATCAAGTGACTCGATCGAACCACTAAGTGCAACTTATTGCGTGTGCAATGAAGCAAGATATTTTCCTGGCCTCTTAAGTGAATATCCGTCGGCACTAAATCGGGAGTATTAGGGCCTTTCCACCAATTTGCTTCACGCTGAAATGCATTTCGGCTGCCTGGCAATAGTATCTCAACGTTTTGCAGGTGCATTCCGGAAATTAAAACGCGCTATTCACTCTCCGGGTGCATTCTCGGGCGAAATTTTCAGAGCGGCCATTCAAGGAAAACGCGTTTTTTTAATGGTTACCATGAAAGCTGTCGCTAATGGACGGTCAATCACGCAAGCGCTGTACGTTCAGAGAATGTCCTTCGCCTTTTTTTTTCTTCTTGTTCTTTTGCTGTTTTTATTATTTCGAGAGTTTGCCCAACGGCATACATAGTTAAATATACAGATAGAGGCCGCTTTCCGCTATATACATCAACAGTGCTCTATGGTGGGGTCCATAGAGCTACAAATCATAATCCGGTGGTCTCGTCGGATGAAGGCCCACTGCTCTCAGGTAGCGCCGCCGTATCTGGTTCAGGCCAGGGCCTTTTGCTTTTACACGATAATATTAAATGCATATTGCGTGTAGCACATGCCTACCTTGTGCTGAAGCCTGATTCAAAGCCCGCGTGCAGCTCTGTCGAAAGGTGAAAAAAATATATTACTAATAGTAAAAAGACTCCACATCTGAGTCAATGTAGTGATTTGAGCAGGGATGCCGCTTCGCGCCCATTGATATCCAGACATGCGCTCTGTTTGCACAACGAGGTGTGTGCTGTTTCTGTATCGTCACTTCAACATAAGCCTAATCACCTTATTTTACAGCGAAAGCTGTTATGAGATCACAACAAGGGCCGTTTTTGGCGCTGTAGTTGTCCGCCGCCGACGCCGCTCGTGTGCGTAACCGCTATCGCGCGAAATAAGAAAAACAAACTAAGACAAAATTTCAAGGATGGAACGGGGTTCGAACCTGGGCCCTCTGCGTGGGAGCCCAGTATTCTACCTCAGAGCCATGCTGGTGGTTGAAACTGCTTTGCCTAAGGACCCTATACAGGCTTCATGTCGGGAACGAACCCCATTAACATATGTAATGTAGCATGGCAGAAGAGTAAAATAACAACCAGACGTCAGACAATGCGAATTGCGCAACGAGTGGGTTGTTGAATGCATCCAACCCATTGCTAAGGGCTCTGCCATAATTCTTTATCGTCATCAGCAACACAGTAAACCACTTTGCACCCTTAAGGTGGTTTCAACCTCCTCCCGCAAACTCCCGCGCAGGCCTGGCGTTTTCTCACCGTACTGTTGTTTGTATAAATATGTAAACCATTCGCATTTTAACGTCAATGTATCTCTCTTTGTTATTAACATTATGAACACTTCGTTTTCTGTTTCTATTTAGTAGTATTTCTATTATTGGACATGAAACATCCCTTTAACATGTTTCATTGTGGGACATCTTTCTGCACTAAAAATGTACCTTTGCAAATAAGGCGGCAACAGGGGCTAGTTGGTACTTCTTCATGCTTGTAGTGCGCTGCCAGTGGACACGGACGAGAAAACAGAAAAAAGAAACGAGGAAAACAACACAGGGTGATGCGCAAACTCACAACTAATTTATTTCGATCATGTACAGCCTTATGTACGTACAAGAAAGAAGGAACACGAAATGACGAGCGGGGAGGGGGAGGGGGTTCAGTTATAGGATGTACATCATAGGATGTACTTACATTCTGCGCAGATTATCGCTGTTAACACGCCCTGGTCATTTGGCTTCCCACTGCGCAGAATGTAAGTGCACGGCGATGTTCCCTGACACAAAAGTTTTGGCACGATCATTAGATCAGACTTTTCAGGCCTGGAAGGCAGCGCTCGACGAAGTCTAAGCACACCCTCGTTCCTGGCAGATAACGACAGAACTTGCCATCAAAACTTTTAATTTAGTAAAACAGTTACAATAAACGGATTACACTTTTTCTTCAGTTACATATTTTGGTGATATAGTTCGATTACATAGTTCTAGCCGTAAAAGGCAGTGGCGTGCGACCAGCCGCTGCACTCAGCTCCGCTCAACTCCAGATCTTGCCACACCCTCCCTCGTGACGTAGCTGCCCAGTGTTCTGAGACGATGATCCGCGTTGGGCCAGATGACGGCGAAGGGCACAGTTTCGTTTTCAGAACTTGGGGCAGCGGATGAGCAGCACACTCCCCGTCTGGCGATTCACATTGTGGGCGCCACCATCATTTCATGGAGTCATCAGATGCACAAGGTCTGATATGGGACGAACAAACGTCTTAACAGATCCATTCTTTGCCGTCTTCACTTCAGCCTTCCGGACGTTGCCGTCTGCACTAGGCAGGCATTGCACGATCACGCCGACTGGCCACTCAAAACGAACGGCTTGCTTATCTTTGAGCAACACCAAGTCGCCGACTTTGAGGTTTGGTCGGTTGATTTGCCACTTTCTTCGTTGTTGGAGTGTGGTCAAATAGGCGGTGCGCCATCTCTTCCAGAACTGGCTCGCTAGATTCTGAACCTTACGCCATTCGCTTTTGTAGAGGTCGCCAATTGCAACGTCCTCCAAACCTGACGTCGTGCATCCCAACTTCTGTGTCAGGATTGCCGCTGGGGTCAAAATTACGGGCGTTTCCGGATCAGAAGACACCGGAATGAGGGGCCTAGCATTTATGATTGCGGAAACCTCGGCCATGAACGTTGTGAGGATATCGTGGGTCAGTCGATGAGTGTGGGATTGCAGCAGCATCGAGTCGAGGATCCGACGTGCGATTCCTATCATCCTTTCCCACACTCCACCCATGTGAGAGCTGTGTGGTGGGTTGAAGACCCAAGTACAGCCCCTTTCAGATAGGAACTTCGCCAGTAGCGAACGATCCATGTTTTGTGGGCTGATGTTTAGCTCCCTGCAAGCTCCCACAAAGTTTGTGCCGCGGTCAGAGCGAATTTGCTTGATAGGCCCTCGTATCGCGAGAAAACGCCGCAATGCGTTTATGAAACTGGATGTGTCCAAGCTGTCAATGACTTCGATGTGCACTGCACGAATGCTCAGACATGTGAATAACACTGCCCAACGCTTGTTGTTAGACACTCCGCCTCTTGTGCGGCGGGCAGCGACCATCCATGGACCAAAAACGTCGACTGCAACATTGGTGAATGGGGGATCGGTGGTCAGTCGGTCCTTTGGCAGATCAGCCATCTTCTGTTCCTGTTGTCGACCTCTAAGTTTCTTGCACAAGATGCATTTTCCTATTATGGATGTGATGCGTCCCTTGCCAGCGATAATCCACAACCCGGCTGACCTTACTGCTCCTTCCGTGAAATGTCTGCCCTGATGTTGTACTTGTTCATGGTAGTGACGTATGAGAAGTGTGGTAACGTGGTGCCGGCCTGGAATGATGAAAGGATGCTTTTCGTCTTCCGGCAGATCACTTCTGCGCAAGCGGCCACCAACGCGTAGAAGGCCCTTCTCATCAAGAAATGGATCCAGCTTCCGAAGTGGACTTCTCCTGGAAACAGGTCGTTTGTCTTCAAGAGCGCTTATCTCTTCAGAAAAGGAATCTTGCTGAACGGCGCGAAACACAGTCTCTCTTGCTGTAGAAAGATCTTCGACCGCATTCGTTCGCTCAACGTCACCCTTAACACGATGAACAATTCTCAAAAGAAATGCTAAAGCGTGGACGAGTTTCTCCCAGCTCGAAAACCTGCTGAATCGCTCAGCCCCAAGCCCCTGTTTTGTCACAACCGATGTTGTCAAGGTGTTAACTTCTGGGCGCACATCTTTATCTTCATCTGGAGACACCAAGCAGAAAGTCGATGGCTGCAACACAGTTTCTTCACCCTGTCGAAGAAAGTCAGGACCTTTCAACCACGATGTGTGTCCGAGTTTCGTCGCCGAGACCATTCTTGTGCCATGGTCTGCAGGATTCTGATTAGTGTGAATGTAGTTCCACTGCTCTGGCGTCGTCGTTTTGCGAATGCGATGCACCCTATTTGCCACATACACGTAGAATCTCCTTTTTTCATTGTGTATGTAGCCTAATACGACCTTGCTGTCGATGTAGAACTTCAGCATGTCTGGTTGCAGATCCAGTTCTCGCTGGATAAGTTCAGCCAATTCGACTGCGAGTACCGCCCCACACAGTTCCAATCTCGGAATGGTAAGCTCAGCTAGGGGGGCCAACTTGACTTTCCCCATTAGGAATCCGACGTGGTGTCTTCCTGTATTGTCGGTGACCTTTAGGTACGCCACGGCTGCGACAGCTTGTGTTGATGCATCGCAGAAAATGTGGATCTCCTTGCGCTCAGCTTCTGAAACCGATATCGGTGCATACGGTCTTCTGATTTCAAGACTCTCCAGCGCTTGAATAGAGCTTTTCCAGTCTTCCCATTCTTGCTCTCTGTGAAGTGGTAACGGTTTGTCCCAGTCATATCCGTCGGCTGTTATCTCGCGTAGAAAGTGCTTGGCTCGTGCAGTCACCGGAGCGACGAACCCCAATGGGTCATACAAGCCGTTGACCGTTGCGAGAACACCACGACGTGTGCATGGTTTGTCTTCAGGTGGAGTGCGAAAAAGGAACGTGTCGTCGCGCACGTTCCACAGTAGCCCTAGGCTACGTTGCGCAGGCAATGTGTCTTTGGTGAAGTCAATCTCCCGGAGGTCTGCCGCGCGGTCGCGAACGGGAAAAGCCTCAAGTACCTTCTCATTATTTGAGACAATTTTATGTAGCCGTATGTTGGCCGTTTCCAGCAATTTCTGCGCCTTCTGCAGTAGCTCGACCGCCTCTTCCTCCGTGGGAACGGACTTCAGTGCGTCGTCGACATAGAAATCGTTCTCCACAAACTTCGCTGCCCTCTCTCCGAACACACGTGAGCCCTCTCGGGCTGTTCGTCGAAGCCCATACATTGCTACGGCTGGGGATGGGCTATTTCCAAAGACATGCACTTTCATTCGGCATTCCACAATATCTTCCGATATGTCATTGTTCTTGAACCACAAGAACCTGAGGAAATCGCGATGATCTTCTCGGACAAGGAAGTTGTAGTACATTTGCTGTATGTCCGCCATCACCGCTACCTGCTCCTTTCTGAAGCGTATTAGCACTCCGATGAGGCTGTTAGTGAAGTCCGGTCCCGTTAGAAGGACATTGTTCAACGAAGCTCCCTTGTACTCCGCGCTGGAGTCAAACACAACCCTGATCTTCCCAGGCTTCTGCGGGTGGTAGACACCGAAGATGGGCAAATACCAGCATTCCCTCAAGTCAGCGAGCGGTGAAACTACCTCAGCGTAGTCATTCGAGAACAAGTCCTTCATGAAAGCTACGAAATGTTCCCTCATTTCGGGGTTCTTGCACAATGTGCGACGCAGACCCAGGAGGCGAGACCAAGCTTGCTGCCTATTGTTCGGGAGGCGGCACCTTGGCGTGCGGAATGGAAGAGGACCTACCCAGCTGTTCGAACGATCTCTAACGAACTCTTTATCCATGATCTCAAGAAACTTTCTATCTTCTATGGACAGTGCAAGTTCGTTGTCTTCTTTGGTTGTTTCGAACAGCGTTTCGGCAAACCTGTCTCTGACTTCCGCTACCGATAAGGCACTCGACCCAGACCATGGCCCACCTTTAGGCTGAAGAACTCTGCTCTTCTTTACAGTAAAGTGAGATTCACAAGGCTCTAGGATGGATGGTCGACCACCACTCAACACATGAGTCTTTAGAACACTTGCAGTGCTTGGCCTCCGTGCACGGCCGATGCAAATGTCCCCAACGATCACCCAGCCGAGGTCATGTTTCTGAGCGAACGGAGCATTCCGTGGCCCGTTGCGTGTCTCACGCACCTTGTGTGCTGCAATAACGTCCCGACCGAGAAGAAGCCATATCTGTGCTCGAGGATCCACTGGAGGAATATTGTCTGCTATGGGACTCAGGTGTGGGTAACATTTGGCAGCTTGAGGAGTTGGTATTTCAGTTCTGTTGTCAGGAATGTCGTTGCACTCCAGCAATGGCGGAAGCTCAAGGCTGATTTCTTCTGTAACGCCCCGCACTGAGAATCCCTCGGCCTGTCTTGCGGTGACTTCGGTAGTTCCTGAGCACGTTGTCAAGGTGTAGTTGGTCGGAGACCCCGCTACACGGAAGACGTCCAGGAGCTCAGATCTGACCAGTGACCGATTACTTTGGTCGTCCAAAATGGCACAGACATTGACCGTTCTCAGTGGCTGAGACTTGTGAGTTACCTTCACAAGGCAGATCTTTGCGCACGATTTGCTCTCATCACCACTTTTGCATACTTCAGTACGTGTGGTGGTGACGTTCCCTGAAGATTTTTGAGCGTTGGCCTCGTCTTCCGCGGCTCCCGATGGATCACAGGTGCTCGTGTCTGAGGGATGAAGCGCTGTGTGGTGCTTAGCCGAATTACATATCCAGCACCTCAGAGGGATGTCACATTGCCTTGAAATGTGGCTTGTCGACTTGCAACAACGGAAGCAAATTCCTTGTTTCTTGAGGAAATCCTTCCTCTCATCGAAGCTTTTCTTGGCGAACGCACGACAACTTTCAAAGGAATGGGGTTTATTGTGGAATGGACACCACTTGTTTAAGCTCCCTGATTCCTTAGCACTGTTGCTGCTCAACGGCCCCGTATCATTCTTTTCTGGAATGACGTCTGCTTCGGTTTTCCTCGCTGACACTGCTCCACCGCAGGAGTTTCTCGGAACTTGTTTTCCTTTTTTCGGATGATGATCCGGCAAGGCATCGTTTGTACGTATAAAGAAACTAGGGTCGTTCCTCACCTCAGCCTCGTTTCTCACGAACTTCGAGAAGAAAGAAAATGGTGGGAACGCCGTTTCGTTCTCTTTCTTGTACCTTGAGCCTGCGGTCATCCATTTCTCCTGGAGGCCCGGTGGGAGCTTTAAGACGATGCTGTTCACGCCTCGCGCAGTATCAAAGTACTTCAGTCCTGCCAAGTACGGGTCCGCTTTCGCTGCCTCCAATTCAAGTAGCAAGTCACCGAGTTCTCGAAGCTTCACATTGTCTTTTCCCGATAACCGTGGGAAAGCTTCTAAGCGTTTCATCAGCGCATCCTCCACGACTTCAGGGCTTCCGAAGGTGTCGTTCAATCTTTTCCAGACAGCCTTCAGCCCTGCTTTGAAGTCATGTATGTAAACTGACTTTAGCCTATTAGCTTGCATTGATGACTCCGGGCCTAACCAAGCAATGAGTAAGTCAAGCTCTTCCTGAGCAGAAAGTTCAAGGCAACGCGTTGTTGCTCTAAATGACCATTTCCATGCTCGAAAGTTGGCCGGACAGTCATCAAATTTAGTGAGGCTCGTGGAGAGAAGGTCTCTTCGGCTGAGGAACTTCAGTATTCCGGTCAGATCGGAACTTGCGTCACTTGAGGTCGTAGTGTTCACGGACGGCTGGTTACCCTGCTGGACAGTCTGGTGGTCATGAACATGTGCACCGTCGTTCCGCCTGCTGTTGAGGTCATCACGCGGAGCGTTTTCTTCTGTATGAAGCTCAGAATGTCGATGCGTTGGCGCGTGCGCGGCCTCTTGGCTCTGTACGTAATCCGCAGTGCGCTGATGGGGATGCAGCAGCGGTAGTGCGTGCAAGCTCTCCCCGCCATCCTGGACCACGGCTGCTTCGAGAGCACCAGCATGCGCCTCTGCCGCAGCTGCCTCCTTTTCATGACGAAGGATTTCGAGCTCGGCGTCGACCTTGGCCCTCTCTAGCTTCATAGCTGCCTCCTTGCGACCGAAGTGAGCCCTCGTTTTCGCGGCCTCGGCTTCCGCACGAGCTTGTACGGCAGCCAGGCTTATAGTTGACGAACTGCAGGTGAGCCGTGATGACGAAGAGCGTGTGGAGTGGACCGAGAATGAACGTCTCGATGGTGGCTCGTCTCTGACGCCTGAATCTTCACTCTTCTCCCCTAGGCTCCCCGTGACGAGAACGCGACGCTCCTCCTCAATTTGTCTTCGTTGATCCAGCTCTTGCCGACTTTCGGGGCAGTTCGTCTTGACCAAGAAGGCTTCGTATCTGGCGAACACGTCCTTGTACTGCTGGAAACAATCGCGGTGTATTCTTGGCCGTCTGAACATCTTTCTTATTCGTGGCCGAAAGCTCCCGCATACCGTGCTCCACTCTCTTCCATGCTGCGTCTAGTTCTGTGCAGTATTTCTCACGGTTGGCCTCGTAGTTCTCTTTGGCCCTTAAAGAAAGAGGAGCAGCTCGCCGCGGTCGAGCGCCGGTCTCCGTGTTTACAACATCACCGGCGCCCGCTGCCTCGAGCGTTGGTTTCGTGTTCATGCTGGCGTCGACTGTTTATACAGCGTGCTCTTCTTCCCGCTCAGCGCGCGTGCTCGAAAGCGCGTTTTCACCCGGAGATCGTAATGTGAGCCCACCTTGCGTTGCTTGTGCGTCGGGAGCTCGGACGTCTGTTGCGTGCACCGTGCTTGCTGATGGCGATTGTCATGGACAAGTAGCGAAATACCTTGCCGTTGTGACGTATCCCTCAGCTGGCGTGCGTTGCGTAGGCGTCCGACAGGCTCTGTTGACGTCCACAAGCGTGCAATGGCATTCGGAGCGTAGAAGTCTTGCCTTTTGTGCGTTGGCGTCCGAAGCGTAGAAGCCGTGCCTTTTACTTTTCAGGCCTGGAAGGCAGCGCTCGACGAAGTCTAAGCACACCCTCGTTCCTGGCAGATAACGACAGAACTTGCCATCAAAACTTTTAATTTAGTAAAACAGTTACAATAAACGGATTACACTTTTTCTTCAGTTACATATTTTGGTGATATAGTTCGATTACATAGTTCTAGCCGTAAAAGGCAGTGGCGTGCGACCAGCCGCTGCACTCAGCTCCGCTCAACTCCAGATCTTGCCACACCCTCCCTCGTGACGTAGCTGCCCAGTGTTCTGAGACGATGATCCGCGTTGGGCCAGATGACGGCGAAGGGCACAGTTTCGTTTTCAGAACTTGGGGCAGCGGATGAGCAGCACACAGACAGAGAGGGAAATTACCGAAGCATTTTACATGCACATCAGCGAAGGGTGCGTTAGCACACCCTCGATCGCCCTTTCTCAAAAAGAAATTAACTTTTTGAAGGAAACCGTATCAGCACATACGTAATTTCTTGACACGTTTTTGGTGGCATTGTTTGAAGCGCTGATATGTTTATTTCTCTTAGTGTTCTACATCCTATAACTAAACCCCCTCCTCCTCCCCGCT
The DNA here is from genome assembly GCF_013339695.2 of Rhipicephalus sanguineus. Classification (NCBI taxonomy): domain Eukaryota; kingdom Metazoa; phylum Arthropoda; class Arachnida; order Ixodida; family Ixodidae; genus Rhipicephalus; species Rhipicephalus sanguineus. The sequence goes on along the minus strand of NC_051177.1, from coordinate 69,752,854 downwards.
CGTCATTTCGTGTTCCTTCTTTCTTGTACGTACATAAGGCTGTACATGATCAAAATAAAGTAATTATGAGTTTGCGCATCACCCTGTGTTGTTTTCCTCGTTTCTTTTTTCTCGTCCGTGTCCATTGGCAGCGCACCACAAGCATGAAGAAGTACTTTTGCATGCGCACCACAAATTGAACTTGACTTCTATTTCGAGAGAAAGAGGAACATACGATGAGAGGAACTGCCACATAAGCCCCCGTAATAAGCACAATCCTAAATGATTTTGACATTTCTCATGCTCCCATGACTTCTGCCAGCACACACACAAAAAAGCAGACATTGCCACATACGTTCTTACAAAAAGAGATATAGAGAGAAATAAAGGTAAGAAAGACAGAGAAAGAAAGAGAGAGAGAGAGATAAAGGGAATAAAAAATATATAAAGAGCGAGAAAAGGAAAGAAAGAAAGAAATAGATAGAGAAAGGAAGAAATAGAAAGAAATACCATAAAGAGAACTCTTCTAAGGAATAAGACCGGCACGAAATCAGTGGCTCTGCATGGTTCAAGAGTTACACCGGATACATATGATATCGGAGCATAAGCTTAATAAGATAAGCGCCAGTTAGCTCTGAGGATGATGAACGAAAATTAAGTGAGTGAATTAAATGAAAGGGCATATGGTTTTATTGTGAGCGACTTAGAGTTACTGTATATGGCTCATTTAGGAGCCATATACAGTAACTCTAGAGCGGCTGGGATCGTTGCGGCACCTGGCGGAGCGAATCTCAACCACGCGCTTCTTTCTATGTGGCCTCTGATATCCGCTTCGGCAGTGCGACGAAACACCAAGTTAACCCAAGTAATACACCAGGGCACACGGACCCCGAGGAGCGAGTGCCACTACTAGACACCTTAGCCAAGGATTAGGGTCGCCTCCATTTCTTTTTTTAGGGGCGAAGCTCCATATAGCATCACCTGGTCGGTCGTCGCTCCATGCGGCGTGCCCCCGCCGTCGCGTCTCCCGTATCATTCAATAGATGGCGCTGTACCATAAAGATGCATGCAAACTGCAGTTGGGTGATGATATACTAGAAGGCGCTGTCCCATAGAGATGTGTGCAATGTGTGTGCAAAAAAAAAAGAAAAAAGAGCAGCGGCACCCTGCACGCTAGATGGCGTGCAGTAATCAAAGCGGCGTATCGCTTTGATTACTGCTGGGCGAAACCACTGAACATTTCACGGTGTAACCCTGATTGCTTGCGGAGCTTCGCCCAAGCTCTTCATTATTCACCCGGGGATATGCTGCAATTTTTTTTTTTGCTTTTCTGTTCGCTTGTGTTTTGTCATGAAATTTTCTCAACACCGCGCTATTTACGCAATTAAGCTGGATTGCCTTCCATGCCTCAGTGGAAGAAAAACAAACTGTCGAAGAAAATAGCGGTAGGTGAACACGGACACAAGACTAAGAAAGACAGTACAGGCGCTAGCTTCCAACGCATTGCTTATTTCCACATGCAGAAACTGTGCACAAAAACAAATGCGTCCAAGGATTCCTTGCTCGGGTGAGTTAACGAGCGAGAGTGAAGCTTGGGCGAGCAACAGAGTGCTGTCTTTTAATGAGCAAAAGTTACTCAGCTCTTGTTTAATTGTGTAAGGAAATAATAAAGAAAAGAAAAGAGAATGGGCGAAAGAAATTGCGAGCAGTATGCACTATGTCGAACAAAGCTTGGCATAGCGAAGCACGGATCCGTCGCCACTCGTACTCCCCGTCGACCGACACGTAGAGCTTCGAGATGCGCGGCTTCCTCCTCGGGAGTACGCAGCAGGCTATGCGGTATACAGCGGAGGTTGCGCGCGATGTCTTCGTCGGTGGGCGTGGCATAGCTACTGCGCATGCGCGGCTTGGCTAGGTGGTGCGGCATCTGGTCGCTAGACGGCGCGATGCTTGCTTCCTCTTTTTTTCTGTCTTTTTTTCTCTCTCTACTTATTTCTCTCTCTTTCGTTGATGTTCTCTCTGTCTCTTTTTCGTTCTGCATTTCTTTATATTTCTCTCTTTCTCGTTCTTTCTGTGCTACGCCTTACTCTCACCCTCCCCCTTTCCCTCCTCACCATCCCATCCCTCCTCCTCACTCTCACTTCCCTTTCCCACTTCCTTGCTACACTATACTTTACAAGGCTCCGCTAGCGTGCCTGGATATCCGAGTGGTTAGGACACTCGCCTTTGGGCCTCGCCTTTGGAACACCAAAGCGCTGTTGGTGTTCTTGAGGAACACTGGACTAAACCAAAGTTTGTGAATGACTCTTTTGTGTATGTGACTTTATGCGCATATGACTGTACGTACCATGTATGTGTATTCGCAATGCCCATAGACTGTCGCGCCGCCAAGCGGAATTCAGGAGCGTCCTCTCGAGGAGGGTTAGTAGACGACAAAATGGCAGCACTACGCAGTCGCTCCCTTGTTCGGCTGTGCTAACCTCAGTGTTAACGCGTTGGCAAGGAAGGAACACTACGACTTGGCATGTTCCCTGCATCAGTGAACAAACCGGGCCCTCCGTGACTCGAGAAATCTGATTCGTTCTTGCGAGGCGCTAAGTCTTCGTGAAAATACGTGGCGACTCGCGCTTTCAATGCTAGCCCACAGCGTACGCATACTATCAGCTTCGCGAGGCTTTCTGTAGCCATGTAGGTTAGATAAATGTTATCGTCTGACATATTCAGTTGAAGCTCACCCTGTTTTACTTGTATATAGCTTTGGTCAGTGTTTCTTGTAGTGCATGAATCTCATAACACTATACGCGGGAGGTCGCGCCGGCTCGCGATGTGCTCTTGTAACACTGAGCGATCTCAAGTTGTCGATACATTAAAATATGCCTCTATCCTTTGTCAGCAAAGCGCTGTTACTAATCGTGCGAGCGACGTCTGCTCCACGCCTTTCGCGTCTTTCGAGGACACGTCTGCTCCACGCCTTTCGTGGAGCGAACGCTTTAAAAGCCGTCCTTCGCCAGTGTGTTGGTTTCATAGCCAGCGCTGCGCCGCTTGTTTTTGTACGTTTGTTGATAGGTGGCAGCACACTGCAAGCGATTTGCTCGTTGACCGATCTGAGAGCGAAAAAATGTTCTCCGCGCCCAGGCCCAGACGTCTCTGTAATTGTAAACGTGGTGACGCGGAGTGGTCGAAGTTGTTCGGCGGAGGAAATTCTTCAGATTGCTTTCAACAGTGATATTGAAAGAAACCATCCTGACGACGAGGATTTTTCACTGGACGTAGAAGACTGTGAAGGCACCGAGAGTGACAGCGACGGTGAACGATCAGCTGCTAACTCACGAGGAGCGAGTTGCACTTCACGTCCCCTCGTGCGTTATTGTTCTTTCACGCTCGTAAGTCACTTTGATTGTATTTAATGTATAATATCCTTGAGCGAGATCAAAATAAAAGCATAGTTCCTCTTGTGCATTGCATGTATCAATTATTGTGGATATTATGGAGCGCCGCATGCCGCCAACACGCTCGAGCTCGACCAGCGAAGCGAAATGGTTAAAGCGTTGGAACGTGCAGAAACAGCCACAATCCACGCCTCTCGGCTAACTTCTTCGACGTTGCGAAAAGGATACGTGTGCATTCTTTTCGATATTCGTGTTTCGATCGTGCTGATCGAGCCTGCAACATGCGAGTGAAGTGAATTGCACACGGCTAGAGTTTCAGCACAAGCGCTACTGAATGGGAAGTTAAATGCTTGTGTTCCGTTGAAGACGTAACTCCGCGTTCCCGACTGCACAAGTAATGACGACGGCGTATTATGTTTGTAAACCATCACCACGTTAAACGTGCGGTCCCGTGCAGCAGCGATGGCGCTACTCGCTGGCGGCCTACTATTGCGGCAAATCCGTAAGGCAGGCTCGGTACAACGTATGTTCGCTCGGTACGTACTACCTCGGAGTGCCGTTCTGCTCATACGTCAATTTTAGTTCATGCAGTTTTATATAGCACGCACACGATTTCGCAAAGCATCGTTATGCACGGTAACGGAGCTGAAATATAACATTTCACACCACAGCAAATAATTAGGTGGCGAGTACTTAGCACTTTCCATGATTTGGGAAAGTAGTTTAGTCTCATATCCAATTCAGCACAGCTCATGACTTCATCCGGTGAAAGCGGCACGGGCCGTACGTCCGCACGTACTATCTGTTCCTATGCTAACAAACGGTTTGACCCTCCTCCTGGCGCCATCTTGAAAAGCACGGCGCGCCACCTATAGTTCGTGGGCATTGCGAATATGATTCATTGTATATGCCATAGTCATCACCCGACATCCGCAGTAGCAAGCCAGGCGACAAACCAGGCTAACCTCTCCGGGATTTTCATTAAAGGTTATTATCTCTATTATCGCCTTTGGATCGAGGGTAGGCGGGTTCGAAAGCCGCCTCAAGAAGGTCTTTTTCCGGCAAAATTTTTTCTGTTCCTCTATATCTTTCTTTCCGTCTCTCTGTTTGTTTATTTCCTTCAATCTTTCTCTCTCGCTTTCTGTACTCGTTCTCAGGTAGCCGCACAGTGGCACATACCCGTTAAGATGATGGTAGTTTTCTGCGATCGACTCGCAAGGAACGATTTGCTAAGCAGCTTCGCTGTTCAAAAGGACAACTGCTCGCAGATATTAGACAAACCCACGTGTACAGATTTCGCGTGCGGCGCTCTTACTCTTGAGCTACCACGGCGCCGCTTTCCCGAGCACTTCGTTAATTAAGCGTGCTTGAACTTAACCCGTGAGCAGAAATCATGAGTCTTGCATTTCAGTTCCTCCACCAGCCTAATAGATTGTGAAATCACCCTTCGTTAAATTTTCTGGTAACTGAGAATGACCACATTCGGGACCTGTGTCACTGCAGCCGATCGAGTGGGCATAGTGTCTTGTGAATGCCACACCAAGACGAATGCAGTGTCCAGCGTACGCACGAGAAAGTCAGAAATTGATCTCCTCGATTGGGCATTATCATAGTAGACCATTAACCAATGAGGTTGTGTTAGGTCCTTGTCCTAACGTCAGCAGCACAAGTGTGGTTATAGAAGCAGTCGTAGCCTTCTTACAAGCCACTGGACTGGATGCACGTCTTTAGATTTGCCCCAGCGTAACGGAACTATATTCTCATCTCCCTACCTTACCATCGTCATTCATCACTCTTTCGCTGCCCTAGCCCCTCTCCCCAGTGTAGAGTAGCATGCCAGACCAAACCATAGCCATGGTCCCTGAATACTCAATACCATGCTACTCAATGCTCCATACCATGCTATAGCTCAGGCCTACTTCTCTGCCTTTCTGTAAATAAATTATCTCTCTCTCACCCTTCGTGAACATTTTGCACATATTGGTGGCGTTGGATGCGCAAGCGTGTTGTTGTTCTTGTGCATCTATTGCTTCCGGTTTGCAATGAACCTGTCAATTGTTAGTCCAGCGCCTTGTCCCGTGGTCTTCTCTGTCTTGTGTTCCCGTCTTTTGCGCTGCTTTAAATATGACTTGTCGACCCACCACGGTGGGCTAGTGGTTATGATGCTCGACTCCTGACTCGCGGGTCGCGGGATCGAATCCCAGTCGTGGCGGCCGCATTTCGGTGGAGGCGATATTCTGGAGGCCCGTGTACTTAGATTTAAGTGCACGTTTAGGAACACCATATGGTCAAAATTTCGGGAGCCCTCCACTACGGCGTCCCTCATAATCTATCGTGATTCTGGGACGTAAGACTCCATAAATTATTATTAACTATGATTTGTGAAGTTTGAATGATCCGAGAAATTTTGTCAGGGGGTTCTGACACCAGTTTTAGGTCAAACGTAACATTTTAGATGAAACTGTGAACTATTTTCCAATATGCCTATAGTATTTAGACTAGCAGATACAAAGTACAGCCCCGTCCACGTCTGTGTAGAGCGCGCGAGCACTTGATTTTGCGGTGGGACACCTTGCGGCGGTTGCGGGGTCTGACGTGTGGTGCCCAGGAGCATGCGGGACCTAATCGGCATGCATACCTGCGCACATTGCTTTAAGCCAGAAATTATGTTGATCAACGCCGTTGTTTGGCGGCTGTGCGCATTACCCGAGGTTATCATTTTTCTCATGTGACCGCGTATCTCGGAACAGCCACACACAGCCACAAAGCGCGCATGGTTTGTTCTGAAAGAGCTAGGCGCACGCTATCAGCCCAATCTCGTCATTCCTGGGCATCGAGATGCCGCAAGCGCCCTGAGGCCAAGTGCATATTCGGTGAAACAAGGGAACTCCAAGGGGAACTCTTCAACAGTGTGATTCGCGCATAGCGGGTCTGCATGTCTATTAGGACGTGCATGCTCCTGGATAAACCACGTCAGTCGCCGACCCCGCCGCAAGTGTCGCCCCCAGAAAGGCGCGCTCACACAGATGTGGACGAAAAGTATATTACTTGCGCAACGCTCTTGCAGCGGCGAAGGACAGGCGCATCGCGTTCTTGTGGTTGAAGCTTCAAGCTTATGAGAGAGAGAAAGCTCTTTAATGAAAAACGGAGAATTCTGCCGGCGCATATAAAGGCGCCTAGATGCTTATGATTTATTCCTAGGTTGTGCTGCCTAAAATCCGACGCATCAGAGTTGGGCGAAAGCGGAAGCTGAGTGTGACTGTGCTGCTGAGCACAGTGAAGCGCCGTTGGCAAAGAATCAGTCGAGGGGCTGCAGGCCAAAGTTCCACTGCACAGATATTCAGACATCCTACAAGCCGCTAGGCCTAGCGGCTTGTGGGAGTAATGCAGACTTCATGCCATCACTTTTTCGGCCACTTGAATGCACTTGTTTCAAGGAGAAAAGGCAAAGTGAAAATCACTCTGTATTTGCGCCAATTTGGCAAATGAATTCACAAACACGGATAATATGACTTCGTGCCCCTTTTTAGAAGGCATATTAGGTTCGTGGTTGGAAAAAGTCCGCTCAAGAAAAGGCGAGCACAGCAACAAATAAAGGACCAGAGCGAACGCCGACCCTATAAACCAGAACACAGCAAATTCCATGCGCATCGCCATCTTTGCCTCGCGCGTCGCGCCATCTATCGCACACGCGACGAAACAACATGCGCGGGCTGCCACGCCAGCAGACGCTACACAGAGCAAACGTGAAACTCCCGAAACTCAGCCCGTCGGAGAGCCTGTTTCGCGTATTTTCTAGCCTGGACATTTTCGCTATTTTTATTGGAACATCAAGAACACCTTGCTCATGCAAGTCTACAATGTATACAGTACGTGCTGAGCAGGCTGCGGAACCGGCCTCGTCAGCTACGTACGCTGTTACATTTGTAAAAAAACGTCCTCGCTGTAGTACGCGTGAATCGCAATTGCGGTGCAGCTTGCAAAAGAGTGAAACGATGTTTTGTTGCCCCATATTACAAGTTGTGCACAAAGCTTTGTGAAAGCTCATCATTTCAAGATGCAATGCGTAATAATTAGAGTACGCTTTACAGGTAGTTTCGCGGAACGTAATTTTTGTTTCAGGAGCGCTCTTACAATAATGCGTCTTGCTCACAAAAGCGTGCTATCAGGGAGTATCACCTGCAGTATCGTTCATCGATCCCTTTTGGAAGCTATCTGCGTGATTTTAATCTTGTAACGATGATGCTTTACAAGCGAAGCTGTGCTATTAAGCTGATATCGAAATGGGCGGAATCCAGTTCTCTCTTATTAAATGTGTGCTGTGTAAATATGCTAAAAATTTAGCTGCTCGAGCTAGCGCTACGCCTGCGACGTAAAGGACACTGGCGCGAGTACTGTTTACTTACGTGCCAATATATGTGTTATGCGCAGCTGGATGCCTCGTGTCGAAATAAATCTGGGAACATCAAACACTGAAATTAAAGCACGAGATTCTGGCCAGCTGTTGAGGAACACCGTCCCTTTTATTACCTTTTGAAGACGAGATCTTGAAGGCGTGGATGCCATCAAAAGCACTAAAGATTAATAATACGTTGGAAGTGGCAAAGCATGCTGATTGCTTGTGCGTGAAATCACTACCTTGCACTACATTTTCGTCAAAGGAAACGCTCAAAGGTGTGAAGTCCACCCCCACACAAAGCTCGCGCCTGCTTTCAACCCATCTGCGTGTCACGCAAAATTAGGTTCGTAAAATAAAATAGGTTGGCATCACACTGCAGAATACACGCAGTTAGTGTAGTTACTCGCGCATTTTCACTTGGATCCTAGTTTTTCTGCTCGATTTGCAGTTATCCACTCGGGGCGAAGCTGAAAACACCGCACCGGCACTATTCCCGTGGCGCGTCGTGATCGTCGCAGACAACGCTAAGTAATATCCTCCTGTCGCGCTGCTTGTTTTGGCATTCAAAGACGACGCAGTAGTGCCCAGACGAGCTCTTATACGCCGAAGCGGCGTGAACGGGTACTTTTTCGCACTTTAAAGCCTCAGGACTGCAGCTTGCCCTGTTTACTTGGTGCAACCCGCTCGCGCCTTGGCAGTCCGGCAAGCCCGGCGTCTGTTGTGCGAGACAGGCGTGCTCTGGTGTATATAACACTATGAATTCTTAGCTTTTGAGCCAGGAATCCACAGTCACTCGCTCAGCCTTCGTTCGGTGATAAACACATATCGACACATACAAGTGCTTTTTCAAAGGTTAAATTCATTTTAGCATCTGTGAGAACACTGATTGAATCTAATAGACATGTGCTTTGGATACACTGAAAAGCAGCATCACAGTTACAAGTTAAAGCAAAAGAGTCAGCATAAAATGAGGCTTGCGTCCATTTTTGCTAAGTATGAATAGAGTGACTTACATTAGTCTATTGCCCCTGGAAGTATGGTTTCTTGGAACACATTGCAACTATTAAGCACGAATTCATTCTTTTCCACGTTCCCCTTATTTCAGCCTTTTCGCAGGACAAAATGACCTCGTTCCATCGCCTACCAAATGTAGCTGCTCCTTTCGTAGCCTTCTGAACGACTTCAGCGCGAGCCTTTTTGCCGTCCAAGGATGTCCTATGTTTACAGGTCATTCTGCTTTTAGTTTTCAGTCGTTTCCAGTCACAAGCTAAGCATGTATTCAATTTCTCGACCAACGTGTTGTTACAATGCTCCTGTCTATTTACGTCGGCCCTGGACTGGACAACCCCACGTCGGCTACGTCACACAAAACGAATTTTTCAGGGCGTCCTTCGATATCGCTGCTAATGTACTTTCGATCGAGTTCCCACTAGCGCTCAATGCAAATGCCTTGAGCTTCTTAATTTCGTGCGTTTTTCTTGTCACGAAGTTTGATACGGCCGCTAGGTTCTGCTCATGCCCTATTTCCTCCAAGAGCATCTCATTGATCCAGCGTGACGTCATTACTGAAGGTGGAGTAAACAGTGGTAGGTTCTGTGATCGCTATAGCTTGAGCATCTTGACGTCGCTTTAAACAGGAATGTATAACATTGCAATTTGTTGCCATCGCACTAACTGCCACGCCCTTGCGATGAAACTGTGACTTCTTTTTTTCTACTTCAAAGTAGCAGCCAGTCTCTGGTAGGGCAACCGCCAGACGTGGCCATCGCATTTTTTTTATTATTTACTCGTGCTCATTTTGGCGAGGTTACCGCCTGTGCAAAAACACTTGCGTGCCTGTTCTCGAACATTATGATATGTGTTTCCGGTGCATAGCTACAGGTGCCTCACTTCAGCCGTATACTTAACCTCTACCACAGAGCACGTGCGCTCTAGTACAAAAATATATGAAACAATTTATACACATTTTTTTATTCTCTAGTCATTACCATAAGGTGCGAAATGTAATCACCTTACGTCAGGTATGTGTGATCCAAGGACGTGCTCGCGAAGAAGCTACAATTTGAGGCTGGAAAGTTCGATTAATAATCCCATACGTTAAAGATCGCGATGGTTAGTATAAGCGCCCACGCATGCGCATTGAGCGACACGTAATCAAGCGACCCCCATCGGGCAGATCACCGAAACGAAGCAATGGCACACGCTGCGACCAAGATAACGACATGTGTGAGAGAATTCGTATCACGGCGAAATGGATCGCAAAGTGGACCAACACGAGAACTCATACACGAGGTTTTGCTTCAAATTAGACAAAACAGCGACTTACGCTCCTGCAAAGTTAGTGCAAGCGTATGGTGTTGAGGCTGCGAGTGAAAAGTGCGTGTTTAAGTGGTTTAAACAGAGGCGGAAAAGAAAGGTGTTGAGGAAACGTTGCGGAAACCCAAGTGTGCGTGACCACGGTGCTTCGAGCGATATTCCACAAGAAGCGCTCGCTGACAGTTTACAAGGGCCTTGCAAGCGATGTCGAAAGTGCGTTGTAGTCAATGGCGATTACATTAAAGGCCACTAAAAGTATTTTGTTTCTAAATCTTGTTTCCTTCACTTTCTGAGACCATTCACCCAAGTTCTCAGACGCACCTTGCACATTCATCGCACCACATTAGAACCGACCCTGCGTCTACACGTCCGCGTGGTCATTTATTCCCCGCTCAGATCCTTACGTAGCGAGAGTGGTGACATAAAATATTTTATTGGACTACGCTGCCCGCATGTTGACGCAAGAAGAAAAAGGAATGTTGTTGAATGGTCTGCCTATCGAGAATCTTTACGCACGCGAGCTTCGAAGTTTGCGAAAGTCATTCGCATAGAGGAGGATGTAAAAGAGCGAGAGCAGAGCGCCGCGAAAATAAACTTATTTTTAAAAAAATAAAATCAAAGATGAAGAGGTTTAGTAAAGTTCCGTTCCAAAGTGTTGCATACTAAACTGCGCCGCGCATACATAACAAAATGCGTACGACTTTCGAACATCACCGCGCGAGGAAAAAAAAAAGGCTAAAATTTCTCCTTGTCATTGAAAAATGGACAAATAACGTTACAGACCAAAAATAAATAACTTCCGAAAGCGTAGCGTGTCGCTTTGGCTTTTATGTAGCTTGCGCCAGCTCCTGTGAGGCGATGAAGGCCTGCGGAAAATTCGTGCTCCCGCCGTGGACAATTCTCAGCGACAAGGACGACTGAGATCATTCGTGTATCCACGGAAAATGTCTATCCCCGTCCTTGAAAATTGTGCCTGCGCATTCGCTCAGTAAGTTCACAAGGAAAAGGGTTAAATCTGGATCGAGATGAACGCATATGTTAAGTAGCGCGCTGAATGTGCTTTTCGTCTGTGAAAGGATTTGTGTCGTACAGGGGCCTCAGTGCGCAACAAATAATTGATTAACTAGTATTATTGAACGTCATCGTTCGTCGCAGCCGTCTATCGCGTCTCATTGTCCGAGCCCGTAGGCACGCGCACAGTGGGCTGGGGGCCAGGAAGGGTGCCCCCCCTCTACCCCCCCCCCCACCCCCACACTCTTAGTCCTCAGAGAGGGGCGCCAAGCCTGCCTATACCTTTACTGAGTCAGGACCATCCCGTCATTGTTTTGCAAGGTTATGGCCATGCAGGTTTTTGAGGAAATGGCGGCCGAGAACCCCTGATTCTGCATTCCAAAAATGGTCTAATTCCCGCCCATATGTGCCCCAGGAATGCCGGGGACCAAAGACAGTCCGCTGTGGGAAGCGCGTCATCGCTTCAGTTTCATAGATGCATCCATTGCGACTCCTGATTTCTCTCGCACTCGACCAGTCGGTGAGGAGGGGGGCGGGGTGGTAAAACTTCACCCCCCCCCCCCTAATGGACAACAACACGCACCTTTGTCCAGCTCCTCACCCACTCTCCCCTCGCCCTCGTACATAAACCCGAGTTCGCGCCTGGTCGAGGCTTTCGGAGACATTTTTCATCAAACAAGGGACCGTACCGTGTAAGTAACATTTGTGCGGTTAATTTTGTTGCACAGAATTGCGAAATCCTCCGCCCGCTGCCACTTAGTCGTTTCTGTCTAGCCAAAGCAAGCCGAAAAAAAAAATGTTGGAATCAAAATGAACCAGTGTACCATATATTATATATCTACACACATAACTAGCCAAATTCATCATTTACTTCTGAATACCAGTTATAATAGCTTATTCCGCAGGTCATAGGTTAACTTAGACTGCGATGCTCGTTTCAGGTGCTTTGATGACATGAGCAAGCTGGCAATTAAGGCGGAAAGTTGGGCTAGTTGGTAACGTGAATAATAGGACATGTTTACTCGTCCTCGTTACTCGTTACTCGTCTTTTTTCGCTAGTAAACGTGTCCTATTATTCAAGCTGGCAAATTTTTTTGAAGCTAAATTGACTATATTGCGAGCAGCAAACAACTGCGCGTTTCAGAATTCCGCATTAAGCGGATTTCGCTCTTTTAGAAAAAAAAAAAGCTCCTTATTTGAAGCCAACCAAACATGGTTTCATCTCGCAAGCAGCTAAGGAACGCCGTTCAATTAACCGCAGTTCGGCAAAGCCCCGTGTGGTCTGTAATAATAACTTGTTTTAAGCCTCAAATAAATTGTGAGCCAGCATACATGTATAGTTAGCATAGAAATACAAAGATGAGTTTCAGAGGCCCTTCATAAATTTCAAAGGGAGCCATATATATCTCAAATTCTGAGCGGAGTTTCCATCGCATATTGTAAGATCACTGTGTTTCTTTTAAACAGTATTCTATGATCCGTTGCTTTCCTATCTTTAGGACCCCTTTGTTCGACCTTTTCATAGCATGTCCAGGTGTGCCCTGTTTTGGGGCACATTTGTGTGACTGGGCTTTACGCTTCAGTATGTTTCAGGTGACACATTGTTGTGTTGTATTTGTTGTATTTATGAACGTTCACTTCATATTTGACGACTTTTGATATGAGTGTTGTTTGACCGGATTATGCGAGTTGACTTTAATTGTGCACTGTTTCATGTTACACTTTTATTGAGTCCTTGTTGCTTCCTCTTCAGCGCAAGTTTATGTGTTTAAATCTAAAGTAACGAGTATCTTCCATTTAATATCATACATTTCAGAAACTTCGCCTTGAGAAGAAAGAGCTTCTAGAAGTCTATTAGGAGGTGTGGGTACTGTGTCACTTCTTTTATTATGACTATATCTATCAATCGATCGATGGCTTTTATTTTATTTTCACCTTGAAAAGAAGAGACAGTACTAAAAGCTTAAGTATAGCTTGACGAGGGTCCTGCGCTTTCGTCAAGCTGTAATTGTGATTATAGAAGGACAGCGCTGAAAACGGGACCGTTTATTGAACGAATGTGCAAGAAAACGGCGCCGCCGTATGCGTGCATACGGCCCGTAAATAACACTTCGTGAAAAGGAGGCTGGACAAACACTGCAGCCGGTCTACCTCCTGACCTGGTACGTCTTCCCCTGGAAGGAGAAGCTTCTGATTTCGCCGCTGCCTCCAGATACTGTTACACCGGCAGCTTTGAGCGTTCTGCGCACGTCGTGCCACACCCAGCGTCCCTTGGATAGTGTCTTGGCCAACTTCTTGAGATCTCCTGGTATGCGGTACTGTACTTCTGTCCTGTCGACCTTCACTGCCACGATGAAGGTTTTAAGGAAGCGATACGCCCGACCCTTGTAGCGGAAGCCGTAGAAGTTACTTGCCTTATCCGACAACAATGTTGCACCCATTCGTATAAGAGCGACGACGACCTCGGCGTAATGGAACTTTGTGAACAAATCGGGCAACCTACCCATTTCTTTGGGTATCCAGAACTTTCTACCACGAATAGTTACCCTTACTTGCCCACCTGGCGCGCCCCCGTTGCCCCCACCTCCGCTGACTCTGTACGTCTTTCCATCAATGACGATGGAAAGAATCAAACCCTTAGGAGACTGGTTGACCTTTACTCCGAGAGCCTTGAATAGTTCGACGAGCAGCTGAATGACGGCGGCTCCCTTGCCGTTGGCGTACGACACGGTGGCCTTGAGATCTTTCGGGATGCTGAAGGTCTTGTTGCCCATGTATACCACAAGTCCCACCTTGGCACCCGGGCTTGATTTAAGATTCGTCTTGTACTGAATCCCGTTGAACAAGATGACCACTTTGGCACCCTTCATGGCCATGACCGCACCCTGCTTGTTTAAGCTGCCCATAACACTCGCGAGTTGTTGCGCCGGAAGTTTACTGATAATGTCCACGAGAAGCGGGAGATCATTGGGAATCAAGTACTTTTTATCGCCGTAGTCAACATACAAAATGAGTGAGAAATTGAGTTCGATTCGTTCAGCGCCTTTCTGTAACGTTGACAGTTTTCCATCAGGTCCCGGGATGAAAGTGTAGCCCACCAACTGCAGCGCCTGTAAGAGTTGCATAGGTTCGACTTTATTGCTGGACACCAAATCGTACATTTTATCGACATCCCTCGGCAGCAAAAGCTTGACGCCGGCAATGACGAGGGCTGTCAGCGGCCGGGCTTTCACGGGGAATTTCATTTTGTCGAACGACAGCGCGACAACCACCTTGTCAGCGTTGCGCACGGGCACGACGCCGTAGCGGCTGTACAGGATCGAGAGCACCAGGCTCGGCATATTTTTCTTCTCTAGAACGGCAACTATCTTGCCCAAGTCGCGCGGTATGACGTACTGCTTTCCGTACAGCTTGAATCGCAAGTCGACCGTGACCGGAAACGGCACGGTCACGCCACTCACGATTATGCCCGTAACGATGCCCGTGTTCCTGTCTACCTTCAGCGGTACCTTGGCCAGCTGTAAGGCCTGCAGGACTGCACCGACTTGTAGTCCTTCCTGGGATTTGAATATCGCCTCGAGGTCGGCCGGAATGTCGTACGACTTCTGTCCGAGGGTAATGCGCACGGGCTTCTTCACACTGATGTCGTACGAACCTCCTCCGTAAGTAGCGCGCAAGGCGCTTCCTCCGGGGGACTTGGTGATACGCACGCCATACGCTAGCAGTAGAAATTCTATCTTGAAAAACTGGGCTGGATTGTTTCTGACGGCCTTTAGGACTACCTTGATATCCTTGGGGAGGTTGTAGCTTCTTTCTCCGACGAATACTGAACCGCCCATGGATTTCGGGAAAGTTTGTGTCTTGCCGAAAATCACGAAACTGCTGATCTTGCCCCCACCGTCCACGGTGAACTGGGCTCCAAGCTGGTGCAACAAGGTGACCGTCACGGTGAGAAGATGCGGATGTTTCTGGACGTAAACCGCGAGCTGTCTGGAGTCCCTCGGCAGATTGAAACCTTTACCGTTTACGTTAATCGTGTAGCCCAGGTTGAGCGGCTTCGGGAACGGGACGAAGGTGCCGCCAACCGTGACTCCGGTAATCGGTTTAGTGGTGTCCGGGAACTTGACACCGATTTTCACCAGGTATACGAATATGGTGGGCATGTGGTTGGGAAAGTTGAGCAGCAACTCGATAGCTGCGCGTACTTTGGGTTCGACGGTCGTCGGAGTGGGCGGCACGACGACCGGACGGTTGAGGTCTTGAAGCGCGGCCTCTGACTTTGGCGGAGTGTAAGGAACGACAGGCGGTGGCTTTGGCTTCGGAGTCCGCTTCGGCCTCGGAGGCTTCACCTTCGAGACCACGATACTCAGCACGAGGTCACCCAGCTCCGGGAACTTCTTTACGGCGTCCTGGACTTGTTTCTTTATGGTGACCGGCACCTCCACCCACTTAAGGCCGATCTTTATTTTCGTCTTTTTCACGTCCGGTTTAGCCTTCTGCAGCGCGAGAGTGATCTCGGCGACAATCTTAGCCCGAGGCCCTTCCTCGGTGGTGACGACTTTGTCTTTCACGACGACGACCCGCACTGCGCTGCAGTGAGATGGGCACGGTGTCAGGCACAGGCCCGTCTTCGTCCCTGCCCATAGCACGAACAGTGCGGCAACCGGGAGTACTGACAGGAACCGCATTGTTGTCACGGTGTCTTCTCGAGTCCTTCACTAAAAGTCGCTGGCAGTCGCGGGGTCGTCTCAAAGTCCGTCCACACGATTGCTCGATGCAGCTTTTCCTGCGAGGAGGCGAGCATTGTGTGCTTCATTATTATTATTATTATTATTATTATTATTATTATTATTATTATTATTATTATTAGTATTATTATTATTATTATTATTATTATTATTATTATTATTATTATTATTATTATTATTATTATTATTATTATTATTATTATTATTGGTGTCCTCTAATGGTTGATGAGCAATGCATTGTATCCTCTAGCATCAGTAAAAAAAAACCTGGCTACATAGCTCTTTGTCATCTTCCTATTGTCATGCCTTGCCTCTTACAGATATTTTCTTTCTTTTTTCTTTTACTCACATCAATTACTGTAATCGAGACAGTCCGAGAAAATTTACCTTTTGCGCGTTCTCCATTGTTCAACTCGCTAGGTTGCTCAGTGCTTCAGTGACATATTCAAAACTGTAATCATACTCTCATTATGTATAGACTCTGCAGGCATAACTCTGCGTATAATTATTGCATTCTACCCTGCACTTAAGCTTGTGATGATCAGGGGCCGAACTTTTAGGCATTAAAAAAGCTCGCTTTAGGCGCCAAAAATAGGCAGGCAAAACAACGTTTTAGGCTTCCAAAATAGTAAATATAGGCACGATAAATTTTCACATAAATGCGAATAATTTCAAACGAAGACGCGCGCCACCTCTATCTACGAAAGAAAAATATATGTTATTGCTTAAAATGGCATAAAGGCGCCTATGGTTGAACACAGTCGTACAGTGCTTTGTCCCGCACGGTTCGCAGATCATGGTCTCTCCCGCATTCTGCACGGCGAGTCAAGTGTCCACTGTCGAATCAACACACTCCTAAATGTATTTTCGGCATAACTGAGAAGAGCAGAGCGTGAGCAGGTAGCCAGATCGAGATCGCTAAAAGACTAGAAGGGAGCGATTCCTCCTATTGTCCGGGTCGAATCGTGTAGAGCCAATTTCTCCCCTGGCAGTGAACCATTGGCGTAGCTAGGGAGAGAAACGGGGCTTCGGGAAGGGGGGGGGGGGCTCCCCCCCCCCCCGAGACATTTCAGTTTTGCATGTGTAAATATACGCGCACACATACGAACGCACGAGCAAACATAAAGCATTGTTAACCCCCCGCCCCCTCCGAAAAAAATAATTTCTGGCTACGCTACTGCAATGAATACCTTACAAAGTAAATTACAAACAAAACAAAAGCCCATGCACCTCACATTTTTCTTTCTTTTTTTTTTTTTTTTTGCTCTTCAATTTCCTTTCCGCTCACGACTTTCCGCAGTCTCGCATTCGCCAACCGCCCGCGCCATGTCAGTGCGGCGGCGAATGCTCGCCGGCGTGTCCCACTTCAGTGCTGCTAGCGGTTGTTTTCCGGAAGTTGGCTGAACTAGAGGACTAGGTTGAATGCCAAACAATTCTGAACAGTCAATGTTAATTGCCCGGTAACATGAATAACGGTCTCAAACTGCACTTGAAAGCGAAACTTGAGGCTGAACAGTGTTCATATAAGCGATAATTTTGAAAATAGGCATTTATAGGCATTTGTGAGCATTTAAGCACAAACGCCAAAAATAGGCATTTATAGGCACTATAAAAACACCCTAAAAGCCCTTCTTAACCTCTCATTCATCCTCATATATCAAAGTTGCGCGATGGGAGCGCAAAGAACAAAATGGGCATTTGCCTAACAACCGGTCTCTAGTGATGATGTTGAGAACCGCTCAACAAGCAGCGGAACGAATATTTTCGAGTATAACAGGAAGACACGTTACGCCTCATTTTCTCACCGTTTGGGTCTTTGTTCCTGAGCAACGTCAACCATCTCGTGTTGGCGCTGGTTGAGCCAAATCTGTAACCCACACCACGCTAACAAAGACTCTCCGCGGCGGCTAGGTGGTTGTATATCACATTGTGCTATCCGGCTCGAGGTCGTGGGCTCTATACCGCTCGCAGCAGTCGCATAAATAGGGTGGTTGCACTCAAAAGCAAACCTGTTCGTTGGTGGAGTGGTGGAGTGGTGGAGGCCTACCACATAAATAAACATGGAAATTCATGCATCAGTCAGTCGTCTGTGGCGCTATCACATAATGAAATACACTTGTTGGAAAAGGGGTAGACATACGCGTGGTGCAGCAAGGTTCTTTGCAAAGGGACACGTCACCCTGGTGGTGCACGTTCCTCGCCTGTTCAGATAGTTGGATGTGTTGCTCGTTCTTTTGTTATCAGGCTGTGCTTTGCCGTGGTTGCTTTGTTTGTTAGTTTTCTTGCTTGTGATTTCTGCGATTAAAAACCAGTTGAAGTTTAGCGCCTGTCTTGTGTCGTTCTCCTCTTTTCCGTCTACGTTTTTTGCGCTTCGCCCACAATGAATCCCCATCTAGCCCAATTTGCAGTTTTGTCAAACTTGGCAAGTCTGTCCTAGCATATGACCCCGTCCCAGATGCTTGCTAACGGTGCAGGAGATGCGTACTGACCTTCACGGGTGCGTTGAATGTGAGGCCGCATTAAACATAATTCGAGGGCTAAGGCGGTAACAGAATCGGAGATAATGTATGGACTCCGTGATGCGCGTTACGTTTGCCTTTCTAGTCATGTCGTTGCCCATTTTACTGCCCCTGCCCGCTAGTCTGTGCGTTCCGGCACCGCTGTCGCATGTGGAAGACTCCATTGCACGTTTTCCTGTAGCGTCAACTGCAGTCACGGCACATTTATCGCGTTTTCATTACAGTGTTCTTTCCATTAGAACGATGATTTACGACTTTCACTGGCGACTCAGAAGGCACAGGTAGTTGCTTAGGAAGCATTTATGCCAGCAATAGTAGTAGTCGTTTTCATTGTTATCTTGTGTAAAACCCTTGAGATCGGATTTGAATTATTGCATCGTGGTGCTGGCGGTCTAAACGGTGTCGTTCTCGAGTGTACACAACAGACCGAGCACCCATGACCCTTCCTCGGAGGAGCCCATCCCTGTACAGTGTGAGCATGCGGCCATCCTAAAATACTACAAGGGACTCAATGAAGGAAGAGAACTTTGAGGCCTTGTTTTTTGTTTTGAAACAACGTTTATGAAAAACAGTAGGTAATGAAGCCAATGAAAGTACAGGGGACGTTAATTGTACTGTTTTGAGTGTGCTGTAGTATAGATGTGAAGGAAGTAAAGTGGACGAAAAGACAACTTGCCGCCGGCAGGGACCGAACCTGCAACCTTCGGATTACGCGCCCGATGCTCTCACCAAATCAGCTACGGCGGCGATCGTCCCCTCGTCCACTTTGTGGGGTATTTATGTGCATGCAAGCCCTACGACTTAGTGTGGGCATTTATTATACACAATATGTCTTGTGCTTTCACCGCAAAGTTTCCGTTGACGTTACACAGCGCACGAAGGTCACTTCGCTCGCTACAGGGGCCGCGTTTCCTGAAGGAGTGGGCTGCTAGCTAGAACCGCCAAAGTAGAGGCTAGATGTTTGCGCGTAGAAGTGATGTTGAACTATCGGTAAATTGACTATCGATAGCATCGATAGTTTTTTTTAAACTATCGACAGTGTAGACAAACTATCGATAGTACAACTATCGACAAACTATCGATAGTACAATCGCTAGTACCATGGTTAATATTACTAGCGATTGGCCCGCTACGTGCTAGTTCATGCCCCGACGGACCTGAATAAAGTTTTTCTATTCCATTCTATTACTGCCACGCGTGTTTATTGCTTTGTTTTGATGTATTCGGGTTTCACAAGCAAAGACTGTTAGCAACGTTTGACGCAGACGACGCCGTAATGATTGAGAAGCTTCACGATTGTTTGAGACCTTTCTGTTAAGATTACGCGCCGGGCGGAATAGTCAAGTTTATTCGAGAGCTTACGCGAGCACCAGCGATAACGCTGGAAGGTTCGATGACTGATGTATAAAAGACGACACGTTCCACTGATGATCAGATTACTCGACGGCCGACGACTGTTCTCGCCGCTATCGGTGCGCAGCGTGTATCGCTTGTATTTTGAGTTTTGATTTTCTGGGCACAGGTTCGCCCAAATAAAGAGCTCCGTATTTCCCAGCCTTGCTGCAGCATTCTTCACCGTCGCAACTACGTGACAATACTATCGACAGTGGTGTGAATAACGATGCTGTTTTTGGCCGGCAATATTGCAAAAATATTTGCGATAGCCTATTATCAACTTTGCTTAATATATGAGCAATGTTTAACGAAATAAATAAATTATTTCCGCAGTGAAAATGGCGGAATATGTCCATCAATAAATTCACATCCTAAAGCAACCAATTACACCTTACATATAATAAACTTAGTTCATGATATTTTTTTTAATCATAAAATGCAATATAAATATGAAGCCGCGCAGTTCTGCCACATGTAACGCCTTCTTTTCCGCTACAGCTGAACAGTTTGACTTTATGAACATGTGTCAGCAAAGCACTCGGGTGAGGAACACAAGCATGTAGAGTTTCTTGTCCTTCAGCCTGCTCCTCCGGCTCCACTATGCACCACGCGCGCAGGGAACCAAGTTTGTTCTGCAATGAGTTCGTGCTGTTGATTTTATACTATCGATAGTACCATCGAATTTTTTACTATGGATAGCACTATCGATAGTATTTTTTACCATCGATAGCTCGATAGTGACTCAGCTATCGATAGTATCGATAGTACCATCGATAGTTCTGCATCACTAGTTCGTAGTCGACACTCGCAGCGTGCTGCTCAAACACAAATAAGTAAAAACTGCGACAGTTGTTAGTTCACGCTCGTCCTGTGTATACCTGTGCGTTCTTTTCGTGCGTCCTTCTTCGTGTTTGAGCAGCGCGCTGTAACAGTCGTTAGTTCGAGCTCGTCTCGTGTGTGTTCTTTCCGTGCGTCCTTTTTGCTTGAGCAGCGCGCTGAAAGTTTCGAGCTGCTTGCCGTTCTTCGTGTCACATTCTACTTTGTTGCTATCGCGTTCATTGCTTCGCCCTTGCGGCGAAACTGTGAATCTTTTCATTTTCTGATACCTTGCCAAGCAAAATGCCTTTTACGCGAATAAAAAAAATATCCTCATTTTTACCTGCTTGCAATGACTATTTCTGTACTTTATTTTAGTTAACGATATTTTGTTCACTTTGTCTCCACCACCCCTTATGTGTCACGCCATTTTTAGGAGGCATTTAAGTATAAAATGAAATGAAATTAAACCCGTAGTAAAGAATAACAAGAAAATAACGCATACGCTTAATAGCTTACGGAGATAGGTCATACCGAAAGCTGTGGGCATTGGCAGATGGCTCTGGCAAGAACGTTTTGTATAGCATCTTCTGGAAGTGGGCCTGTAGTATATTATTTTACCACGCTCCAACGCACATCAAGACATCTATTTCGGCCCTTTTGGCGTTTCTGCGGACGTCACTTTCATTGTCCACGCATGTGGATAGTGTAAGTATGTCGTAAACATGCCTTGTCACTTTATCTGCATTAACGTAACAATGGGAATGGTCGCGTTCCATCGATCTTTCGGAATAAGCTGGTCGACAGCGTGGCACAGATGAAAAAAAAAATGCAAGATGACTTATGAAAGCGACGGCTGCAGACATGCCAAATGGGCCGAAACAGATGTGAATGCGGCGCGATAGTTGAGGTGAGTCTGAGACCCCTGGTGAAGGGTTTTGTTGGCACCAGAGGTCGGCAAACTCGCTCGTGGGTCCAATTAATCAGACTCAGTTCGGGCCGTGAATCTGAGTCCGAGTGACTCCGGGTGAGTAATATTTTGGTGAATTTGAGTCCGTGTAAGTCCTGTTGAAGAAAATTTTGGTGAGTTTGTGTCCGAGTGAGCCCTAAGCGCGAAATATCTTTCTTGAGTGAGTTTGAGTGGGCTTTTTTTCTTTTTTTTTTGCCGTGCTATGGTTGGTGCACCCTTATTACGACGGTTTAACCCTTTGAGACGCTACGTACACAATTGTGTACACCACTTGTATTTGCTCTTTATATCGACTAGGGGCTACGGAACAGCCAGATACATTGAGGTTTGGATGAATTGAACCTCCTGCATAATAAATTTGTCCTCACTTAACTTCATTTTGCAGTGCGCTGCTGCATACGATTACTTTTCTAAAGGTACTACCACGGTCGACGAGTCGTTCGACGTGCCGCTTCCCGCGAGCCACGCATAAAGTATAATTTTTCTTTGCACAAAATTGACGTAACCGAAAACGAATTCGCACTATATTTCTAGCCTGAGATTTGATTCTGTTTATGCAAAAACAAGGCATGAATAGCTTCAGAATAAATAGATATTTAATTACCAACCAATTAGGAATGATTACTATAACACGCATAAATTAACGTGTTACGACATTATTTTTGTTGCAATAGAACATCGAGTGCCTTGAAACAACGTCGCATAGATTTGGCGCATTTACAGACAGTTCTTCATAGGTGGCGTCTGAAAGGGTTAAATGGGTTCTCAACTTTTGTTTGTCTCTCCATAGGGCGTAGACATATTGATCTACGAGCATGTCGTCACCAAACGATCGAGTGAATTGAGAACAGTAGAGTAAAGGCACCGAGTAGATACAATGGTTTCGTTTACTCTACAACGTAATCGTTTCCGATACAGTTAACGCTGTTTCGGTTGGCAGGCACTTAAGGACAGCGGCGGTCCTTCTTATTCTGCATGCATGCGTGTCTGTGTTCATGCTATGTAAAGGATAAGGCGCAAGTAAGTGCGACTTGTTTATTTAACACTCGATAACGCGCCGTGCGTTCTCGTGGGGCGCGCCACCGACTGAAGCGTGTCATCACGTTTCTTGGAACTGCTATCCCTTGACGTTACCGGACTTGAGGTCTACCTCGTATCGGACGCTGTTGAACAGTATAGTAAGCTTGCTGCCCACCTTCTTTACTTGCACGTCGAAAGCTTTGAGTTGTTCTATGACTTTATTAATTCCCTCTTTCCCAAGGCTGCGGACCTCTTTCACGAGTCGCATCAGATCCTTCGGCACGTGGTAAGGGGTATTGTCATACACCACCACTATTCTTATCTCTATACCGAGCTTGATTATCTGCGCCCCCTTCTGGATCGAGCGCATCGCACCGTCGTCGTCGTTGATAAGCATGAAGCCGGCCGCCTTCAGCGCCTTCAAGAAGGTGACACCGATTGTCTTATCGCTCTGCTTGGAATGCACGAACTCGACCATTTTTCTCGTGTCCCTCGGCAGCATGAACTTCTGACCCAGAATCACCACGGCGGTGAGTGGCTCCGACTTGACCTTGAACTGTTTGCCGTTGAAGGAGACGGCGACGACGATATCGTTCGAATCTCGCACTGGAAGAACTCCATAGCGGGTGTACAAAATGGACAGGATCTTGCTGGGCATGCCTTTCATTTCGAGTACGGTGACCAGCTTGGCGAGGTCGCGCGGTATTAAATAAATTTGGTTGTCCAGCTTAAAGCGCAGGTCGATGGAAACCGGGAACGGAATTTTCACTTTGTCGATGGTGATGCCGAGGATGACACCCGTTTTTTCGTCCACATTAATCGGGATGCCCTTTTCCTGCAAAGCCGCGAGCAGCGAGCCCACGCTGAAGCCCTTTGGTTTCTGAAATATCTTCTCGAGGTCCGCCGGAATGTCATATTGCGTATTTTCGATAGTAATGCTTACACCGCGCCCTGTGTACACGTCGTATTTTTTATCAGTGTATACCGCCTGGGAGACGCCCGGTCCGGTTTTGAAGAATTTCACGCCAAAAGCTTCTAGCACCATTTGGAGTTCGAAGAACTTCGTCGGATTGTGCTTGACAGCGATGAGGAGCAAGCTGATATCCTTCGGCAAATCAAACCTCCTGCTACCAATTAAAATGGTCGTGGTTATGGCGCGCGGAAAGCGGTACATGACACTGAACATACTGAAGCCAGTAATCCTTCCCGTACCGTCGACGGGGAATGAGGCTCCAAGTTGTGTAAGAAACGTCGCTACTATGCTGAACTGATCCATGTGCTGGGATAGGTAAACGGCGAGCTTCTGTGAGTCTCTCGGTAAGTTGAAGTGCCTATTGTTGATAGTGTAAGCGTAGTTCACCACAAATTGCCTCGGAAGCATTATAACGTGCGTTCCGTACATGACCTGAGTGATCGGAGCAGTGAGGCTGGGAAAGGTTATTCCGAGCTGCAGAAGCATGCGGTAAATGACGGCGAAGTAGTTGGGCTGGCTGAGCATGTATCCGAGCATTATGAGAACCTTGGGGTCGACGCCGCTTCCAGCTTCGATTGTATTCTTAGGGTCGGTTGGGTTGGGCATGCTTGTAGCCGGGGCAGTGCTGACCGTGGCAGGCTTTATCGTTGTGGTCTGTGCGATTGTCCTCTTAGTTGTGGCCCTCGTTTTCATCGTCGTTTTCTTGGTGGTAGGCTTCGGTGTAGTCCTTTTGAGCAGCTTCCTAGTCGTGGTGCGTTTTGTTCGTTTGGTCGTTGGCTTCGGGGTGGTCTTCTTGGTAATCTTCGTTGTTTTCAACACTTTCTTAGTGGTAGGCTTCGGAGTAGTCCTTTTGGTGTGCTTCGTCGTGACGGTCCGTTTTGTTCGTTTGGTCGTTGGTTTCGGGGTGGTCTTCTTTGTAATCTTCGTTGTTTTCAACACTTTCTTAGTGGTAGGCTTCGGAGTAGTCTTTTTGGTCTGCTTCGTCGCGATGGTCCGTTTTGTTGGTTTGGTCTTTGGTTTCGGGGTGGTCTTCTTTGTAATCTTCGTTGTTTTCACCACTTTCTTGGTGGTAGGCTTCGGGGTAGTCCTCTTAGTGCCCTTTGGCGTCGCTGTGGGCTTGACGTAGTTATGGGGCCCTCGGGATTCCGTTTTCTTTTTCTGGTTCTTCGCTTCGCCCAGAAGAATCTTTATCAAGAACGGCACCAAATCCGGGTACTTTTTCACCATGACTCTTATCATCATCTGCAGAGATGCGGGCACCTCCACCTTAGTGTTGGCTATTGTTATTACCACGAGCTTTTCCCAGGGAACCTTACTGATCTCGTTCCTGACGCGATTCAGCTCAACCGCCTTGCCTCCGTCCATCGAAATGAAAGACCCGTTTTGCATAAATATAGTGACGCTGGCCGAGCAGTGTGCAGGACAAGGCACCACGTTGCTGCACAAGCCTGTCTTAGTCATTGCCAACAGCACCAGCAGTGCGACGGCCGGGTATGCCATGAACGAGCGCATCGTCTTCCGCGGTCACAGGGTGCCGGAAAGGGTCGTGAAGGACTTGTGGCTCTGGTTGTCCTTGTCCTCTCGTTCTTTTCTTCCTTCCTTCTCGGTCTCCGGCTTGGCCTCAGCGTTTCCTGCACCCGTTCGTCGAATGCGCATCAGTAAATGGACACTAAAGTGAAGCAGCAAATAACACTATCATTACGTTTATTAATGATAGTTTATTGACCATTTTTTGCACATGTACATAAAACAGGCCTGCCGAAACCTCATGAAGCTCGTAGCACCTGCCAGGCAGGCGAAGTCATGCCAAGTATGCAAATGCATGCTCCTTTCAGTGAAGCAGCGAAAGAAAGCAGGTTTGATATTAACCACGTTCGAAAATTACAAAATGCCACACATCAAATAGAATGAAAGGAACGCGGTCGGTTGAATCACAGGAAGGGCTTATGGACCAGTCAGTGTAATGTTCATTAGACCGACGCACGCGACTGAAACAAGGGATACAGTTCACCGAATGGATCGTATAGCTGTTACGATACGGACACGAGCCTTCCGTACGTGCTGTCTTCTAAAGCAAATAACACTGCTGATGAACGATCAATGTACTGTAGAGTAAGCAAAACAACTGTTGCTAATAAGTAATAAATTCAATATAACTCACTAAAACAAAGTGTCATGTGTCTATTGGATCGATTATCAGCGGCAGTTATTCTTAGGTTAGCCTATATATCCTTGATGTAAGAAAAACAGTTGGCATCTAGTTAAAGGTAAAAAATTATGTTGAAACATAATTTCTGCTAGTTTTCTTGCCCCATTCTGTAGGCGATTATTATTTAAGTCCGAACGCTGTGAATATTTTAGACAGGCAAGATGTCGCAAGACGTATCACGACCCGAACAGTCGGTGCATAAATCTCGCAAAGTTGTCGCCGTTCGTCTTTTTTTTCATTCAGGTTTCCTTCTTATGCCTTATAGAAATTGTGTGTTCAATGTTGCAAAGGCGTAATCTGCCCTTGTGTCGTTATATTTTTCCCGAAACTGTCCCTTTAATGGTGTTAAGGCGACGACGATCACTGAGTCCGCTCACCTTCTGCCACACAGTTTGATGCCTAGGCGTGTCGCACCGCGAAAGCTCATTTCACTCATATTTTTTCAAATTTCTTCTGCTGGTTTCGTTGACCTTTTAACTTTGCCTATTTCTTGCATACCTGTCAAAAGCATGAAATAGATCATCTTATCCATGTACTTGCTCTACGAGCAACCTTCCTCGGCAGAATGAACAAGCCCGAATTGTCACAGCTGGTTTATCTGGCTGCTTATCCAACCACTTATCTCTCTCTCTCTCTTTCTATCCCATAATTTTTTACCACGGAGTTGAGAGAACCCCTGAGATATTGTGTCACCGTAATGAACCGTAACCACGGAGAAAAGCTGCTGGTCTTACGCAAGACTGTCACAAATGCTCCACGCGCAGCAGTACATGGATAAATCAAGTAGCAGACACATAGAATGGCCTATACTGTGAAAGCTCGCTAATTCGGATTTCACGGGACCGGAAAAAAATGTCCGAATTAACCGAATGCCGAATTATCGAAAATATCAGGGGAACAATAAACAAGTGTCTATTACATCAATGCATTTTCATTTTCTTGACGAATGCATAAATGCAGTACTTATTTTGCATAAGAGCAGCGTAAAAGCCGTAACTTTCGTCATTCGCGACTTCGATCACAATGCCACGGCGGCTCAAGACACCCGTGTCTTAAGTCGAAATGTCATTTCAGCCCATCCCTTACTTTGTACCGCCACCACCAGCACCACCACGCGGACGTGATGATAACTTTTTTGGCGGAAATCTTGCCAACAACTCATCGTTCGTCCATAACAGTGTAGCAAGCAGGGGCATAGACAGAAATTTTTTTCGGGGTGGGGGGTGGGTGGGGGGGGGTTCAACCATACTTTATGTATGTTCCTGCGTGCGTTTGTATGTGTGCGTATATATATATACGCAAGCAAAACTGAAAAATTTGGGGAGGGTTTGAACCCCCCTAACGCCCCCCCCCCCCCTTGGCTACGCCCCTGGTAGCAAGCGAGTTTTATGCCAGCATGCGGACCACGACTAAAGCAGTTTGACTTTTGTGACATTGCGCCCGCATTGACCGAATTTAAAACGAAGCTACTGAGTATCGCATCCACTGTGGACGAAACCTTGTTCGCCTAACACGCGATCGTAGCGTCCGCGCAGTTCTGAAGGCATGCGCGCGGCCTACGTCCAGAATCGAAACTGCTAAGCACCGCATCTGCTGCGGAATAAATGTGGCTCTTCAATACATATTCATGGGTGGCGACTAAGCAGTTCTGAAGGCACGCGGCGGAAACGAAACTATAGCTTGTCGCAGCTTTGACCCCAGTCGCTATCAAGGCGATCTCACACAGTTCGCGTGCGCCGAGTGAAATCGAAAACGTAACAAGCCTGCCGCAGCCGCTGAAGCCTTGGTCGCCAACAACGCGATTTTGATAAGATTGCGGATGGCGACCACGCCTTTTTGAAGCCCTGCAGCCGTTTTGGTTGTTCGCGGACGCCGTTTTCGCTCCTTTGCGTCGCACTTTTGTGGCGCTTCGTACAAGGCGCCCTCCCAGGATCGTCCGAATTGACCGGCTTGCAGCCAAATATGACCGAATTAACGAGAGTTTGTTGCCATTAAACAATACATATGTTTGCGGGGACCAGAAAACATATCCGAATTATCCGATTTTTCAAAATAACGGGGGTCGAATGAACGAGCTATTACTGTACTTTACAGCTAAAAACGTTTCACAGAACATTACTCGGTACCTTAAGAAATAACCTAGCAATCATTTCTAAGCATTCATTTTTAAGCCCATTTCGACATCGTCCCGCACCTCGCCTCTCGTCAGCCGGTGACGTAAGCAAAGCCTGCCAGGTCAGGCAAGACTATTCGCTTTGTAACCGAAAAATATAAAAATTTCAACTAAACGATAAGAGCATTGTGACTTATTAGTACCGAAAATGTTGCGCGCACCCGCCCCCACTGCGTCAGAGGCTACATTGATTTGACGTCCGGAAACGAAAGAAATCGCAGCGACATAAATTTACGATTTGGCGCCCCAAGCTGCGCGTTACATTGCCGTATCATATCGACGATATAAACTCTGAAAGTCTCCTCACAACAGTGACTAGGCGCGTTAGCGTTTCCTTCAAAGAAGACGGCCAAGAAGACGGCCTTCTGTCTGCTTTATTTTTTTTCGTCATAATATTCAACGTGCGTGTAATGCAAATAATAACGCTGAGCACTCTTGTCATTCGATAGCTTTCTTTTCCTTCTTTTTTTCTTCTGTTTCTTTTTTTTTTCTTTTTACTGGGGGCAGGTTGGGGGACGGAGTTCAGGAGGGGGCAGGTTGGGGAAAGGAGTTCATAGCTGATGCTTAAAGGGCGAGACAGACGGTACGATTTTTCATGCGATTCGACGTCCGACACGGCGGAGGGGAAACCGGAATGGTGACCTTTCATAGCATCGTACAGCCACCATTCCGGTTTCCCCACCGCCGTGTCGGACGTCGCATCGCATGGAAAATCGCACGGTCTGTCTCGCCCTTTAAGCTACAGTACTCGGTGCGACAACACAAAGTTCCTCCACAAAATGAATAACGAATCTCCACTTCGGGCTTCCGATATGGGAAACCCAGTTCCCATGAGACGCTAGCAGTGCGAGGCATCCGGTATGGTCATAGCGACACTCAAATGAGAAGGCGTAATTGGCTAGCCATTCTGTATAAACTTTCGTTAAAGTTTTGCAATTTTACGCTCGCGTCTGGGTTAGTGAGAAGCCAGCGAGCGCTATCGAATTCCTCTTCGCGTCCATCAAGAATCACGCGCAAGTAACCGAAAAAGGGCTTTCGCAAACAACGTGAGGCAGCCCGCCCGTTTGCAGGAGACTTCGAAGTCTGATCGAGGTAAAGCTGAGTATAATACTACCGATGATATCAGACGTCATCTGTATCGATATAAACGATGATCTAGATTCTGTTCTGTTCTTTTATAATTTGACTGCTGTGGAGAGCTTGAGGTATAACCCACCTCGGCTACTCCATTCTTCTATGCTCTACAGCAAAAAAGAGAGAGAAAGGGAGAGAGCAATGGTTACCCTATGCATAGGCGTGCGCACGGTGAAGCGGGCGGCCGCCCCCTCAATCCCCTAAAGGGAGGCGCCAAATGTGCCAACGGCTTACTCAGTCCGATCTTTCACGTCACTTTTTAATGCACAGGGTTATGGCTGCGCACGTCTTTCATGGGGGAGGGGGGAGGCATTCTGCGGTGAAGCTTGCCTCCCCCCCTTAACGACAACCCTGCGCATACCTATGAGCATAAGATATATAAAGAAGTACATAAATCTAATAGGTAACCGAAACAAATTCGAAGAAAATAACTTAGCAATGGACAGTTCACATGGCAACAGTTCACTTTACACTAGAACGCTCACAAGCACACATTTGCGTCAGAGTGGCATCCACGGTGCACCGGCTAAAAACACGACACACTCTTAGATAACAGCACGCGACTGCTCATCACAAACGCTAGGCTAGCTCAGTGCCAGATAAGGCAATCCGATCTTTTCTCTAGGTGACGCGTCCTTTCCACGTTGTCACATTTCAGTGTTGTCTGGAGATGAACGCGTAACAGTCTTTGTTGCCTGTATCAACTGAATTGTTGCGCTGCTACGCACGGGGATGAAGGTCCCATTCCTGGTATGGAGGAAGGAAACAGTTAGGAGGGAGCGTTGCGCGATGCGACAAAAAATAGAAAGAAAACTAGTACGTAGGGTGCGCTCACGACGAGCTTCGCTTGCCCCCATTTTCATGATAGCGCTAGAGCTTCCAAATTTTTTTGAGTCCCTCCTTTGCTACTTTCTCTTCAAATTTTCATTCGTTACCTACGTGTGTGTATTTATCTTTGATTATTTTCCGCTGTTTACATTATCTTTTTTTTTTCTTGTGTGTATTTTCTTCTCCAACCGCTTATTTGTTCCCTCTTCAGTCGTTGTTTTGTACAAGTTTTCCTTCTTTCTCCCTATGCCTGTCCTATTACCTCTTGCGTACTTAGTAGCAACAGTATAATCGGTAGAAACAGCAGCCGCAAAGCAGCAGCAGCAGCAGTAGTAGTAGTAGTAGTAGTAGTAGTAGTAGTAGTAGTAGTAGTAGTAGTAGTAGTAGTAGTAGTAGTAGTAGTAGTAGTAGTAGTAGTAGTAGTAGCAGCAGCAGCAGCAGCAGCAACAGCAGCACCAGCGGTAGTAGTAGATAGCATATGTTCTTGGGTTACTCATGTCACCATGGTAGTAACAATCTGTTTACTGAGCAGCTAAATAAACCAATTAAATGGAAGGGAAGTTACTGAAGACCACACTTTAACTCTCTAGCTCAGTTGGCTGACACCTGAAAAGCGGTCAATGGCGGGCATTATGTAAACCAAGTTGTGGAGGGCTCAAACACCATCGTTGGCCATGTGTATTATTTTGCACCAGCGTCTCGTTCTCTTGTACACGAGGCCGGTTTGCATAGAGCAAATTTTGGGGCATCCCAATCTAAAGCTACCACGGTAGTGAGGCAAAAGGACAGTTAGAATGCAGGAGAGGATAGAGTTGAGAAGCAAACTATTTCAGTACGTACAACAAAAGGAGCAGGTAAGATAGCTACCAATCATTTAGAAGGAGTGAAGCTGCACAGTCATGCTCAAGCGTAGCTGACAGCTGAACAGCGGAGGGCCTGGTTTGGTCACCCCGATTCTCAGAGAATCCTTCGCAGTTCAGAAAGAAACAGTGCGTGAAATCGGTGCGATATATTTATTGAGAGCCTGAGCGCGCAACGTCCGACGACTTGATACGGCACTGGAGCTGTATTCACGTTTCCGTCATGATGAAGCTAAACGTCGGAGACGTGTTCTTCACCATCGGTGTGCCGTGCTGGCGCCGGCGCATCTAGACAATCATGGTGTACTTGACGCTGTTGAATAAAATCTCAAGTTTCGAGCCTTTTCTGGTGACTTTCACTCCCACTTGTTTTAGCTTTTCCAAAGCACTATTAATGTGAACGCGTCCAATGCCCTTTACAGCATTCACCAGACGGGGCAGATCAAATGGCATTCTGTACCGGATGCGAAGAAATTCTACAGTTATCTTCAATCTTATGCCAAGGGTTATCATCTGGGCACCCTTCTGGATGGTCTGCAAATAGCCGTTTGTTTCAGGAATGAACATGAACCCGGCACGCTGAAGCGCCTGCAGCATTAGGACGAGACGTTTCTGATCCGTCCTCACGAAAGCGACCATTTCTTTAGCGTCCCTTGGGAGGTAAAACTTCTTTTTCAGGATGGTCACGGCTGTCTGCTTTTCAACCTTGATCGGGAACTCTTGGCCGCTGAAAATTAGCTTGATGACGATTCCCGCGGAGTTTCGCACCTGAAGGACGCCGAAGCGTGTGTACAGGATATGCATGACCTGGCTGGGCATGCCTTTTCTCTCGAGCTGGGCGATCAGGGCCTTCATGTCGCGCGGTATCTGGTAGACCTTCTCGTTCCATTTAAAACGTAGGTCGATAGTGAGCGGCAACGGAACCATCGTCCCTTTCACGATGATTCCCACCACGACTCCCGTCTTGACGTCCACCTTCAGCTTTATGTTCGAGCGCTGCAACGCTTCGAAAAGCAGACCGATATGGAGAGTTTTAGGGTTCTCGAAAATTGCGTTGAGGTCACCTGGAATGTCGTAGTGCCGTCCGCCGAGTTTTATGCGCACGCTGGGGACCTTGATAGTTTGCGGTGATTTTCCCGGATAACTATATTGTATTGAGCCTCCATTGCCTTTCTTTGTTTTTACACCAAATGCCTCCAACACAATTTCAAGCCTCAATAAATCTTTGGGTCTCGTCGAAAGGAAAACGAGAAGCAACTTGATGTCCTTGGGAAGCTTAAAGTTCCTGCCTCCGACCGATATTTGCGTGCCCAGTGGCTGCTCGAACTTGTAAACGACGTTGAACAGGGTAAAGCTGACCAACATTCCTCGAGTTGTGGTGAAATTAGCTCCAATCCCACGAAGCGTAGGGATCACTACAGCCAGCTGATCCGGGTTGCGGGACAGGAAGGCAGCCACTTTGCTACCGTCTCTAGGAAGGTCAAAGGTCTCGCCCTTGATTTTCAGCATGTAGTTCACCGTTACAGGACGCGGCAACGGGATTTTTCTTGGCCCTATAAACACGCAATCAATCGTGTCTTTGAAGCGTTTAATGGCGATGCCTAATTTCATGAACGCTTCGAAGATAACAGGAAGGTAGTTGGGCTGGTTGAGCAGAAGTTCGATCCAGTAGCGCATCTGGTCGTTGACGCCATTTATACCTGGAGCAAGGTACACTGCGTTATCGACGGATGGCAGGGGAAATACGGGCCTCTGGAGAGCGATACCGAAGCCCGCTGAGCAGAGGGAGCAGGGGTTCAGGCACAAGCCGGTCTCACTCGCTGCCCACAGCACAAACAGCGCTGCGAGGGGTATCCGCAGCTGCATCGCCATCGGTGGTCTCGTGACAAGGCTCTTAGCGGGTAGCTGCTGGACACTGGTGGCACTGCCTGCTGCACGGAACTCCCCCGTCACAGGGTTGCCTACGAGTAGGTGTGGGTCATTAAACGCGTGCATCGGCACAGCAACAAAAACATGAACAAGAGCGGTGATCGATCGACTGCTTAGTCGAACAGTTCTCGGAGGGACTCGACAAATAGCGCTGCGCGCGCTGCTGAGTTAGAGAGCGTGGGTCAGGTGTCGCTCGACCTCAATTGGCGGACAGTGCGCAGAGAAAGAGTTCAGTGCCGTTTGGTCACTGCCGTAATGATAGTCGCGTCCTGTTTAGTCAAACGAGGGCGACATGATTCACAGCAGGTCTGGTGGATGAATCTGCTTTATATGAGGTATGCCGGAAATGTCAGGACGTCGGCAACGGTGAAATTGATCGACTTCTGAATGAGCAAATGAAAGAGAAAGGGGGGTGGGCGAGTGAGAAAGGGAATTGTAGTTTCCATCATAGGTTATTCGTCGAGCTCAGAGAAGATACAGCGCGTTCTTAAAACCTCACATCGCGTACATAGTGCGTAAGTTCACTGCGCGTAATACGACTCGCACGAAGTTCTTCGCTCTCTTTCGTACTTGAGCTCACTGATATATGTCGGCGCAAATTTGTTATGAAGTGGTAGCAGATCCGCGTGATGAACAGCGTGCTAAAGCATGCGTGCGGCTCAGGAACATCTCGGAAAGGCTGAGCGATTTTCTGAAGAATTAGGTGGACGATTCGCGAAGTTTTCCCGCTGTTATCGACCTCACCGCCACCTCAGGTAATGCTATACATTCAACGCCTTCCTTTAACAAAAGTTGTAAATCAAAGACTTTCGTTGCCCGCTACGGTGATCTAATGCTTGTGGTGCTCGACGGCTGACCTGAATCGCGAGATCGAATCCTGGCCGCGGCTGCCGCATTTTGATGGAGGCCAAATGTTTGAGGCCCGTGTACTTAGATTTAGGTGAACGTTGAGGAACACCAGATAGTTGAAATTTCCGGAGCCCTACACTACGGCGTTCCTCATGATCCCATCGTGTTTTGGGGCGTAAAACCCTATGGAATTGTTCTTGTTATAGAACGCCTGAGTGCACGTTTGTGACAGAGTGTGAAGCGACTGAAGCGCGACAGTACGGTGGCTGACGCTATTTTTGCCACCAGTTAGCGTCTGCATATTTATTTATATGTCTTGGTCATTTTTTAAGTCGAAAACATGCGCAGTTTCCGAGCGAGACCTCGTTTTGCTTCTTTTCACTGTATGTAGTACTTATTTTAGTGCCCTTCATTTATGTTTTCTTAGTCAATTTTCTATTTTTCCTCACATTTTCATTTGCTTAATGTATTCTGTATTTTCTTTTATTTGTGTATTTGGCTTGACTTCGTTATTTTGTATAATCTTTCTTTTCATTCTGTAATGCACAAACATCATGTTTCATGTATCTGTTCTCCCGGTGTAATGCTCCTTCGGGAGCCTTTGAATATTTAAAAAATGAAAATATGTGAATCTCCCGCCTTAAGGGTCGAAAATGTAGTTGAAGAAAAGCGTGCACTCTGTTTCTCGGGTTACACAGCACTGAACTAGACGGAAGTATTGAACGTAGTTTGATCGTTATTATTTGCCAAATGAAATAAGGTGTTACTGTCGCAAGATTCTTTTTTACCGCGGCGTGAAAAGTTCAGGTTTAAACATCTTACAAGTGCGCAGGTTCAGTTGCATGTGCATGCTACATCTCGTACTGCACAAAACGGCGTAAAAATACTACTTAATTATTATTATGCCTTGTTTATTAGCTGATAACTATGCAATATGCGCGCTTTTCAGCATCGACACTGTGATGTTGAAATAGCCGGCTCTCCATAGCGTAGCGTACTTTCCCATGTTTTGATATAGCTCTAAATAAATAAAGTAACTATGTATTTATTCCATGTTCAGCATACTTGAAGCAACGGTAGTTTTATTTTTTTCCCTGTGAGACGAAGCTGTTATTTCAACCTCACGACATAGAGAGGTTTTGCACGAGACGTGGGCGAAACGTTACTAGGAAGACAATTAAGGCGATCATTCTTTTTGCATCAGTATAGCGCAGTTTGTATAAATGTTTGATGTGCAGTCGCACTTAATGTGATATACCGCGAATATTACAGAAAAAGAAAACCAAGTTAACGATATGTAGTATCAGCAACGATGCAAACCTGCTATCAATCAGTAGACATGCTTCGCTGGTGTACCTCACGAGAGGTAAAAGTGGTAACGAGCGAGAGCTGCGTGCGGCGATACGTAGAAAGTGGGAAGGATATGGATAGATGCAATATAGAACGTGCGTCCAGCCCGCAGCTTTGCAATCCCTCGTCTTCGGCCCAGATAGTTCATTTCGACATCGTTTGTATCTTCTACAACGAGGTCTATTCGGTAGTTCATACGCTTCCTGGCGCCCAGGCTAAGTATCAGCAGCAGAGGCTGATTACCAAGACCTAATAACGCAAAGACTAAAGAAACTCGATGCTTCGACGTGTTCAGCTAAGGAAAACGTGGTTTTTCTCGACTTTTCTTTGCAGATGGACGTATATTTCTGTGATACGCAAAGTGAAATTCAAGGCTGTTCTTACTGCATCGTTGTGACCTTGGTTCCCAAGGGCTAGTTAATGGTGATTTCTTGTTCAAGAAGAAAGTTCCAACGTAGAGTTACTTGTAACTTACTGTGAGTGGGTTAGTGTAATTGCACTTGAGAGTGTAGTACACCCTACTACTTGACGCGAATTGTACTAGGGTAGTTATGCGTCAATTTAACCGGTCACGCTTTTCGTTACGCGTTAGCCCAGCACGGGCAGTGAGTGCCGACATTTGACGTTATGCGTGACTCTAACGGCACCGAACGTAGCCGGCCAGTGGCGCAGCAAGGAATTTTTTTCGGGGGGGGGGGGGGGGTTAAACCATACGTTATGTATGTTCGTGCGTTCGTTTGTATGTGTGCATATATATACATGCAAAACTGAATATTCTCGGGGGGGGGATGGTTAAACGCCCCCCTCCCCCCCCCCCCCCTCTTGGCTACGCTAGTGCTGCCGGCATTACAGCTTAACTGAGTTAACAGAAGCGCACTCGTATTGTCCGTCAAGTTGCAGTAGGTGTTACTAAGTTGTCGTGCTTTTATTTTTTTCTTGCGTACTAATTGCCCTGTTGGTGAGCCATGGCACGACACGACAAATAATTCGACACAGAAAGGGTTGTGATTTGATTCCTAATGCCCCATTGAACGTACCACGAAAGTTGCATTTTTCGCTAGTGCACGCCGTTAAAATACGCCAGATTTTGAAAAAAAAAAAAAAGAAACTGTATTCTCGACTTGTCGTGCATTAAGCGCGTAAACATACGCATATAACATACGTATACGCTGCATCCCGCGCGAACACACACACTTCGGGTCGAACATCACAAGGCTGTCGTCAGCATCACCATGAAGCGCAGGCAAAGAGCGCGTGATGTTTTTCTTGAATTGGGCGTGTGCTTCAACAGCGTTTTCGTTGCCGTAGTAAATGCGAGTCCGGCTGTCGAAAGTTGTCAAACGCTGATTTTTGCGAGCCAAGAAGATTGTTTCACGGAATAAATATCGCACAAAATATGGGGTCTGGTATCGAAACATCTACATACTCTGCAGGCCCACGCCAGGGAGTATCAAATGAGCAACTGTCTGCAGCGCCAGCTGTGTAATAGAGCTGAGCAGCGTATTGAGGAGAAAGGGCCGCGTAATATACGGGCACATTGACATGCTACAAACAAAGCATAAGTAGACAAAGATTTTAAACGAGGAATATCGCAGCCACCCCTCGTCCGCAAGAAAAAAGAAAATGAAAAGAAGAAGTGATTTTTTTTCGTTTATTGTTTGTATCGTTCAACGTTCACCTTGGTTCAACGCCACAACTCTCCGTGTCTGCACCATCGTGACGTGAAGTCACGGACATGAAGGTGAGAATCGCGGAAGTGTTGCTTTGCCATGTGTCCCAACAGCGCCACGCTGCAGCTCATCAGGCACTGCGTGGAAAAGTCTAAGCAGAGTGTGCGTTTTATTTATTAACAAGGCGCGAAGTATACGCAGCTTCGCCGCGAAGTCGAAGAAGAGTTGGTAGTATTAAACCTATAATGCATGCGCGAGTTTCTGACGCAAGAGATGTGGGGGCCAAACCTGTCTATCCTTTGACCATGCTGTGCAGTTCGTAGAACTTGCCCTGGAATCCAATGGCGCGGGGAGCGCCAACGGAGCCTCCGCGCAACTCGATGCCCGAGTTGTACAGCACTTTGCGGACAATCCTCCAGTTCCAGTTGCGACCGCTGGAGAGTCCTTGCGCCAGCTCCGCGAGGTCGAGTGGCACGCGATACTTGTGACCGCTCTTGTCCAGCATCACGTTCACCCGGAAGATGACGGCGAACTTGATCAGTCTTCCTTGGATGCGCATGCCGTAGAAGTTACCCCGCTGGTCTACCTCGAGCATAGCCCCGATGCGGTGCAGCGCCAATATCAGTTCTCCGTACTGAAACCCCGGCAACGAGCGCCGGAGGATGCCGATGTCCCGAGGAATCATGAATGTTCGGCCCCGGATGATGACCTGCACGTTCCTGCCGTCGATTATGCCACCCGAGCCGGAGGGCAGCCGGCCGTCTCCCTGCACGGGATAGACTTGACCATGGATGATTATCGATACGATGTCAGCGCCGTTGGGCGTCAGGTTGACAGTGATGCCTTGCGAGCGCAGAGTCCTAACAAGAAGCTGAATTGCCATCGGCCCGCTGGAGCGTACGAAGGTCATCATGTCCGAGATCTGATCTGGGAGTGAGAACCAGCGGCCGTTGATACTCACGCGAATGGTCGTCGTTCCAGGCGGTTGCACGGGCATTTCTCCGCCGGGCGGTCGGCCGCCGGGAGTGAACGTAAAGGAGAAGTGCTGACCATTGAATATGAGCGTGATCTGAGCTGCGCCGCGCTGCACAATCACTCCCATCTTCCTGAGGCTAATCAGAATTTGCTCGATTGCGCTGGGGTTTCTTATAGTCTGGAAGACTTGAACAATTCGAGGCAGGTCTTGTGGCACCCGGTAACGCACACCGTTGATGTTCACGATGAGACGGATATTCACTGGCAGTTCTATTACGTCAAATCCCTTTTGGACGCTGTGAAGAACGCCATCTGGACCCGGTATGAGCTTGTAGCCAGCCTGCTGAATGACTATCAGGAACTGTTCGATGGGAATTCTGCGAACTAACAGCATGTTCACTAACTTTGGTGCGTCCCTGGGCAACGTGAAGCGAACGCCTCCGATAGTTATTACTGTTTCCGGCTGACGCGGCACAGGATACCGGCGGTTGTTGAACGATATCGCGATCACGACGTTGTTGCTGTCTCGCACTGGAATGATACCGAACTGGTTGTACAAGAACGCCAGGACATTGGCGGGCATACCGTGCTGCTGCAGGTAGGTGACGATGGCGGGAAGATCACTCGGTATTTTGTAGACTCGCCCTCCAAGGTTGACACGCAAGCGAACAATGACGGGAAATGGGATAGGTACACCGTCCATAACAATGCCGATCACGTTCCCTGTGCCTGGGTCCACGTTCACCGGGATGCGTAACTTTTGAAAAGCAGCGATGAGTTCGCCAACGCCAATGTTACCAGGCTGCTTCAATATGACGTCAAGGTCCGCGGGAATCGTGTACGTTCGTCCGTGAATAACGACGCGCACCGGCGCCACCGAGCGCACCGGAAAGGTTCGGCCACCGATGACAATCGCTGTGATCTCTCCGGTAGGAGACTTCTGGAGGCGAGCGCCAATAGTAATGAGAATAGGCAGAACTTGGTGGAACGCCTGCGGGTTGCTCTGCACAAAACTAATCAGGGACGTAAGGTCCTGCGGCAAAGTGAACCGGCGGCCATTGACGACGACTTGCGTCGTGACTGGGTTTGTCAGAGGATATCTCCTGCCAAACAAAATGAAGCCAGTAATCTGGCCTGAAGGGTTTGTCGTCACAACTGCGCCGAGCCGCCGTAAGATCATCGTGATGGTGGTCATCTGGCCCGGATTCTGAGTGATGAATGTCGCCAACCTCGGAGCATCCCTAGGCAGCACGAACTGCTGACCGTTTATCCGTATCGTAAAGAGAACATTGACAACGCTGGGAAGGTTGACGTGCTTGCCGTCGATTATAACGTAATTGAAAGGCCTCGTAATGTCGGGAAATTGAACGCCCCTTTTGATAAGGATGTTGTAAATAGGAACAAAGTAGTCGGGATTTTTGACTAGAAGCTCGAGATAAGACAGAATGTCCGGCGGCACTGACTGAGAAACGGTGGGAAAGGGAATGGGCTTCATAAAGTCGGGAGGCACAAATCCCCCACCGGGCAACGGAATATCAGGCAAGATCCCTGGCCCTTGTGGGATATGCGGCAAGCCCGGAACGCTGGGAAATACAGGCTTGAATGTTACCATCTCGCTCGGAAACCCGGGCTTCCCGGGGAACGAAGGTATGGCGCCGGGAAATATATACGGCCCTGAAGGGTTACTGGGGAAATGAGGTACGTTTGGCCCTGGATGAGGGATCACCACGGATCCTCCAGGGCTGTCGGGTCTGAAGGACGGCGTGAAGAAATGTGGATCCGCCGCGCCTCTACCGGGCGTGAATTTAGACGGAAGGAAAGGCCTGTTCTGCAGAAAATCAATGATAATCTGCGCCAGGTCCGGGTGCCTCTTCAGTATTTCCAAGATCATGGGCTTCGAGTTCGAAGGCACAGAGACGTCAACTCCTCTGATGCGTATCGTGACGGTTGTCGTCGAAGGCCTGGAATTCAGCACTGTCTGTACGATCTGCACGAAACTCGAGGCATCCGGACCTTTGATCCACCTGATGTTCCCCTCCCCGGGCTTGAACACGGCGAACGAATTGACGCAGTACGACGGGCAAGCCACATCGCAGCGGCCGCTTTCACTGGCTGCCCACAGCACCAGCAGCACGGGTGGCAGCAGCCGGGCCAGCATCTTCGTCTTGCGAACGGCGGTGCTGGTCGGGCATAGGAGCCGCGCCTCACCGTTCACTGCAAGAGAAAGTGGGGCTCAGTTACGTCATAGTACATGCGATAGTCATGGTAGCCGGCATTTATGTGCACGGAACCTGCCAAAGAAACCACTCGGCTGCTCTCTTGTGCATGCTATCTGGAGCGTCTCAAGCGTTCGACGAGACGCTCTCAGGCGTGGTCAAGCCATTTTAGCGTTACTACATGTTTAGTCTCTCGAGTCGCAACATTGCACTGCCCTCCTCAACTGGAACTTAATGACGGAACATGCTGTCCTTATTGATCTGGGTACTATTAATCTATCTCTTGTGAAAAGAAAAGAATCGTGTCGGGCCGATAAAGCCGTAAATAATATCAACACACTAGCATACGACGTTATAGGCTATGTCTTGGTTTCGAAACAACGCGATGTTAATCAACGGTCTGTTGCGCCGCACTCCCTGGATGAGCCTTTACAACATGATTCCTACTAATACTAGCTCAGATTGCGTCCAAGAGGTTTAGGCTAAAATATTTAATCTATATAAAGTCATTTGCCTCTCACTTCGTAGTGGTGGGACAGCAACTTTAAGAAAAGAACTCATTTGTTAAAGTACCAGCGCGCCTTAGCACCTTGCAAAGAGGACAATACACTATTTCCCACTGAATGACCAGAAAGTCAAAACCCCTGCTCTTTTCTCTGCATGGCGCTTTCAAATATTTGCACTCTGAGCTTACTTGAGAGTGCCCACGGCGTCAGGCTGCACCACTTGTTACATGCGTATTAGTGACGCGCACTTCGACCATCTTGCATTGCCCTAAATAGGCGTGTGAAGCCCACAGGACTGCCAACCTCAGATCCGACTACCCACCCCCCCAAAAGCATAAAAAAACCACAAGTGCACTGATTTTTGAAGTGGTAGCGCGATAATTACTACTTCTGAAAAATTTGTTTGAGCTGCAGTTAATTTTCTTTATCTGTAATGTTTCTTAGCTTGAACGCAGGACCGCAGAACTACAGCTTTTTCCGTTTCTTTCTTTCATTCTCACATTTATCTCAAAATGCATTTTGTCGTAATACGCCCAGGGGATGACTCGAGCTTACAAAAACAAGCTGCCACCACTTTCCTGCAAAATCATAACTTCACCAGTAGGATCATAAGTGCTTCATGTCACCTGCTATCGTCGCCTTCTACTGTCACCAAGTAAGTATAAGTCAGTATCAGACTATACATCGCCTTAAGGATGGCGCTTGCAACAATGCTCAACCTGGGTGCGATTGACTCTTCCCTCAGCTGCTCCTTGAAACTCCTGCGAGCCGATAGTCCCCTTCAAGCTCTAGAAGTCTACCACGCGTCATAGCGCGTCTTGTAAGGTGGTCTAGTAACCGAGCTGAAAGAACGCGTTCACTGCTCGACGCGCGTAACAACGGTAGTAATCCGCCGCCATCAGATACCTTGCACGCCCAATTATCCGTCAAGCGGTTGCACCTGCTTCCGGAAGCCGCCTCCTGTACTCACGCTGAGCTCGGTGCTCGGTTCGCGGCTGTGTGCGGAGGCCCCGACCCAAAGCCGGCGGCTCGAGGCCGCTGAAACCAGGGCGCGGCTGCTGCTTCTGCTGCTCGCAAAGCCGACGGCTCCGGCCGGAAGCTCCGGCGGCTTACCTATAGTAGGGAGTGGATTGTCCGAAAAGGGCCCCTTTTATCATGTGCGCTTTATTTATCGGCCAGCGGCCCGCAAATATATGGCCAAGCAGGCATGACAGCTTCTCGGCAGTTGCCTCTGTTCAATGGTCGCTCTAATGAACTCCGCCTGGAGACGTCGGCGCGCGCGGCGACGACCAATCCTGCAGCCCTTTCCCAACTTCGATCTCGGAAGGGTTCGCGTCCGCGAGCGCTCAAGCTTTCCCCGGCTCAAACGCCATCAAAGAGGGGGCGACACTTTACGGCTTCCACGAAGGCTTTCGAACCGCCCACCCACCCCGCTTCGCCTCAGGGGGCACCCTCAGCTTCCTCCCACTACCCTCATCTAACCTACCAGTGACACGACACGCCGCCGGCGTCGCCTGCCGCGACAGCAGCGCTTGCCTAACGCGACACATTCGATTCGGCGAAGATTTATGGCGGTGAGCGAACAAACGAGAAGCCCCCCTCTGTACCTGCCCTTTCTCGATTCGCTGCTAGCGGGAGCTAAGCCGGTTGACAGGTTGTTAAGCAGAGCGA
The DNA here is from genome assembly GCF_013339695.2 of Rhipicephalus sanguineus. Taxonomy (NCBI): domain Eukaryota; kingdom Metazoa; phylum Arthropoda; class Arachnida; order Ixodida; family Ixodidae; genus Rhipicephalus; species Rhipicephalus sanguineus. The sequence goes on along the minus strand of NC_051177.1, from coordinate 69,710,949 downwards.
CGCATGACACACGACACGTCTTCTGGCGGCTCTTCTTGCTCAGGGAAAGGTGCGCGCCTTCGATCGGCGTAACACCGCGTCTCGCCGTCGCTAAATTCCGAATGTGGCCCGTCGGGATGCGGGAGCTCGGGTCATTCGCATCTTCATCGTCGAGAACGCGAAGTAGATGAGTCGATAAATCCTGCTTTGTTTTCTCTCTCTGTCTGTATTCTTTCTTTTTTTTTCCTCCTGGCAGAGTTGGCGAAATAACCTGGTTTTCACAGTATGCGATAGTCGCGTGTCCTGGCTTCAGATACGACCATAACCGATGAACCTCCTGTCATTCACTACCAGTTCAGCATCGTTTGCCTTGTCACGCATTCAAGAACCTTTGGCCAAAACGTGGCGGCCACGCTCGGCAGCCATTAGCTTTTTACACGCGTCTAATCGCGGAACAGATTCGACACTGCTTGCGTTCTAATCCGCTAAGCTGACAAAGTGGCGTGACTTGGCGCAACTTTTCTTGTTGATAGGCTCTTCATTCGCTACTCTGGAGATGGCAATCTGCTACCTGTGTTTTCTGTCTTCCTCCTAGCTGTGCCACTTTCTCAACAATCAATTTGACCTCTTCACCCGACAAGCCGTTCCTGCAGCTGTGACTGAGCACATCGGCCAACGTGCCGACTCGCCTACGGCTACGCCACTAGTTAAGAGTGGGCCCCCGTCCCATCAACGTCAGGAGCGATGCAGGCCAGTGGATCTTATCTGCCCTCATCTCTGAGAAACAAGGCGCAATCTTTAGCACTGCCTTTAACCATTCCTCTTTCCTTTTATCCCACTTTCTTCCGCGGTTAAGGAAGAGAAAGCGACACACTCACCTGCCTTTTGTGAAGAGGCGTCGTCGACCGTTGGTCTGGAGTCGGGAGTCCGATTCTCCTTTATAAGGCTCTCCGGGTGTGTTGCCTCGCTGCGTGCGCCTCCTCACTCGCACGGGGTTGCGGCGGAGGGCTGATGGGTCGCGCTCGCGAGCGCGGCTTCAAGACGCGAGAAAAATACGGCCGTCCGCGAGGCACGTGAGCCGCCCGTCTCTCCTCCCCACCACCCACATACCCAGCTGCCGATCGACCATCTTCGGTCTCATGATTACTTTGACGCTCGCCGGTAAGCCTGGCAGCTGCACGGGGATTAACCGACGCTGCTGTTTCTGTCTGAGGCGAGGACGACGAGGAGGTAGAGAACGTCGATAGCGACGCAAAGGCCTCGTGGTCGCGCGACTCTGAACGAGCGCATTGTATTGTTTGAAATGTCAATCATTTCTTCACCAGCCAAAGGCCCTTTGAGTACATCTATCTATCTATCTATCTATCTATCTATCTATCTATCTATCTATCTATCTATCTATCTATCTATCTATCTATCTATCTATCTATCTATCTATCTATCTATCTATCTATCTATCTATCTATCTATCTATCTATCTATCTATCCTCCTGTGTCGTGATGATGTCGTGGCCGTTTCTCTAATTCGTTACATATCAAAATACAGATGGCATAGTATGCACGTAAGACAAAAGGTTAACGAGATGTCATGATGTGAATGGCGTGGCGTGATTGCCGTCTATATCATGGTGCATATCGCGTAAATGGCATTATGCCTACGTCGTGAAACCGCCGTGGTCGTTTAGTAAAGTTTGTACGTATATTATTGGAAAGTGCATAGCGTGACACGCATCAGTGACAGGTATGAATGACGTGTCATGACACGAGTGGCATGACATGCGTGCCATATATGTCACGACAAGGGTGGTATAAACGATGAGACGCCATTGCGGTTGTTTATTTTTCCCGGAAAGTCAGAATATGTATGACATAAAAGAAACGCTGCGTCATGCGCTGTAGTTATTCGCGTATCAGCAATGGCTTATGTTCGCTAATGGTCCGCTAGCGTTGGCAATCCGATTATATTAGAGTGTAATAAATAAGACCTTTTTTTTCTACAATGCATCTGTCTTAATCAATTAAATCTGTCACATATTTCCCCTCAGAGATGTTCGTGACGTCGCCATTTTTCTTCTAATATTAGAGACATTCCAAATAATTCTTCGTCTTAAGAGCCACAACCGGTCTGAATGTGGCATGTAGGTTTTTCCAGTTTTTGTTGAGAGATAGAGATAGCGGAAGCCCACTCTTCGAGAGATCACTTCGTTTGTTTGCAGGTGCAATTAATGTCGTCGGAGTATATCGTGGTCATGTACGCCAAATGGTTGTGATTAATACGTCACGCATTACACGTGCAGCATGGAATGAGTCAATATGCGGTTTCGAATACGCTGCAGGGTGACATTAGTTTTATCGAAGCATACGCTTTTTTTTTTGTGTGTGTGTGTGTGTGTGTGTGTGTGTGTGTGTGTGTGTGTGTGTGTGTGTGTGTGTGTGTGTGTGTGTGTGTGTGTGTGTGTGTGTGTGTGTGTGTGTGTGTGTGTGTGTGTGTGTGTGTGTGTGTGTGTGTGTGTGTGTGTGTGTGTGTGTGTCTTGTTTGTCAGAATGAACTTAAAGGGGTCATGAAGCACCCCTTGGGCTTGTTGGAAAAAAAACATCCTGCGGAAAGCTGACACGGCTATGAACTGCTCTGCCAAATATTACAGTCGTGCGCGCCGCGTAATGGCCACAAGCAGAGCGCGAAGTTGCCGTTTCCCCAGGCACCCTCTTTTCAAACAGAGGCCGGTTCTCACTCTCGTCGGTGGGCGGGGCGTCTGTCCGTTTACGTCGCGGATCTGTCAGTTTACGTCGCAAGGGACATAGCATGCTTATTGGCCGATAGCCGACGTAAATCGAGAGCGGCGTTCGGATCAGATGCGCTTCTTGCCTCGGGGTGCCGCCACTTGCCGGCGCCGCACTCCTCAGTACACGGTAGCCGCACTCGCGCAAGCGAATCACAGCGGGAGAGCGATCGCGTTTCATGACGCGCGCTGACGTAACTTCTTTTCCCCATGCCATCCCTCCCTGTCTAGCTTCCAGTGCGCTCGTCGGCACGAGAAAAGAGAGAAAGCGCTGAGAGCGTGCGCCAAACCCCCGTAACTCCGCTGATTCTTGACGGATTCGAGAAATTTTTGCGGCAATCGATTCGGGAGGCAGTACACTCCGATACTGAGGTCATTAGATCATTACTTGGAAAAGTGGTTCATGACCCCTGTGCACAATTCACAATACTTCTCGTTCGCAAATTTTGCTTTGTCATTGGTCGCCAGCCTTATATATTAGCTTGGCCCAGGGGTTTATCCATAATTTCGATTTCGCGGCCGGCGTTACCAGAACGCGAGGGGGATGTGGATGAATGTCTGTCTGTAAGTGGGGAGGGATGTTTGGTTGGTGTGGAATAATTATTCGGTGGGTGTCGGGATCCTCCTGAGAGGGTATTAAAGGGGTGTGTATAAATCGTGGGTTTGGCCAACCTAAAGACTGTCTGAAATTTTGTTGTACGAACATTCTTATAATAAGAGCTTCCTATAAATACGCTATAAGTACGTCGGCAGAAACATGCCGTTCGCACCCCTTCGTTTAACGGCGTTGCCGAACAGAGTAGAATTACTCAAAAATTCCACTTAAAGCCATTCGCTGAGAGAACAAAATAAAGAAAGGAAGCTGGCTTAAGTGACCCTTAATTCAGAGTACGACAACGTCGTTGAATTGAGTGAAACAAACCACTCCAAAGCGAACTCACCTCGTAGTTTAGTGCCTGCCAACTTAGACGGACCCAATCCGGACAACACAAATACAACGTGCAGTTCATGGCTTACTGATGAAAACGTTTAAGCGCATAAGGACTTTCTCAATTAAGGGCCATTTATCTAATTATTCTTTCGTGTCATATTTTTCCTTAAACTTTCGTTCCCCTCTCCCCTGTGTAAGATAGCCAATCGGACGCCCGTCTGGTTAAGCTGCCGGCATTTCCTTGTATATCTGTCTTATCTCTCTTATATTGCGTAGGAGAGCCAGCCGGGCTTTTTTCCGGTTAGTCTCGCTGTATTCCACTATTCATACTGTCTGTATCGCTCTCACCTATCCTTATGGACGTCGCTTTTCTTATCACTTATTTCTACACCATCAGAAAATAGGACCCTGGGACATTGGCCCACCATTTTGTGCATGTATAAGGCCACGAAATTCCTATTGCGCTACTTGAAGACGACCGGACTTCACGAGCGTTTGTGAACTACCAGCGCGAGTTTGTGCTGTGTACGTTCACGCCAACGGTTCATTTCTTCTCTTTTTTTCTTACTCTTGTTCTTTCTTCTCTATCTTATCTATTATTCCCCTTTTACCCCACCCCACGAGTAAGGTAGCCAACCGAGCCAAAGCTTGATTAACCTCCCTCGCTTTCCCCTTCGTTTCTTTGTCTCTCTCTCTCTACTTCTGCATAACTACCCAGGTAACGCCATTCACACTCACACCCAAACAGTGTCTCAAAGAAAACGTCAGACCACATTAAAAAAAAAAACACGAAGGATATGACCTAATGCACCGGCCGTCAGCACCTGACGTAGGTGTCAGGTATAGGGAACCCACGAATGCACCGAAGCGCACGCAACACACCGCTTTCGCGAGAGGCCGAGACCGCGGCCGTTTGTCACAACGAACGAGCATTTGCCGGACCTTTATTACGTTTTTGCGGGTCATTCTGCTCGCGAAAGCAGCTGTCGCCAGTAGCATCGCGCAGTGGCCGCAAGCCTCTCTTCAAAGGAAGAACACGCTGCTTGCCGCCTGCATGCATGCGCACCTACCCGACGGCCGGGAGCACGCGTTCGTGATTTACGCACACCATGCCTTCGTCAAGTACTACACCTGAAACGCGTCGGTTGAAAATGAAGGGCCTTCACAGAGTGGGTTAAAAGTGACACGCCGCTCACGTCCTAAATACAGATCCCGCATGAGACTTTTCTTTTTTTTTAACTGAATATTTGAATGCGTTTTAGTGGACATCCCTCCATAACCCCTCAGAGAATGCGTTTATTCATTCGTGAATACTTCTTAAATAAGCATACATCAGTAAACTGCTTTTCTGCTTTGCACATGTGTCTGTCAGTGACTGCATGTGCTTTTCGTATATCTATATGATCAATGTAGACACCATAGTCACTACCCGGCGTCTGTAGTACCAATGCAGACGAACAACCATGCTGACGTCTCCAGCATAGCATTAAAAATCTGCGTGCATATATATGTTTATATATAATTGTCATCGTTTCCTTTCTCGACAACGCTGCTGATTATGACAAACGCAGCGTAGAAACACGATAGCAGCTCCATTATACATCCACTTTAGATATTAGTCCACTCGTTCAAGCAGGTGCGGATACAGGAATGTTTTGCGGAAAAGGGGGCAGTGGGGGTAGGCTTATGGGAGCCTGATACCTAAAGCTGAGTATGGGGCGTCAACACCTACACTCCGCTCATAAACAAAAGGGGGAGGGAGGCCGGGGAGTCAGAAAATCCTGACCCCCCCTCCTCCCTCCCTCGATTCCCCAATGAGTTCGAGCCCCTTGAAGTATGAGCCATTGTTTAACGTGAACACAAGTGAAGCCCAGCGAATTCAGAAAAAAAAAAAAAGCGAGAATAATTTCAACGACAGCAGACTATTTTTCGTATTTCATTGAGTTTTCTCGGAATCGGCGAGTTCGAACTGCGAACGTAACCAGAGAAAGTACGTAGTGTTTTACACAACTTCGACCCAAGTCTGAGTGGTCTTGCGTACAGATGGCAAATTTCGCGCTTCAAGAAGTTTCGTGTCATCTTACATTGTTGAGTACAGCCTTCTCGGCATTTCCTGCCTCCGCCAGCGATTAGACTCAATCGTCCTTAAAGTCGTGTCTTGGCTGCTTTATTGCTTTCTTAAGGGTTGTGAGCGATTTTTGTGAGAGTTCGTAATCCAAGCGAGCACCATAACTTCCCGTCTGCCTCTTTTTTCTGTGATGAAAACGTGTTTTGCTATCATGGTTTTAGCATGACGTGCTGAAATACTGCGATTCATTTAGCTATAGCGCTGTGAAACTTGTTGTTCGGAGTGCGCAGAAGCTACAGTAGAGAGGAAAACATAAACAAAAAGCAAAGACGAGAGCATTTTCTTTTAGTGTGACTAACGGTGGTTCGCTCCATGTTCGCATCTGCGAAGGTGCTTCGTGCCCTGCAACCAAGGTTCACCGACAGTGTGGTGAACATTTCTGAAGCTTTAACTCCATGCTTTAAAGCGCTTAGAGTGTAGTCGAGCTTAATCTGGCATGATTTCTTACGAAGACAACCGTTTAAAAGAAGGCCGTCGTGCACAACCTTCTTCGAGGCCGCTACGAACTCGGCGTTGAAGAGAGTATGGAGCGCCTTACCTTTTCTGTCGGAGGTAGGTTGGTCCGGATTTAGTGACGGCGACTCATCATCCCGGTTGTCCAGTGGTGGTGAGGGTGACCGATGAAAGTGACGGACAAAGCTCGGCGTCGGTTTTTATATGAAGTCTTGGAAAGGCTTCTGCAGACGTGTCTCAAGGGCAGTGGTGTCCCACAGAAGGCAGAAAAAAGGAATATCTTCGTTGCTAATATTTACTTTAAACCCACGCAGTTTGAATGTCTTTGCGGATAAACCATCCTGTTCGTCCTGCGGCAAAAACAATGGCGTCAAGAAAAAGACGCATGTCTGGACGACACATTCGTCAATACATCTAGGCAGTGTTATGACATCCCGAGTCAATACAGAAATCAGAAGAGGAAAAAAAACATATATAAAGGCAAAATTAAATATAAAAGTAAATGAAACTTAATTTTAAGGAGGCGTGTTCTTTTTTTTTCCACTGCTCCTTGCGAGGCGTTTCCATAGTGTTCAGCAGAATATGATCATCTTCATAAGGAGACAATAAAGCGGCTGCCGCTTTTAACAAAGAAAATTTTTTCAGACTTTCGCATGACAGAATCTCCAGATCCTGTTTTCTTTTCACCGTCTTTTGAATAGACAGTGAATTTTAACCTTACCCAAACATTCAATTATTATTTTTACAGCGCAGTACTATCGTCGCCTATTCGTTTACTTTCACGGATCAAACTTCCATTCATTAGACGACGACAATGGACGGAGCACGGGTTTTAACAGGTGCAGAACAGAAAGACTCAATCTCAGTGTTTTGCGAGAAAACGTCATTGCCTCCGCATACAAGAAACCCGCGTGACACGGCTGTAGAGGAATTAAAAGGAAAATTTTTTTAAAGGAAAACTTCAATCAGTCCCCCGTATGTAAAGAACAATGATTTCTCCTTTTGAGAATTCAATGCAGCGATCTCAGCAGCCACGTTTAGCAGGAAACCGCCACGAACTCTGCCGAGAAACAAGCGCCCGACAAAAACAGAAACGGAACATTCGAAACGATGCGGGATGCTAAGAACGACACCTGGAGCGCGAGCTCTGATCACCCGGTCGAACGGCGGTATTCAAGAAACGGAAAGGCCGCAGGCGTCAACGGGCATATTCGATGGGGCCCTACCGCATTATCCCGCAGGCTGACAGCCCCGGCGTGGGCTCAAATGGCCCCGCTGGCGGCCGGACACGGGCCGCTGATTGCCGAATGTAGCCGCTCCGTGTGCTCACTCTGTGGCTCCGCCAGTCAGCCCATAATAACCGGAGCCGTAACTCTTTTCGCGACACGGCGCCCGTGCGGACCCCGGTGTACATCCACTCTTTAACGTAGCGCTCCCGTTTCTCTTCTCGGGCCACATTCGGACCATGTTGCTCTGTCGCACGCAACAACTGCGATTCTGTAGAGGTCGCAGCGCGTGCGCCTACATACTGGTGTAAATCCAAATCAGGTTCAGGTCAAAATGTAATCTTGAAGCGTTTCGACAAGTCCGCTCGTCCAGACGTTGGCATCTGCGGATTTTTCATTACATACTGCTGTATAGTTTTTGCCGGGCACGTAGCCAGAGCTTTTTTTCAAAAAAGGGGGGGGGGGGCAGTTACTGAAGGCCTTGACTATTTTAGAAAAACACCTATTTTTATTATTTATGTTCGGTAAAACAACCCCCTTCATCAGGATTTCATCAGGTGGTGGGCCTAGGGCCCCCTCCTCCCCTGTTTAGGGGCCTGGTTTGTGCGATTTAGAAGACGTCGGGAGGAGAAGACATTGAAGCGACTCGGCCATGAACCGATTGTATCTCCCGAGCCACAGTATTTCAACGCTTCGGTTTTTCTCTGCATGCAATACGTCTGTATATGCATGGAAGCTAGAGAAAGGTAGCCACACCGGTACTTCAGTCTTCGTCTTCCTCACTTCAAGGGCGAAGCGGCGGCAGCGCTCTCTTTTTCATTAGAATGGCCTCGCGAGAATAGGGTAGCCATCCTGGCGACTCAGTCGTGGTGACGACACGATAATGATGCCGCACAGTAGGGCTTGAAACGGCTCACTTGCACGGTCTCGCGACCGCAAGACCGTGCAGTCAGCCGTCTCAAGTCAGCCGACCGTGCAATTGCTCGACCACGTAGTTTACCGGCGGTGTCCGGCGCCTAATGAGCCAGAAGTTTAAATGAAATACTGGTCGTGGGTAGAGTCCACAACATAACGAGTGATTAGATACGAAAGGTTGTAGCTGTCTACATTATCATGCCGATTTCGTTGGCGAGTCCGATCTTCTGTCGTGAAGGTACGACCAACTTGGCGGCATTTTTTCGCACACTGGGTTACATCTGACATGAGACAGCATTCAGGGTCGTTGGGTTTGTACGGTAGTAGTGTGTTGAGTGCGCAGGAAGGTCCTCGTCAAGCAACAAAAAAGGAGTGGCGAAATAACAACGGTTATACAGAAGGAAGAACTTTGCCCCAGTTGGAGTGGTCGGATTCGACGTAAGTAGTCAGCATCTGGCCAATACTCTAAAAAAAGGGGGTCCTTTGGTTCTTTTTCGTGTGTCCTGACTAGAGCACTGCACGGGCTCGGGCCTACCCGAAAACCTGCGCCCGGCCCGGCCCGTGGGCCGGGCCGGGCCGTGTAAAGTAGCTTTTACGGCGGGCCCGGGCCGGGCTCGGGCCTGAAGCTCCGGGCTTGGGGCCGGGCCCGGGTTTGAGGTGGCGGGCTCGGGTCGGGCCGGGCTTGGACTTTGTTCGGTTCTTCAATGAACACTATAGAGAAGCACTGAATCGTTGTAGACTGATAAAGTGTACTCTAAGAACTCGAACGTCATTCATTTCGCCATCATATCTTTATTATCAGACGAGAAAATGAAGGTCAAAATTCCATTTTTTTTTAACTGCAAGCATGACGTCACGGATTTCAAACTGTATTTGTTGTATTTAGGGGATATTGGCTCTACAAAATTTCCTGACACTGGGTATGACAAGTCAATGGCCCCCTCAGAGGTCGATGTACTTCAATTCTAGTGATTAGGAACTACGTAGGCCTCATTAGACGCCGTCAGAATCTAAGATGTCACGGCGTCTGCTGCGCGAATATCGAAGGGGCGTCGCCACCCGCATTTATCTTCTTGCGCGTTTTCTCGCTTACCAAGAGTCTTGTCCCGGCGAGCGTGGTGGTTTAGAAACTGCAAAATAGTAATTTACTGATAATAGAAAATTGTTTTTCTTTCTAGTCCCCCTTGTTCCACATACGTGGTGCATATATATATATATATATATATATATATATATATATATATATATATATATATATATATATATATGTGTGTGTGTGTGTGTGTGTTTCACGTTCTCTCGAAAAAAAACACGCTTTTTTTATGTGGGACAAGCTAGTTGGAGAAATTTTATTACGGAAAAGTACTGAACTTCTTTTGCTCCTTGCATATGGGACAACTTGATTTATCTTAAACAGGTGAGCGAAAAGTAGGTATACCAGGTGCTTATATAGTTAACATTTCGTTATTCTGTGTTTTATTTGCATTCGTTATCATTTTATATCCAAAATGCTAATGGGGGGAGGGGCTAGGTCGTATGAAATGTCAGCTAACGTTGCAATTTAAAAGAAGAGAGAGAGAAGAGAGAGAAGAAATAATAGAGAAGGAAAGGCAGGGAGGTTAACCAGTATAGGACAACCGGTTTGCTACCCTACACACGGGGACAGGGTGGGGGAGATTTAAAGATGGAGAGGAAAGAGCTTTCCAATATATCATATATGGGTCGTTTCTGAAGGGTATTTGGCGGCAGGATTCCAACAACATATCGATACCTATCTTCAACATGACTAAAATCTGGACGCCGATTTTGAAATATAGTGTTTTGTTTCACGGTTAGGTATCAACACATGGTAGCCGCAGGGGATGCCTCACGACAGCAAAGCTTTAGACCTGTCATGCCTGTACAGCTTAAAGGGGTACTGACACCATTGAAGGCGAGTTTACTCTGCCATACAAATCTCCTGTATGCAGAGACGGCTCTGAGCAAGTGTGAAGCTCAGCAAATGCTGATAAGATATTTTATTTTGATATTAAAGTCAATTTTTCCATGGCGCACCTGCTGACATCGACAATAGCTTCACATCAAGCTACAGTACAAATTCTGGTGACTTCACGCAGCAGTCTGGCTCGTTGTGATGAAGGTAGGTACCAAAACTTCCAAAATGGCCGCTTGTGCGTCACCAACGGAGCCACGGTGCGGAGCGGCCGTGGAAACGGTACCATATATTGTGCGAGCACATGACGAGAAGCTCATACCGTGTTGTGACGTCACGGTACAGTAAGAACCGAAACTAGCTTTTAAACACATACTGTAATTAATTTTTCAGGGCACACTCGCACTTAGCACTACCTTTTCTAGGCTCTTGAGGGCTTGACCTTCCATTTGACGCAAAAAAACGACAACTGAAAATATTTGTTTCAGTATCCCTTAAAATTTAAAAACATACTTATCAAGAAAATGAAAAAAATGGGACGAAGACAGTCATGTGCGGGCCGCGGGCCTCAAGGGAGGCCCACGTACGGGCCGCGTATTTGGGTCCCCTGCGCTATACAGGTATAGTGTGCAGAGCTACATGATACTGCCGCAACACCGTTGGAATGTGCAGGAATGGCATAGGTTCAAACAGCATAAGGCGAGAGGGAAAATATATTTGCTTGACGAAATATCACGATATTTTTCTGGCATATGCGCGGTATTCATTTTAACGTTCGTTTGTGTCTACAATCTCACACCTGGTGAATTCAGACGCAAAGAAGAGCTCTTTTTTTATAGAAGAAGTATTGCGGTTCCTTTTCAGTGCAGCACATTTAGACCAATAACCAAAACCTCACTTACTTTTAGTACAAGCGTCATTCCAATCATGGGTATTTTTATGCCACAATTATAGACTAGGTTAGCTAAGCGTTGTGTTTTTATGTATCTGTACGCGCATTGAGTTTATTTCGCTCAAGGAAAGCTATGTTACATTAGGTGGCACTGCACGCCAAAGCCTTAACATGGCGTCTTTCAACATTGCCTTAATCTCTAGTAACGTTCAGGCCATCGGACATCATTTGTATGCAAACGCGTCAGGCAGATCGGGAGACCGGAGCTTATAGGGAACGTCAACGTGCTTCCCTCTGACGAATGTAAAACAGCCCGACTTTTTCAGTAGGTGGCCTGTGGCTGGTGACACTGCGGCACCCTATACATACATAACTGTTCAGCGGATTGAAGTAGTCAGCACAAGATGTTAGTGCGCTAGCAAAGTGAGAGCGGTGCACTGTATTGCTTCTATATGGCAGCAGATTGAGCTGTATGCTTGAGACGTGTTAAACTGAGAGCCATTGTCCCTAGGCGTTCATGCAGATGCGTACTCTCCCGAGGACTAACTGAGCTCAATGCTTCTAAACTTGGGTCATTGGCTGAAAGCTGCATATCGTGGTTTTGGAACGGTAAACCCCAGCAATTATTATTAACTGGCTGATAGATAATGTAACCCGCATGGTACGGTCGGTGAACTGTGGGGAAGTCTTGACCATGTGTTTTGGGGTCGTATAATCGTGAGTTCGTACAGTAGTGAAAAAACGCCAGGACTGCGCGGTAATGTAGCACAGTCACAGCGTAAGCTTGAGGAGCGGCCTTCTTAGAGACCATCGTAAACGCTTGGGGCAACCAGTGCAAGTACAGGTGGTTGGTACCCACTGCGCCATAATTGTAAGCATTTCGTCAAGAAGGGCAGTACCCACTACGCCATAATAACTACGGTTTTGTAAGAGAACTGTAGGAAAGTCTTGAACATGCGTTTTGAGGCCGTATAATCGCGAGTTCGTACAGTATTGAAAAAATGGTCCAAATGCTTACGCAATGTCTTTGCGCACCCGTTAGTCACGATGTTGTTGACGCTCGTTTTCTCGTTCGACTGTGGGTAATCAAGGAAAGACTGCAGGCATGGAAGCTAGAGCTGTGCACGGGCCGTATTTCCGAGCCCGAGCCCGGCCCGGGCCCGCTGACTTTGTCGAAGGCCCGCCCGAGCCCGACGGCAAAGGGCTACGAGCCCGCCCGGCCCGACGTACGAAAACACAATCCCGGGCCCGGCCCGACCCGGCCCGGCCCGGCTTTTTGAAGGTTCGCTGCGAAAACAAAACATCGTTTTCCGGTAATTTGGCATTTTATTGAGCATATCGAATATGATCAAATGATACACGACGAACAGTCTCTATTACACAGATTTACAAATTACAAGTAGACGGCCTCATGCCAGCAACAATGGAGTTCGCTCGCCAAAGCCGTCACGTGTATGGGGCATGCCCATGCAAGCGTCAGCTTGCACGAAGGCGATCTACGTCGGGTCGCTGTCGCGTGCATCTTCACTCATACCTAACGCGAACAGTCGCGTGGCGCCGTCACTAGCTCAGGTGGTGTTACTTCTCTGTTTGTCGAAGTGCAACAGAGGCAGTGCTTTACCTGTTCCCCTTTTGTTTAAAGTAGCGAATGCAAAGGAAAAGCGGTAAAGGGCGGTCGCGGAAAAGGCACTGCATGCGTGCTGGAAAACAATTCCCGCTCATTCTCTATATTTCGGGCTTGAGTCGGGCTTTGCGCCGGGCCCGAGCCCGGCCCGATAAAACTGCAAGTAGCCCGAGCCCGGCCCGGGCCCGAGGTGAAAATACGTCGGCCCGCCCGAGCCCGGCCCGCGGGCCGGTTCGGGCTCGGGCTTTCGGGCTACCCGGAGCCCGTGCACACCTCTAATGGAAGCGATGTTTCACATGGGAACCTGACTTCACCAGGCTCCTTGCGAAGGCAAGTCCACTTGTGTGCACGTTTTCTCTAGCTTGTCGCTTCTCTCGTTCTTCCCCTGCTGGTCATTGTATCATCACGTTAGCTCTGTCGTCTGTGAAGTCATAGCTTGCGGAGAAATTGCTCACAATACACCACTTCACAGTACACCGTGTACGCGTATCCGAGCTTCCATGGGAACAATTAGATAGTGTCACGCTGCCAGTGCGATTTCAAATACGCAGCCGCTAGCCGCCATTGTCATCCCCCGAGCAAACATTCTCGTGCTGTAGACATGCAGTTTGCTACTTATTCCGATCATTTCGTTGAAAGAGCGCGTTAGCAGACGAGGGACAAGAGGAGTGTGCAGGACATGCGCTGAACTCACAACCAAATTTTACTAGGAGTGAAGCTCCTTAGGCCCGCACCCCGCCGTCGCCGTCGAAGCTCCTTTCTCTCAAACATCGCTTTAGGCTGCAGTGGCCGGTGATTTAAGAGGAAATGTACAGGCCTTGAGCGGTTTGGCTCTAAGGCACAAGAAATTTGAGGTTAAAGAAATAAGCTCTGCGCACAGCTGGTTATAATGGTCGTCTTCACTTTCACCATCTTTATCGTGGATTGTGAAATGACAATTATCATTCTAGCGCACTACAGGCGCTTTGTCGAAGGTAGTAATAGCAGACGCTCTGCCCGTCCGGCGCCGTCGCAAAAAGACAATGAAACGCCGCGCGCGCCGAACGCCGCACGCGGCGTTCGTCGCCGTCGAAGCTCCCCGTCGCATCAACGCTTGCAGCCCTCTCCCTGCGCTGCGCGCCGCACACTCACTCGCTCGGTCGTTCCCGCCACCGAGCACAGCGGGCGCCCCCCCCCCCCCCCCCCCCCCCACCGCTTTCCACCCTAATGCCATCATGAAAGCCAGAAGCGAGATCAGGCGCATAGTCATCTGCGTCCCATTTCTAAGGAGCTTCGCTCATCGGTTGTATTCGTACGCGGAACAGCTGTTAGTTTCTTTAAAAACATTGATAACATATATATGCATGATAGTAACACGTGGTAGGAGATAGAGAGTAAAAAAGGCAGCTTCGCACTAGGGGCGCCAAGCCTGAAGGAAGTGCAGAGCTGGCCGGCCTTCCTTATTTCTCTTCGGTTTTATATTTCTTTCCTCCTCTCTTTCTTTTTTTATTTCTTTTTCCGTTTCTTTCTGTCTTTTTTTCAGCGGGTTATCATGTGTGTAATTAAAAACTTGGAGGACGCTTGAGCTTCGCCTTCAAGAGCAGAACGCGATAGCGTAATCGGACCCTGTTACCATCGCCTTCTCAATCGCTAGCCTAACTTCGGTTCTCGGTGCACACCTAAACCGTGCCTCAACGAAAGGAACGTCTGTGCGCCTGTAAATTGGCCCTTTCAAACTATCCTAGAATGCCTACTGCAAGCGACCACCAACTTTAGATGCCTTTTTAGGCCAGTACAACCTATCTAATACTTTCGAGCAATGGGAGGCCCAGCTCGCCAGCTCTGACCCGGAGGTACAGCTTGCGCTTCTGGGTCACGTCAGGCAGGCAGCAGTAGCCAGTGGAGCCCTGGACTTGGGGCCCCACCCATCGAGCTCATGACCCCTTATCCCAACCCTTCTGAATAAAGTTGTACTACTACTACTACTACTACTACGGCAAGTGCAATTGCGAAGTGCCCACTACGACATAATTCTTCCTATTGCGAGTTGGCGAGGTATACCGACTACGCGTCCGTAAGGCAACACGCGCACACGCCCAGTTGCACACGTTGTTGATGCTCGGTGCTTTGTAATTAGTAATCCCTTATTAAACAAACCACTCGATGTGCAATTCAAATGTTTTGACGCCTGGTGTGATTCCACGCTTATGCCGCGCAATATACATACGACTCCTCGCACTAAATAACGTTCATGTAGACTTTTTTTTTTCGAAAAAAATGCGTGCATGGGCGTGGCTCTGTGGCAGAGCGCCCGCTTGCCGCACTGAAGTCCTGGTTTCGACTTCCACTCGAACCGAAGGTTTTTGTTATTTGTTTATTTGCATCTATCTCGAATTTTCGCTCACGGACAACGCTGATATTTTTCGCTCACAACCAAAGACGCCGACACTGACGCCTGAATTTCTGCGAAAGGAGCTCTTTAACGCTATCGTGTTCAAACCTCGATGCTAATCTATTCTGATACCCTAATAATTTCCCGCTGTTTTGTGAGCCTTTCGGGTGAGGTGCAGTGAGATTCTGCTGTATATTGTAAACTTGCAGGAATAAAGCTTTTCTCCGCCATTCGAATGTAACCAACACGATTTCAGCCTTTTGAATAAGCGAATGTCCCCGCACGGAATCCTTGCCCTTGTTTGACTTTGCTTCTTTGTGCGTGTTTGAGCGTGTGTGTGCGTGTGTGTGCGTGAGTGAGGGGCGGGGGGTGTTGAGCGTGTGCATCACGGATCCATAGACGCCCGCTTCTTCCTTATCTGAAATTAACGACACAGGTTGAGGGTCGCGGTTGTGCGAACAGCTATTGAATGCCATCATCGTGATTAAAAGTGAAACATAACAGTCGCACTTCTTGAAGAGCAGAGCTGCACGTATACAGCGGGACACGACTGGTGCAGCTTACAGCATCGTTGACTAACGCGAAAGTCAGAAGAGGCAAAGTGCGAGGAAATCCGAGAACTGCGTCAAGAAGGGCGACATCACCAGCTGCCTATTCTGACGGACAAGTAAAGGAAATAAGCGGCTCCAGTCGCATGAAGTGAAATGGTACAGACACCTATAGGCAACTGTACAAAAAGAAACACCTTTGCTCCCACTTGAGCGCTAATGAAATCCCGCTCTTAATTAGCAGATATGAGTTCCTACACGACCCGTCAGCCACCTCAGGCTCAGGACGATAGTTTCAGAACTTCTTTGTTTTGGGAGCCCGAAACAACGAGTATTGAGAACGGAGAATTCAGAGCTCGTACGATCATTTCTCTAACCCTGTCTTTGTATCTATATATGCATCATGTGCGCAGATAAGTGCGCTCGTGCATGTGTGTCTGTACGTGCGTGCGTGCGTGCGTGCGCGCGCGCGCGCGCGCGCGTGTGTGTGTGTGCGTGTGCGTGTGTGTGTGTGTGTGTGTGTGTGTGTGTGTGTGTGTGTGTGTGTGTGTGTGTGTGTGTGTGTGTGTGTGTGTGTGTGTGTGTGTGTGTGTGTGTGTGTGTGTGTGTGTGTGTGTGTGTGTGTGTGTGTGTGTGTGTGTGTGTGTGTGTGTGCATATATGAGGGTAATTCGTAATGGTTCCAAGGCTCCCTCCCGTACGACAATGCAACGTTCAACGCTTACGCAGGAACGCCAGCGTTAGCTCCGTATATGTTATCAGTGATCTCCCGTCTATGTGCTCTATACTAATACATCATGTGCGACGCGCTATCTTTCGCAACAACAAATACTTCACTGATTTCACCCCCCTTAATGTGATTTTTTTTAGACTGAGTAACAAATGAAGATGCTATGAGCCTTAGTAAAAAACGAACCCCCTTTATTTATAGGGTTGTCAATGGGTTGTTCTGGATCACTTAGCGCATCTTTTTTTTTTCCTTACCGTGGCCTCCAAGATTAGTTCTGGTAGGGCGCAGCTGGAGCCAGTCGCGCAGGCCACGTTACAACGACAGAATCCAAGCGCGATACCCGCGGGCTAGCTTACGCACTTCGTTGACCGAATTTCTTGCATAGCTCCCACAGTGTTGCATCTGATTATTCTAGTTCACTACGCACCTGATGTAATCGTGTCACGTGCGTGTGTTTGATCAGCTGAGACGAGCACGCACTGCGCGTCATCCTCGAAGAGGTCACGGTGCACCAACGGAGACCCAGCTGCGACTGTATTATGTTACCTTCCGCCGTGCTGCACGTAACTTCAAAGGCGCGGATCGTGCCCGCCGTGTCTCGCAGAGTGATTGCTAGCGATGCTTTGTCGCGCGCACGCGTCCTCCGATGGCGTCAAAAGCTGTGAATCGCGCTTGCTACGCGCGCGCGCCTCAATGAGGCTGACGTGCGTATGACCGTCCGGCTGCAATACTATACCGTGAACGCGAATTCGCGAGCGATGTAAATAATCACGGCCGCGCTCTATATGGCGAATCTGTTCCAGGGCGCCAGAACGGAACGAAAACCGAAAACGAAAAACGAAAAAAAAAACGATATTTTTGACCGGAACAAAAACGTAACCGAAACATTATCTATTATTTCGTTCCGGTGTGAAACCGAAATATTTTTTATTTGTTTTCGGTCCAAGTTTCTTTTACTTACTCCCCATTGTAATGTCATTGGCCTTGAGGGTATTAATAAATGAAATAAAAGGGAAAAGTTGGCAATACGGGACAACAGAGGTCATGCAACGTGAGCATTATGCATATCTCAGGAGACAGTATTAGCCCGCATTCCAAAAGCAGTGATCGGCAGTGGCAGTGATTGCAAAAGTAAAGATATGGTGAAATTTTGCGAAAAACGAAGAGAGTGGCAACCGAAGCTGTTTATATTACCGCGAGTGGACCTTGGTGTGCCGGCATTGGCGGCGCTGAAGTTTGTTTTATCAGAACAGTCGTCTGGCATGTCACAGACTACACTGGATAACGTGCTGTTTCTAAGATAATGCTCATTCCTTTGATGCCAAGTATTCGGCCTGCTCAAAGAATTCGTAATTCACCTATGAGAAACATTTATGTTTTTGTCTGCTATTTTTCTCGCTACCTTAATTTCAATTTTTTTGTACACAAATAAAAATCGTTACGAACCGTTATGGAGCATCCTTTTTTTCCTTCCGGAACAGAAACGGAACGGAACATTTTTTTCGGTGGAACGAAACTAAAACCGAAACGAAAAAAATTTCGTTCCGACACCCTGAAATATTCGACGCCATGGGCGCAACCGTCGTGAATCTGTGGTGCGATCTTGTACGCGTTACAAAATAAACACGGAGGCGTGGCAGTACATCCAGCCGCACGCGAATAGCCCATTTGAACCGCGACAGACGTCACGGCTCTGCATTGACCAATCGCGTGCGGTCACGTGCGGTCACGTGCGGCTGGATGTACTGCCACGCCTCCGTGTTTATTTTGTAACGAGTACAAGATCGCACCACAGAGCTCTTTTCGGTTCTATATACGCGTGTGGTTGGTCGGTTTCCGAACCTGCAATTCTCAACTCTTAAACCGCGCTTTATTCAAGGATGTGAGAACGAAACATGGCGGCCATGACACTCAGAAGAAGTCTCGCGCTATTCAACAATTATCTGAAATTAAATGTCTTCCACGTCTCGCGCTCTCTGTTGCATTCTATTGCGTCAGGCCGTTTTGTGTTGCTGAATATGGCTGTATGTCCCGTTAATAATTCAATGCTGCAATATGCATCGCCCAAATCACTGAACAAACAATCAATCGATCAATGAACTTTAGTAAAGACAATGGCCCTCTTTGAGAGCACCTGGCCCTTGCGCCACAAAACCCCACTAATCATCATCATTAATCAACTTTATTTCGTCTATTTCAGAAACAGACAAAGGAGCGACGAATAAAAGGGGCCCGTCGACAGCTTGCCGAGCCCGCTGCCCTCATTACAATGATTCCCGGCAGCACAGACATAATTACATACTACGTACCAATCAACAAATAGATAATAAAAAAAGAAATACAACAATATGTGAGATTAAGCATTTCTGTGCGCCTCGTGCTCTTGTTTCTATAGTGCGACAGGTTCTAGTATACTTTCGTCCGAAGTCTAAAAGAGTGAAAGTGGGGTTGCAAGGTTCAACGCTCAGCCTCCTTGGACAGGCTCAAGGTGCGGGGGCGACATATTGGCGAGACAACGTGTGATGCAACTGTTTTAGTCTGCAACTGTTTCAGACGCCCTTGCAGCTATTAGGCGTCTGAAAACGCTGACAAAAGGAGCACCTGCACCTGCACCCCACAGGTGCCCATTAGCACCATACCTTTATTCAGTCGGACCAGTCTCGTTATCGTTTAAAGTGCAGGGCTATATATGGCCATGCAGGTTTTTGGCGAAATTGTGGCCGAGGACCCCTGATGTGGCACCAAAGGCAGGCCGTTATGAAAAGCACGTCATTGTATCACTTTCATTTTTGCATCAATCGTGCAGCTCGTTTTCCTTCGGACTCGACTAGTTGGGGGGGGGGGGGGGGTAGCGTTGCGGTGAAACTTGGCTCCACTAACGGAGAACCCTGCGTACGTTTATGCATACCCCCCTCGAAATAAGGTCCTCGCTACCACGCTGATCTACTCCCACACACGCCTGGCGCGAACGTACCAACGAGATGATAGGAAGCGCGTTCCCCTAACTGCCGGCAGGCAGCTCGGAGGCGGCTTCGTGAGTGATGCGCGGCATCGAGCGTCGGCTGCCTCGGCCACCTCAGCGCAGAAGACCGAACCGCCGCCGCCGCCGCCAACGCTGCTGGAGTAGCGGACACCGCGCGCGCGCGTGGTTCTGCATCACGCCCGCCGCGAAGCCTTTCCTCATTTGCGAATCGTGATGGTCTCGTGCAACAGCTGTCTCCGGCACGGGGTAACATATTGGCCAGCGGCCGTCCGGCCGAGCGGCAAATTGTTGTCCGCGCCGGCCAACGAGCCTTCGGGAGAGCCCTGTCTGCGACATGTTCGCGGATGAAGTTGTATGAGAGAACGGCGGCATGTCGAATACGCCGTGTTCCCGTAGCAGCGGCAGCAGAAGGGGTGTGTCGTGGTGAGCCTTGTTAGCAACACTCTAATAAAACAAGGTAACATTTGCAAACGTGCTCACTGTAACAAGTTGAAGATGTATACTGGCACTTGGAAGTCATCTCAGCAGCAGCGGACAATGACACACTAAGGAAGGAAACGTTGACCACATGAGCTCATCGCGCTGTCTACATATTCCTCAGTGTACTTTTCTGCTGGCGCTAAGATGTTTTTCAAGTTCCAGCGCCAGCACGCCCAATGTTCAGCACTGAGTAGTGACAGACCTTTACGGTGTTGCAGAGACACAACCACACGTTTATTCCACGTAGGAGGAGGAGGAAGGAAATGAATGAAAGGCAGGGAGGTTAACCAGACGCGCGTGCGGTTTGCTACCCTACACTTGGGGAAAGGGATGAAGGGTTTAAAAGGAAGAAAGAAGAGGAAAGAAGGCACTGTCAGGGTACTTATGCGCCTGTCCATTGAATGAATACGAGCGGTTGCTTAAACCGGTCGATTTTAAAAACAGTAGCAATGCTCGCGTCGCTTTGCAGGCCTGCGATGCGTAGGGTCACGATCCGAGGATCATCTCTTCGGAAAACGGCCTGTCGTCTAGCTTGTTCAGCGCATTGCGCAGAACGTTTCGTTAGTTCCCAAACCGTTCACAGAAACACAGTAGATATTCTATCGTTTCATCGCTATTGCACGAGTCACATCTGGAGGTGTCTGCCATTCCTATGCGAAAAGAGTATGCCTTCGTGAAAGCTACTCCTAACCACAGGCGGCACAGTACATTTGCATAACGGAGGGAGAGGTGCGATGGAACTTGGAGCTTCCTCGATCAGTCTAGTTCATGTAGGCGACGATTCCAGACATAGGCGTGCGCAAGTGGGGGTGGGGGGTGGGGCGGCCGCCTCCCCCGACACATTGACATACTAAGGAGGGGGGCGCAATGCCCCCCCCCCCCCCCTGAAGGGGAACCCTGCGCACGCCTATGGTTCCAGGCACGTAAAATTGTATATGGCTAACTGGTTGTTTGCTCCTTGTGATTTGAACGACAGCGATTTTTCTTTTTTGTCCTAGAAGAACACGAAGCCACACTTTGTTTGTGGATGGTACGTGTTATAGTGGTGTTTGTTTCATGTCTGAACACGAGCGCAGCCGTTGAACTGATAGCTTTATTATGTCATCATGACTCAACAATGTTTATCGGCGTTGTGAGCAGTCGTCAGTATCATCATCAGCCTGGCCACGCTCACGGCAGGGCAAAAGTGGGCAGCATCGGTCGGCAAAAAATGTGGAGTCTTCCACCCCTGATCCCGATCCCTTTGGTCTTTTTTCAATAAAGTTCCTCGCTCGCTCGCTCTCACTCAAGAAATATATTTTGCTCTTGGGGCTCACTCGGACTCAGACTCACCAAAATTTTCCTCAAGCGGACCCTCTCGGACTCAAACTCACGAGAACATTACTCACCCGGAGTCACGCAGACTCAGACTCACGGCTCAATGTGAGCCTGAGTGAGTCTGAGTGAATCGACTCATGAGTGAGTTTGTCGACCTATGGTGAGCAGTAAGGGTATACACATGATGACGCTGCTCGTAAACAAGCGTTATGCAGGCGTTTCGTCTGGCTGTCTCTCGCGTGTTGTACTCGCATCAACCGAAGAAATGGAGTGGGCCACTTTATCGAGGTTTGGTAACGCATCACTCCACTGGGAATCAAGACCAAAACTATAGGGGAATTACAAAGTTTTCTTCCTTTTTTTCGTAAGTGTTTTTTTTTTTTCGTTTGCTATTAGCCTGTAGCAAACGCACATAATATGCTCCGCATTACGACTGCCTATAGCATCTGATTTCACGAACAATTGTAGCTTAACATTGTTTCTGTGAATACGCGCCCTAATTCGCAGAAGCAAGAATATTGATATAAATGATATATTTATGGCACTACTTTCTAGTATTTTCAGTACCTTTCACGTTAAGAGGTCAAGAAAACAAATGTTCTGACAGCGCTTCCTGTGCACATCTTAGTCTTTCTACCATCGTTGTTGTTGCTGATGATGATCGTGGTTGTGGCGGGGGAGAGGAGGAAGAGCCTCAAGCGCTAGCCGTGACCTCGCGCGTGTGTGAGCATAAAGACTCCCTGATTCAGCATCATCTCTGAGCTAGGGTTACTGTGCTTGGAGCAGTGCACTACCGTCCAGTAACGTTGCCAGAAATATTTTTGGGGGATAGGGGGGGGGGGGAGGATTAACCATACTTAATGTATGTTCGTGCGTGCATTTGTATGTGTGCGTGTATATATATACACAGGCAAGGTTGAAAATCTACGGGGGGGGGGGGGTGAACCCTCAAGCCCCCACCTTCCCCCCTGGCTACGCCCCTGCGACCGTCTCAGCATCAGCAAGCACTCAACTATCATACAACCATTTGGCTGGCTATTCACGCACGCCATTCCGAACAGTCAGACCGATTCCATCGATTCGGCCTAGCGCCTTATCGGCTGCCTAAATACGCGTCAGCGGACAGCGCTCTCATCGATTTCCACGTTCCCTCAGCAGAGCATAAATAGGGATAAACCTCAACGCCTCTCGTTCTTGCTCCATATACAACGGCGTTAAGTGCGAAAGGGGGTGACAGCCGCGCGCAAGAACACGTGTATTCCGACTTGAAGGGTGGCTCCCTCACCGGGAGCCGTCGTGTTGCGTTTCTGTTCATTTTTGCTTTCCGGGTCGATTGAAGGGCCGTTAGCTACTGGGAAAAGGAAAAGTAGAAGGCGAGGCAAATCGAACGGTCTCGCATCAAAGAGTAATACAGGGGATCGGTGCGTTTTCCTTTTCGCAGGAAATCGCGTCACTCAGCTCTGGGAGTAGCACCTGTGCTCCTCACGGTTGAAAGCCGACTCAGCCCGCGCTGTGGCTCGTAATTAGGGGTGGGTACGCCAATTGGCCGATCGCGCCTTCTTCGCCGAAGCGTGGTTAGGCATCTTGCTCACACGCGTGCCGCTGCCTCAGTCGCGCCTCCGCCTCTGAGTTCCGGGCAGTGCTGTTTTAGGCTTACAGGCGCGCTTGGAATCCACTCAACAGGGCGAGCCAGTTTTTCCAATCCTGTACCACTCTGCAACCTTCCGCCATATTTCACTCGCCCACAAAACATCCCCTGTCGACAGGAGTGGTTATCGGAAACCGTGTAATTTACAAGTTCACTCCTCGAACAGTGTGAACGGAGCATGTGTAACCGCCGACAGGCGACAGCGCGTCGGCGAAACGCGGGCACCACTTTGTCGCGCGCCAGAGCAGGCAGCACGGTCGTCGCGGTTGCCTATAGTTCCGTAGCGCTGCACGGAATTCGCGTGGCACGGGAACAGCGTGAACATCCATATTCCTGCAAAGGTCTAGCAGGAGCCGAAGTTTTTGTCCTCTTAGCTGTGAAAGGTGTCACGCGGAGAAGAAAGAATCGCTGTATGGTGTCAGCGTCAAGAAAGGGACTGTGGAAGGATTGGGTTCTTACGCTGCGCCGTCGACTGAGGCTTTGTTCCGTATACAAAGGCGACAGTCGAATAGCACGCGCGAGTCTCCTGACGGCCGTGTGTCGAGTCGTTGTGCTAGTGATGAGTACGCCTCGTAGGCGATGCGCCCCGATCTATAGAAAGAAAAAAAACGATGGGATAGGATTTCCTTATGCTGACGCACGTTCTTGCCGTATTCTGGAAGGACGGTACTGTTGCTTCAAGAGAACCTGGATCAATTTTCACAATATTCACGGACCCTGTCGCCCCTAAAACAGTTGCAAACATGCCAGTTATCGCAACATTCACCCATTTCCGCGCGTGTGCGTACCGCTATCTTCAGAAACCAGTGCCTAACTTTCAAGGATGTTTTTTTTTTTGTTCCAGTCAACATATCAGGGCTCATTTGTTTGACAATTTGTCCTGTATATCAAGCGCAATTCACTCGACTTCAAGCGATGCACCTCTGACGACATTAACATCCTTAACGAGCAAGCTCCGCCGAAAATTCTCATTTCGGTTTGCAACGTCCCTTTGCTTCGCCTCTTTACACTACGGCAAGCCATGATTCAGCGAATACTCAGTGCAGAGCAATGCTGAAAAAGAAAGTTTGGCTGTCCTTAGCTGCACTTAACGAACGTAATGGCGCTAGGTCTGGTAACTTCCGTGATGGAACTCTATGCGGAATGGAGTTTCAGTAAACTTTGAAGGTTCTTTATGTAAAGTTACGGACCGTATGAACGCACACAGTCCGCTAGGGCCTGGTTGTTCACCGTCGTTCACCTCCATTGTTCGCGAACGAAGCGGGCACAAGCGACAGCGCAAGCGCGCACACGTTTCACTCATGCGGGATGTGGCCAGGCGACCGCTGACGTGTCCGAACGCATCGGCACAAGTGAGCGCCGAAGGAAAGGCGTGTAGTGGAGGTAGGAGAGGAGGGCGCACGATAGAACGTCGTCACGAGAGCACATCCAAAAGCGCACGCTAAGCGTCTGACGCGCGTGTGACGTAAGCGCAGCGGAGCGTACGCAGGTGCAGCCGGCGCCAGCGAGTGGCGTCGCCCTTTCCTTTACCCTCAACTGAGACGAAGGGTACACTACTGTAGTCAACGATAGAGCATGTACCTTCACCCCGAACCCAGTGTTCCTAGCTCCATTTGCAGCGAAGCTATAGAGATCCTGCGGTCTAATGAGACCATCATATTAATCCTAATTAGTATTACACGTTGCAAGTATACTCCTTCCTAGCCCAACACTTGGGTTCTACTCCCCAACGACGTCGCTTTCCTATGTTCACTTACGGTGGACATAGGAAAGGAGGATCAAAGAGGGTGAAGAGTAACATAGCCATTTATGGTGTCACGCAGGCAAAATCATGTATATATAGCAAATCCATGTATAGCAAGGGGGCTGGAAAGGGAAGTGAGGATGAGGAGGACGGAACGGAGGAATGGAGAAGGTAAAGCATAGCGTAGACATGTATGACGTCACGCAGGCAGAACCATGTATAGCATATCCATGTATAGTATGGTATAGTAAGTTTTCGAGAAAGGGAAATGAGGGTGAGGAGGAGGGAAAGCAGGAGGGTAAGGCATAGCATAGTCATGTATGCGTCACGCAAGCAAAGCTATGTATACATAGTCATTTATAGCATAGCAATGTCTAGCAAGGGGGCGGGAAAGGGAAGTGAGGGTTAGGAGTGATGTGAGGGAGAGGAGGATGGAAAGGAGGAAGGGAATGGTTAAAGCACAGCATATCGTAGTACGGTGTCACGCAGGCGAAACCATGCATAGCATAGCCATGTGTAGTATGATAGAGTAAGGGTACGGGAGAAGGTAAAGCATAGCGTAGCCAGCAAGTAGCCAGGCGTAGAATAGTATATCGAAGGGGAGTAACGGGAAGTGAACGCGAGGAGGAGTGATGTGAGGGTGAGGGAAAGGAGAAAGGGGAGGGCATGGCATAGCATAGCCTTGTATAGTACAGTATAGCAAGGGAGTGGGAAAGGGAAGTGAGAGTAGGAGCCACTGCACCACAAAGGTTTCCTTTCCCGCCATGTACGCCGAGCAGCCTGCACGTTTGGAACGCCAGCGCGCGCTCGCCCGTGAACACGAGCGTCGCTGAAGGACATGCGAATCTAGAGTTACTGTATATGCTACCTTTAGGTAGCAGAGTTGCGCATCTGTTTTCCAACGCCTCTAGCAACCATGCATTGTGGAGAAGCTGACGCTCGGGCCAATTCTTGTATTTCTCACGCCGCCGCTGCAGCTAACTCAATTAACACTAGTCATCGACAGCCAATGTTTATCACCGGCCTTCGACACGCCAGACATGTTTATCGGCGACGCGGTAGGCATGTCGCCTGCAAAAATGGAGTGCGACTTCACCGCATAGCTGTGGTTGCTAGCCGGACCTATGCGCTACTCTGCTACCTAAAGGTAGCATATACAGTGACTCTATGCGAATCTTTTTTTAAAGACGATAGTCTTTCTTGGGGAACTTAAACGCAGAAATTTTAGTCTGTCTTTCTGTTTGTCGGCACGTCCCTCGATTCAGCCACTCGGCCAAAGTTGAACCACTTTCCCAAGGGCCAGCCATCGTGAACGGCTGACTAGGTTCATACTTGTGTACATTGTTGATCAAAAAGCAAACATTACGCATATCTCAGGCGCAACATCACTAGGTAAGTATTAGGTGGTGTGTTCCTTTAATAGAAAATACATAGATACGTAATTCTAGAGACCCTAGTTTCTTAAGCTGCGCTGAAAATGCGACTGCGCCGAAACTTGGCTTCCTTCGTGCCCTCTGCACGAGCTCATTGTTGTGTTTCGGTTTCGGTTTAGTATTGCACTGTACGAGTGCCATGGGGCGCCGCTCTGGTATTCCTGCTTTACTCAGGCGACGTGAATATAAAAGAGTGTGTGGAGAGTACTCGTTTTTTTACTGTACATTCTACCTTTAGGCAGCCGAGTTGCGCGTCTGTCTTCCAAACGCCGCTAGCAAACATGCATTGCGAAGAAGCTGCCGCTTGGGCCAATTTTAGTATTTTTCTACGCCGCTGCTGCCGCGAATTGGATTGACATCAGACATCGACAGTTAAGTTAATCACCGGTCTTCGACACGCCAAACATGTCGATCGGCGACACCGTAGGCATGTCGCCTGCAAAAACGGAGAGCGGCTTCGCCGCAGAGCTGTGGTTGCTTGCCAGACCTATGCGCATCTCCGCTACCTAAACGTAGAAATATACAGTAACTCTAGGCGAATCACTGCTCCACACTTCCTACAGTTTTCACGTTGATTGCAACAGCATACATTGTTTCGCTTTCTTTCTTCCTCTATTTCTCTCTCTTTCTCTCTGTTTTTTCTGCCTCTTTTTTGTGTGTTCTCCTTTCTATTTCATTCTTCCTCTATCTATTTCTTTCTCTCTCTTTCACGCTCTTTATATCATTCTTTTGTCTTTCGTCCCTCTCTCCATATAGAGTTCTCGCTTCCTCTCACTATCTATTTCTTTTTCTTTCTCTGTATATATATATCTTACCTTTCTTTTCCTCTATTTCTCTCTTTCTATCATAGCTTTGTTCTCTCCCCATACTTTCCCTCCTCCTCACCCGCTCTTCCCTTTCCCACCCCCTTGCTATACTGTACAATACAAGGCTATGTTATGCTCGGCTAGCGTGCCTGCATAGCGAATACTTACGATGCTCGTCTTCTCATCGTGCGTACGCGGCTTCGAACTCCACCTCGTCAGGAATTCTTTTTCCACGAATTTCTCTCTTTCCCTTTCTTCCCCTTTCTTTCTCTTCCTCTCAGTACTCGTTCTCTCGCCCATCAGAATCGTGCGCTGGACAAATCGGCGCACGTGTTCTATGAGCGAAGCAGAAGATAAAGAAGAGGATGAAGAGAGCGCGTGCCGGTTCATGATGATGGTAGTTTTTGTTCACAGATTACGGACTGACGCTCGGGTTAAACAGCTCCGCTCACAGTTCTGACAGGCGTGTAAAATTAAAGGGCGTATGACACCATGATGGTTAAACACAGAAGAGACGGGTGTTACAAAAGCACACAAAAATGTATACATGAGACAGCATAGAAATAGCAATGTCTTAAGCAAGCCTCGTCATTTTTCACGTTAGTACACACAACTAAAATTGAAAATTAGATGCCTCATCAAACGCGAAAGCTTGCCTTAGGCGGCGTCGCTGGCGTCAGCACGAGCGATGCAAAAATCGTCATCACCTGATGCAGGTCACCATATGACGTCGTCATGATGTCACAGATCGCCAGAACTTGTGACGTCACATGAAGGCGTCACCATATGACATCGTTGCTTAGCCAAAGGTGGGCCGATCACGGAGGCATTGCTGCAGAAAGCCTTCGGAGGGTGGCGGGCCAGGATGCATAAGAGACCCTGTGACGGTTTATTTTTTAGGAGCTTGCTCGCCAATCTTCTTATGCTCGCGCCTTGTCCATAGCACCTTATCCGTTAGTTCTCACCTTAATTCCTGACCGAGGTGGCTTCGCTGTCGCCGTCTTCGCGGTGCTACGCATTCTGCTCAATTGCGCATGGAGTGCGTGTGAAGCTTGAAGAGCAGAACCCACACCGCTTCGGCGTAATGCACGATTCCTGCTCACAATGCAAGCACCAAGACGTCCCCGATATCAATCTGGGCACTCCTCAAGCACCGGCGGTGATTAGAACCTCGGATGCTGTTCCTTGAAGAACTGTATACGAACGTCCCCTAAACATTACTTCTCACCGCCTCCCATGTCCATTGCCAAGTGTTCAATCTTCTCGACAATGTTACTGGTGAGAGAGAAAGGAATATGATGCCGACATATAACATCCGTTATCGATAACTTGCGGGCACATCTCGCTTAGGAAGTTGTGCGTGAAGGGCTTGGTTTTTTTTTAGGGGCGAAGCTCCTTGGGGTGTGGGTCGTTCCCTCCTCTGTAGTATGTATGTATGTAGCCAGCTCTAGTTTAACGAACTGCTCACTAGATGGCGTTTCATGTATTTTTAGAGCTCTAGTTTAATGAATTGCTCATTATATGGCGTTTCATGTATTTCTTAGAGTTGCTGTTTAAAGATGACAGATGGCGCTTGTATAATGCGAATGGCGCATGTCATTGGATGCCTGCGAACGTAAAAGGCGTTCGCTTTGGCGCGCTTTCTCTTTCGCTCGGAATCGCCGGATGGAGGCAGACAAGGCGCTCGCTCTTGGCGCGCTTTCTCTTTCGCTCGGGAGCGGACACTTTCCCTGCATTTCACCGATCACAAAGCGGTGATAACGAAGGGACCACGTAAACCAACAGTACAATAAAAGTTTGATGTTTAATATGTACATGGTGTTTCACACTCTTTATATGATGTGCTGGGCGAATTTCACGGAAGAGTTTCACGGTTTACCGATGATTCTCTCCGTAGCTTCGCCCCACTCATCATCATTCACCCCGTGGATATGCTGTGATTTTTTTTTTCATGGTCTCCTTTGTCATCTCCATATGTCTCGTTTTATAACCATAATAAAAAATTCGGCAGATCCCACATACCGTGGGAATCGATGTTATGCGAAGCATGCGCGGGATGGTGATTGTGGCGTAATTTTTCACATTGAGCGAAACGTTACGGAATGACGCTGGACAAATGTGGAAGTAGTATACGCACACTCATATGTTGAAGAGTATATTTATTATATAACCAGTCGTTTACAGTTGCGTAACGATACCAACATGGGTGTTACCAACGCCAGACGCGGTAAGCTGATATGTAGTGCTTATAATCTTCAATACTGGGTAGCGCGAATCCGAACAGGACAAAAAAGGAACAGAGATGCACAGGACAGCCTTTACTCGCAACTAAGCTTCATTCAGAAAAGTTTCCCTAGATATACACACAGCCGAATGGCACGCGCAGGCGCACTGCACGTGCGTTACAGTCACAGTTACAGTTGTTATGCTTATACTTGTCCGTTATGAAGGAGAACGCACGCACGTTTCACGAACCTGTGTGTATGTGTAGAAGAGGTTCTTGACAGTTCTTGAACAAGGTCATCATCACCGTGATCAGTGAGCACCAGCGGCTAGACCAGACTTGTTAGTCGGATCCGTTTGTGATCGCGGCTACGATGGGTCTAAGTGTAGTGAAGTGCGAGGTACAGCACAGCTGGTGGAAATCCTGGCTGCCTCTTACGATTAAATGATCTATGATGCCTCCTGTCCTGGACGTGGCAGCGAGATCTTTTGATGCCCTGTCCACATTCAAGCCGTCTTTCAAGTAGTATTAAGACCAGGCATTGTTGGGTGTTGATAAATCAATGTTGAAGTGACTGGTAATGATGAGAGGCCTGGTTCTCTCGGCAGATTTATTGTAGGATGCATTGACCCCAGTTTTTGCGTAATCCACGTAGACCGCGTTGCGAACCACGTGGACGAGTGGATGGTAGTTGAGCGTGTTCCAGGGGTGTTCTGTCATCAGCTCTCTCACTTTCTTTGCGTCGGCCACGGTGGTGTAGGGGTTACGGTGCTCGGCTGCTGACCCGAAGGTCGCGGGTTCGATCCCGGCCGCGGCGGTAGCATTTCGATGGAGACAAAATGCTAGATGCCCGTGTACTTTGCGATCTCGGTGCACGTTAAAGGATACCAGATGGTCAAAATTTCCGGAGCCCTTCGCTACGGCGTCTCATAATCATATCGTGGTTTTGGGACACAAAAACCCAACAATTAATATTATTATCACTTTCCTTGCTTATCAATGTGTGTGTTCGCAGTTACTGTGTTGGTTGAGACTTTGTATCACCTGTGGCACATACCCACATAACATGAACTCTGGTATGCGGGTATGTGCCACACGTGACTGAGAGAAAGGGTTTCATGACGTACGCGACAGGTATTTTGCGTTATTCATGTCATGACCAGTGAATGGTGTTCGTCATACACTGATCCCCTGCTGCGCCAATTTTGGTATATTAGAGTTTATGGAGACGGCCAGGAGAGCGCCCAGACGTAAGCGGCTAGATAGATAGATAGATAGATAGATAGATAGATAGATAGATAGATAGATAGATAGATAGATAGATAGATAGATAGATAGATAGATAGATACGTAGATAGAAACGCCCAAAGTGCCTGAGGTTCGCTAAGAAATGCTTCGCATTTAAAAAAAATCCGGCAGATCCCACGCGTAGGAGCTGCCTATGCCATTTTTTTTATTCGGTACGTGCTTTCGGTACGTAAAACCCCAGATATTACTAAAGAAAACACGCGTGGATTTCAGAGAATGAAAGCTTCACAGTTGAAAAAAAATTCGTCTATGTCCGGGACGCGGACCCGGGCGCCTTTCAGGCACAATCGCTCTAGAACATGTGAGCTAAACAGCAGGCTACCAGATCGCAGCGCGTAAGCGAAATCATAGACAAGTCGAAGCACAGGGACATTTAAAATGGCAAACCAGTTCCGCCAGTGCCCGCAAGGTGGTGAAATGTTGACGAATGGAAAAGGAATTGTCAATCACCCTTTTTGTAGCTTCGCGCTACGAATTCGAGAAGATGAAGTTTTTTCCTTTAACGTTATCCCAATCCATTGGAATCTCTGGAGCACTTCTTTTTGACGTGCCGAATATTTAAAACACCAAGGAAAAGACTACTAAAAGAACCCCTACGGAAGTCGGGCTTGAATTTGTCCCTTCCGGTGATTGTTTCATTTGGGGCAACCATATTTGGTTTTAGCCAGAGGAGCGTTTTCAACGCTCTATCTAATTTTTTACGAGAATCTAAAAGAATTCATTGTTAAGTGTAGCTGAATTCAATTGTCTTAGTTACAACTGCATATATTTATTTTCATTCTTGTTGTTGTTGGGTGATTCCACGTAAGATCGAACAAACGATGGCTGGTCGACCTCTCAAATTTATTTCAAAATTTTATATATTATTGCCTGATGAGTGGAAAGAAGAGATCCGCAATTTGTTTTGCCGCCGAAAATTTTTTCGAAGCACAGGAAATCAATAATGACGAAGAGGTGGAGTGGAGCGCTCATTCGCTCTGTTGTTTTGGCCAACTTTCGTTATAAATTGCACAAAATATATTAAAGTTAGGTAGCTGAAATTTCTGTAACTAAATATATGCCTGTTTTTGCTTCTGCTCAGGTATTTTTAGTTTTGATGTGTAGTGTAGATGCTTTTATAAAAAACCTCAAAATTGGCCCAGGAAACGTTATTTTCTTTAGTTTGAAGGTCTTTGTCTCGAAATATCCTTGTAGCAGAGCGACAAAAATTGCGCTTTACGTTCTTCGCATGCTTATCTACCACACTGCCGAATCTTATATTTATATATCTTTTCAGTAAAGAGATATGATCGGGCTAACTTCGAGAAAACACCGAACAATGGAAACTTCTGACGACAATAAAAAAAAACAACCATTTTTTACATTTCTTAAACTTTGTCCACTTATTCTCCTCCACATCATCTTTCACAATCATTGAAAACATGTTGCATAATGTTGTTGCACTAATAGTTACGGCCCCTCCAATAAGACCTTTAGGCAAGGAGTGGCAATTTCGACTTCTTGCCCAGCAAGTGTATAAAATGCAGGCAGGACTGAATTTCTTTTTATTAAAAGGCCAGCAGTACCAAAAAAAGTGTCGACAGCACTGAAGACGTTAATTTTGAAATTATTTGGTCAATGCAGCGGCCACGAGCGCGGGGCTACCAAGCAGGCGCGCGCACACCCGAGATGCTCGTTGTAAGAGACGGCACAGTGAGAGCTCGTTTTCGCGTCCTCAGAGCGATTGAGTTCGAAACAGCAACACCTCTCGGGTGACTTGAACGCACGTGCACCGGTAGTCGCAGTGATCTGGTTAATGACGTCGATTTCTTTTTCAGGGGGCATAAGAATGTCATCGTTAAACTGTGCGTTCCGTGAAGATCTTTCATTGCAGTGGTAGAAAAAGCACGCGTAGCACAAGTAGTCCGTCTCACTGACAGTCACTGATCTTTCGGGCGTTAAACGTTCCTTCAAAGCATTTGTGTCTAGGTGAATGAATGGTGAACGTGGTGAATGAATGGCTGAACGACATGCGGGAGTGGGCTGTGAGAGCCCCTGACATAATTGTTTACCTATTGAATACCGAGGCGAAGCATCGGCACAGGGTTTAGATCGCTGCGCTTGCCGTCCACAAAATGCGCTGAACATACACGTGATGACGTCGAGGGCACAAAAGCTTTTCTATTGACTGTGGTCTTTTCCAATCGGCGTCAGCGGGAAACCGATGCAGCAAATACACGTTGCATCCGCACTCTTCTTGCAACACGTTGTGCGTGCCGCAGAGCTCTTTTCTTGCTGCGTTCTTCTTTTGGTTATAGCTGCAACCGTAAACAACGCAATGATGCCCTGCTGATAGACTGTTCTTGAACGACATTTCAATGTTCAATTAATAACACCAAAATAGCGCGCGCATTGAAGAGCCACTACACACCGTGAATGGTGAACTCTCTCCAGCATCAGCCCAGAGGAAGGGGGCGTTGCCCAGAAGCCTGCTACTCTCGTCATCAGGCGGCGAAAATCGGCTTGCGGCTCGCTGGTTTGAGGTTGCCGCTGGAAAGGCGTTATGCTTGGCTAGCGTGCCTGGATAGCCGAGCGATGCTCGCCTTCACATCGTGGATACGCACCTTCGAATCCCGCCTCGTCAAGAATTTTTCCATTTCTTTCTATCGCTTTCTTTCTCTCTCTCGGTATTCCTTCTCTCACTCATCAGAGTTATCAGAATCGTGTGCCGGACAAATCTGCGCACGTGTCCTGCGAGCGAAGCAGAAGATCAAGAAGAAGACGAAGACAGCGCGTGTCTGTTCATGATGATGATAGTTTTTGTTCACAGATTACGGACTGACGCCCAGCTTAAACAGCCCCGCTGTTACAAAACAGCAACTTGACTAGCCCCTGAGCCTCATACGGTTCCGACAGGCGTGTAAAATTAAATTGAGTATGGACACAGTGATGGTTAAATGCAGGATTACAAGAGACGGGTGTTACAAAAGCACAAAAAATTGTATAGATAAGACAGCATCAAAATAGCAATGTCGAAAGCAAGCTTCGTCCTTTTTCATTAAAGTACACACAACTAAAAATAAAATGCATATTAAGTCGAAAGCCTTAGATGCCTCACCAAACGCAAAAATTGGCCTTCGGCGGTGTCAGCGGCGTCAGCCTCCCGTCGCATCGGCGTCAACACGAGCGATGCAAGAAATCACACATCACAGGATGAAGTCATCATATGACGTCATCATGACGTCACAGATCGCCAGAATTTGTTACGTCGCTGTGATGTCACACGAAGACGTCACCGTGACATCGTCGTTCGGTCAAAGGTGGGCCGATCACGGAGGCAATGCAAAACCAGGTGAGATGCAGAAAGCTTGCAGCGCCTCCGATCCTGGAGGAAGTGCACAACCACGCTGGCTGCAGAAGGCTTTCGGAGGGTGGCAGACGGCGGGCTAGGATCAATACATCGAGTGAGAAAAAAAAAAGGTTGGCTTTCGCCTTCGAGTCGTCTTATGCATAAGGAACCCTGTAATTTTTTTTTTCATTAATGTCTGAGGAGTCGGTGAAGCGTGAAGTCGCGGTCTTGCCGTGACTTCAATCCCTCCACATCAATCCCTGAAATAGGCGGCTTAGCAGTTGCCATTTTTCCGGTGCTACACATTTCACACCAGCGCGCATCGAGTGCGCGTGAAGCTTGAAGAGCAGAACCCACACCGCTTCGGCGTAATGCACGATTCATGCTCACAATGCGAGCACCAAGACGCCCCCGATATCAACCTGGGCATTCCTCTGGCACCGGCGGTGATATGAACCTCGGAGATCGAATGCTGTTTCTTGAAGAACTGTATGCGAACGTCCACTAAATATTCCTTCTCACCGCCTCCCATGTCCATTGCCAAGCGTTCAATCTTCTCGACAATGTTACTGGTGAGAGAGAAAGGAATGTGATGCCGATATATAACATACATTATCGATAACTTGCGGGCACATCTCGCTTAGGAAGTTGTGCGTGAAGGGCTTGGTTTTTTTAGGGGCGAAGCTCCTTAGTGTGTGGGTCGTTCCCTCCTCTATAGTATGTATGTATGTAGCCAGCTCTAGTTTAATGAACTGCTCACTAGATGGCGTTTCATGTATTTTTTAGAGCTCTAGTTTAATGAATTGCTCATTATATGGCGTTTCATGTATTTATTAGAGTTGCTGTTTAAAGATGACAGATGGCGCTTGTATAATGCGAATGGTTTTACGTTCGCAGGCATCCAATGTCATTGGATGCCTGCGAACGTACACGGCGTTCGCTTTGGCGCGCTTTCTCTTTCGCTCGGAGTCGCCGGATGGAGGCAGACAAGGCGCTCGCTCTTGGCGCGTTTTCTCTTTCGCTCGGGAGCGGACACTTTCCCTGCATTTCACCGATCACAAAGCGGTGATAACGAAGGGACCACGTAAACCAATAGTACAATAAAAGTTTGATGTTTAATATGTACATGGTGTTTCACACTCTTTATATGATGTGCTGGGCGAATTTCACGGAAGAGTTTCACGGTTTACCGATGATTCTCTCCGTAGCTTCGCCCCACTCATCATCATACACCCCGTGGATATGCTGTGATTTTTTTGTTCATGGTCTCCTTTGTCCTCTCTATATGTCTCGTTTTATAACTATAATTAAAAAAATTACGGCAGATCCCACGCGTTAAAGCTGCCTATGCCATTTTTTTTATTTGGTACGTGCTTTCGCTACGTAAAACCCCAGACATTACTAAAGAAAACACGCGTGGATTTCAGAGAATGAAAGCTTCACAGTTGAAGAAAAATTCGTGTAAATCCGGGACGCGGACCCGGGCGCCTTTCAGGCAGGCACAATCGCTCTAGAATATGTGAGCTAAACAGCAGGCTACCAGATCGCAGCGCGTAAGCGAAATCATAGACAAGTCGAAGCACAGGGACATTTAAAATGGCAAACCAGTTCCGCCAGTGCCCGCAAGGTGGTGAAATGTTGACGAATGGAAAAGGAATTGTCAATCACCCTTTTTGTAGCTTCGCGCCACGAATTCGAGAAGATGAAGTTTTTTTCCTTTAACGTTATCCCAATTCATTGGAATCTCTGGAGCACTTCTTTTTGACGTGCCGAATATTTAAAACACCAAGGAAAAGACTACTAGAAGAACCCCTACGGAAGTCGGGCTTGAATTTGTCCCTCCGGTGATTGTTTCATTTGGGGCAACCATATTTGGTTTTAGCCAGAGGAGCGTTTTCAACGCTCTATCTAATTTTTTTACGAGAATCTAAAAGAATTCAATGTTAAGTGTAGCTGAATTCAATTGCCTTAGTTACAACTGCATATATTTGTTTTTATTCTTGTTGTTGTTACGAGATTTATAGCGCGGAACTTCTACACAAGGGACAAAGGAACACGACGAGCACAAGCGCTAACTTCCAACTAACGTTTAATATCTGCGCTCGCAAATATATACAGTGAAAGAAAGAAAATAAAGGAATAAACAGCTACAGCCAATCTCGTAATTATGGATTATGGATTATGGATCGTAATTATAAATCTCGTAATTATGGATTACCAACTAGCCCGAAGCAACGGCTTGTTGTTGTTGAACATTGTTGTTTCCCTATAGGCGTTTTTCTTTTAAATCTTGCGAGCTTATATTACTAATCTGTAATGGCTAAACATTTCATTTTGAACTTTTTCCTTCAGTAAGTGAATTAGTTTCCTAAGCAAGGCACCGTCCGATTCATGGCCTATCCTCCGTAGTGGGTTGCGCCAAAGTACTGAGGAACCAACCAACCAACCATTGAATATCGCCGACACGATTCTCGTACTTCTGAGTGTTTCTGCGTAGTTCCGGCAAACCGCGCCCCGTATCCTGCGCACCGCAGGATCCCCGTAACAACCGAAGACCGAAGACAAGCAAAGAACCGCGGAACAAACGGCAGAAGAGGGCAGGGAAGAACTTTGGGAAGTCATGCTGTCTCACACAGACATAAGCCTGAAACTGGGCCCCTGATTATTTTGACCTCGTTGCGTTCTTTAACGTCACCTTAAAGCATGGCACGTCGAATGCTTTTGCATATCGTCCGCACCTCGAAATGCAGGCGCTGTATCCAACAACCAACCCTACAACCTGCAACCTATGACTTTGTGCTGACCAGCAGCGCACAAAGCCATGGCCGCTTAGCCACCGCTGCGTATCAGCCAAGAAGCCAAGGTCCACCAAAAGGCAATATGCATTTTTTGAAGACTAATTTTCTTACGGTCTTCAGCGGACAGGAAAGCGTTCAAGATGGCGCAAAACTGGGACTAGGAAAGAGAGAAAAATATGTTGCGTCAAATCAGAACATAGAAGGATCATATGCGTTAAATATGCAGTGGGGAATAGAGCTTGTTTTAGGAAAAGCTGACACTGCTTAAATCGAACGTGTGTCCTTCAGGAGCCTGCTACATTAAACGCTTCAATTATTACGAATATATAATACTAAATCCAGCCCGAATTTTCATGTATAATCATTCATACGGTTGGGCAAACTTCGAGTTAACTAGACGCCATTCTGCTTTTTACAACACCTTCTTTGTCTTCATTCGTAGAAGCAAGAAACGGAATGCACCGCGCTATTGTGAATCGCAGCTTAAATTTTTAGGCTGAAGGACAGAAGAAACAGCTTTTTTCCAAGCAACAACACCAATCCCCTCGTTTACTTCCTTTGTGCTATGGAGGTTAAGAATATTTTGTTTTCTTTTTCTTTGGCAAATTTTGGCAGCTCAATTGTAAACACTGTCGGAAAAAAAAAAGCTCAGATGAGTAATAAAAAACACAGCAGCCATAAGGAATGCGTGTAAACGATATATCATGCAGCCTCACTTCATTACGTCGAGCGCCGATCATTCGTATTTCGTTTTTGCAGCTGCTCAACTTTTGCCTCTGCAGTTGTCATTTCTCTAAATAAAGAGTAAACGCCCGCGCCCACGTGCGCAGTGCTTAATTTGTCGCATTAAAAAAAATGAATAGGCCACGCCTTCTTCGAAGGAAACGGCAGACAAGGCAAACACAATGTTCACCCGTCTAGACAAACTTTTTAAGAGCGAGAGTTCTACTCCTGCCAGCACAAGCCCTTAAGACACGTCGTTGCGTGAATGCGACCCTCAAGCT
This sequence comes from Rhipicephalus sanguineus, assembly GCF_013339695.2. Classification (NCBI taxonomy): domain Eukaryota; kingdom Metazoa; phylum Arthropoda; class Arachnida; order Ixodida; family Ixodidae; genus Rhipicephalus; species Rhipicephalus sanguineus. The sequence goes on along the minus strand of NC_051177.1, from coordinate 69,673,367 downwards.
CAGCCAAGGTCAACGCGGGCGAGAAAACTAACGTCGTTTGTTTCATTTAGATGTAAAAACATGGAAAGTTAGCTACGCGCCGGTTGTTGTTTCTTTAAATCTCCCGTTCTCCTTTGCTAAGATACACTACATGCTGATGTCATTTGAAAACGAAACATCTAACGATAGTGTTTTCAATCGCATGGAAGAAAAGGGTCAGTTGTAACCCACGCGTTGCTTTTTTTTCGGATTCAGCAGGTTTCAGGTGTACGATCGCCCGCTGAAAAAACATCTGGTTTTAGCCCTTCGACATACACATATACACGATGTTCGATACGGACCCTTCAGACCAGCTGGTCGTTCAACCCTCGCGATCCCATGTGGGAGGTTTCCTCGGCAACACGAGATGCGGTGCTGGCGGTCTCAAAATGAAATCCTGTAGTACGTATACAAGAGACCAATATTCGTTCATTGGAGAGTTTGCAGGGCCATGCAGCGTGGCGTACTTGTCTAGAACTGCCGCGATGAGATTCAACCTATGCAGCGATTGTGTTTGCGCGGCATCGAGTGTTTTGCGATTTGTGGTATTTGTGTATGAACGGTACGCGCTGTACGGCCGTGTTCACATTCCGATGGCTGGCGGTGCGTCTAGGAGCCCGTAGACTTAGGAGGTAAGATCACTCAACATGTTTCTGATTTATGTCACCGCGTTAATGTTCACGACAACGTTATAGTGAGAATTCTCACAGCAAGCACGATGAAACTGCACTTATTGCTCGTCAAATGCTACTACTACAACGCTGAATACCCGTGCCGTTGTCGGAAAATTGTTCACCTAGCTGCAGTAAATGTTGCAGAGCAATTACGCTGCACTTGAAGGCGAGCGCTCGCAGTTTCTGCGCGACAAAAGTTCGCTGTAACTGTACTTTATTGACATCGTGCTTGTCCGGTTTTTCAAAGTGGTAAAAGTCAGCGGTATATTGAAGCTAATCGAGAAACCTCGCTATTGACACGCCGCGATCCGCGGTCAACTTTTTTTGTTACCATTAAAAATGATTAATTGCATGTGGCTCCCGCAATTCGGATCGCAATAGTTGAGCTCAGTGCCTAAGGCATGCGACTGTCTGCAATCTCGATGGACGGATCGTAAATGTATAGATGCGGATCAAGCAAAATCGCCGTCCATTGTTTTCGTGCGAGCATTATGCTAGTGTGGACTTATCGTTGTGAGCAGTCGTTGTATCTATGAGGTAAGCTGTGGCGCTGAGCTCGTAGACACGGGTTCAGTTATCGATCACGCCGATCGCATGTTCGTGAGGGCGAAATGTGAAAATACTCGTGTGCCTACGATTACATGGTCACAAATAAAACCTGCAATTACTTGAGGTGTCGTTGCTCTTCTTGCCTTTATTATTTTCCACTTTCTGTGAAAAATAATATATTCACGCTGATTGTTACCCATCCGAAAAAACCAATAACCCTTTTGTTAACTTTTTTTCCAGATGGCAGGAGCCATGACCATCCTAACATGGTGAATGAATGGCTGAACGACATGCGGGAGTGGGCTGTGAGAGCCCCTGACATAATTGTTTACTATTGAATACCGAGGCGAAGCATCGGCACAGGGTTTAGATCGCTGCGCTTGCCGTCCACAAAATGCGCTGAACATACACGTGATGACGTCGAGGGCACAAAAGCTTTTCTATTGACTGCGGTCTTTTCCAATCGGCGTCAGCGGGAAACCGATGCAGCAAATACAAGTTGCATCCGCACTCCTCTTGCAACACGTTGTGCGTGCCGCAGAGCTCTTTTCTTGCTGCGTTCCTCTTCTTTTGGTTATAGCTGCAACCGTAAACAACGCAATGATGCCCTGCTGATAGACTGTTCTTGAACGACATTTCAATGTTCAATTAATAACACCAAAATAGCGCGCGCATTGAAGAGCCACTACACAACGTGAATGGTGAACTCTCTCCAGCATCAGCCCAGAGGAAGGGGGCGTTGCCCAGAAGCCTGCTACTCTCGTCATCAGGCGGCGAAAATCGGCTTGCGGCTCGCTGGTTTGAGGTTGCCGCTGGAAAGGCGTTATGCTCGGCTAGCGTGCCTGGATAGCCGAGCGATGCTCGCCTTCACATCGTGGATACGCGCCTTCGAATCCCGCCTCGTCAAGAATTTTTCCATCTCTTTCTATCGCTTTCTTTCTCTCTCTCGGTATTCCTTCTCTCACTCATCAGAGTTATCAGAATCGTGTGCCGGACAAATCTGCGCACGTGTCCTGCGAGCGAAGCAGAAGATCAAGAAGAAGACGAAGACAGCGCGTGTCTGTTCACGATGATGATAGTTTTTGTTCACAGATTACGGACTGACGCCCAGCTTAAACAGCCCCGCTGTTACAAAACAGCAACTTGACTAGCCCCTGAGCCTCATACGGTTCCGACAGGCGTGTAAAATTAAATTGAGTATGGACACAGTGATGGTTAAATGCAGGATTACAAGAGACGGGTGTTACAAAAGCACAAAAAATTGTATAGATAAGACAGCATCAAAATAGCAATGTCGAAAGCAAGCTTCGTCCTTTTTCATTAAAGTACACACAACTAAAAATAAAATGCATATTAAGTCGAAAGCCTTAGATGCCTCAACAAACGCAAAGATTGGCCTTCGGCGGTGTCAGCGGCGTCAGCCTCCCGTCGCATCGGCGTCAACACGAGCGATGCAAGAAATCACACATCACAGAATGAAGTCATCATATGACGTCATCATGACGTCACAGATCACCAGAATTTGTTACGTCGCTGTGATGTCACACGAAGACGTCACCGTGACATCGTCGTTCGGTCAAAGGTGGGCCGATCACGGAGGCAATGCAAAACCAGGTGAGATGCAGAAAGCTTGCAGCGCCTCCGATCCTGGAGGAAGTGCACAACCACGCTGGCTGCAGAAGGCTTTCGGAGGGTGGCAGACGGCGGGCTAGGATCAATACATCGAGTGAGAAAAAAAAAAAGGTTGGCTTTCGCCTTCGAGTCGTCTTATGCATAAGGAACCCTGTAATTTTTTTTTTCATTAATGTCTGAGGAGTCGGTGAAGCGTGAAGTCGCGGTCTTGCCGTGACTTCAATCCCTCCACATCAATCCCTGAAATAGGCGGCTTAGCAGTTGCCATTTTTCCGGTGCTACACATTTCACACCAGCGCGCATCGAGTGCGCGTGAAGCTTGAAGAGCAGAACCCACACCGCTTCGGCGTAATGCACGATTCATGCTCACAATGCGAGCACCAAGACGCCCCCGATATCAACCTGGGCATTCCTCTGGCACCGGCGGTGATATGAACCTCGGAGATCGAATGCTGTTTCTTGAAGAACTGTATGCGACCGTCCACTAAATATTCCTTCTCACCGCCTCCCATGTCCATTGCCAAGCGTTCAATCTTCTCGACAATGTTACTGGTGAGAGAGAAAGGAATGTGATGCCGATATATAACATACGTTATCGATAACTTGCGGGCACATCTCGGTTTGAAGTTGTGCGTGAAGTGCTTGGTTTTTTTTTTTGTCTTTTTTTTTGTTCATGGTCTTCTTTGTCCTCTCTATATGTCTCGTTTTATAACTATAATAAAAAAATATTCCGGCAGATACCACGCGTTGGAGCTGCCTATGCCATTTTTTTTTATTCGGTACGTGCTTTCGGTACGTAAAACCCCAGATATTACTAAAGAAAACACGCGTGGATTTCAGAGAATGAAAGCTTCACAGTTGAAGAAAAATTCGTGTAAATCCGGGACGCGGACCCGGGCGCCTTTCAGGCAGGCACAATCGCTCTAGAATATGTGAGCTAAACAGCAGGCTACCAGATCGCAGCGCGTAAGCGAAATCATAGACAAGTCGAAGCACAGGGACATTTAAAATGGCAAACCAGTTCCGCCAGTGCCCACAAGGTGGTGAAATGTTGACGAATGGAAAAGGAATTGTCAATCACCCTTTCTGTAGCTTCGCGCTACGAATTCGAGAAGATGAAGTTTTTTTTTTCCTTTAACGTTATCCCAATCCATTGAATATCGCTAACACGATTCTCGTACTTCTGAATGTTTCCGCGTAGTTCCGGCAAACCGCGGCCCGTATTAAGGGGGTGCTTGGGCACCGCAGGATTCCCGTAACAACCGAAGACCAAAGACAAGCAAAGAACCGCGGAACAAACGACAGAAGAGGGCAGGGAAGGACTTTGGGAAGTAATGCTGTCCCACACAGACATAAGTCTGAAACTGGGCCCCTGATTATTTTGACCTCGTTGTGTTCTTTAACGTCCCCTTAAAGCATGGCACGTCGAATGTTTTTGCATATCGTCCCCACCTCTAAATGCAGGCGCTGTATCCAACAACCAACCCTACAACCTGCAACCTATGCCTTTGTGCTGACCAGCAGCAAACAAGGCCATGGCCGCTTAGCCACCGCTGCGTAGCAGCCAAGAAGCCAAGGACCATCAAAAGGCAATATGCATTTTTTTGAAGACTAATTTTCTTACTGTCTTCAGCAGACAGGAAAGCGTTCAAGATGGCGCAAAACTGGGACTAGGAAAGAGAGAAAGATACGTTGCGTCAAATCAGATCATAGAAGGATCATATGCGTTAAATATGCAGTGGGGCATAGAGCTTGTTTTAGCACAAGCTGACACTGCTTAAATCGAACGTGTGTCCTTCAGGGGCCTGCTACATTAAATGCTTCAATTATTACGAATATATAATACTAAATGCAGCCCGAATTTTCGTGTATAATCATTTATGCGGTTGGGCAAACTTCTAGTTAACTAGACGCCATTCTACTTCTTACAACGCCTTCTTTGTCTTCGTTCGAAGAAGCAAGAAACGGAATGCACTGCGCTATTGTGAAACGCAGCTTAAATTTTTAGGCCGAAGGACAGAAGAAACGGATTTTTTCCAAGCAACAACACCGATTCCCTCGTTTACTTCCTTTGTGCTATGAAGGTTAAGAATATTTTGTTTTCTTTTTCTTTGGCAAATTTTGGCAGCTCAATTGTAAATACTGTCGGGAAAAGAAAAGCTTAGATGAGTAATAAAAAACACAGCAGCCATAAGGAATGCGTGTAAACGATATATCATGCAGCCTCACTTCATTACGTCGAGCGCCGATCATTCGAATTTCGTTTTTGCTGCTGCTCAACTTTTGCCTCTGCAGTTGTGCTTAGTTTGCCGCATTAAAAAAAATGAATAGGCCACGCCTTCTTCGAAGGAAATGGCAGACAAGGCAAACACAATGTTCACCCGTCTAGACAAACTTTTTAAGAGCGAGAGTTCTACTCCTCCCAGCATTGAATGTGACCCTCAAGCTCAGCCAAGGTCAACGCGGGCGAGAAAACTAACGTCGTTTGCTTTATCTATAGATGTAAAAACATGGAAAGTTAGCTACGCGCCGGTTGTTGTTTCTTTAAATCTCCCGTTCTCCTTTGCTAAGATACACTACATGCTGATGTCATTTGAAAACGAAACATCTAACGATAACGTTTTCAATCGCATGGAAGAAAAGGGTCAGTTGTAACCCATGCGTTGCTTTTTTTTTTTTTTGGATTCAGCAGGTTTCAGGTGTACGATCGCCTGCTGAAAAAACGTCTGGTTCTAGCCCTTCGATATACACATATACATGATGTTCGATATGGACCCTTCAGACCAGCTGGTCGTTCAACCCTCGCGATCCCATGTGGGAGGTTTCCTCAGCAACACGAGATGCGGTGCTGGCGGTCTCAAAATGAAATCCTCTAGTACGTAAGAGACCATGCAGTATTCGTTCATTGGAGTGTTTGCAGGGCCAGGAGCGGCGTACTTGTCTACGACTGCCGCAATGAGCTTCAACCTATGCAACAATTGTGCTTGCCAAGGATGATCCAGTCACAACGTACACCGTTGTCGATTGCCTCAGGGCACACATCCGACGTACCCCCCAAATCTCCGACCACCACTTGGCCCTGCTGCCTTCCAAAAGACCTCATGCTACGTTTTCGGACATCATAGTCAAGCACCTAAACAGGATTCCATCAGGATATACAGCAGCAACGAGGCTTGCATGTCCCTTGCGGTGCCTCGACCAGCCAAAGGTAGGCCTTGAAATTCCGGTAATAAGGAAGAAGAGCGACCACTCCAGGACAGTATGATAACAAGCGACGCTGCTATTATTACACGAGGCAGATCTAGACACGATATTAGACACGAGGCAGATCTATACTGATGGGTCGGTCTCGCCCACGAGCTTTTCAGGTGCAGTTGTCATTCCGGCTGCAGCAATGACAATGAAATTTAAATTGTCGCATGTAACGACAGCTACGGCAGCAAAGCTTGCTGCTGTGAGAGCTGCTCAACAAGAGATCGTGCAAGAGAGTACATGCAAATGGGTCATATTCTGCGACGCAAAGCCAGCACTTCAGAGTTAGCTGTTTGCCGTGCATGAGAGGACTCGCGAGAAATTGGTGCACGAAATGAGAAGTTGTCACCATGAAGCTCTAGCAAAAGGGCACGATATTACGAGTATATTTCAGTGTCTACCAGGACGTACTGGTGCTACTGGTAATCAATTAGCCAACGACGCAACCCGCTCAGCCTGTGAAGGAACACAAGTGGTTCCGATTCCCCTATCAAGAACTGATGCGGCAAGACAACTTTGCTGGCACGGAATTTTACACACATTTTTCGGGCGTCTTCTAGCTTCCAAAGGTGTGATCTACGTGAGCTTGATCCTTTGTTGAAGTTACGACTACAATCGCGAATTTCCCGCTCCGATGCGGCACTATCATGCCGCCTTTGGATAGGTGTTGCATTCACAAAGGCGTACGTTTCGCATCGGAATGGCGGACACCTCCACATGCGACTCCTGCGGAACCGAAGAGACAATTGAACACGTCCTGTGCAGCTGCGCTCGTTATGACACCCAGCGATGCCTGCTCCGGGTGCTTCTGATCCAACTGGACCCAAGGCCATTTTCAGTAGCCAAAATTCTACGACAATGGACATGTACCTGGAAGGTGTAGAAGGCAACGAAAGCGTTTCTGGCGCATTTAAAGTGAACAGGTTTGTGCGACCGCCTGTAGACTTGATGTGCTTCCCCAGGTGGGCACGTTATTCTGTCCGTCCCTCTCTTTTCGCCCATTTATCCCTTTCCCCGGTGCAGGGTAGCAAACCAAGCGTGCGTCTGGTTAACCGCCCTGCATTTCCTTGCTTCTCTCTCTATCTCTCTCTCCGTTGTTCTTGCACTTGATGACCATACGGCGGCGTCTTCAACAGGGCAGCCAACCGATACGCGCTGCCTCGAGAGTTACGTGGCCCATGCAGAGAAGTTGAATCTTATTTACTGATTCTACCTTCTGAAACGGGTCAAAAGGATTACCGAAGAGAGCCACGGTGCAATGACTCTTTTTTTACTTTTTTTTTTTCGCTAGGCTGTATCAGAACAAATGGACACGTCTTTGCAGAGCCATTCCTACTTTATTGCCAGTCACACGTGATACTTACGAACCTTGTTCGTCACAGCTTGCAATGACATTATTATTCGCAAATAATTATGCTAAAAATCGAGGGATTTGTTTATATTGTCAAAAAAAATTTCTACACAGATAGCTCGGTCCACGTGCCGTGCTTGAAAGAATATCTGCTCTGAATTATCGCGTCACTCCGGTTAGCTCAGCTACACGACCACCCTCGCCGCAGCACCGAAATTGTCCACGTATCTCGCCTGAAGCCGTTCCTATAACTTTAATAACTTGCTGACCGCCCTCGTGGAGGGTGTAGCTGGAGTCATAGGCGTGCGCACGGGGGGGGGGGCGCCCCCCCCCCTATTCACCTAAAAAAGGGGGCGCAAATGTCAGCCCCACACATTGACATAATAGGGGGGGGCGCTGCGAACAACATTCGCCCCCCCCCCCCCGGAAGGGGAACCCTGCGCACGCCTATGGCTGGAGTGAGAGCAGTGTGGTTTATCGTCTTCGCCTCTATAACAATAATCATAATCGCCATCATCATTTATCTCGCCTGGTGTACCGTCTCTGACTCGAGCGGCTGCGTTCGAATGTATACCACATTGTACCAGGCGTCGTCTTCGAAGACAGCTATTCAAGCGAAGCTTGTTATGAGTTACAGATTTCGGTGGCGGCGTTGTCGTGCGCGAAATACCCGGCGCCGGCTAGCGCACAGAAATGCGGCCCTCGCAGGTGCGCCGGTCACGTGCGTATATGTATGCGCCGTTTTTCAATAAATGATGCTCTCTTGGGCTTGTCGGCGATCAACCGTTTCTGATATAGCAATCTGATCTTTTATCAAGGTCAAGTGTCATTTCACTTTGCCACATTTCATTGCTTTCTGGACATGAACGCATGACTCACGTTCCGGCGCCGGCGCCGGAACGTGAGTCATTAGTAGAGGCCGGATTTTTATTCATTAAAAAAAGCTCGTTTTAGGCGCCAGAAATAGGCAGGCAAAAGAAAGTTTTAGACCTCCAATATCGTAAATATAGGCACAATGATTTTTTTACATAAATGCAAATAATCTCAAACGAAGACGTGCTCGACCTTTATCTATACACAGGCAAACGAAGATGTTATTGTTTAAAATGGCACAAAGGCGCCAACGGTTGAGCATAGCCATGCAATCGTGATTCTTCCCGCACGGTTCGCAGAACATGGTCTATCCCGTGTTCTGCTCGGCATATGTATCCACTGTTGAATCAACACACTCCTGGGCGTCTTTTCGACATGACTGAGAAGGGCAGAGTAGGAGCAGATAGCCAACTCGCTAGATCAGAAGGGAGGGGTTCCTCCTATTGGCCGGGTTGAATCGCAAGGAGCCAATTTCTCCCTTGGCAGTGAACACCTTAATAAGTAAATTACAAACAAAACTAAAGCCGCGAGCACATCACGTTTTTCTTTCTTTCTTTGCTGTTCATTCTCCTGTCCGCTGACGGCTCTCCGCGGTTTCGCATTCGCCAACCGCTCGCACCATGTCAGTGCGGCGGCGAATGCTCGCCGGCGTGTCCCACTTCACTGCTGCTAGCGGTTGTTTCCGGGAGTTGGTTGAACTAGAGGAGTTTGAACCCCCATAGTTCCAATTTTGCGCGGTAAGATGAACAAAACGGTCTCAAACTACACCCGGGAGCGAAACTTGAGGCTAAACAGTGATCATACACATGGGCGTCCGGAGGGGGGTGCAAGGGGGGGGGGGGGGCAGCTGCCCCCCCCCCCCCTTGGAATTTCGGATAATATTTTTCTATGCAGTTGCGATAAGCTACACAGCTGGATTAGCACACTCAGGTCCTGGCCTTCAGGTTTGCCATTCAATTTCGCAACTTACAAACTACTGACTAATCTTGCCTGTCATGTCACGGCAGTTAAAGAAACGCTGCCAGTGCTGAATGAACCCCCCCCCCCTGCGTATGCACCCCCCTGCAAAAAGTTCTGCGGACGCCCTTGATCATACAAAAAATAATAAACTCTCCAGCCACTTATAGTGCAAAGTTGCTAAAGTTAAACTTTAAAAACTACAAACTGACCCGACGTTTCGGGACCTATTCGGTCCCTTCCTCAAGGGTGACTGTTCGGCCGGCTCCGAAGCTAGCGACTTTCTTTGGGGGTGTCCCCCTCTCCATCGTCCTTCTTCCCGCGGCTCTTGTTGCTGCGGCGTTTTTTCCACTGGTTCCGTAGACCGTGCACGTACACATTCGGTAAGGTTCCAGTTGAGCGGTTAACTTTAGCAACTTTGGACTATAAGTGGCTGGAGAGTTTATTATTTTTCGTATGAATTTTCAGCCAGCCAGACAGATCTCTGTCAAATATGTTCACATTTAAACAGTGTTCGTATTGGCGCAATTTTGAACATAGGCATTTATAGGCATTTGTGAACAATTAGGCACAGACGCCAAAATAGGCATTAATATGCACCGTGAAAACACTATAAAAGCCCTTCTTAACCTCTAATTCATGCTCATATATAAAAGTGGAGCAATAGGAGCGCAAGGAACAAAATAGGCATTTGCCTAAAATCCCGTCTCTAGTCACTGGGCACTATGCCAACTGCGTAGGCGCAGTTGGCATCGTGCCTACGCAAAGAAAGAAATTAGTAGGTCAGTCAGGCACGCACACGTCAATCTTCGCATGCCTCCATTTACCCGAAAGGGAAAGGTCCCTGAATGTTTCTCACATGTTATCTAACTATACTTACAATACTGCGCGTCAAGAGAGATAACACGAAAACTTGAAGCGAAGAATGACCGCAACTGTCAGCGTCGACGGAGCAACACGACGCCGTTACCACGCGCCTAGTGAAATCTTTCATGTCTCTGCGTTCCGAAGTCACGTGTAACAGCGGGAATGAAGAAGCCGGCCGTAGTAGATGCGCGCTGCCTGTGCAGCCTTGCGTGTACGGCGAACATACCCTTGACGTCATGTCGGTCGGCGAGCAATTAAAATGGCGGCTTCGCTTGAAAGCACGAGGCAGAGAACCGAGTGCCGGCGCCATCAAAAGGAGCCCGTGCGAACAGCTGCAGCGGGAACACCCGCAGAGTGAGACAGCAACAATAACAACAGACAGAAATATACTACGCCCCGGCCGTTCCGGACTTGCTTTTTTTTTTCTGCATAACAATATTTGTTACAGTACCGAAGGGGTCCTTCCTGGAGCCCTGCAGTACGCGGGAAACGGACCCATTAGAGGTCAAAATAGGCATATATAGCATCTAAATGTTAAGCGCATAGCGTAGAGGGGGGAGAGGGGCGCACTGGGGGGGGGGGGGGGGGGCATGAAGGCTATATATATAAGGTCGGAGGGTAGGGGAAGGGGGAGCGAAAATTTGGTCTTATGACGTATTATGTTGCAAGCAGCACATGTAATGAAAACCAGCAGATAATGAAGCCAAGGACGGCACAGAGGACTTAATTGTACTCAGGCCCGTAGCCAGCGGGGGAGGGGGGGAGGGGCTAGGGGCCTGCCCTCTTCCCCTCTGATCATCCCCCTCCCACATTTTGATGGAGGGGGATGTTTTATTGTAAATAAATAATGAAAATAGGCGTTTTTCTCGAATAGTGAAAGCCTTCAGCAAGCGACTTTTCCGTTAGCGACCTTTGCGAAAAACGATATTGCCGTATAATGCAACAACTGATTACTCACCATTCTACCTTGTCGATGGCCGTTCGCCTTGGTTCTTGCATATCTTTCTTCTGTGCTACTGTCAATCCACCTCCATCCTCCAGTGAAGAATGTGTGTCTTGCCTCCATTGTCGCCAACTCGCCCGCCCCGACATCGAAGACGACTGCAAAAACCACTACGACGCATATTATCGCGTCGTTGACGCGATGGGGAGTTCGCACCCCCCTGCTCCTGGCTTGTGTGACAAGTTTCAGTTTCGCCGGTATTTTGCAGCGCTGCGTCATACTCTTATCATCCACTGCGACTGCGCCCAGTGGGCTGATCCCGCTGATAATGCGGGCGGACCGTCGTTCCGACCACTGGGGTGCAATCGCGGAACGATGCTATTCCCGATTCCATGCCATATTCTATGCTATTCTTATCATCCACCACTCACGGCTGGCTGATCGCGTTGATAACGCGGACGGACCGTCGTTCTGACCACTGGCCAAGCGCGAAAAGCACGAAAAGCATTGGAATAAAAAATAGAATCGTTCCGCGATAGCACCCCTGGACAAGTGCGAAAAGCACGAAAAGGCTTTAGCACCGGAAAAAAAAAACTGTCCGCAACTCCTGCGATCACGTAGTATTGGTAACTTTTTATCTGCGCATGCATCTTCATCATCAAAGAGGGGCTCCACCTTTTTATAGATTGCGCGCGGGACACATCTTCAGTGCGTACTTGTGCCTGGGGCCTTCACTCACAGAATAGATCGAGAAAAAGGGCCGTCTTTTTGTCCCACAACAATAATCGTTATCTGGCTGGCTTGCGTTTCCTTTCTTGAAAAGTCGGCGCTGGCCACATTCCTACCAAGAATGCTATGTCACGCTGATAGCGCACATGCCATTCATGACCAGAAAGTGCCGGGCGCGCGGCGATAATGCAAGGAAAGGAAGCCAAAATAAATGACGATTATTGTGGGACAAAAAGACGCCCTTTTTTACTCGATCTATTCTGTGAGTGTTCGCCACGTCCTCGGAGTGAAATAAAGGCCCGGTTTGACTGCAGTGTATAACAAACACACATTTTTGCGCGCTCACATTTGCGTGTATATGTGGCGCGTAAAGCTGCGGACCTATACTTTACAGAGGATGGTCGTGTGCCATACCATCCTCTAATAAATTGCTATTGCCAGGCACGTAGCCAGAAATCTTTTTCGGTAGCCTTCCGACACGCTTTAGTTATGCATGCTCGTGCGTTTAGTTTGTGTGTGTGTGTGTATCCACATGCTAAATTCAAAATTTTCGAGTTGGGGGTTAACGCCTCCCAACCCCCCCTGGCTACGCCACCGGCTATAGTTACAAATGCTGTGCTGAATTAGGGGCTGGGTACGAGCTAGTTGTTATAGTGACATATCGAAATCGGCAAGCGCACAGAGACAAGGACAACGAAAACGAACACACATGGCGCTACTTCCAACGGCTATTCATTGCGACACAAACCCGCCATATGTGTATCGTTTCTTCGCCATTATACGTGGTAACAGCGCATGCTTGAGAACAAAGGATATCAAAAAGATTCTCCTATGCTTTATTTTTTTCGGTAAAGATTAGAAACATTGTTAACGTACGCACTGAAACAGGGCGACGAAGCAAGAAATCTCTTGATACCATGGAGGAAAAGTTTTTGGTCGAGCTCATAAGTGCACTATCAAAGGCAAAGGTGACATGAAATGGACATGGGTTTTAAGAGAAGCGGGCCAGCACGAAAGAATACAAATGAAGCAACAAGGTATACCTGAAATATGCAGCAAGAAACAGGTACGCCACGCGATTTGTGTCTTGCAAATGCGGCGTCGTGTATAAGATTCCGCTCTCCTGTGAACGTTTATACATCGGCCAAACTGGCCGATGTACAAGGGGTGTTCAAATGAAAAGGTACGAAAACGTCGTAACAACATGACCCTTTACATAGATGCCTATGCGGCTATGGGAGAATGTAGCGAGACATCTGGATGCGATTGGAGTCTCTGCCGTGGATCGGAGCATGCGGGGGCGCCCGCATGCGCAGTAGAGAGCAGAGCGTCTCATAAAGAGCGCGGTCCAATTGACGCGGCAGTACGTGTGAGGACAGTATGGCGTTCACATTGCAAAATTCGGCGATTGAGGAGTAGCGGGGCGTTATTCGATATCTGACAGCGGAAGGTGTTGAACCGGCCACCATTCATCGCCTGGGATTTCCACGTGTTTGGTGCACTGAAAAAACACCTGAAAGGGAGGCGCTTCAACTAGGACGACGAACTCAATGACGCTGTGGACTGGGTCCTGTGACGGCCACAGGAATTCTGTGAACAAGGAATCCTTCGGCTCGTTCATCAATGGGATCGTTGTGATCAGGCACATAGTGTATACTCTGAAAAAATCCTTCATTTATACCCACGGTGTCGTTTCGTACCTTTTCATTTGAACACCCCTTGTATCAACGAACACTTGCGGGAACACGCTAACAGTTTAAAACTAAAGCCGGGCAGCACCATGGACACTGTGCAAATTGCGGTTGTTCCCATTTCTTGACCAGGGGTGCTATCCTGGACACTGTCAAATTCCGCCATCTTGTTAAATTTCGTAATGGCGGCATGTTAAGCCAATCAGAGAGGCCGTAGCAGCCCTCCGGGCAAATCAGACTTCACCAATGGCGGGATTCGACAACGTGGTGGAATTTGACAATGTCCAGAATAGTATTCTAGGCTGTCATTATCAGAAAATACAGAGACCAGATTGCTCGAGAAATATACAAAGCATCACGTATAGAATAGTTCGGACCTAGTTGTGTCAGCATGCCCTCTGTGTTGCCCTCGAAGAAAGAGCTCGCGTTTTTCCAAAACCAATTACTTTTATTGTTGCTCTTATTTTGAAACTTTTAACCTTTCAAAGGCCCTTTTTTACTTAAACCTTTTTACCTTTTGACGGCCTCCGCTGTTAAGCAGCATACCTTGTTGCTTAATTTCTATTCATTCACGCTGACCCGCTTCTGTTAAAACCCATGTTCATTTCATGTCACCTTTTCCGCCCAGTCGACTTTGCCTTTGTTAGCGCACTTATGAGCTCGGTCAAAAACTTTCCCTGCATGGTATCAAGAGGTTTTTTTGTCTCGTCGCCGTTTCCGTGTGTACGTTAACAACGCCTCTATTCTTTAGCGAAAAAATGGAAAAAGAAAAATTCTGCAGATCTCACACCTTGCGGGAATCGGTGTCATGCGAAGCAGTGAGCAAGTAGTTCTATGCTGCATTTTTTTGCTTTGAGTCAAGCGTTACGGGGTGGATCGACGTGTTTTTGTAAGTGTAGTAGTTGTGCGCACATCGTGGGCTTACAAGGCACGTCGATAACACGGGCGACCTTATAGTCTGACTCTGACGTCAGCACTCACGTTAGAGCACATACGTTAATATTATCGAACCGTAGTGCACTTTATGGCACGATGATGTGACTATCATACGTAACTTTAGTTAGCGTATTCATCCGGGGTCGAGCGACGCTTGAATATAGCTTGCTTAACCATAGGAATACAAATGTAATGTTTATTAGACTTCTATAAGAACGGAGCCAACACTCGAACTACGGACGTTAACCTGACATCGTAGGAGTACATATGTAGCTCTTATTGCTTTGTTATAAAATTAGATAGCCAACACCACAACCCCAATTGACGTTGCACTGACATTACGCTTGCATGGGGTGTTTTTCCAAAACAATTTCAAGACCTGGCGTAGCCCTGTGGTAGAATACCTGACTGTCACGCAGAATGCTTGGGTTCGACTCCTGCTCGGATCCGGATTTTTATTTTTGCATTCGTCGGGTCAACGCTGCGGGTGTTGGTTTTTGCCAGTGCCTGTTGTCGCCGTTCTTTGGTAGATATAAACTATCAACCATGGTAAACGGGTATGTGCCGTACCTGTCTGAACGAAAGGGTTTGACGACGTACGCGACAGAATTTTCCGTCATTCATGTCATGACCAGACAGTCGTATTCGTCAAGTTCTCTTACCCTCCCACGCTAATTTTGCTCTTCACCAAATTCAGATAGCGATCACGAGAGCACCCAGACGTAGATAGATAGATAGATAGATAGATAGATAGATAGATAGATAGATAGATAGATAGATAGATAGATAGATAGATAGATAGATAGATAGATAGATAGATAGATAGATAGATAGATAGATAGATAGATAGATAGATAGATAGATAGATAGATAGATAGATAGATAGATAGATAGATAGAAACGCTCACAGTGCCACAGGTTCGCTAAGAAATGCTTCGCATTTAAAAGAACTAGACAGATGGCATGCTTGTGTCGCAATAAATATCGGTTTGAAGTAGCGCTCTGTGCGTTCGTTGTCCTTGTTTTGGTGCGCTTAACGGTTTCAAAATGCTGTCTGTGCCTTTCAGGTGAAGCTGCCACTTTTTTCACGATTGACAAGAATTCCATGCTAACAAGCGGAACGCGACAGAACCATGGAGCAAGGAAAACCGAGCCGAGAGCGTACTACCAGAGAACGCCTAGATATGGTACAGCACGAAGTCAGTGAAAACGGTGGGCCGATAAAGCGAGCGAGAAAGCGATTTAAATGGCTTCGTAGTTTCGCCGTTTTAATTTATTTTATAGCGACAGCTCTACTTCCTCCCGGTATAAACCCCAGAAAACGCCTTTGTGCATGCGTTTGACCTTGAAGCTCATCCAAGGTCAATTTCCTCATCGCACGTGCGTCGGCATAGCAACGTGCGTACGCAGTATCACTTTTTCCTTCTCACGCAACTAATGGGGACCGCCATCCGCGGCTTTGCCGCGGAGGCACCGACGCCCGGGAGACGCTTTCCGCGGTATTTGCTGCTATCGCGCGGCAAGCTTTGTTTAACCGCGTTCAACCACAGCATTTTTTACTACATGCACCGAAGGTGTCAATAATTACCCGGAAGGGATGGGAAGAGGGGGGTGCGACGCCCCTTCTGCCCGGGCCGCATGCCTTAGAGCAGTAGAGACCGCATCGTCCCGCATTGGCAGCTATTTACCCCGCAAGAGATGAAAAAAAAAAAATCCTCAAAATGTTCGGCAGTGCCTTGAGTTCAGCTGCATCTGGCCACCGTGTTTGCATTAGCTGCAAGCAGTGTTGCGGAATGGGCGCCTCCATTCCATTTCAATCCCATTCAGGGGAATTAAAACTTGCCGCAGTTCCATTCCTTTCAATTCCTCGGCATGAAATATCTTAGCCCATTCCCACTCCGGGAATGACCGGGCAGTTCAATTCCATTCCTGTAATTCCTCAAGGTAGGAAAGGCATCTTGATAGTTTTATCGAGTTAAGAATGAACGCCCCATAAAACTGATGTCATCATATTAATTAAGAACTGCAAAAGTATGTAAAACACGTTACCAAGGTCGTGGGATAGTAGTTTGGTGACATATCTCGTGCAGTACAACCACCCTACTATTTCCCATTGCTTATAAATGCACCGTGCTTCTAATCAGCCAAGCCATTTTAAAAATACTGCTTTATTGTTAAATTCGAAGCTCTGACTTACTGATGTTTGAAGTTTGAAAAACAGCACGTAGACGAAAACGTGCTCTATTTTCGGAAAAAGACGTAATTCCATTCCAATTTCATTCCGTCCAAAAGCCGCTTAATTCCATTCCCATTCCATTCTGGGATCGCCAAAATGTGGAATGATTCCGGAGTCATTCCAATTCCGGAGCGGCAACTCCGCAACACTGGCTGCAAGCACTCCTCCAAGCCTCCGAAAAAGTGCTCGCCGCGCGGTTCACGGTAACGAATGCTCCTGGCGTCAGCTTCGTGCGTCCCGCCACTCCTTCCGACGTGGGCGGCGGACCTCCGGACCGGTTGAACACGCGGGCACCATCGTGTCAGTAAACCACAGCAGTTTTAATGTGACTACCTTTTTAGTTGCCGAATTTTTATGTTGATATCAATAACTTTGTCTCATGCCGGAGCATATTGCAGTGATGTACAAAAATAGTTTTGTTCACCAGAGATGCGCATTTGAATTTCAACTTGTATCAGCTGTTTCCCTGTTTTGCAAAAGAAGAAAATTTCTCGGCCAAGTTTTTAAAAAATAATTATTGTACGTAATTTCTCATCGTGGTGTGTCTGTCAACCACCCATTTCTCCCCCATATTTCCATAAAATAAGTTTATGCCACATTTCAAGCCACTATTTTGTTTGCTCAGAGATGAACAGGAACTGCACCATTTTTGTCAAACCAGTACAAAAAAACATGGAGGAAGCATGGAGTTTCACTTTGAAGAGTAGAACGCGATAGCATATCTGGCCTTTAAGCCTGTTTCACATGCGAGCGACCGAGCGGCGGGGCCCGCGGCGATCGAGCGGCAGCAGGACGCTCGGACGCGGCTTCGTTTCACATGCACCGCTTTTGCGCGGCGCGCGCCTCTGCGAAGCGCAGTGATGGTTGTGGGAAGCACCCGTTATCCGCGGGTTTCCTTTCTCCGGGCTCGCTTGTTTTGGTGCGCTTAGGTTGCAAGTTTCACCAGCCTTCTACTTCGGTGATCGATTTTCACGCGCCTAGACCTTGAATGATGAAAATGTGCAGTGTATCAGAGTGCAATTAAACAACTTCAGTAGTCACGTTTATTTCTGTTCCAGCTTTCTTTTTTTTACCACGCAAGTCATGTTGCACGCACATACACTTGGCCATGGAAAAGCAAAAGAAAGAATTGGCTTTTGTGTTTTTAAGCTTTCACGGGGCTTTCGGTGGCTTTTGCTCTCGAATGCCGCGAGGCGTTGGTGCGCCGTCTGGGCCGGCAACCAGATGCAAGCGGCCCAGTCGACGATATTGTGTGTTTGTGAAGGAGCTCGTTCCTCTTTTTGCCCATGGGCATTCCAGTAAAGAGGCGGCGGCACTTGTCGTCATCGGGGTCCGTGATCATTGAAAAAAAGAAAACAGCAAACTTTTCGAACGTGCTGGGCCAGAGTGGTAAACAAGAAAAAAACAGCAGCATGTGCTGCGAGCTACAAGTGCGGAGTGCCGTAGGGTCCCCCTGACCGGACCTATGTTGGTGCCACGATTCGATAAAAATGCAAAAGAACAAAATGACACGTGCAAACGATTTGTCTGCTTTGACGGAAGCGCCGTAGAGGACAACAAAAGGAAAAGAACGGCACTTCTACACTGCCAGCTCGTTGCTGCGGATGTCGTCTGCTAGCAAACCGGGTTCCTCCCGGCGCGCGCGCGCCCGTTCCTCAACTCCACCTCTGCAGTCACGTGCTCCGCACGTCACTGCTCTCCCATTGGTTGATCATTGGTTGACCTTGGGCAGTCGCTCTGCCGCTAGCGAATTTTTCCAACTCCGGCGATCTCGATCGCTGGCGTTGCGAGCGTCCACTGGTCGCTCTAAAAAACCTGTTTTTGGGCTTCCGCGACGGCAGCCGCTCCGCTCTTGGAGCGAAATCGCTGCATGTGAAACAGGCTTTAGTCGCTAGCCTGGCTTCGCTTCTTGGTGGACACGTCAACGGAACCGCAAGGAAAGGAACACAAGTTCCTCAGCAGTTTGCAGTGTAGCGCCAATTACGCTGCATTAAGAATACAGGGTGTTTCAAGAAATGTGTCCGAAAATCATCAAAAATAAGGGAAATGGAATATTAGCTCGTTGGCTTCATAACAACTTTTTCTGTGGTGGGAGACATCTTAAGACGACTAGACACAGCAATAACGGCAGTAATAAAACAAAATAAATTAACTTTTTCATTAGCGGAGTCAGGCGGTCGGGTCAGTCCTTCCTGTGAAGAGGCCATTGCAGCGTTGAAGTTGTAAAAATCGATCTTTTTCACCAGAGAAACCGAAGCTTCGATGAGCGGAACTAGCAGACGACCAGAATGACGTCACTGTTCATGATGGCGATTGCAGTGGTGTTAGTTCTGCATCTGTTAACGTACGTGCGCCATACGTGCTCTAATCGCAAACTAAACTCGTAAGAACACGAATCGAAGTCATTGGTACAACGACGCTCGCTCATTCTGGACGTCTCGGAAGAGTATGGCAGTTGCGCTCTTCCGAGTTTCGGTTACGGTTTCGCCGGCGAAATTGGTCAGACTTAATATTAGCCAGTAATTATCAGCGGCAACAGGCTCTTCGCAAGAAGGCCTGCAATGTTCCCATTTGACCCGACCACCTGTCTCCACTGATGAAAAAGTTAACTTAATTTCTTTATTACTGCCGTAATTCATGCCTCTACTCATCTTGAGATGCCTACCACCACAGGAAAAGTAATTATCAAGGCAGAGTGAAAATACCTCATTTTCCTTATTTTTGAGGATTTTCGGACATTTGTTGAAACACCTTGTATAATATCTGTCTTGCCATCTCCAAGACTCAGCGCTTGTGTGTTTTTCTTGTTAGGCGTCGTCCATTCACCTGGCGTGCGTTGCCATATGTTATAATGATCAGCCGACTAGCACCCCAGTACACTTTCATCTAAGACTCCAATGGTTATGCTAGCGATGGGCTTCAACTCCTGCTGAACTGGACGGCTGTCACTGATCTACACAAGCTATGTAACAGGGCTGAAAATTTCATGGTATTGTTTCTTTTTTACATTTTATCCTCGTTTACCTCTATCTCTGCACAGAGTATGAAACCGGAGGAACTGCACCATTTCTGTCAAACTAGAACAAAAAGTTTGCTTCACATTCTGATAAGAAGAGAGAGACAACCACAGGGACCAGTGCTGCGAGAACACATTTATTAAAAACTTAAATTTGAGAGTTGGCATACCAACTTAAGAGGCAATAATACACTAAGCAGTTCTAATTTTGATCTGGCTGGCCTCATACCCTGCTGTGTTCAGGACAAAAAGGATGGGTATATTAAAATGTCTAACAGAACGTATTTCTAACACACCTTGTTATGACTAGACACCAATGCCACTGTATTATGGCACAGTGTTAGCCTTCTTTTAACAAAGTGAACAGAATAATTTTTAATAAGTTAGCACTATGGCATCTCATCACATATTCCTTTCAACCACATGAGGCAAACACGTTTCTTGTGACTTACTTGAACACACTTTTCATTGTTACGATCTTACAAACCAGCAATACCACGCTTTTTTTCGTTGCTAATGTTTAAAATTCGAGGAGGAGAGACATTGCTGTTGACAGTGCCAAAGTCAATTTGTCACAACACTACTGACATCTGCATTCGCTACGCCTAAAACGCTGCACAACAGTCACAAGTCTGAGCTGTACATTTCAAAAGCCATTGCGAACGTCATGCACGTGCAAGAAGAATACTTTCCTGTTCCTATTTACATTCCCTTGCGTAAAAAACATGCGTGAAGGCCTCATCCTTATTAACGTTAGTGCCAAAGTCACCGCCATCACAACGGTCGTCCAAGGGCATTAAAATAACCTATAAGTAGAAATATATACAATCGCCATCCCATTTACAATGATCAGAGGAAGGAAAGAAGCGGAACGTATTTAATGAAATGTAATCACATTAGTACTGTTACTCGGAGGAATCGAGAAAAACCTTTATACACATTTCTGCAAAACCTGCATCGTGAGAAACCCTCGTAAAGTCACTTATGCGCTCGTGAGACCACAGAACAACAGTATACAACTCCCACCGCCCAGTAATAATAAGTGCAGCAGTGCCTCCCCTCTGTTTCGAATGCAAAAGAGTGCAGCCCGGATGTTGCTTTCAGTTCACCCCACGTTCAACACGTCGTACAGACACGAGACATAACACAGTAAAAACAGCACGTTCTCTGTGTTCCATGTTCAGACCTCGAAATCCAGATGTAGATGACTGAAGCTTGTCCCGGGTTACATTGGAATTCAACTCCCCAACTCGGAAGCAGGAAGATACATCGCGTTGTCCGTGCTGTAGTGAATGAAAACCTTACAACCCAATGCCAAGTTGTGTGCTGTTGTAATGAGACCACGTGGTGGAAAATAAATCCCCCCCCAATAACACCTACAACCACAACCCATGTCTGAGGGTGACTGCACAGACATCAGCAACAACAACAACAGTGAGTGATGGTTTTCGATTCACAAGTAGGCAGTCCTTGAGTTTTTCTAACCACAGAAAGCTCAGTGGTGAATTGGGGCCTGTGCACCGTGTTCTACACCTCCTGGTGCAGCTGCTTGCGCTCCAGCTGTTGGAACTTGTGCTTGTTGATGCTGCTGCTGACTGGAGCCCTGTTGACAAAAAAACACAGCCACCAATGAGAAGTCTTGAAAACTGTTTCTTGCAGCGCTATGTAGCAAGCCCTTTCATCAGTCGTCTTCAGCTTCAACAAGGACAGTCCATGCCATGTACCACCAAAAGTGACATGATCTCAAAGCATGAAGCTGTTCTGGATTGGCTCTTGCACAAAAGCAGAAAGGTAGGGAGGTTGGCCCACACGATTAGGTACTCCACACAGGAAAAAGTATTTGAGGAAAGAAAGACTGAAGAACAAGATGATGAAAAGTGGATAGAACAGAACGTCGTCACCTCTTTCTGTACTACTTCATCGCTCATCTTCTCACAAATGTAGCTCAAACTACAATAGCTATTCATATAATTCTAAAGCGGTTAGTGGGAGCTGCCCAATCTCCTTTGGGGAACATCCAACGTGCCACACGAGAAACAAAAGTGCCTATTGATTTTCTTGAGTAACATATGAGACTCCTGCAAATACCTGAGGCACGACAATGCCGGAAGCCACCTGGGACGCTGGTTGCACACCAGCTTGCTGTGGCACATGATGAACCTGTTGCTGAACCACTGGTTGCTGCTGACCCGTAGCAACATGATGCGGCTGTGCAACCTGTTGCTGTACCCCATGCGGCTGAGCAGCAAACTGCTGCTGTTGTTGAGCCATTTGCTGTTGGGCCATTTGATGATGGGCCATTTGCTGCTGAACAATCTGCTGCTGGGCTGCATGATGCTGGGCTGCATACTGCTGCGCTGCGGCATGATCCATCTGAGGCACACCACCACTAGCTGGATGGAACTGCTGCTGCTGCTGTGGGTGTCCACCTTGTGGCTGTAATTGACCTTGCTGAGGGTGGTACTGGCCTTGCTGCTGCTGGAATTGACCCTGCTGAGGCTGGTACTGGCCTTGCTGCTGCTGGAACTGACCTTGCTGATGCTGTGGCTGGCCTTGATGCGGTTGGAACTGACCCTGGTGCTGCTGCGGTGGTACTCCTTGGTGGCTAGGAACACCTGAAATGAGGAGCAAGAGCGTGGGATGCATAGTCTCAAGAAGGCTTGAATAAGGATCAGATGAAGTCGGAAATAACCACAAACATGCCTGCTATTGTACTATAGCTCTAACATTAAAGCGGACTTGTTGCCATAGGATTGTCGGGACCGGCCACAAACATATCTGAAGCTCCGAAACTAAGGTGGTCTATGGCTATGGTTGTACTTGCAGTGTCCGTGTATGACACGCAGACATGCTCAGATTCAAAGCAGGCATAAGAAACACATGACACCCTCTTTGCACAAGTATACAGGAGCACAGTTATAACATACTCATTTGGCATAAAGTGTTCAGAGCATGTGCACGATGAGGACAGCAGGTGCAGAGAGAAACGGAAGTGGCCGCTAAAAGAAATTCGCTGGCCAAACTATGCCAATAATATCATCTCCTGATAAGTTATGATAGGTTTCCCAGAACATGCAACTGACACTTTTGTTTCTCTCCCCCTCCACAGCGGCACTTCAGTGGTTCCAGCCAATTATATCAACAAAGCTCGTGTGCACAACTAGTAAACTGACTGGAAAGTGGAATCCTGGACATTGAGTACATGACTCCCCCCTCCCTCACCCACTATTGCTGACAGCAAAAGGTTGCATAATGCAAGAATCGCGCCCCATGTCAAGGCATAGGGTTATTTTTTAATGTTCAGGTGCCGTATGCGTATGGTAATTGGAAAGACTGCTACACAACTACCGTAATCTGACTAGATACAAAAATAAACTTATTAGTAAATAAGCAAGTACGCACATACTAATGAAGAAAGCCCCATGCTACAACCACTATGACCTCTTCAATCAATCGCTGCAGACAGCAGTTACGAGCCCATGACTCTCCAATATGATTAGCAACGCTAAAGAGGTAGTAAAGAACGCAACGCCTCTCAATACTTTCGCCAGAATTATAGCACTGTTTGAAGATGTCCTTAATAATGCTTGTGCCATGTAAAAAGTGCGTTTGTGCCAAATAGCTTGGCATTGGTACACATACCCAATGAACACAGTAAAGGCCAATAACATACTGTGGTGAACTAGCTGGTATGTGACCGAGAAGCAAGCATAGCAATGTACATGTTTGGGCTAGTTGGTAAATCGTGATTTCTTGTTTAATGCAAACTTCCAAGACGATGGACGAAAAAAAATTGTGACAGCACTTGTGTGTGTCACAATTTTTTCTGCGTCCGTCGTCTTGAAAGTTTGCCCTAAACAAAGAATCAAGATGCAAACAGTGCTGAAAAAAACAAAACAGTAGTAGACAATAAGAACACAAGATGAAGTGCTTACTGCAAACTGAAAGGTCCAATGTGTGCAAGGTGGCTTTGTAAACCTAGAAGCCCTCTAATGCCCTATAATGCCCACTGAATCATATCTGCTACACTGAATATGATGCCTAAAAACACTAATTTAGTGCAAAACTTCACAGAAAGACCATTGTTGTATTTTTTACGTGCCATAATGAAATTGCAGTGATAAATGTTCAGCAAAATATTTATTAATTAAGACACTTCTTTACTGTAATTATATTTGTACTCGCATATTTCAATTTTCTTTTTTAATTCTGGAGGTGTGCTCTTTGCGGCCAGAAAAAAAAAGCTGTTCTAAAAATTTTGCTCCAATCTTTCTTCCGACAGAACTGTATGTGGGTGTTACAAGGTTAGAGGCATACGTTGAACATCGTGCTCTGCAAGTTTTATTTTCCGGTTTCTTGCTGTTTTTGTCTTTTTTCCTTTTTTTTCCCTCTTCTAGGCTTATAAATCTAGCTAGCATCGACTAAACCTCTCAGTTGCCAGTCAGAACTTCGTCAAGTGTTCTTGTTGAAAAGCCCCTTTCTAAAGAAAAGTCAAATCCCAGCCAGACATGTAATAGCAACTGGGAGTACCAAAAAGGTAAATGCTGCAAAGATAGCTTCATAGCCTTGCAGGAGATACCTACTAAAAGTTACCACTAACGCGTTCAGGGCAACTTGACTCATTTACTTGCACTTAAGTACAGACTTCAGTAAATGTTAACTACTACCAGGAGATTATCGCAACAGCTGGCACCTCACTGAGCTCAATATTCAACAAGATGGAACATTGCACAGACTAAACACAGCATAATAAGATCTACTAGTAACTTTGTTTAAACTATGATTTTATCAACGAACAAGACACTCAAAATGTCGTCACAAAACTTCATTCATAAACTTAAACATGCACTTCTTGAATACGATAGATAAGCCCACTTTGTTACCAGTCAATGCTTTTATGAATGGACAAAATAAGATATTTTTGTGCATTAAGCAGGAAGTTCACCATTTGATTTCAAAGACTAACAACTTATCCGATTAACTTACTTAAATCACCTGCCACCCTACCTCCACGAGTATTCTTGCCAATGATTCAACACCAATAAACATGATGGTTATTGCTAAAACCCACCTGAATGCCACAAAAAAACGGTGAGATCAACTGGTGCCAAAGATCTACACCACAGCAACAGCGGTACAGCCTCCAAAGCTAGGCAACGTGACAAAAGGGTTGTGCTACCCTACTATGGAAGCAATGCTGAAACCGAAGCTTGGCATAGAGATGGGCAGTGGCGTAGCGGGAGCCGTCCCAACTGAACACAAACTTCACGTGCAGTACGAACAACAAGTGTGATCAGAGAGCTATGAGGGTTCACTGCCAACAACTACATTTGAGTGCCGATAGCTCCACTAATAGAAGGCACATTTAAAAGCATTTTAGCAACGAAAAATCACAGGGTGCTCTTTAATATTAGATGCACTCCATCCATTTAGTAAAGCATAAATAAGGTGTTTCACGTCCACTAGTAAGTGTCACTCAAACTGTTCTTTTTCTGACCTTGGTACTGGGCCCCCTGTGGTGGCATGTGCTGGTACTGGGGCTGCCCCTGGTACTGAGGGGGCATAGGACCGCCGTGGTACTGCTGGTACGGGTACTGCAGCTGAAGATCTGGGTGCTGCTGCTGGAACTGGCGCAAATCGTCCTCGGAGTACACCTGCTGTTCATCCAGGCCCTGCAGGCCGAAGAGAACAAATGGACTGCACAACTCCTCAGCAGAAGTTTGAGAGTGCAGAACAGCCACAAAAGCAGAAGATCTGCACAACTCTTTGCAGTGGCAGCCGTTCCCTCAATTGGCCCTCTTCAGTGAATTCGTTTCATACCTCATTGCTATGACTGTCCTGTTACTATGGTAACCTTATGCATACCCCTGGCCAAGTAGAGAAATTGGTTCTGCTGGTAGCGGTGGCACCAAGATTCCACTTCGGTGAAGACTCGAAACATTTTTTTCCAGACTGGGCTCAAGTTTTGTACATACTATATGCAGTAATGAAAAGTTTGTGAACACGGGGCGTCACTGGAGCCGACGTTTCGACAAGCAGATTTGTCTTCTTCAACTAGCAGGAACAGTTAAGCGAGTTAGGATTGTGCTGACTGATTGTCTTCTTCAAGGCTGCAACTTTAGTTGCAGCCTTGAACTGTTCCTGCTAGTTGAAGAAGACAAGTCTGCTTGTCGAAACGTCGACTCGAGCGACCCCCAGTGTTCACAAATTTTTCATCTCTTCAAGCTTGCATCTTTCCTCGAACTTCTGCCTTTTTTGGACATATATGCAGGGTAGCTTGTCATCCTACTTTGCTGTGGTAAGGTCACATTGCTTACAAGATGGGCATATATGTTGCTTCCACTAATGTCACTTGCAGTATACTATGTATAATTTGTAGTCTTCTGTTCGTGCGACCCTTTTGAATAACTATTTACAACTACCAGTACAGTGACACTGCTTACTATAACTAAATGCACCTTAGCTTTATGAAAACAGCAAAGTTAGGTTGTAATAAATGTGACTGCACTAAAATTACCAATACTGTTAAACTTATAAGAATCAAAGCAACTGCAGAGGTTGTACGAAATATGTATACAGTTTTGCATCGTAACCATACATGTGGCTGCCTCGAGTGCAATGGCAAACAGCACTGTAACCAACATGCTCCCATGAGTCAAGTGAAGCAAGTGACAGCCCCTACGCTCTTTTCTAAAATTGTGTCAGCAACATCAGGCACCAATGCTAGAGCCAAATTCATTAATTTGATTTTCACAGGGCTGTTGGATCTGAGCAAGTTATCCCGTAAGTACGATTGAAGGACCGATTCAAACACCCCAGCTGACGCACACCCAGTTTTCATTGGTTCAAAGGAGAAAACTAACAAAAGCAGATGACCAGGCGAGCAATAAAAGCGACCATTTAGCAACCACAAAGAATTGACAACTTAAAAGGCTGTATCGCTTCTCCTCAATAAAGGGTCTCTCTCTCGGCAATACGATTTACATGCAACCGGGAAGCACGTTAAGCCTACCGTAGCTTTCAAATAAATATCGGACAGTGCTATTTGATAAGCGGAAAACTTCACCCACCTTCCATCCTTCATCCTTCTCAAAATCACGCCGGTGGGTCATGTCGAGAAACTCCTGGTGGCTTAACAGGCCATCCTTGTTCGAGTCTCCCTGGATGAAAAAGACAAGCAAACACAAAGCCTGGCATTATCTAACTACTTGGTGGACAGCGTAAGCCAAGTAAGGCAGTAGCACAAACAGAAGCAGTATCGTCATTTACAACTTTTGACATGAAGTTA
Organism: Rhipicephalus sanguineus; assembly: GCF_013339695.2. NCBI lineage: Eukaryota > Metazoa > Arthropoda > Arachnida > Ixodida > Ixodidae > Rhipicephalus > Rhipicephalus sanguineus. The sequence continues at coordinate 69,646,355 of NC_051177.1, read as the reverse complement.
GTTGGTTGATGGTGAAGTTAAAACAAGAGCACTTCGATGTTATAAAGGCCATTTGTAAGAAGGATAACCCATTAGGCATTTCATTTAATCCCAAGCTATTACTGCCCCAAGCTGTTACCGTCCCATGCAAATTGGCCAAATTATGCGCAATGATGCACAAAGAAAAGCGCTCTGCGTGCAATAAACGCCATGCCAAAGTTTTTCTGATTGCACATCTGGTGTGGTTTATGAAATAGCCTTGACCTGCAGAAGCGTTTACATAGGACAAACGGGGCATTGTTTCAATAAGAGGGCCCGAGAGCATAGCCTGGCGGTGCACACAAACACCGGGGGGTACCTAGACTTTCACTGCAGTAGTTGTGGATGCACGCCAAAGTTTGAAAACACGGTCTTCTCGTCCAAATCAAACAACAAGTTACAAAGGGAAGTGGTTGAGGCTTATTTTATGGATAGAAAATGTGACAAATGCGTAAGCATGCCTTCTTTGACACTGCTTCCGAAAGAGGTTCATTTTTTAGACGGCTTTGTGTGAATGACGCTCAGTATCCCGGTTTGCAACTTTTAAATTTGTTTGTTTATAGTCGTGTAATTCTGTCATTTTTGTTTTCAGTTCATATTTTTTAGCCACTGCATCTGAATTGTTTGCTCGTAACCATTTCATGATCATGTTGGAAAGAAGGATAGCCCTAAGCGGGTGTGTTGCTGATACGAGGGACACAATGGGGGCGTAACCAGAGCACGTGATGATGCGATTTATGTTGATATAGGCTCGCTTTGGCATTCCATAATAAAGCTGTAAGTTTGTGCCCGTCCTGTGTACATCTATTTTTTGTCCGTGTTTTTTAGTGCAGCCATGCATTATGTTCCAAGCTATCGATCTAGGCTACCTTTTAACACTCATCGTACAGACTACTAAGAGGGCAACCGCCATTTTTAGTCCCATTTCAATTATGAAGAAGCCAGCAAAAGAGGCAGCTTCACTATGACAGGACCTAAAAAGAAAGGGATGCTCGCTACTTTAAATGTGCAAACAATACGGCTGCTCGGCAGCAGGCTTGGAAACAAGTAGTCTGCTTACAGAAAGATGTAGTTATGCTTCTCATGCGTTAAATGTAAGGCGTGCAGTTTTTCATAGGTTCAGCCACGAAAGAAGTTTTAAAGAATGATTTATGTGCTTCTCTGGGTGTTATCTTGTGGACGCAGGGTGGCGTCATGTCGCACAGACACATACAGCCAAATGAATTGAACGTACAATTAGGCCAGGGAAAGCAGAGAGGATGTTAATTGTTGTCTTTTTCACTGTAGTGTACTAACAATGACGTAAGCTGAACTGGATCAAACATCACCCATTCTGTTGGTGGGATTCGATGGAAAGGGCAATTTTTCACCCACTTCAATTTACGTTACAATTAGTACACTACAGTTAACGTTCTCTATCCTTTCCCTGACCTAATTGTCTGTTCGATTCATTTGGTCTAGCTCTACATATAAACGAGCCCCTCCGAAAAAACTCCCCTTTCTTTTGTACAGATGCATTCAGTTAGTCATGCTCCAAGCTGTCTTTTTAGCTGTTAATGTGGGCCGTCCAGAAATGGGACACATCACAAAATAAGTTGGTGTTCTCCGTTCGCTAAAGAAAAAAAAGCTCACCTCCTGAAGAACATGTTCCCGCATGCGCTCTACCTCTTCGTTTTTCTCTACCGGGTCGGTGCCATTGTCATCAGGCCTGTACATTTTCTTCACCTGAAAGGCAACATATGCCGCTCGTTACAGAGTGAAGGGCAAAAAGAGGCAAGATTCGTGAAGAATAAGCCCACCTCCAAGTTCAGAACAGCCGCGATTTCATCCGGATCAAGGTATCCATCTCCATTAAGGTCTGCAAAAAAAAGATAGAATAGAATTAAAAGTGATCGGACGATGCATATGTTTTGGTTGCGTGAATGTGTGCATGTTTGAGTGTGCCATTTTTGCATTCCATTAACTTTATACTAAATTGAACTACCAACTAGCCCAAGAACAAGTTCTTTTAAGGTAAAATAGGATGTGTGAAAGCCAACAATGACAGGTAGGTGCAAGAAATGTGCATCAACGCCGATATGTGTAGCCATTTTTATTTTATGTATGTTTATTTTCAATACCGCCAGTCTCTTTCATGGACCATAGCAGGTGGGCGTACAGGTTGGACATGCAGGTGCAACAAACAAAGAACAATCCAGTGCGGTGATCAAAAAGGTATACAATGTAAGTTTCTTAATAATAATTGTGGATCAATATGCAAATATACATATGGAGATCATATACAGAAATATAAAAATCAATATACAAATATTACAGAAAGTACACATGAAATGAAGTACTACACAGGCAAGTTACAGAAAATTAGAAAACACTGTACGGAGCACTTAGCCGATATGCTTTCAATGGTGACGAAATGAATCTGGGGCTGGGAGCATTACTGTATTAATCAGATGATACTTTCTATTTTTGAGACAAAGTCTGACAATGAATTCGCGTTAGTAACCGAGGGATCTAAACCACTCCCTGGCAGAACGTGGAAAAAAAAGAATGCTTGAAAGTGTTAATGGGGATAACAGTACTCCTTAGTGTGTGTGAATGCGCCAGGTTAGCGGGACTCTGATGGACAGATGTACAATGATGTGTCAATTTTATAATATTTGTGCAGTAGCTGGAAAAGAAATTTCAGGCACGCTTGCTTCGCTCTAATCCCCAGTGTTTGGAGAGCACAGCTTAGCATATTTGTGGGAGAATCAGTGCGTTTTATTTGTTGTAGATGAATCTTGCAGCCTTCCTCTGTACATTTTCTATTTTTTTATGTTAGTAACATACACATTTTTTCTGTCTTCTCGTCCCAAGACGGGAATAAATAGTGTAGATAACATCGTGACAAAGTTGCCGAATTTGGCAAGTTTTTTTGCTCAGTAATAATTTTACCTGTTCAAAGTGTTACTGACTTTCTTTAGCAACACTGTCGTCAAGCAAATAATCAGTGAAAATAGTCAATATCTTTTCCCGCTTTTACTACTTCAAGTTAAAAAAGTATTACTCGACTACGTGCTCATAATGAATTTAGCCAAGGAGAAATTTCATTGCATTTGGCTTTTGTTAACTTCACTTGACATAGGTATATGTAGCAACATGTAAATAGCCAGCCTATTGCCCTGGAATTACTCAAAGGACTCTGGCTGAAAGTAATGCCTTGCTCCAATTTTATCCCAAGTGGGTATACGTGCCTACATATGTTGCTGCTTCTACACAAACTGAAAACCTCAGTATCCTATCAGGAAAACATCACAGCTTCTGATATAAGCAAAGCAGTCTCAAAATCCAATGTTGCTTAAGAACATCGGGAACTGTTTCCCCTTTTTTTGCATTCAGACCATTCACTATGCATCACAAGGCAATCAGAAGCACTTAAAATGAAATTCCACACAACTCATCATTGCCACTGATTATCCACCTTTCTACTAAAAACGGAGTGTTTTGAACAGAAACCTGACAACTCTGTAAAAATAGAAATTGTTCATGTTAACTAGCAGCGAACGTGAGTCACACACCGTGCATGGCGAAGAAAGTGTTGGGATTGAAGTCCTCGGGATCCATGTGATCTTGCTCTTGCCACACTTCCTGCAGTTGTGGCTTGCTGCCCTGAAAAAATAATTAGACATAAGAGAGAAGCACTAAATCTAGCTACATTAATACAGTGTACTTTCAGAAGTCTATTTGCATTGATATCACATTAATAGGATGATCAGTAGTAGTAGTAGTAGTAGTAGTAGTAGTAGTAGTAGTAGTAGTAGTAGTAGTAGTAGTAGTAGTAGTAGTAGTAGCAGAAATGAAGGCTAATGTTGCATTTTCTTTCATTGTTGTTTTGCACGAAAACTCCAATGCTACTACGTCCGCATGATGTCGAAGATTTCAAATTTTATCGTATTTGGACTTGTGTTGCATAAGTTCATAACTACCTATTATGTTCGAAAGAATGACCACTAAATGCACAGGTCGGGAAACGGCACGACATAAGAAGGGACACACAAAAAGATTGAGTGTAGATGTTTGTGTCTCCTTGCGTAGTGTCCCGTTTCCTTGTCTTTGCTATTACTAATCAGTCATTAGGGTGAACCAACTACCGTATTTACTCGCGTAATGATCGCACCCCTAAATATTGTCATCTAAATTCGATTTTTCTTTTTCCCCGCGTAATGATCGCACCCCGAACTTGCCGCATCGATATGTCGTGTGCCAAGTCTAGCCGATGATCATCGCGTTTATCATCTGTCGAATGTTGCGTTAATAACTCTTCCAAACTCGCCAAGTGAACTGCACGCACCAAACATATTCGTAATTTTTGCCCACCGTTGGCGGAAACGTGCCATTTAGGATTGCAGTAAAAGCAGATGCCACAGTTTTCACTGAATGCCCGCCATGTGTTTTATGTCTGTGGCAGCTGAACGCGCCCAACTTTGTTTCTGTGATCTGAAAGCAGGCATCACTACGCTAATGCCGTAAATTTACTGATTTAAATTTAGACAGAAGAGACTGTTTTGACGCGCGTGACGTACTCACAACCACCGTGACTGACAAAAAGAAGAAAAAAAAAATGCGGTCGCTTCGCTCTGTGGGCCGCAATGTTTGTTTTGCTATCCCGCACTGTTACAGCGGCGGCTGCCTGTTGGTCGACCTGTTGTCATCCTGCAGCAACAAGCTGCCGACGCATTCCCATACAGTAAAACCTCGGTAATTTGTACTCGGTTAATTGGGAATCCCGGATAATTTGTATTACAGTAAAACCTCGTTAATTCAAAGTCACTGGGACTGTGAAAAACTTTCGAATTAAGCGGGTTTTCGAATTAACGAAACATACAAAAAGCGGGATGCAAGGAACTTTGAATTACTGAAAGTAATCAGAGGTGGTCGTTTGGCCTTCTAGTTTGCGGCTCCAAGGGTGGTTTTCCAGCAATACCCGGTCCCATTTTTGCCGCAAACCCGCGAAAACGGCGGGCCTCGCTGCTGTCAGCGCAAGAAAAAAAAGAAAGAAAAAAAAAAAAAGTCTCGTGGTCAGCTGAAATGCGTGCCTGCGGAAAAAACGGCGTGCTTCACTGCAGCACAGTGGTGACACGCGGGCTCACCTGCTCCTCGCAGCGTCAGCGCGTCATGATGCGGCCATTCGCCCATTCTTTCTGGTAAAATAAAGAATATGATAATGGCCAGTGTGACGGAATCCGCGATCTGTTCTGGCTGGAAAACATGATCATTGAAGTTTTCGAACTGAGTTTTCGAAGGAGGCGTTACAGGCAAGAACTCCGCCAGCATTGCAAGTGCGCAAATTGCCGGAGCAACCGCCAGTCGGAGGTTTGCATACATCATGAATTCCGTCAGGTCGTCCTTTATTATCTTTTCTTTTCCAAAAAAGAAATGGGTAAATCATGACGCGCTGACGTTGTGAGAAGCATGCGACATGCTGCCCGCGTGTCACCGCTGTGTTGCAGTGAAGCACGTCATATTTTCCGCAGGCGCACGTTGTAGCTGACCACGAGACCGCGTTTTTTTTTTCTTTATTACTTTTTTTTGCGCTAGCACCAGCGAGGCTGGGTTGCTTCAACTGTCACACATTAATATCGCTGCACTGCATTGCCCTGTGGCTCCTAATGGCCGTCGCTTCCACGGAGTTGCGGCGAAATCGGGATCGGGAATTGGCACAAGGCACCCAAAGTTTTCGAATTAACCGGGCTGGCGCTGACCGCCGCTTCAAAATATCCACTCAGATTTACATTGGAAAATACGGGACCGCAGAAACCCTTCGAATTAAGCGGGATTTCGAAATATCCGAGTTCGAATTAATGAGGTTTTACTGTATTTGCGCGGTCCCAAATTTTTACATGTAAATTTAACCGGATAATTGGTGCGGCCAGTCTGCGACTTCCCGGTTAATTTGCACACTTGGCCGCGACTTCCAAGATATGCAAAGGGTGTTGCGAATCTCGGAGGCTGTAACTAAAACATGCATTTTTTTTTTTTGATGTACGGATCTCGAAGGCCATGTTTTTTTCTACCGGAAATACGTCGTAGACGCCATGTTTTAGCAATTGCCAGGCGGCGATGCGTGCGGTTGCGATCATGATCATCATCATCTCAACAGCGATGTTAGCCACTCTAGCGAAGTGAATGTTTTGTGGAGTCTTTGTGCCATTTGGATGTCGGCTGGCGAGCATTGTGCGATTCGGTGCGACTGCTCCATTTGTCTCCTGTCTCCGCTTGAGTGTCTTCCCTGTGAATTAGTTGATTGAGGTGTGCTTGGAAGGAAGATGCCGAAGTACAAGAGCTTGTCCCTGCACGAAAAGGTGTGCTTAATTGAAGAGGCCAGCAAGTCGACGGCGTCGAAAACGGCTCTCGCCGAAAAGCACCACGTGCCTCTGTCAACGCTGTGCAACATCATCAAGAATAAGGAGAAAATTCTCGATGCTTACAGCAAGACGCACTCGTCAAAGCGTACACGAGTACGCCCGCCTACGTATGCCGACGTTGAAGCAGCTCTGATCGACCGGCTGCAGAAAGCCAACGCAGCACACCTTCCTGTGAATGGGACCATATTGCGTGAGAAGGCCAACCAGCTGGCGCTGCAACTTGGACATTCTGAGTTTAAATGCAGCAATGGATGGTTTTGCCGATTTAAGGAGCGCAACAACCTGACATTCGTGACTGTTTGTGGCGAGAGTGGCAGCACGGATCAGTCTGTTGTCGACGGCTGGAAGCAGCACACCTTGGCTCCACTACTCGCCAAGTACGAAGCAGCAGATGTTTACAACCTTGATGAAGCTGCTCTGTTCTACAAAATGTTGCCTACGAAGACGTTCGCTTTGAAGGAGGCAGACATTAAGGGGCGGAAACAGAACAAAGATAGAATCACTGTTTTGTTTGGTGCAAGCATGTGCGGTGAGCACAAGCTGCCACTGCTTGTTATTGGGAAGACAGAAAAGCCTCGTTGTTTCAAAAATGCACGACTGCCATCCAAGGATGACCTGATCTATAAAAACAACAAGAAAGCTTGGATGACGGCTGCACTCTTTGAAGAATACGTGCGGCACCTTGACCGCAAGTTTGCGGCCGCAGGGCGCAGCGTTTTGTTCGTCGTCGATAATTGCCCAGCTCACGGCGACATTCAGAACCTGCAGGCAATCAGGCTGGTCTTTCTACCCCCGAACACGACGTCGCTATCGCAGCCGATGGACCAGGGCGTCATACACCATACCAGGAAAATATATCGCTACAATCTGTTGAAGCGAATGCTCCTTTGCTATGACAACAGAAAGGAGTATAACAGTGACCTCCTCGGTGGTATTTGCCTCATTGTTCACGCATGGAGGCAGGTGGAGGCCACCGTTATTCGACGGTGTTTTGAGCACGCCGGTTTTGTGAAAGAGGAGGCAACCTCCGCTGAGTTTGCTGTCACCGCTGTCACTTGCCCGTTTGATGAAGAAGGGGAGACTCTCTGCACTCGATATGAGGCTTTGCACGCGGACGAGGAGTGCACTCCAATCGAATTCTCCGAGTACGCAAATGTCGAGTGCACAGTTCAGACGTGTTACGCCGACATCGACAGCGAGATAGCTGCGAGATCGACCGATTCGGCCTCTAATGTTGACAGCGATGACGAGCCCTCCCGAGCACCCCCTTTGGCGGATGTCATCGATGCCTTGAGTGTTGTGCGCAGCTTCGTCGAGTGCAACGGCGGCGAGGCTGAGATGCTGCGCCTCATTGACAGGCTGGAAAATATGACTTTCAGTGCTGGGAACTACCGAACGCGTCAGTCACGCATGGAGGAATTTTTCTCCAAGTAGGCTGACTTGCCACAATAAAGGTGTGACTTCCGTACATCACGTTTTCTGGCTGATTTCTTTGATTTCGCGTTGTTTCGGATAATTGGGAATCCCGCTTAAATGGGATATTTTTCTCGGTCCCGAGGCCTTCGAATTAACGAGGTTTTACTGTAATTCCTGAAAAAGCCGTGTCGCCGCCATCCCAGTCGCTCGTCACAGTGTCACTCGACACCACGTTTTTTTGGCTGTGCTTTGTGATCGCCTGTTGAAGCACCGTTTCACCATGGGGCGGTATGCGAGCTTTACTGCCGCATTCAAGCTGAAGGCGCTTGATTACGCGCTAGAGCACGGAAACCGCGCTGCCGGCAGACATTTCGACGTCGACGAAATCCAGATCCGATATTGGAAAAAACAGCGCGAGAAGCTCATGGCTACGAACAGCACGCTCCGGGCTTTCCGCGGACCCAAAACGGGCAAGTCCCCTGACATCGAAAAGGCAGTCTTCGAATACGTGAGGGACATGCGCAAAGACGGTTGTGCCGTGTCGTTAGACATGGTACGGACGCAGGCGCGCACAGTTTCCCGGAGGCTGGGAATAGCCACAAAGGACTTCCGCACCAGTTCCGGCTGGACGACACGCTTCATGCGGCGGAATGGACTGTCGCTGAGGCGGCGGACGTCGTTGTGCCAGCGACTTCCATCCGCGTACGAAGACAAAGCGATCGATTTTCACAGGTTCGTCACGAGGATACGCCAGAAGAACGGTTTATTGCTGTCACAGATAGGCAACGCCGACCAAACGCCATTGACGTTTGACATGCCTCGAAGCACTACTGCGAACGAGAAAGGTGCTTGAAGTGTGCTCGTGAAAACGTGTGGTGCGGAGAAGCAGCGGTGCACCGTGATGCTCGCAGTGACGGCAGACGGGCGGAAGCTGCCGCCGTACGTGATTCTGAAGCGGAAAACAATTCCGAAGGGAAACTTTCCCCGTGGCATCCACATCCGCGCTCAAGCAAAAGGGTGGATGACGGCAGACCTCATGGTCGATTGGATCAAGACGGTTTGGGGGCGAAGAGCAGGAGCGCTTCTGCTTCCTTCACTTCTTGTGCTGGACAGCTTTCGGGGCCATCTCATTGACAGTGTCCGTACCGAGCTGAAGGAGCGGCGCACGGAAATCGCAGTGATCCCTGGGGGTCTAACTTCGCTGCTACAGCCTCTGGACGTGTCACTGAACAAACTGTTCAAGGACAACGTCCGGAGGCTGTACGCAGAGTGGATGGCGGCGGGCGACCACGATTTCACGCCAAGTGGCAAAATCAGGAGACCCTCCGTGGAAGTCCTCTGCTCATGGATTCTCGAAGCGTGGAGTACCATTTCCGACGAGGTGGTCATCAAGAGCTTTAAGAAGACTGGCATTTCCAACGCGCTCGACGGGACAGAAGATGACCGTCTGTGGGACAGTGAAGACACTGCCGATTCCGACAGGGAATCGTGCGGCGACGACACTGACGCCAGTGACGCTTCGGACTCAGAATGAACGTTAGGGGGTCAGAGAGTTCAAAAATAAAAGGGCAGTGTTCCATGCATGTAGCTACTGCGTAATGCGTGCATTTTATTACAAAGGTAAGCCTTACTCTACTTTTATTTTTGGTTATGTTCATGATAGCTATCGTAAGAATTCAGATTAGCGACTTCTTTGCGTTTTCGGTGCTCAGAATATTGTTTCACGGAAAATTTACCCCGCGTAATGATCGCACCCCGAAGTTGGCGTCAATTTTTTTGAAAAAAAAGTGCGATCATTATGCGAGTATATATGGTAACCGCTCCAAATGTTTTACATGTTATGCTCAATATTTCACTTGCTAGAACTCAGTGGGAGGCCCCCCGGTCCTCTCACTCTTGTCACCAGCATCGGCAAGCAAGAAAGAAGCAGATTAAGAAAACTCTCAGCGCCGGCACAGCGCACTTAACGTACCGGCTCGTGAACGGCAGGGTGTTCCTTGTGGTGTTTGATGGTCTCGTTGTGCTGCTGCTCCACTTTGACCCGCTCCTCAGCCGTCATGTTCTCCAGGCTCTTTCGGTACTCAAGCTCCTTGCGCATCTCGTACTCCTTGAATTCAGCCTTGCGCTGTTCGTCCAACGCCTCCAAGTCCTTCGTAGCCTGCACTCAAAACAAGGGGCGGCACACTGTTCACACCTGCTTTCCCAGCAAGTGCAGCAGCAGGTTCACATTAGGGCTAAACCATTACTGACAATAGGATAACTTTACTTTTAAAAGAACGCTAACGAGAAAAAGAATTTACCCTTTCAAAATTACCCTTTCACAACACCCAAAACACCACGCCTGCTGTGAGAAGACACTTGGTAAGCAAAAAAACGCACAAAAAAAAAATGCGAGTAGTGACGCCACCTTGACATTCCCGCACCAGTCATCATGATGTCGTGGATTTTTATAGCGTCAACTAAGGCCTAGGCAGTTCCTAAAATGAAGTACATCGTCTTTTGAGGGAGCCAGAGACTTAGCATTTCAAATTTCAGGAAATTTCGCTGAGTCACTGTGGCCAAAATATGAAAAAGCTCTTTGAAATCCGTGACGTCACCATGGAATATTTTGGTGGGAAATTTAAGCGTTAGACTTTTGACATTTTCTCATCTGTTTATTAACCGGTGGTGTTGAAATTAACGACACTAGATTTTTTATAGTACAAGTTATCATTCTAAACTAATTCATTCTTTCACTTTAGCTTCCCTTTAAAATTTAATTATGCATATTTAATGACCCAAAGCAGCACAGTGGTTATAGAGATGTTCAACGAAGGTAGCACCAGGATAACATTTATTTTTTGTGAGCTACGGTTCTTTTAAAGGGGCCATAATACAGTCGCCCCACTATTTTCAGTTTATCATTGTAACTGAAAGTACGAGGTTCAATAAAGGTATGCACGTGAAGATCTGGGCTCTAAGCACACATTTGAACTGCATTAACACCCACCGACAGCATTTAGCATTTTGGCAGTTTGGTCAAGAAATAAGCAATGTTATCTTTAGGACCTATGTCCCTGTAAGTGCAGACATGCCACTGGTGCATTAACGCCTGCTAAGCATTTTGCCTGTAGAGATTACAGCACATAAATGGACCAATCCCAGAGGCATGTACTTGAACTACAAACAAGTTAGGGCTAACTAAAACACCTTCCTTCGCTTTTGTTATCACAGTGTTGGCACGATTTCACCATGCATGCTCAGTGTGGGGTCAAAACAATCTCCCGCAGCCACATAATTAACAATGCGAGATTGTGCGCTTGAGTTATCGCTGGCGGAAGCAGTTACACTTTGTCACTTATTGTTAGAACTTAATTTGACCATGAATGTAGGTCACCTGGCAATCCACATCCACCATCTCAAGAACATCTCCACTTGTAGAGGCAGGCAAGTTCCATCACTGCTACTCTGCCACATTCTTGGTTCTGCAACTCATGCAGCAGGTCAATTGTTCAGAAACGAAAACTGAGACTCTGAGGTTTTACGTGACAAAAGCTCTTGATATAACTGTGAGGCACGCCTATTGACTGCCTGGGGTACTTTAAAGTGCATGTATATATCTAAGTACACCAGGGGCGTAGCAAGAAATTTTTTTTTTTGGGGGGGGGGGGGTTCAGCCATACTTTATGTATGTTCGTGCGCGCGTTTGTATGTGTGCGTGCCTATATACGCAAGCAAAACTGAAAAATTTCGGGGGGGTTTGAACCCCCCCAACCCCCCCCTTGGCTACGCCCCTGAAGTACACGGGTGTTCTTGCATATCGTTTCCATCAATATGTGGCCACTGTGGTCGGGAAATAAACCTGCGTCCTTGATTATTAGAAGCGCGACACCTTAGCACTATGCTACCACAGCAGGTAAAAAATTGTACTAACACTCCACACGAATGTTACAGCACAAGGGTTATTTGAAATATTTCCTCCATTGAAAGTTCCATACTGTAAGGAGCTCACAACGAGTGCCTAAGTAATAAAAAATGTACAAATAATCGGGTTTACTTTTAGATACTTATTTGAGCCTCTTTTACAATATACAAGGTGAAGATGCTCACTTTGAAGCTTCAAGCATATAAAAAAAAACAGTCCTTACGGTGACAATCAGCTTCTTCAGGTCTTCAATTTCAAAGGTGTGTGGGTTCTGGTAATCAATATGGTGGGGCATCTTGATGCTGTTACGGTCCAGGCCTGCTAGGTAAATTAAAAGCATGTAATTCAAGACATAGAGAAACTAAGGCAAGCAGATGCAAATTGTGACAGTGGAGTTAATTAAATGCAGCTTTCAAATAAATTCATAACAAAATTCTGCCGTATATATTGTGCCCGTTTTGCCAAAAACATGAACTTGTAAGCTAAAAGAGCATGGTGAGAAATGCAACAAATACAAAGGTAAGATACTACAAGGACAAAAGCTAACTACACAACACTGTCACCTTACGCAATGAATTATAAATGTGACATCAGTTACAGTCTCATCACTAGTAGCTTAATCTAAATCCGAAAATGTGCAACCGCAACAATCGTCAATAATAACTGGTTGTGGTGCACAACTGAATTTGAGAGTCAATGGAAAAAGCTGTCCCATTCATTCATATGTTTCAATCACTGTCATCATAATTGTTTCCAATTTACACATAACATACAATCGAGAACAAAGCTATGCTTTTTGTCGTGCAGTACACTGAGCTCCTCATTACCACCATTTTATGTCACAATATTGCATTTATGTTACACGAGAGTGCATGTCTAAGCGTGTCAAAACAAGCTGCTAGTAAACAATAACTGCATTCTACATTATATTATAATAAAAATGAGGCCACTCGCACTAAAAGGCAATGCAAAGACAAGTTCAGGCAGCGCTGCAATGATCAGGCAGTTGGGTGCTCTGACTCCGCCAAGTTTAAATTAGGAACTCAACAAAGAGACTGGAACCATCAATTTACCAGCTGAAAACCTAAAGGATCAACCTCAGAGTCCTAGTATCATACCTGCCAAGTTTGGAGAAACGGAATCCGGGAGATCTACTCAACAAGGGGGGGGGGAGGTTGTAAAATATGTCGACCGCGGGAGGGGGGTACTGCGATAGCAATTATACGGACATTGTCAGCGGGATTTTGCCGTCGCCGCTGATCTGTATAGAGTCCAAACCGATAACATCGCTTACGCATCGTCTGTTTCACGTGCGAGTAAAAGCGCGCTAGCGCTAGCGACGAACGCGGTTGAAGCAGAGATGAAACGACCCGGCCGTCACCGTCGCGCAAAGGGCACATGCGATAACATCGCTCCGCGTGCGAGGCCTGTCATCGCTTGCTTACCGGTTATTTCGTCGGGCAAGATTTTGTGTGTACACAAACGCATCATCTACGAAATATTAACGGCTGATATAACCTATAACACATTTAGGATGTGGCCAGACAACTTTTCTCATGTGGCCAGACAAAGCACTGGACGCGCGGGGCAAAACTGGATTTCCGGGAGATTTCTCTATGACCCGTACAACCGGGAGAAACGTTCAAAATCCGGGAGTCTCCCGGGTAATCCGGGAGACTTGGCAGGTATGTAGTATGGACTTTTACAAGGGGACTACTTTTTCATGTACCTTGTGACACGAAAAGCACGAAAAGTTATCAAAAGCAGTCACTGAAGCTGATACAGTAGTAAGTGTCAGTTTAACCTCACATCAGAATGTGTTAACAAGCAAGTATTATGTTTACAATCTGGAAACTCAGGATGAAAAACACCTGTAAAAAAAAACTCACCAAGTTCTCTCTCCTTGGCCTGCACAGTGAGTTTTCGCAACCTGTCCAATTCAATCCTCTTGAGCTCATCCAAGCGGTTTCGGACATCGTGTTTTACAAACTCAAGTTCGTGAGCCACGTTGCCAGACTGCCGGAAAAGAAACATAGATTTCTTGCTGCTGACTTGAACAAATTCACACGTGCATCGACAGCTCACACAGCAAACAGACGGCTTTTCTTCCTTCTTTTATCATGCACATTCACAGTTCCGTTGTTTAGGTTTGAAATTGTTGGAAGATTATATTCCACCCTGCCAGATGAATTCAGAGAAGTGCAAACAGAATTCCAGCATAGAATTACCGTATTACCCTTCCGTTACCAATGCCACTTGCCTTTGGCTATGCGCAAACACAGCTTGCTGCACAAGCCCATTTGGGAAGAAGAGCCAAGATGATAACCTACACTACATTATTTCATGTCATGCAACAACTGCAAAGCCTCCTCCGATCCTGGAGTTTTAATGAGCAAACCTGCTAGACAACTTGTTCTTGCTAATACAAATATTTTTAAAGTGTAATTCCTGCAGGCCTCTTAAACAGAACAGAGCTTGCAACATCTAAAATTCCTAGTAAGTAAACATTTTTTTCACTTTTGCTCATAACTAGCAACTTTTTCGCAGAGTTTTATTTGCACACTATCGCAGTGCTCAGAGTATGTCTGTAATAGGCAACATGTCATTAATATGTGCCTATTTTCCTTTTCATGCTCAGGTCTCTCAATACACATAAAATTTCCCCCCCAATATAATTAAGATGAGCAAATAATGCAGAGCTATGCAATGTAAGTTACCCCGACACAAAATATATTTCTCATACAAATCTCTGTGCTTATTGAAAAGAGATGAAATAGTAGAATGTTGAAAAGCCATAATAGTACTCATTGATTTCACAATTAAATATGGTTTCTGTTGCCTATTTTACTGTACTTACCGTAACAGTCCCTCAATGTAATGATTAATGGAAGGTGCTTCAGTTAATTAGTTAAGGTGCATCTTTTAGGCTACTATTCACAAGTGAACTGTAAAAATGGGTCACAAGACTAGTTTCAATTACGAAATTTCCCTAAAGGTGGATGTATTCATTCGTAAGTACAAGCCAACGTGATGCTACATCACATCATAAATCAGCACTCTACACGTTGCAAAGAATACCGCTAAAATTCATCTCGTGTGGTATTTCAAGTTTACTTCAAAGATGAGTTCCAGCCATTATGTCAATGCATACATCTTTCCCATAAAAAGCATCAAAATGGGGTCAATTGAGATTCCAGCCATCCCAAACTCCAATTTGGAAGCAACAATTATTCTTATGATCATGACATACAACACATGCTGGCACCTTTGAGACCTTCAGAAGTTCAGACAGATTAATACAATGTTTTGCATGTAACATTAGAAGTTAATAGCACTTTTTTCTGCATACTGTAAACATTGCAGAGGAAATGGCACGTGAAACGATAAGTGTTTCGCAGTTTACTTTTCTGTATTTTTTTCATTGTTGTTGATCATCAATATAATATAATGTTGAAACCTTGCATTCAATATTATACTCACGAGCAACAACAATAAAAAGAAATACAATAAAATAAACTGCAAAGCACTTGGCATTTTACGTGACATTTCCTCTGCAATAAGACCTTTTTCGAATGAAAAGAAAAGCCTCACAACAAAGCCCAACGATTACAATAAGCGATCAATCACTGTCAGAAGTGAACAAAGCACCACAAACGAGTGAATTGAATTCGAGCTTTTTGCTAATGTAGACACCAAGATGAATCTCCAGTTCACACGAAAGTAACATTCACCAAGTGCAATGCTGCTTCTAGCAAGAAAACAAAACAATGTATCTTAAAGGTGTTGTAGATGCCACCAAAAATTTATAGGATTAGACTGCCTAACAATACTCTCCCAAGGAGATGTCAGATAATAAACAACTGCATCGGTGCCCCTTGAACCATACCAATAACTTATCTGACAGTGTACACATATGGGTGCCACAGTTTCAATACTGATTTACTTTCAAAGGACTCTACGCTTGCAATCCTTGGCATGACCCCATGGACATACGCAAGGGACATATGAATCATTATACAAGTTTAAGCAATCAAACATCAAGCAGGACAGTACTTCTGGTGGTACAATAAACAAAACAGCAAACCTTGTTAAAGTCTGATGTAAAAAAAGAGGTCGCAGTATGACCCAGTCACAAGGAAGGAGAGGTCAATGCAATGAGGCTGATGCAATCTTGTAAATATGATAAATTGAAATATAACTTTATAATGTGCAGTAAAAATTTTTAGTATGAACGTCAGGGATGAACGCTGGACAACTATACGAAACATTGAAGTACTTACCCTTATGTCATCGATGTTTACAGCCTTCAGCTTAGAAGAGAAGTCTGGATCACCCTCAAGTGTTTGAACTACTTCCTGAAGATAGCGACTATACTCCAAGCCCTGCTCGGAATAACGACAGCAACTTTAGTGCGAATGACACTTTGGTCAGGTGGTTCATGGACACGTTGTCATGTTAATTATATGCTATGGAAGAAAGTGACACGAAGGAAAAGCTGAACTTACGAAATCGGGAGGCTCTTCAACGGTGTTCTGCTTGGCTGGCTCTTCTGGCTTTTTCCTCTTGTCTACTGGCGGACCGACAACTCCTTGCAAAATAAGGAGCAGTAGGCAAGCTGCTTGTTGCGCTTTCACGGCCATTCTGTAAAGAAAACATAAAATGAGTTTCGTGGTTCCTGTGACGAGTGCATATAGGTCACAGGGTCAACAAACGCTCGCGAAACCTGGGAGCCTCGCAGCAATCACACGTGTAACAACAGTATTCGAAGCGCTAATGCGGAAGATATGCGGTATTGCCACGATCTGAAAACAAGTGACGAAACGTTCGGTACAAGCGTCACGGCTTTTGAACAACCGGTAGTCACAAGAAACTTCTTCGACTTTCTTTTAATGCTGAAACTTTCAACTGGACGCGCACTGTAACCAGACAAAAACGTCTCACAAAGATCGCCAAGTGACAAGGAGAAAGTGGGTCTGATGACAGAGCCCAATAAATGACGCGGCGAAAAGAAAAAAAAAGAAAAAAGGCAGGAGATAACAAACCGGTGTATGGTCGCATTTGGAGCGATTGATCGCTAACACGCGCATTACAAACCGGTTTTTCTCCAACCAAGGGAATCCCCAAGCAGCGCCAGACGCTGACGACAGATAGCAATCACGTTGATTTAGACAAACAGATGCTAGGAGCAACATCGCTCAGCTGTGGAGCTTGAAAAGTGCGATTAAAATATCACACGAGCCCATACGCACGTCGCGTGCGTGAAGACAGCTGTCTGAAAGCACCAAGTACTCACTCTTTAGGTGAACTTTAACGTGGAGCGGGAACGGCGTGCTTTTTAAACAGCCGGCGAGGGAGCACAGGTATCACGACGAGACCCTCATACGCGACGTGGAACTAGCCAGCGTTGTCCTTCGCTAGCCCGCTGGATTCATGGCGGGCAGGTAACGAAGGTAGCCGCCGGGTGTCGCCAATCTCGCAGTTCGCGTCAATGGCAGAGGTGCTGCCGCCAAGGCGCAGAGCCTTCTCTGTACTTCCAACACACATAAAGTAAGACGTAACGCATAATCCTGCGCTTGGTACCTGATTTAAGGTGCAAGATACAAAGTACGGTAAACATACTAAATTATTAAACATCCATCGGTGTGTTTTATGGAGTTTCTACGCGATCGAACTGACAACTGACGTGTCCTTGTCAACGCTGACTTGTGATTGTAGTAAGAGAAAGAAAAAAAAAAAGGTTCGAATCAACTTCTGAAAGTTTTGACTCTCGCTCAATAACACGTGAATTGCAGTTTTGTAATATTTTGTATCAAAATCTCAGTTTCGGTTTCGACACTTTTCGCGCTCGCCCGCAATGCGCGTGACGGGAAACAAAAGAAAAGAAAAAGAAAGAACGTAACTTAACGTCAACAAATGATACAGCCACGATACCATATGAAACGTTCGCCTGAGTTCGTTACATTCATAAGCAACTCTCTAGGCAAGTTTTGCTCTGGGCTGCGGGTATCGACTGGCTTCAACCCTAACTGCGATCTAACATTTACTGCCATTATGCGAACTGACCGAGGACTTCAACCGAAAGCAGGCTGTGCCTTCTCTGTTTAAATAATAGGAAATTAAGGTGAAGAGCTTAAGTGACCCGATGAACAGGCAATCCCAATATTAGCAAAAGGATAGATGGACGCGTAGAAGTGGAGATGCGGCTGTACTCGCGCTTCCCCAATGTATGTCACAATCAAATGGTTTCCGGCACATACTGGGGACCTAAACGAACCGGACGGGCCAAACCGCAACGAGGAGGCAGACAGGGAAGCGCACGCGCTAACAAGACGCGGGCTCCCATCACTGCCCCTCGAGAGCGAACCGGCAACGGACCCAGACAGCGAAGACGTCAATTACGCCATCACCCAGTACGACGAAGTCCTGCAGTGGTACAGGACAAGCCGCATCAAATATCCACCACCCCATAGGGATCTCACACGCAACGAAGCGACCACCCTACGACAGCTACAAGCAAGAGCGATTTGGACTCCGGTACTGGCCAAACACATCTGTCCGGAAATCTACCACACAGATACGTGCCAAAGGTGCGGGAGGGCACGAGCCACCCAGAACCACATACTCTGGGAGTGCTTGCCTCCCCCACCCAACTCCAAAAACGGGCAGATACCCGAAGAGATCGACAAGAGATCACCAGCGAGGAGTACAGGGGCGTAGCCAAGGGGGGGAGGGGTTCAACCCCCCCCCCCCCGAAATTTTTCAGTTTTGCTTGCGTATATATACATGCACACATACAAACGCACGCATGAACATACATAATGTATGGTTGAACCCCCCCCCCCCCCCCCCCCGAAAAAAATTTCTGGCTACGCCCCTGGAGGAGTACGAAACTCAACGGGACATAGTTCGGCACGTCCTCGAACTCCTGGACCTGCAGAAACCCGGCATGACGGACCGCTCGCAGGACGTCAGCTAGGGGAATCCAGGACCTCGGCTACCAACAGCAAAAGGCACGAGCAAGCCTACCCAAAGAGACAAGGTCCAGCAGCGCGAGGGGCTCCCTTCGCGGCTGAGAGGCTCGCATGCACGCAAGAGTCTCCACCACCCCATTCCCCTCTCCTTGTTTTGCCGGATCGTTCAATAAAGTTGTTCACTCACACTCACTCCCCAATGTACGTAGTACGCAACAGCTGACACATATTGCGGATCTTTCATAGGCGCCAAATTCAAATGGGGTAACCTTGCAACAAAAGGACAAAGGCTAACCCTGCGAGTACCTCGCTCTTTTCTAGTCATTAGAAACCAATCAGCGCATGTGTTTTGCGTAAGGAACTTTGTTCGCACTTGTATGGCAAATTTGCGCTGCTGTTTTATAGCTCCTCCAGCAAAATTATTTCTAGACAAGCCTCGCCCTGCCTTGCTTCTTGCTCGGCTGTCAGCACAATAGGGCACAAGATGCCCTATTGGCAGTCTGGTTTTGCAGTGGTCGACATGGAAAAGTGGTTCATGTCAATAGAGACCCTGACAGCATCATTGCTGCAAGATACATAACCTTTTGAGATGCATGTAACCTCGCCACTATGACAAAGCCAATGGCATTCATTCATTTGCAATTTGTCAGTGAGCTTAACGGGTCAGCAAACAAATTAGCAAATATTCCCCTAAAGCTGCGAAGCACACTGCCACAAACACTTCACAGTAGCCTTACCTGCATATATGTTCTGGCTGGTCATCTATGCAGACTTATGAATGATATGACAAAAAGAGTGGACAAATAGTTTCTCTTGCATTTGCACACCTGCTTTTATGTTAATTGTAAATTTTTGTTAATTATTGCATTTCCGCAACATTCCAAGTTTTTCCAATTAAAAGACATTCCAATTAAAACAAAAGGAAAGCTTGTTTGAAGCCACCTGTACATGTTGTTGCATTTCCGCAACATTGCTTTGAAAAAGGCAATGTCTTGTGTTGCCATCAGTGCTCATCCCGTGCAACTATTCTGAAAAAATCCATGGCAGATGTCGCACGTACCAGGGTGCAGTGATGCGGGCAAGTTTTGCCAATTATAAGTGCATTGCCTAATGCAATAAAGCGCAGGAAAATTTCTCAAGCGCTGCTACACATCCTCCCGATTGTTTACATTCCAAAAAACATTGTCATCTCGTAATAGTTTTTTCCTGACGACGGTACGTTGCTATGTTCCGCAAATGCAACGACGTGTACATGCTGTTTGTTATCCTCGGAAATGGAAATGGGCTCTAAATGCTTCCAACAGCAAAGAAAGAGACCTTCCAGGACTGACGACGACCGCGAGTGTAAATCTATTTCGATGCAACACGTGTGCAGCATGTTTTTAGGTTGGATGCCCAAATTTTCTCATAGGAGTTTGGTGTTTAGCGCGCTACCGTGTCGCTTCGTCCTGGATGTACCATTAACATCTCTGCTTCTATGTTCTAAATTTTGGGCCATACCGCTAAGACAGTGCGCGTCATGGTGGTGTTTTCGTGTTATTGCAATCCTCTTCCTCTTCATTCCTTGACCGAGCGCAGAATGCATACTAATACCAGTTCTGCCTGCTCTAAAATTACACAGGCTTCTGCGTTCAGCTCTATTTTGCCACAAATTTCATTCGGTTTGTTGCGATCCGTTTCCTCCTTCAGAGGTCCTCTGAGCCATAATACAACGGGCTTGACACATAGCCGGGATCATCCTAGAAACCACAGTTCCTCCTGTGCTCCTCGCTCATTCCAACATTAATAATAAAGATGTTTTACTCTCTCTCTTTCAAATGTTCTACCTGATGTGGAAAGGCGCTACAGGTTTCCTCGCTGCACGGAAATCTCCATGTTGTGCTGCTAGAAGTGTGGAAACTAGCTTTCTTCAACAAGCAATAACAATTGCTCACTTTTGTACCACACTACAACATGAGTGCACCCACTCATTGCCATGTGGAAAAAAATATTTTACTTCGAATTGCACCATCTTTCCCCTTCAACTAGTTCTTTACTTGCTCATTGTTGCAAATTTGCAACATACCTTTTTTCTGCTTACACAAACTGTAAAAACCCACGAAATTTATTTTCGATGGTAGTGCAGCTACTGTTCCATGCTACTCCACTAATGATATGACGAAACAAAAAATTGTGCAGTAAAGGGTTAACTTGCGACACAAGGCCAGGCAAGCTGGTTGAAGCACACATGATGAACCATCATGTGCTGTCAATGTAAGCACCAACTTAGACACGAGGCCCTGTAGACATAGCATGGCAAACGTCAACAGACAAGAACAGTTCAACAATTTTATTGCATAAGACACCGTTAAAGTCAGGAAGCAAACAAACCTGAGATTACACAACCGAGAAGATCTGAATTTTACAAAAGAAATAATGATAGAGAATACTCTATCGGTACAAAATCCAGTGTCGCCTAGACTAACACCTTGGCTTTGCCTCTGTATGTAAGGCACATGCTAATTTTCACTCTGCTTTTGCAATAAACAAGTGAAAACGCATTACTCGCAGAGTCTTAAGTATTTGTATACAGAATGTGCCATTGCACTTTAATGTACAAGCCATGCTGTTTCACGCGGGTCTCCTATCTCAGGTAAAGTAAAACGTCATAGTACAGTAAAACCTCGTTAATTCAAAGTCACTGGGACTGTGAAAAACTTTCGAATTAAGCGGGTTTTCGAATTAACGAAACATACAAAAAGCGGGATGCAAGGAACTTTGAATTACTGAAAGTAATCAGAGGTGGTCGTTTGGCCTTCTAGTTTGCGGCTCCAAGGGTGGTTTTCCAGCAATACCCGGTCCCATTTTTGCCGCAAACCCGCGAAAACGGCGGGCCTCGCTGCTGTCAGCGCAAGAAAAAAAAGAAAGAAAAAAAAAAAGTCTCGTGGTCAGCTGAAATGCGTGCCTGCGGAAAAAACGGCGTGCTTCACTGCAGCACAGTGGTGACACGCGGGCTCACCTGCTCCTCGCAGCGTCAGCGCGTCATGATGCGGCCATTCGCCCATTCTTTCTGGTAAAATAAAGAATATGATAATGGCCAGTGTGACGGAATCCGCGATCTGTTCTGGCTGGAAAACATGATCATTGAAGTTTTCGAACTGAGTTTTCGAAGGAGGCGTTACAGGCAAGAACTCCGCCAGCATTGCAAGTGCGCAAATTGCCGGAGCAACCGCCAGTCGGAGGTTTGCATACATCATGAATTCCGTCAGGTCGTCCTTTATTATCTTTTCTTTTCCAAAAAAGAAATGGGTAAATCATGACGCGCTGACGTTGTGAGAAGCATGCGACATGCTGCCCGCGTGTCACCGCTGTGTTGCAGTGAAGCACGTCATATTTTCCGCAGGCGCACGTTGTAGCTGACCACGAGACCGCGTTTTTTTTTTCTTTATTACTTTTTTTTTGCGCTAGCACCAGCGAGGCTGGGTTGCTTCAACTGTCACACATTAATATCGCTGCACTGCATTGCCCTGTGGCTCCTAATGGCCGTCGCTTCCACGGAGTTGCGGCGAAATCGGGATCGGGAATTGGCACAAGGCACCCAAAGTTTTCGAATTAACCGGGCTGGCGCTGACCGCCGCTTCAAAATATCCACTCAGATTTACATTGGAAAATACGGGACCGCAGAAACCCTTCGAATTAAGCGGGATTTCGAAATATCCGAGTTCGAATTAATGAGGTTTTACTGTAGTTGAGATCTTTACAACAGAATCGTTATATTTTAAATCTGTTAAACAGAACAAAATGGCAAGGCGGGCACTCGGATGACATCAGTTGCCATTGTCACGGCAATAGTAACAATCTATTACGCACACACACATATATATCCTTTGTACAATAAAACTTAATCTCCGCACACAATGGCAAGATAAGACTTAGACGTTCATTTTGATCTCGATGCCACGGACTTCGCCTTGAAGGGTCCTGAAACAAAACACAGCCAGAATTCAGCAGACAACACACACTAACAAGAGTCAACAATCATTCGGAATGCTAATTTGGTGTATACTGAATTGTTAATGCTTTTATGTATGACCTGTGAGACCACATGGATGTGGAAGCCGTAAGGATCGATGCAGTCTTCCACAAAAAATGTCTGAACATGCCTTACACTCAAGCAGCCTTCAAAGACAGTAGAACGAAACGTTGATGGGCCTGTCTATACAAATCATTAGATATAATATGAAACGATTGAAAGCTTATCAAAAGCTTGCCACTAAAAGTTCTTTCCCTACTCATATACATACAGCTGTCTTTCCAACAACTAGTGCTCGAATAAGGTCACATTTTACTTCTACAAAGAGCAAAAGAATGCATTGATATCTTTACATGCTACCTTCTTTGTTTCCAGAAAAAAGTCCCAACACCTGAGATTGTACAAGAGTGCTTATAATCGTGGACTGAAGTCGGCAAATTGCGGGGCAGAGAGCTTTCAGTCTACGCAAGACTTGCAAACCGACCACAACTTTCATTTTACAGTGTTTCGCTTATCCGCTACCTACATCAAGCTGTGGCATCTAGTGCCTCGAAATGACACACAAACTCTAAAAGAATCCTAAGCACAAGGGTTCACCTTAGCTGTTGGAACTGTAGAATTTTAAGGTATATTCGTAATTTATAGGGTTTCATGTGCCAAAACCACAATATAATTATGAGGTGCGCTGTAGTGGGAGTGCTCAAGAATAAATTTACTACCAGGGGCTCTTTAACGTGCACCTAAACCTAAGTACAGTGGAATCTCATTGATATGATTCTGCAGAGTACGTTTTTCAGCCTAATATGTTTTTGTTTTTATTCCCGGCCAATGTCCCTCGGAAATAATGCATTTTCATGCGTTTAATGCGATCACATTTTTGCCCAAAATTGGATTATACGACCACGAAAGTGGATCTTGACCGATATATCTATAAATCCTATGTTTAGTCATCAGTATACTAGCTCAAACCGCGTTCCAACAAGCCACGATCTACATGATGCAGAGCCACTGAGGATGGCGGCGACAGCGACGACACATTAAAAGCCGGAGAGAGCCATGGCGACCGGTGTTCAATAGCAAGCAATGAACTCGAACACTTGGACACATTTTGTAGCTTCGTTGCGAATGCAGAGCTGAATGAGCAAAGTGCAGCTTCATTTTTGTGAATTTTCAGAAGAATTTACTTCTGGATGCGGAAAAGAAGAAAGTGCAGTGTAAACTGACCAGCTACAGTAAAAGCTCGTTAATTCGACACCCGTTAATTCGGATAATTCGGACGGCTCTATTGGTCCCGGCCAAAGTGCATGTTAATCTATGGGACCAAACCTTCGTTAATTCGTCAGAATTTCGCTCCGCACCACTTAATTCGGACAAATGCTGACGGCTGCCGCTACACAAAAGTGTGGTAAAGCAGCGCTGGCACCACTGGAGTGAAACCGAAACCTGAGTGGCATCGCCATCAACTAGTGGCGGCGATCGCAGCGTCACCGAACGTCGGCGTCTTCTTCGCTCCACTGCGCCTCCGATGCCATTTTCCCTTGTGCTGTCGTGTCGGCACCGTCTCTTTTGTGGAGTGATGCGGATGTGACCCTTCGGGACTACATCGCGATTGACGATTGTGTCGCCACGACTGGTCTCCTGACCGATCAAGAAATTATTAATGATGTCACGGGCGCCCAGGAAGACCACAATTCTGACAAGAGTCATGCGAGGAGATGCGGCCGCGACCTCATCGCACCTCACGGGAAGTCTCGAAGGTGCTTTCGATCAGTTTGCGTGCTGTTGGCCATTTGGAAAAGTTAAGAAAAATTGTAATGTCAGCCAGAATCTGCGCGAAAACACAGACGACCATTACAAAATACTTCAGCAAATAAAGGTATGCTTCTCCGACTTGATTTGAATGTTGTTTTTACTGTTCATTCGTTAATTCGGCATTCGGTTAATTCGGACATTTTTTCCGGTCCCGCGAAATTCGAATTAACGAGCTCTTACTGTACTTCAATGTTGCTCAATAAAAATGAGTTGCTGGTGTAGTATGCATATTTTCTACTTTTTTTAATCTCTTTGGTTAATATGATTTTTGCGTAATACATCTTATTTTCCAGTTCCCGTGAAAAATGTATCAACAAGATTCCACTTGTCGGGGTGCTATCCCCCCCCTCCTGTAAAGTCGTTTTCGCCTCATGGCACATGCACGTCCAGTGGATTAGTCATAGTGAACTTAAACGCCGCCGAGCTAGAGGTGGCACAGTGCTCACGCAGTGTAAGGTTAGCGCAGTGGTGTCAGCAGCGCCGCCTGGCGGGAGCGAAGTTAGGCTGGCGCACAGGGAGCAGCAGCGAGTCTTTTTGGAGTTTGGTGCAGTCATGTGTGGACATCTCTCACAGGATGTCCGCAGAGACGATACCGCAGCTCATTCCCGCAGACTCCCAGGGTGAGTCAGACGTCGGCAGAGCCGTATTCGCGGTACATTGTACGTTGTTATCTGTGTGTTTTTATTGGCGTTAGATTATGTGTTATGTTGCTAGTTATTTATAAGATTCAGTTGGCGAGCTCACTGTTGTAAAAGCAGTTAATAAATGTCCATGTGTCCGCGTTGCACTACAGTGTGCATGGCATCTGTTTCTTGCGAGAGTGGAAGTCTTTCGACCCCACATACTGTACATATGCGTTCTCGCATTTTGCCCCCATCAAAATGCAGCCACCGTGCCGGGAATCAAATCGACATACCCAAGCCGTTGGGTTATACTCAAGTGCGACATGTTACCTGCTAAGCTACAACGATGGGTGAAGAATTTTGATAGGGGATCTCCTTACATTCAGGTGGAATTATCAGATACGGTGCATACGGGTTTTCTAGACAGGGCAATGAGCCACTGCAGTGGGCAACACACACTGATACACACCTATGTAGCTAAGCAGGACAGGTAGGAAGATGAGCCCATGGGCAGCGCCCACCAGCACAATGGATAGGTACATGCGGAAGTAGAAAACTCTGAAAAGCTGCGATTTTGAAAAGGCCAGCACCACGACACCACCAAACTTGGTCAGTGTGATGCCCGACAGCACCTGCAAATACCACACACGAGCACCGTCAGTCGCTACCAGCAGCGAGCACAACGAAATGTCTTGGTACATGTAGGTACAGGGTAATGTCTAGGTGAGCTCAAAGAACTGCATTGAACAGACCTCACTGGCATTCATATATCTGCTCATGGCGTCACCAGCAGACATCAGCAATTCAATGGCACTTAAGAACAAAGAAAACAGTGAGCACAAACAACTTATGCAACGAATGCAGCTTGCATTACGCCACATACAATGGTAAAGAGCCATGGTGGTTCATCTGTTAACAAAAGATGTTGCACAAGACTTCAATTCACAGCAATTGCAAATTCCCCTAACATTTTGCAAAGCTCTAATAATAACTGTTGGGGTTTTACGTCCCAAAACAACACGATTATGAGGGACGCTATAGTGGAGGGCTCTAAAAATTTTGACCATCTAGTGTTCTTTAATGCCCCTAAATCTAAGTACACGGACCTCTAGCACTTCGCCTCCATCTAAATGTGGCCGCTACGGCCTGGAATCGATCCCGTGACCTTCGGGTCAGCAATCGAGCACCGTAACTACTAGTGCACGTGGCAGGTGATTTTTGCAAAGCTCTTAAAGGGACTGACAACTGCCCAGAACATGAAATGAGATGACTCTACAGATGGAAAGATTGTCCGTCGCATTGACTCAAATGAACCCTGTTTTTTTCGTGAGAGATGGATTTAGTTTTATTTCTTAATTAAAAGTCGCGAAAAATGACCTGTGGCACCTCTGACGGCAAAACATGAACGATCCAATGAACCCGGCCACATGATCATTGATTACTGTACGCGGTCGACGATTTTTTTGCTAGTATTGAAATATTGTTCGTTTCTTTATATTAAAAAGTATTACTCCATAAAAATGTAGATACAGGCCTGCGTTAGTAGTATGCATTAAAGTGGCGCTGCCTTCGCGTGACGTAATGATCCCATGCTCGTCAGCGCATCTTGAGCAACTTTTCAGCATGCTCATGCAACCGTGCACGCAGTTTCCAGGTCGCCAAGATTTTGGAGCGACATAGTTTTGCTACCTACACTTGGTCTACAAAATGATGTGCGCTGCTACTCGGCACGGCCTCTCATACGCGTAGTGACGTTTTCGATGACTTGGCTTGTGCATCGAGAGAGTAACGACGCCGGGACAAGCCACCCATGACACAGGCGCAGGCAACCTTGGACGCATGCACAGAGAACGCGGTACAAATACAGGGAAGGTGTATAATGCCACATCATCTCATTGTAACAGCTTGTTATTTTCAAAAATAGTTGATAAGCTATAAATAAAGGTGGTTAAGCATAGTTAAAGGAACTCCTGCGAAAGCAGAACAGCAATAGCTTTCACAAATCGCGAGAAGGCCTGGTGGTATCGCTGTTAATTCTCAGCGTTGCTGGAGGAAAGAGTCATCCGTGTTTAGAGCCTCTCAGATCGAAAAATACTGCTTGTAAACAAACTACATGCTTTTGGAATTAACTACCGCAGCTACAAACACAGCGAAGGGTGAGCTTTCTGTCGTGCCGTAAAAAAGTGGGTCGAGAAAAATCAGTTGTCGGTCCCTTTAACGTGTACATTTTCTTACTATAGAATGTGGAGAAGCACTGATACCACACTAGTACTGCTCCGAGCATGTCTGCTTGACCCTGATACAGGATAAAGGCCTCCAATGCCTGGCAGAGTATTGCAGCGTGCGAACATAGGAAAAAAGGACAGAGTAGACAGAAAGAGCGCCGTTTCTGTCAAACAGTGCTCTTTCTGTCTACTCTGTCCTTTTTTCCTTTTTCCTATGTTCGCGCGCTGCAAAACCCTGCCAGTATGAATACTAACCAACTAGCCCAGGCCTCTACACTTATAAGCTCCAATGCCTACCAATTAAAATAGTCGAGCATAAGCCGAAGCAATGCTAAATGTTTACCACTGCTTAATGCATAGCTAAAATTTTCTCTGCTTTAATTCCATTAGAAAAAGGCATGTGCTGGCTAACCACATAATAAAGGATGATCACTTAGGTACCTTTTTCATTTTACCATAACAAAGCATAATTTATCCTTACGGTTATAAATGAAAAGTTATGCCGTAATAACTTTCAAAATGATAAATCTAAGAGACCAAATGACACCTGGAGTGCTAGTAAGCTGTCATTAGTTCACTCGCTATAGCATTTGCCTTGTCTGTTGCTCTTTTTTTTTTCTGCAAGTGTTATATTACATTACCGTGCTATATACCGTGTTATATTACATTACCGCTGTATAAGTCAAACCTTTGTATAAGATGCACCCCCTACGTTTAAGGACTTTCGCGTAAGAATATATATATATATATATATATATATATATATATATATATATATATATATATATATATATATAACACCTCTGTATAAGACGCACCTACGTTAACTCTGTCAACATGATAAAACAACGACGCACGCAGAGTATGTTCATTGCGAAAATGTGGCATTGAATATCTGTAAGCAGCAGTGTAAAACTTGTAAATAACACTGTCCTGAGGCACAGAAAACCAATATTTATTCCACTGGATTCGAAGCTACATCCTCCGACGCACTGTCAAAAGTGCTTCCACATCGGCTGGCAGCATCGAGAGGTTGCGGTTGTCACCCTCAGAGTAACTCTTATGCGGCGTTGTAAGCACCTTGGAGCACATCATTAGTGTTACCTTTACGGCATTATGAGGGTTGGTGGAACACAAACAATGCTTGCACCACACATTTGACACCTACACACACACACATACAAAACATAAATGGCAACCGGAAGCTGAGACTACTGCAGGACCGGAGCGACGTCTCATGCAGTAACTGATGATGATAACAAAGTGGTACTTTCATTTCTTTAAGGGGAGACCCTGCTTTTGAGACATGTTTTTTGTTTTTGAGCATATCATTATAAAACTTTCCCAGCTTATCTATTTTTATGTGCTGATTTCAAACATGCAATTATTGTTCTAATACAATATGTAGTTTTGAAACTATCAAATAGTTTTTGTATTGTTAAGAGCAGGCTTTATATCTAAACTGTGAGAGATATCAAGCAAATCAGCATATCGCAATAACCAGGAATGAATACTACTCTATGCAATAAAACAAGAATGGATGTTCCAGCCCCATTTGAACAAAAATTATGGTACATTGAACATCTGGCAATTGAGCTATGTCGAGCTGGGTCAAACTGGGATCAAGCTGGGAATGTTCAACATACCGTAACTTTTGTTCAAATGGGCCTGGAACATCCATTCTTTTTTTACTGCACACAGTATTAATTCCAGCTTATTGTGATATGCTGATTTACTTTATAACTCTCACAATTTATAAATAAATCTTGCTCCCAACAATATACATAAAATTTTTGATATTTTGAAAACAGCATAGTGTACTAGAAAAATAATTTCATACAGCTCAGACCACTAATAACACGTAACCGCTTACAGTGCAGTACCGGCTATAATGAGGTTTTTTCTGACTCCCGTTTACCCTCCCATAGAACTCCATGTATACGCATACCGCTTATTGTGCAGTCCTCCGAGATGAAAGACCGGTTATAATGCGGCTGCCGGAACATTCTCAGAGATGCGAGGGAGCGAGCGTGCTTCTCAGCGGAGATGCGCCGGCGGGGCAGAGAGCGGCGACGGCGTTACAAAGGAGGAGGGGACGCGGAACGAACGAACAAGGAGCGGGGGGAGAAAAAAGGGCGGGACGGTGGTGGGGGGCAGCAGCCCGGCGCGGGTGCGTGGTTTGAAGAGGGGGAGCGGTTGCGTGGCCGACTGAGAAGCCTTTTGCCCCCTTTACTTCGGCCGCTTGACAGGCGCGCTCCGCTACGTACGGGCGCCCGCGTCCGCATCAAGAGCGCGTTACCGCTGTTTGTCTCCGTCGGGAAAATAGTTGCTTCGTCGTAGAGCGCAGGTATCGCGCGTGCAACCTCGATTCCCCCGCAAGTAACAATGCTTTGAGACACGATTGCGCTTTCGCCTTTGCCACCAACAGGCGGACTTACAAGCTTGAAATACTTTTTCAGGATAGTTGCCGCGGCTGATCTCGCGACACAAACCGAAACTTCGTTTCACGCGTGATGCCCTCGGTTTAGCTCGCGAGTGCGATCTATTCTACGCCCGATCTCCGTGTTGTCTAGGGCAAGCTTCTCGCGACGGCATGCCAAGTTGCAACGCGCACGCTAGGCCTAACAAGCGCTAGCTGCCATGTCGGCGGCCGCAGACTACAGAAGTTGCGGTTTGCTGCCGAGTCAATGAAACATTTTGCTGTTGTTGCATTTAGAAGGGGTGACTTACATCTCTAACGAAAACGCAGGCGGGCATGCGTGTGAAACACTCGAGTGGTGGTTTATGGTCGCTACCGTTTTCGACATCGCGCACACGCAGTGCGATACCGCAGCGACTTCCCGTGACGGCACATTTTTTTTGCGTTCGTTATGTCGGCACCGCAGGTCCGGGGACGCTAACCGTTCAACATTTTCAAATGTAAGCGATGCAAACTTACATCCCAGTCGCATGCTTCGATAGTCGGAATCGCGCGCCTGCCTGTTGGTCATGTTTTGCACACGTGCAACCTTTCAAAAATGTTGTTTTGGTTATAGTGCGGTACCGCTTATAGTGCGGATATTCGCGACTCCGGCGACTTATGTTATAAGCGGTCTATGCTGTATTTGAAATCAGGACATAAAAATACACAAGCTGCGAAAGTTTCATAAAATTGCACTCAAAAACAAAAATATTTCTCTGAAGCAGGGTCCCCCCTTAACTGGCATTATGGGCACTACAACGTTACAATGAAACGTTGTGCCCTTTCTTATTTACTGCCTCAGTTCCGTGGGCCTAATGATTCATATAAGAACAAACAATTCAAACAGTACAACAGTGCACATGACGATGGTGGCTTTCGGTGCAGCCGTAATCTCCGTGGTCACTGCACTGCTTGAACAACAGGCAGCTGACATCTAAGACCACACCCGCTTCATTGTTATAACAAGGTTAGAGATCTTTTTACGAATGCTCTCGCGCTCAGTTTATCAAACTCACGAATGAAATATCGGCATATTTGTCTCGTAGAATCGCATGACTTTTTGCGTAGATAAGACGCACCTTTGTATAAGACGCACCAGCAAAAGTCTCGAAAAAAAATTGCGTCTTATACACCGGAAAATATGGTATCTGTACTCGGTATCGGAGTATTCACTTGATATCTGTAAGCAGAACATAACTTAGGATGATCATCCACTCACCGAGCTCCCCATCGTTGCAAGAGACTCTTCAGACCGCGAGACACGACAGGGTTGTCCACTCATGAGGAATGCCCGGACAATGTGAGAGCAGAACTCCACAGATATGCCGATAGCCTGGGTTGATCACAACATAAAAAAGAATGTGACAGCGTTCCAGCAAGTAACATGCTGCAACAAGAAGCAAACAAAGACTGGACAATGCTGCTGAATATTAAATGAAGCTGAGAATAAGCTGCTGAATAAGATGCTAAAGTTAAGCAGAAACCTTGGTCCTTTTTCACCATCAATTTCCATTTTGTTCTTCAGTGCCCCTTTGTGACACAAGATGTCATGCAAAGCCAAAGTCAGTACAGTAAACAGTGCTGAGGCATGCCTGTCCTCAACATCCACAGCAAACCAGGAACTAGTCATAAGCAAGCTATTTATTATATTTGATATGCTAAACTTTACGCATCCACAAGCTGCACAGGTATGCTGCTACTTGTAAGCTAGCATTACCCCGTGTACAAAGGTTGTACGTACAATGGAATGCCGCAGCTTTAATGATGGATTAATGAAGCAGTGCCTCATAACTTCTTGTAAAAGTGTTCTTCAAAGGCACAGAAAGGTCAGGTGAGTGGAGCCTGGCAAAAGCGCAGCATGGTGCAATGTTATGTTTGCTCGAACACGGTGCCACATTTTCTTTTTAAAGATTTACCAACTCAATAGAGCATCAGCTCTTATATTGCTAGAATAAATGCAGCAATAAATGCAGTGCTTTTCTTTTTATTCATCAATGCATTGCAACCTCAGCCACCAGACGACCTTGCTGGCCAGGAAAGCCATCGTGTAGCTATACAAGTGAAAGTGCACGAAAAATGTATGCACCCGCAAGGACATAAAAGTTTAGCAAAATGGAAAAGGTAGACAGTGACATATGCCTGCATCTAGTTACATGCAGCAATGCATGACAACCTCTGTTGAGTTATACAGGACGATAGCAATGTACCGCACGCATGCATGCACATATCTCATCAAAGACGGCATACCATGCTAAAAAAAGAAAAATTATGGGGAATGCTTAGAATTTTCTAAGAATGTGAAGGCAAAAGCTCTGTTGGACACAGCATGTGCCACATACCTGCATACCACGGCTCGTGGTATGAAGGAATGTGGCACACGATTTTCTACACCTCGCAACACAACCTCGAAACAAAGATGCAAGGCTTCCACCTTAAAAGAACATTCTACTCTAGGTCAATGGCTATTACAGTAAAAGTTCGTTATTTCGACATCCGTTAGGAAAACCGGATAATTCGGACGCGTTCTCTGGTCCCGGCCAGCATATGCATTGTTCAATGGCATCAAACTCTTGTTAATTCCGTCATACTTGGCCGCAACCCGGTTAATTCGGACAATTCACGGGGCCCGCCGAGCACGAAGCGCCGCAAATGTGCGACGCAAATGAGCAAAACTGGCGTTGGCTGACAGCTGAACTAAGGCGCTGCAGTCTGCATCGCCACCATCATCAACGCGAACCGTATGGTAAAGACAGCAACGAATTTTCGGGTTAGTTAAAGAAAGGGAGGTGTTGAGCCTTGGCCACATTGTGAACAAAGTGAACACATTGTGAACTCTTATGCAAAGTAAGCACAGGATTTACATATTTATCAATATAATGAAAGTGTATCGACGTAATAGACATTTGTTTATTGTTTTCTCTATACTTTCAATAATTCGGAATTCCATTAATTCGGACATTTTTTGTGGTCCCGTGAAATCCGAATTAACGAGCTTTTACTGTATAGTTCATCAGAACGCATTAATTTAGTCAATAATAATATAAGAATAATTGCTGAGGTTTTACGTGCCAAAACCACTATATGATTATGAGGAACACCGTACTGGGGGGACTCCGGAATAAATTTCGACCACATAGGGTTCTTTAACGTGCACTTAAATAAAAGTACATAGGTGTTCTTGGCATTTCGCCCCCATCGAAACGTGGCTGCCATGGCCGGGAATTGAACCTGCCGCCTCTAGCTTAGCAACTCGACACCCTACATGCTAAGCGACCACGGCGGGTCATTTTCTTTATTAAATGGTCAGCAAAATGTGCATCTCGCATCATAGCTGTGCGAGTATGCTAGGTGGATGTTTTTCGCCAGAAGGCTGGAGGAGTGCTCACCATGACAAGGTTGACTAGAGAGATGGCATTGAGTGCAATGTCCCAGAAGTACATGATGCCCAGCAGGTCCACTGTGATCATGACAATCGTGAGGCAGACGATTGCGGCCGCCTTCAGGTTAAGGTCGAGCAGCAGAAAGGTGATGCCAAAGATGCCCACAAGAGAGATGCTCAGATGCACCGCAGACTCTGCCTCGATCGTCAGGTACTGCTCGTAGAACACGTGGAAGATGCTGCGCGTGCAGCAAGAGAAGACAAAGATGCAAGCCCTTAGCAACGCATACACAACCATGGATTAAGTGGACCTATGACTGATAAGGATCTACATTACTGCTTGGAATTTGGCTAGTCTGTATAAAGCTTTATCTTATTGCAACAGTTTAACCCAGTCAGTCTCGTCTTTCTGTATTCAAGCAAGTCTAAGTTCCTTCCTCTTAAGCCAGAGCAATGAGATGAGAAGTCTACATGTTGCAGCGGTACAGGGACACAACCAAAGCAGCATCAAAATACTGGACATGGGGTCACCGTGCTCTTTGGTCTTGAGAGTGAGAGAGAGAAGCTTTAAAAATATGCTGGATGTTAGCCTGGCTGATCCAAGTGCTGAAAGAAAGAGCTTTACATAAGTTGTAAAGGCGCAATAGTGGCAAAGACAGATTGAAACAAAAATATATGTATTTTTTGTGTTACCCAAGAAACTTTGAAAAATTTTGAAGACATGGCGATTCCCAAGAAACTTTGCAATATTTGTTCCACACAAAGATAAACACTAGGTTGCAAAGAGACACCTTATTTTAATGCTTCGTTCAGAACTCCTTCTGCATTAATGTTGAACGGACCTTAGACTAATTAGTCTGACCAGCCATGTTGTATTATCTTTTTCTATTTAGTTGAGCACAGCGTTACCCCTCTATTAAGGAAGACACTACACTTCTCAGATTGCTGCGAAGTGTCTATGAAGTGCAGTGGCATACCTGCCAACCTAGGGACCTCGAAAATCGGGAGATTCGCAGAATGAAAGAGGGGGGGCGATGACAAAAAAAAACTCATACGTTTTTATTCCTTCCTTCTCAGGGCAGCGGTAGCATCATACACAGCTCTGAATCAGTGCAGCAAAGCTTTTACATGCCGACGATGATACCAGTGCTGGTAATTACAATGCACACGTGTAGTTAATTACACACACACGCAAACAAAATCTACTACGACCCGCCAAATAAGTATAATAGCCTTTTCCCATGCTTAGCACGTTTCACCACATAACATTGTACGACTATAAAGCTAACATTCCGTGTGCCGCAGTGTGATGCTATCGCGAGTCCCTCATGGAGTAGTGCTAACATGCCAAACCGTTAACAATCAAGGCCAAAAACAAACGCAGCTGCTTCCCCTCCCCTTATATCAGTGAAAAGTGGAAGAGGAGGGGGGGGGGGCGGAGTCCTGCGGCAAGCTGTGCTGTTTTCTCAATGCCAGAAAACATCTAGAGCCATTGTCATTTGTTATTTTCATTTTGGGTGGCTGTTTATCGGGAGATTTATCGTTGCGCCCGTACAATCGGGAGAACTGGTGAGAAATTGAGAGCCTCCCGAGCAAACCGGGAGAGTTGGCAGGTATTAGAAGACTATTTCAAGCGCAACTAAGCTAGCTTCGTCAATAAAGTGCTTTTATGAATGGTGTGCGAGTTTATGACGTCCAATTCTTTAGCAGGCTTATATCGAATTATGCCCTATATCGAACTGACAGGCGTTTTTTTGCGAGTTTGATATATCCGGGTTTGACTTACCAACTGACAGGCAAGAGGAAACAGGCCAGCTTTCGGCATAATCTATTGGTGGGCGGAATGACTAGGCACGACTGACAGGCAAGAGTCTAATAGATTCCCTCCACTGCTAGACTGTTCTCCTGACCACCAAAAGATAACGCTAACATCCTTCCTCTTGCTGCCCTAAGCAGCCACTGCAGAGCAGAGGCCACGAGCCCACGTATTTCCTTTCATTAAGGGCACCCTGCACATCCACCTTGAACTACAGCAAATGCAACAGGCCTTGCTCGTAGTAATTAGTCAGGCAAATATCAGAATTCTGTTGCTCTGCCACAAGAATGCCAAAGCACCATGTTGCCTGGATAGTGTGCACATATACATTGGCCTGCTCCCATTACCTCGTACACATATCTTACGGAATGAAGTGCAATTCACACAATGCTTCGTCACTCAGCAATACAACCTTACAAATTTCTCGCTGCCCAGCAATGAGCAGCACATGTGCGCACATTATTTTCTAAAATCCTTCACACCGAACTGTTACATACACAAAGAAAAGTTATACAGACCTATACGGGAACACTGTGGCATTATGGGAAGATGAGGAAGTTTGGAGTTCATGTGTGACGTTGTCGGCCACAAATCGTGCCATCCTAAGTGCACGCGTGAAGTCGTCCGAGTCTGACAATGCAGTGTGATAAGTCATGAACTGTGTCGCTGAAAAAAATAAGTGTACAAGCAGTTGAGCTTCTAAGCACGAACAAAAATGAGCACACAACAGTAGCTTAATGTGCCTTGACTGCTTGGAACGTCCAATTTATATCATTTCAATGCTCCCTTCTCACATGTAGTAACAAAAACTTTCACTTGAATTTTATGTTGGTTACACACATTTTCTTTCGAGGCTAATAGCATTTGAAAGTCCAGAGATATTTTATTATGGTACACTTCATGTTAACATGATATTTGTTCATTTTAATTTTCATGAATTGCAGTGCTTAAAAGTGTAAATACCCTGCACCCACTACACTGTACAACATAACTAGCACCCTAGCATTTTTCCTTGTGAGCTGGTGTTTTTTGCTCATGTTTAGGTGTCGTTGACCCAAGTTCTGCTTAAATATGAGGAGTCGTTCACAATAATTAAAGAATTTAAGTCTAGGGGACTGCGCCAACTCCTGCCAAACATCAGGTGTCGTTGCTAATAGTAAAAAATTTAAAAAGGCGCTTTAAGCAAAAGATTCCCACTGCACCTTGACAGACAGTGCTGATGCTAGGTCATGATTTCTTTTTTTTACATAATCAAATTACCTTGGCTGCTCACTTTTAAACAATTTGCCTAATCAAATAGCTGCCAAAGCAAAAAGAAGTTGAAGACGATGTTAAATGATCAATAAGAGTGTTTAATGTAACATAGGTGTCCTGCTATCTTTTTCTTTGCAGCAAAAAAAAAAAAAAAGTTTTCAAAAATGTTTTAAATAGCGACGCAGTCATGCACCAGTGAACATCGTGGTCTCGTGCATAAGCCTCATAATTTAGTACGGAGTGAATTTTGAGTCGGGGCTTTACAAGGGACAAGAACTGAAGGTGCGTGAGAGGGAGAGAAACAACTTTATTTATCCCATCTTAAAGAGAAAGGGACTGCGCGAAGAAGGTGAGGGACGTTATCCTACTCACAGGTAGGCCTTCTTTACCACCTCAGCCCACCTTAGGACAGCCTCCCGAAGTTTCGGGTTGTAGCTACGCATGGCAGACTTCCGCGGCTCACAACTATTAAAAACTGTGCGAATGTTAGGGGGAGGGGAGTGGTTTTTACATTGCCACATAATGTGGTTTAGATCCGCTCCGCTAGCAGGACAAAACCTGAAAAAAAAGTTGCTACATGGCCACTACTCCCAGTTAAGTAAGGTAGGCTCGTATTTGACAAGCTTTCTGTTTCATCATCATCACATTTATAGTGCTGCAAAAGTATAGTAGCAAGACAGAAGACTTACCTCCAATATGAGAGCTGTTCTTATAGATCTGCACTGCATTTGCATAGGCAGCATGGCCCCTAGTTGTATGTAAAAGAAAGGTTGCTTTATCAGTTTATTGTTTTCCACAGCGTGCATGACAAATTACACTATGGAAACAATGACACAAGAGCGATGTCAAATGGGACAATACTCTATTCACTAAGCAAAATTACATAATAGTCGCACTTTCCTACCCACTATCAATTACTTTAAATCTTCATCTTCCTGTGTTATCTTTTTGGGGTTTACTATGACAGATGCATAGGCATAACAGCACAGCAAACAACAGAAACAAAATGAGCTGTTGAGTTAAGCAAAGAGGAAGGTAACAAAACGTCATGCAACAATAAATCGATCAGTTTTTTTTAATATTACAGACACACGATCATGTTATGACTGGCCTGGTATCACAGATGTCACACACACTGCAGCTTGCACAGCATGTCGTATACAGCCCGTTTTTCTTTGTCTTTAGGTTGTTTTTTCTTGTTCGGAAAATTATCTCTCGATACTGCTTTTGATAGGTAACACAAGTAAGCACAATTAAGTGGTTGCCTGATGCAACAAATGTTACTCACATAATAAATCTTCATGTTCAGGTAGCTATACTCGGCGACAACTTTCCTTGACAGCACTGTGGAAGCTACAGAACCGAAGTGCATGCCTGCTACCGCAGCAAGAAATTGTACTTACGTTTACTGATAATTTTCTCGTTTTTCTTGCTGAAATAAATGTTGCTTTATTTATTATGAGACTGAAACAGTTGCGGGAAGTCGTAGGTAGAATACAGTTATTGTTCACCTCGCAAGAATGCCTTCCTTTTCTTTCCATTTCTTAGACAGCACCACCTTTTCAGCATGCCTGTTTTCCAAAGTAAACATGGCGTCCGTGACGTAGTGGGTCAGTGTGCGGCCGCAAACGCACCGTTTAGTTCTCCAAGAAAAATTAACTCGTAATATGACACTAAAATGTACTCTGAACAATCGAAATGTCTCTCCCGCTCACATTCCCTTCACATTTTTCGTGAATATGTTTTCTAAACGCGTTAACGATGCGAGCGAGCAAAACCGAAATCAGCCGCAAGCTGCCGTACTACTTGCGGAGCAACACGAATGTGCGGAAGCCCCGCCTCCGTAGCCTTCGCTCCAATGTCAAGATAAGTTGTCGTCGAGTATAATCAGAGATTCACTAATAAACTTAACTATCAACATTACGGTATGTACATGTTGCAATGCAGAATGGAATACTAGTAGTGGTAAAGCCGTATTTGCATAACGGGAATCTTGAATCTAGTACCACTTTTAAGATATCTAGTCTTGTAAATGCACCACAAAGTACACTGCAACTCCAGTTAACAGTTTATCAGAAGCGTGAATCAAGCTGTTTGGGATTATCTCACTTGTAATACCAAAGCGTACTGCAGCAAATTTAACGACTGGACATCGCTGTTTTACTAATCCTGGGATTTTCGTGACACAGACACACTTCATAAATGCTCAGCTTCCATTTTCACAACTGAAAATTCACCCAAAGTTCGGTCATTAAAAATTACTAAATTTTTAAGAATATGCTGCCTGCACATAACAATTGGTCGTGCAAGACACATTATTAACCTCTTCCTCTAACCAACGTGAACAAACCAAATTGCAGGCTCCATGCAATTTCTTAACAAAAAAAAAAATCATGCACAATATAGAGAACAGCTGCAACGACGAAGGACTCTGACAACAATGAAAGGGTTGTGTCAGCAAACGGCATTATGGAGCCTGGAATAGCGCTGTCAGCTGACGGAGAAGCCCCCATCTGTCTCCGGGATTCCTTAGAGAACTTCTTCCTAGGCTCGTCACAAGCAGCTGCCACGACAAGGTGCCAAGACAGAAGCACTGATATTCGAAACCAAATGACAGCCTAAATACAGTCTTGCAGACGAACTTGTAGATCATAAAAAGATTACTAAAAGCTGCATTAATGCATCAGACAGCTTATACCTATAAACAAAATAGGAGGGACGGTCGACTCTGTGCTCGACTAATTATTGTGCAATACTGTATTCTAAATTGCCGTTATGGTATTCATACTTTTGCCAGTAATTGTGTGTGCCCCATTCTATGAAAGAATGTAATGAAGCTGCTTCACAGTTCTACTCTAACAAAGGTTTTTAATCAAGGTTTTCCTGAGCAGAGGTACAATTGCAACGTTTGCAAAGGTTTCTGGCATGATTTTCAAAAGTACTTCATTATTCAATATTGTGCTGAAGATGCAAGGAAAGCTAGCAAGAAAAAGAAAAAAACACTTGAATACGAGAACCATTGTCACGTGAGGATCTGGAACATACCCTTTGGGGCACGTGGCATCAGGGTTGTCATTCAAGAAGTCCAAAAGGAACCTCTGGAACGTATCACCTACAGGACGCTCCTGGTGCTTTTGTTTTGACAAGCAGGGAACACAGGTATTTCGCCCTAATTAATAAGAAAAAGGAAAACTTCAACTTCTGCCAGAATATGGGGGGAAAAATGACTTCTTTTACTAACAAAACAAGACCAAATACAGGTCAGGACCCTAAAACTGCTTCCGAAACCCCAGTTCACTCCTCAGAGAATGATTAAAATGCAAAGTCTGTGTACTGTTAACATTGCAGAAATAAATCCAGTGATCACAGCAGTCAAAAATCAAGGTACTTCCCATAGAATGCTTTACAATAAAATGCAAGTCTTTGCACTGTTAATATTTCAGAAATAAATACAATAATAACAGTTGTCAAAATCAAGGCATTGCAATGGCACATTCTTGCGGTGACATCGTGATCTTGTATTAATATTGTTTTGTTTTTTGAAACATATGCACCCTAATCCTGTATTAATATTGTTTCGTTTTGTTTTGCCAAATGTATTCACTGTACACTCTCGCAAATCCGTTCTGCGGAATACCGCAAGGTGGAGGAAGGGTTAAGGAAGAGAAATTGACAACCACCCATCTGTAGCACGAACCCACTGGATTTCCTTGGGGCTTGTGTGCCACACACGAGTGGCTGTCGATTGCCCTTTCTTGTTCACTGTATGTGCCACATATCGCCCTCCCTGCTTGGGCTATGTGCCCGCAGTATTCGATAAAATAGAATAAAAAATTACACCATCTCCCACTAAAGGGAACCATGTGTGTATGCGAAGCAACGGGGAGCCAGTGTCAGCGCCAGTGTCAGCGCCGACATTGACACTGGTGCTGATGCTTGCGCTTTTGCTGGCGCTAACTCTGACACTGGCGGCGGCGTTGACGCTGGCACTCATCGGGGCGTTGCACAGGAGAGAATGAGGCATGCACGTTCCGTCATTTTATACCGCGGAACTACCGCGCCCGCCCTAACGGAGTATGCAGCAATTGCACCACCTGTCATGCGCGCCGCTCCATACAGTAGAGGATTCCTAGAGGAGAGAGAGGGGGGAGCGTAGGAGAGGAGAGAGAGGGGGCGTGCGTGCCGCTCCGTAGAGTAGAGGATTCCTAGAGGAGAGAGAGAGGGGGGGGACGTGCGTGCCGCTCCGTAGTGTAGAGGATTCCTAGAGGAGAGAGAGGGGGGAGCGTAGGAGAGGAGAGAGGGGGGGAAGGGGACGCCCATGCGCAGTGGGGAGTGGATGCCGCGAGACGCGGGAGGGAGGGACGGACAAAGCCTCCGCCATAAGCTGCTTCGCATCTAATGAATGAAATACTATAGCCAGCCTGCATATACTGCAGGCCACTAACTTGTGTGATTGCGAGGACAAAAGGCCATTGTAGTGTTGTCCATTGCACAACAGGAAGAAGTCTTGGTCCACGTGACGTAGTCGTCAAGCCAGGACATAGGGGGCTGGGATATGGTTGTCCTGTCAATGAAAACAAAAGACGTGCAAGAGCCTGATTTATTTATAGGCAGCAAAGAGCAAAGAAACAATGCAAGGTAAAAGAAGCTAAACAGAAACGCCAGCAGCCCTTCAAGAAATCTTGCTGTAAAAAAAAACATACTAGACAGCCGGAATGCGTTAATATTCTCTTTGAATTCTCCGTCCAGCAAACACGGTTACTCCGAAGGCATGGCAATTCAATAGACTGCATCAAAGCCTGAGGGCTTAGGCCAGAAACTCCACGAAAACCCAAGATACCCAAGGCGCCCTGCCCTAACTGCGCGTGATAAAAGAAAAAAAAATCTTATTTTGACCTGCTTTTGCCCTGCTTTTGAGAGCATGCCACTAAATAAAAATGCTCGTTTTTCAGTAAAATCTTAGATGATAAAATGTAGCCACTTTGTTTTATTTCCAAAGCCAGCCCCACATTAATTAACTAATAGACATGCACCTAATCATAGCAACATCAAGGAATATGCAGGTATGTACAATTGCCATATTTGCAAAATTAAGTTCGTTTCTTCCCACGTAAAAATGCTTCTAGTCCCATTTTTTTAGACCTATGCTATAAATGAAAGGTGCCAGTCCACTACTATGCAATAGGTTGCCTCAAGGAACATTACCGTATTTTCCTCACATTTTCTCTTAATTCGTATATAACTCAGACCTTGACTTCAGCTCTGAATTTTTTATACACGAGAAAATATCAGACTGCAGCGACAATAGTACATTATATCGTCAAAGCAACAATTACATATCGGTTCAATATGAATGGTTAAGGTACTGTAAGGCTGAAACAAAGCAGCAGCATAGGTTGGGCGTGCAGCAGTTCGCCCTCTTCGCACTGCATGAGATACGATGATAAATCACTGTATGAAAAAGGAGTGGCTCAAAGGCCTACATAAGGAAGCAAGGAAAGAAAAAATAATAAAATGATAGTCATACAACTGACAATTGCTCAATGTGAATATTCATAAGTACATTATAATCAATGTACAACCTCATCAGTGCAATCCGTCTGTCAGCCCAGAGGCACACCAGTAGCCGAGGTAGTATGATTAAAATGAAAAAAAGAATCATCGCAGGCGCCTGTCGCAAAGAAATCGCAAGTGACTATCAACTCTTATCAAGATATGAATAGACTTTGTTTAAGGAGGCACACGAAAGAAGAGCATTGAAAAAAAAAATACCAGTCTGGCGATGACTGCCATTTCACAGGACTTAAATACAGTATAACCTCGTTACAACGGATCTGTTTACAACAGACATTTGGATATTACATACCAATTTGCGGCGTTATGCCGACCTCCGTATTAGTTCCATTGATTGAGCTTCGTTTACAACGGATTCTGGTACAACGGACATTCGGATATAATTGACTAAAATTTCAGGCCAGCAAGGTGGTCAGGACTCCTTTAGAGCGGACTTTTCTACCACGGTCATTAACTTCTGACTTCAAACATCGCTGAGCATACTTTCGGGACGGGAGCAGCGCACCGCGGTTATCGACGTACCGATTCAAGAACGAAGGCCGCCGATCCCCGGTCTGTCAATGATCAGCTATGCCTAGCTGTAGCGACAAAAAAAAAACGGCGCGCAGCGTGCTTGGTGTTGCGTTTGGGACGCTGACACGCGAAATTGCAAGCCGCTGCCACCGCTTCTCCGCGCGGTCGCTGCGCGGCGAGCTTGGCCGGGGGGTCCGCTGCCGATGCGCAAAATGCCCATCCGCGGTTCTGAGGAGCCAGTAGGTGATGCGATTCGTTACTTGAGACGAAGGACATTACGGCTTCTTCGCTTTCGCATGTCCGCTAGCGCGATGTTCTTGCCCGCAAAGTTCGGATTTGGCTCGTACATCGGCACCGTGAACGGAGTTAGGCCTAACCACGACATCTAGTAGAAAGCTCGGTTGCGATGTGCGTGGCCGCGGTGCCCGATGTTTCAAAGTACGTCATGCTCGATTGCAAGTACAAGGAGTTGTCCCGCGGTGGTGTTCGTCATGAGCTTCGAAATGCTGATAAGAATAACCTCGAACAGCAGCAGGGGCGTAGCCAGAAATTTTTTTCGGGGGGGGGGGCTTCAACCATACTTTGTGTATGTTCGTGCGTGCGTTTGTATGTGTATATATAC
The DNA here is from genome assembly GCF_013339695.2 of Rhipicephalus sanguineus. NCBI lineage: Eukaryota > Metazoa > Arthropoda > Arachnida > Ixodida > Ixodidae > Rhipicephalus > Rhipicephalus sanguineus. Next base: position 69,603,351 of record NC_051177.1, on the reverse strand, counting down.
GCAAGCAAATTTGAAAAATTTGAACCCCCCCCCCCTTGGCTACGCCCCTGAACAGCGGGTCCAACGAGTCAACTCTATTAGTAGCGCGTGTGTGATGTTCGCGACGAGTGCGGCGCGCTATCGTAATCCGATGATTGAGCTTCCGTAAAGCGTTCCAAATTATCGTCGACCCGCAAACACAGAACGAGTGCGAACGCGTCACTAAGTAGCGCAATTTTCGACAGCCACGACCTCGCGACGCACAAGCAGCAGACGACGATCCCGAAGCGAGCATTAACACGTTTTGGCTGCTTCTGCGGTAATACCGCAGAAGCAGCCAAAACGTGTTTTTCGTACGCTTGTTACTGAATGGAGGAGCCAGCTGAAACGGAGAACTTGAACGCGGAGAAATGCTCTTTACGACGAGCCCAAAATGGTGGCGCCCAGTTGCGCCGTTGCCGAGCTATAATTTTGAAAAACGCTTTTTTTATATCTCCGCAATTTTCGCCAAGTCGGCAGACGCAAAACAAATTTTTTATAGCACTTCTACGTAGTTTTCATTGACGATATTTTGGAATCAGATAGAAATGGGCTACAGAAACTGAAAATGCGATTTTCCAAAAATCGCATTTTTTTTTGGTCCCCCGTTAAAAATAAGACCATGTTTGTGACTCTTAATTCTCTCCGGTTATAACAGACCCATTCAGTGTTTACATGAAACTCTGTTGTAACAGTACTTGGATTTTACATACTCCCTTTACAACAGACCAAAATCCTCTTCACTATGAAGGTCTGTTGTAATGAGGTTATACTGTATTCTATTCCTTAGCTATAATGCGACCAACTGCATTAATATAAAACATTATGCTGCATGGTGGACTAGAAGCAGAGTTCAAAATATGGAAAAATCCCAGTGGCCAAAGAGCAGAATTTGCAATGCCATGAAGCATGCAATGAACAAAAGCAATGAAATTCGAGATTCAGCCCTTCAAAAAGTGAAAGAAGTTTCGATGAATACCTTCAAAGTAACTACGACTCCGAAGACAGAGAGTGTGCAAGCATTATTTGCAGTTCCAACATTTAACGAACATACACCATCACTGACCAGCACTGGCCGTCACTCGGCAGACATTAACCATCATTTATAATCATCCTTGGCCAGTATTGGCCATCAGTTAAATGAAACTAGCTGACATTAACCAGTGCTAGTAGTACAAGAGTATATAAAATAGGCTGCAACACTGGTCACCATTTACTGCTTTAACAAACCACTAGTGCGCAGTCAAATTCTAAAATACGATTTTTTTCCCTACACTGCTACACTGTTACACAACCACACGCATACTTTTCCATGCAGACCTCCTCAAAGAATGCTCGTGCATTAAGGGGAGATGCGGGTCGAAAAACACGAGTTTTCTAAAATATTATCGATTTTTTGTTTTCGCCTGTTTTGTTAAGATTAGTACCTCTACTGTTCTGAAAAAAAAAATCAATGTCGAGACTCAACAGGAAATGCTTTAAAATTGCGTCTAAAGAGCACAAGGTGGCTGTCAAAAGGCCGAAAGTGTGTCATCTTCGAGCACCTTGCCGCTGATAATGCGCCGCCGCTCACCATTGTCGACCGCATGAGGCGAAGAGCCGAGCCTCACTCTTCAAATAACAAGTTTCCCGCGCTGCTGCAGCGCAAGAAATAATAAAGAGAAGCACGCTTTTGCCGCCTTCTTCGAGCGCCGCGACTGGCTTTAAATCACGTGGTACGGATCGGGAGCCGCCATTGGCCGCTGCGCGCCTGTGTGTGCTGTGAAGCCTACTTGCAGGATCCGTGTCTCGTCGAGCAGCGCAGCTGAACAACGCTTTTATCGAGTGCTTATCCGTTATTGATGAAGAAAGCCGTAGGAAGCGCGGTCACCGGCCTGTGAAGTTTCACGCGAGGCACAAATTTCGAGGACGCCGGCGCAAATCAAAGCCGAACACTCAAACCACGAAAAGATCGTCTGCTGCCGCAAGGCGTAGTGGCAGTGACGCCGATGCGTCCGACGAGTTTGCCGCGGCATTCGAATATGTGAGTGCCTCCCAGAAAAAGATCGGACTCTTCGAAGACGAAGAAAAATCGCAGGACGACGAGTCTTCGTTGATTGCTGATATGACAGCATTGAACATGTTGGTTTAATCGAGGGCACTCCAGTTTTGAACGTGTTCTGGAAGAGCTTGGCGTGCTCCCGTCTCATGATCTGGTTGCTCTTGGCACATCACGGGACAGCACACGCCAGAAAAAAATGTCTCAAAAACTAACAGGAGAAGCAAGGGCCTGTCGGCGTGCGCTGAAGAAAAAATCTCTTGTCGAGGAGTCAGCTCGAAAGAGCCGTGAGGGCCAAACCTATGGTGCTGGCGCATTTTAATGGCAGTGGCCACTACAAGGAGGATTGTTCTTTCTTGTGTACAAATTTCGTTGCATTCAATGACATCTTTGATAAATAAACATGCAATTTTGACTTTAAAACTCGTTTTTCTCAAAACACAAATTTTGCCATTTTTGTCAATGTGCCCCTCCTTTTTCGGGTACTTCTGGCGCTCAGATCTGCATGAAATTTTTCCTAAAGTTTTTCCAAAGTACGAGAAATACAATTATCTTGTTTAAGTTTCGATATTCTTATTATAAAATAAAAAAAAGTTATGTAAACTTTCACTAGGGTAGGAGAAATATGAACTTCCAACGTTAAAATTTTTCACGTCTAGTACATATTTTGTATGGACTTCCTAATTAGTTATTTGCATTCTGCACTTTATTTGAAACATTATGAACTATCAATTGTAAAAAATTATTGAAGTTTAGGTCTGAAAAGAGGGGGGGCAAGATGCTTCAGTTTTTCACTTTGTCATGTTGCAGAACTAAAAGTACGCAACTTGCAAGAAAACTAATTATATATTTGAAATCAGCATAAAAAGTTCTATAAGCAGCTCAAGTTTCATTGCTCTAGGGTGAATATTAAAGAAAAAGTGTCTTCGAGTAGCATCTCCCCTTAACTGAAACTTTCACATCAGCATTCCTTTAGTGCTTTGCCCTCCCCATGGTGACCTACACAATGCCAAGAAAAACTATACAAAAGAAAACAAAAAAGAACAAGCGATTTGTGCTCACAAGTTGTTGTAGACGGCAGCCAGGCTGATCTGCGAGTACAGTGACTGCGAGCTGCATCCAGGCAAGCCGCAAATTAGATCCTGGTCCTCGTAGCGCGTGTAGTTGTAGCCCGGCTGGACCACAAAATACAGTGGTGGCCCAACAGCCAGAGCAGTCTTCTGCATGTGGAAATAGCTCTGGAGGTACGAATCCTGTATGGAAGAAATAAACACACAAAGAAAATGAAAGTGTTGATAAAGGCGGTCCTAGACCTACGAAAAGTTAAGAAGCCATTTAAAAAAAAATTTAATGCAGGAGCACTTGCACAAGGCTTGAAACTAAAAATGCGCCACAGGATGGGAACGAGGCAAGTACAGACAATGTGTCTCTATCGCAAGCTTCCTGGCAAGAATTCCTTTTGTCTAGCAGTTAAATCAGTCCAGAAGCCTTTTTTTTTTCCATAACTGAATTCAAATTATGGTGATCAAACTATCGTTAAAATTGGTAGAAACAATGTTATGTGATCAAAGCTGTGAACAGTATCCACTACAGCAAGCATCTATGCTCAGATGTTTTGCACACTGTATGCACACATTCTATATTTCTGACCACAGAACTACACGTTAACATTACAAACATCGATACAGGAAACCTCTATCACAAAAAATCACGCCATATCCACGAAGTGAATGCTGATGAGTGGGCGAAGCTCCGGAGGTAATCTGGTAAACCGTCAATCCCCGTAAATTTTGCCCACTCGATCATCATACAAAGACCTGACACACAAACGTGGGGGTCCTCATAGTATATGACGTTAAGCTCAGGGGAACGTTTGTTGTCGGCGTTGCCGTTTTGCCTTTCGAGGGCGAGAGCGCGTTCACGATAGTTTTCATCCATGACAGAAAGAAAATGTGTGGTCTGCAACGCGCTTATACTTCATGGTCATCAGCGTCATCGTCATCACGTGTAGTGGGTACATTCCACTATACTGAAACGCGCTTATTCTTAGTGGTCATTAGTCGTCATCGTCATGGAACGCGCTTATACTTCATGGTCATCAGCGTCATCGTCATCACGTGTAGTGGGTACATTCCACTATACTGGAACGCGCTTATTCTTGCTTGCTTGCTTGTTCCTTGCATTTGGCTCACACCCACACCGGGGGATTGGCCAAGAAGCCGGCGGTTACAGTGAATTGGAACATTGGGTTAACAAAGAAATTCACGGAAAGGGAAAGGTGGCATTTTTCAAGTAGAATAAGGTGATTTTCGTGACACGAGAAAAGGAAATAACGAAATAAATAAGATTTTGTTTTCGGGGAAAGGGGATGGGAAACAATAAATTGATAAACAAAGGATTAGCAACGTAATCTCATCGTGTCAATCAGGAATTCGCAGAGGGCCCCGCAGACGTTCCTTTTACTGAATTCCAATGAAGCAGCCCCAAAGGAGAGGATATTTAGAGTACTTAGTGGTATTCCTAATTTTTTAAATAAAATTTCAAAGCATTTTTTCCTTTGGTTTTTAAAACGGTGGCATCTTAGTAGATAATGGTCGATATTTTCGGGTTCGTTACAGTTGGGACACAAAGGGGATGGGACCAGACCAGACCTGTTTAAGTAGAAATTAAGCGGTGGAATACGACATCTTAATTTAGTGATGGATACTTCCAATTTACGCGTGGGACACCATTTATTATCCCACGGAAATTGCAAGTGTGAATATTCTGAATTCGGTATTTTAATCTTTTCCGAATCTTCAATAAGAGAAAATTTTCTGAACCTCGCCGCTGTGACATAAGCTGTAGGAGGCATAACTGACAAAACTGGGCCTTCAAGAGATACTCTCGGCAGTGAGTCAGCCATCTCGTTTACAAATATTCCACAATGACCTCATGGTCATCAGTCGTCATCGTCACCTTTATCACATGGAGTGGATACATCCCACTATGCGTGGCTACCTACTACTACATACTACAAAGGAGGGACAGGCCCACACACTGAGGAGCTTCGCCCCTAAAATAAAAGTGCTCTTTAGTAAAATAAAAGTGCTCTATAGTTTAGTCTGATGTCAAATTCACTAACCATGCAGACCAGCCTAAAAAATTGCACAGCCGTGTTAGAAAAAAAAAACAGAGAAAAGAAGGACTAAACCTTCATTAATAAAAGCATGTAGTGTGTTGCATACTAATATCACAAAATAAAGTATAACTGACTTAATTGAAAAAGCTGCTGCATAAAACTTGTCGCCGTGTGTTTCTCAATGGATATGTAAGAGCAACGAGCAGAGAGTCATAATTGTATCCTTCGATCAAAATGTAGAAGTATGCAGTACAGCTGAGACTAAAGACTAAAGGAAACCATAGATGTGAGACAAGGCATGGACAGTATGACTACTGCTTGACTGCAGCCAATCATTTTACAATTACTTGTAGCAGCTTTTGCAGGAAAAGAGTATTCAAGAACTCTCAAGGCCTTGACAGATCAATTTTCAAGGATTGGCCAAGCCTTTGAGTGCACTGCCTGTAATAATATACATATGATATCTCCAAGGAAAAGGTAACGTATGGGTTGGTGTTTACACACTATTTCCTCTCCCACGGCCTCAATGTGAGAAAAAGAACTTTGCCAACGTTCAATATAAAACTTGCACAGCAAGTTTTATATTCAACGTTTTATACGTTTTTATTCAACTGTTTTATATAAAACTTGCACAGTGCAGTTGGTGGCCAGACACACTAAACACCGAGCTGTCACATGATTTACAAACTTTGTGCAGGGGATTGTAGCATGTGCCATACTGACTAAAGAGAGTGTCAGCGTCAGTGCATGCACTCTGAAGGTAACGGCAGGCAATATGCTTACAAAGCCTCATGACTCCCACAGCTGGTGCATGACGTAACTGTATAACCCCGCGCAACTTTCCCCGCAGCCATCATGGTCATCGTTTCTTTCGCAACAGTTCTTTGTCACAGGTGACACATGCCCAGCTGTTCCAAGTACAATTCTGTCATGGGTGTGAGGATCACCATACATGTTACTGTCACGTACAGCATACCTGATCAGTAAGTCATGATTAAGTATAAATCAGTACAAGTATATATCACGATCAAGCACAATGTTAGCAAGCCAACTGACGAGTATCATTGCGACAAGAGCACTCCACTAAGGGTGCAACTGTATTTACAATACATGTGCAGGATCAGCACCAAGCACTGTAGCTGTTCCACAAACAATGTACAGCGCATGCTTCATTGTTCAAAAGTTTACTTTCAAAACTTCAACTTTAAAGAGGCACTCTTCTCTATCACACACAGTCACTGGGCTATTTGAATCACCAATCATGACTCTGCCAACCAAGATAAAACTCACAAGGGGCATAGATATCTCCTGGTCTAAGCCTATTTTGGTGTTTCCAAGAGCCGCAAATGAGAAGCACGCCCATCCAACAAACACCAACACCTGCAATGTAAAGTGGAGAGGAAAAAGAAACATGAGAAACAGTTGAGAGAGTAAAAGTACTTCTTTTTTCAAGGCTCTTTCAGCCTCCACTAAAAACTATGCTGCGCAATACCACCAGCACAAGAGGAATTCTTCTGACTGAATAAAAAATATCGAAGAATCAAGATTCCGTTGGGAAACAAAATGGAAGACAACCAGCAATTATTTTTCTTATTTCATTTAAAATATGGCATTCTATTTTTGCAATGATTGCAAAAGGAAAAATACAGCATAACCTGCAAAGCGTTAGGCCTTCTGCAATAAATTTATATAACATCTCTTGTTTCAACAGATATGCACAACTAAAAAGATGGCATCCATCCAAAACCTAAACAATGCCATGCATCCAAAAGTAGCACAAAGATGAAGACGGGTCAACAGTGCTTCCTCAAATTTAGCTTTGCAGTCTAAGAAAAATTAATTCTGGGGTTCCATTTTGTAACGATTCTTGACATCACACACTTTTCACTCCCCGCCCCTGGCTCACACAAAGCTAGTGTAGCCAAATCGAGGCAATCTGGACCAAGTACGCAGAGAGCTATCAAGTGACACATTGTTATACAGTTGCATGTCCGTACAACAAAGCTTGATTTCATGTGCATTAACTGATCGACAAGTTTTAACATCTCAGGTGTGGATGCTCCTCTGTCATGGGGATGTTAAACTCATTTACTGTTTAATGTATCTAATGTTCAAATTATGAGGACTGGCTTAAGAGGCCCTGCAACACTCTTCTAAGTAATCATTGAATGGCTTCACTAAAAGAGCCTATTGCCTCATGAATCGACTGCCACAAAAATGCTTAGAATCCATCAAGTACGAGCGCAGTTACAGGAATCTTTCGCACGCTTCAAGCGCTTTCTCTCTCCTTTTGTACTAGCAAGCACACTTAAAGCTATGCGGGGGGGGGGGGGGTTGACGTGGGGGCAAAAAGATGCGTCTCTTCGTCAGCGCACGTCATGACCTTGAGCACTTTTTTCTTCTTAGGACGTGCTGCTTACTTTCAGCGTGATTGCGCGCACGGAGGCACATGGCGGCATCTTGTGGCGGCCACGGTAGCTATGCAGCTCATGATGCTCAAATCAGCCAATGGCCATGGACTTTGGGTCTAGAACATGGTCATTTGGGTTTATGGCATTATTTGTCAAGGGGGAACGATTTTTAGCTCACTTTGAAAATTAATTGTAAATTCCAGGTTGCGTGCTGCGCTATAATGTATGGCTCACGTGTTCTCAGGAGCCTCGACTATTGAACGGCAGCGTTTTTTTCTGACAAGGCACCCAGAGTTAATGGGTAACCAGCTAACAATTTTAACATCACTGTATGTATCAGTAACACAACTGCAGAAATATTTCAGTAACAACTATGAAATTAAAATAATAATAATAATAATAATAATAATAATAATAGTAATAATAATAATAATAATAATAATTACTACACATGAGATGAAGCAGCCTGAACACTAACCACAGTGAGCCGAACTGGTTCCTTCATCAAGGCAGGGGCATAGTAGTTTTCAAAAAGCCTGTACAAGAATCCTTGCGAAGACCCATCCTCAATGAAGATTGTCTGGGATCCCGAAATACAGCAGCATACATCCATGCGTTGCATCTAGAAAAAAAAGAAAAACAAAAGCCACTACATCAAAAAAAAAAAAGAAAAAAGGTATACCAAATCAGCATTTCTTAGCCAGAAACTACCACATCCAGGTTTGCAATACTTCAGCAGGAAGTGGCGTCATGCATCTAGGTTGCCATAGCAACACAACATGCTCAAGTAGCAATACAGTAGGTTTTTACGGCCTGTTGGTCTGCTGACTTGTGTGTGGATGCAAATAGCAAACAGTCATATGAAAATAGCTAAATAACAAAGAGCAAAATACCCGTAGTTGTCACAGTCACAGCAAAAGCTCTATTCACATACAATATTACTCGTATTAGTTAAATTCCAGGGTTTTACGCGCCAAAACGAAGATACGATTGTGAGGTACACCGTAGTGGAAGACTTTGAATGAATTGTGACCGCACGGGGTTCTTTAACATGCACCTAAAAACTACACGCGTGTTCTTGCATCTCACCACCATCGAAATATCACTGCAATGGCTGGGAATTGAACCTACATCCCCGGGCTTGGAAGCACAATGCACTACACTGCCACCATGGTAGGTATAGTTCTGCTTCAGCAACATTAAGGTCGCAATAAAAGCCGAAAGAAACTTACCCTCCGTCTCCTTGCATCGAGCGTGAGCAGAGCAACGAAGCAGGTCACCTGGAGCAGGAAGTCGACGAGAAGCGCAAGGCCAGCATACAGTGCAAACGTCTTCACAGCCGGCATCGTGCTCAGGCCCCCTTCAAAGAACAGAAAGAGCTTGTTCATTGTTCAATACACAATCCACCTGGTGCATAAAATGCATACAACCACAAGATAAAAAGAATGAGAGACATTTTTTTCTAATGCAGGACGAATTGCTGCGAATTTACCTCTCAGTGTATGACTGCTGCTTTACTTGCAGCAAAAGTCTATATATTTACCACGTGAAACTATATTCAACGTTACAAAGGTTCAGGGGAAGATAGAGACTTGAAGTAACAAAAAATCGCACAATCTTATTCTTCTTCATTTCCTCCACATTTGAGGTTGGGGAAGAGTGCGCAAGGCATACACAAACATGTTGCTAAGGAAGGCAGTTCCTGCCCTGATGAAGACAAGCCCTCCCGTAGCAACGTTGGCTCCAGCGACATTCACAGTTCAATCTAGCCAACATCGTAACTTGTCCCAGAAGAATTCTCTGGATGTGTATTGAATGCAAGAAGAAAATGGCAAATGTTTATTCCTGCATATGTCATCAGCAACGAATTTCAGTTTTCACTAGAAAATGAAGCTTCTCCTACAAAGAACTCTGCAGCATACCATTATGTGACACATATATGGGGCAACGACAATGTGCTTCAGAAGTGCCTTTCACGATTCTAATAATTCATCTCACTCCTGCTGTACTGTTGCACTACAACACCACAACAATATTTTTTTCAAGTGAGACTCAACCACACTGTAAAGAAGGAATAGCGATGGCACTAAAAGTAGGCTTGTGCAAACTAAATTTTAAGTTCGAAGCGAATAGTGATTTGGTCGAATAATTTCGAATAGAATTCGAATAGTATACATCACATATTATAAAGAAAAATGACCATATTTGTCATGACCCAACTAACCTGCACAATATTTTTTTAAACTGAAGCAAGGCATGTGCAAATGTCATTCTTTTTGGTTCAATGGGAAGTGGAACAACTTTGAATAGTAGCAGGGTTTGACTTCCGGTAGAATGCAAGTGATAACCAGTGAAATACATTATGTTTTAAAATTTACTATATTCAGAGCATATAGGCCGGTATAACGAGCTTTTAAACTTAAAAAAAATGATGAATCAATGCGAGGGTAATATATGGTCATTTAACCTTGAAGTGAGGCTTCGCAGCAGTGCAGATTTCCCCTGGATAGGTGTATTCACGGTACAGCACTCCTCCACTGCAGTGAAACAACCTTTACAGGAGATTACATGCGGTTTAGGTATGTCCATTCATTTCAAATACTTCGAAATTTAGAATAATTTAAATTCATTTCGATGCGAATTCGAATACTGTAAAATTCGTTCAAATATTCGAACTGCTCGAATATTTGCACAAGCCTAACTAAAAGCGACCTTGAAGCCTAATAAAGGCCCAGTATCCGCAGAATGCAGAATTCACTCAACAGACGGCACACAAGGTTATTGATGCTCCTTTTTTGCATGGGGAGAAGGGGGAGCACATAAAATACAAAAGTTACAATGAGCAAATTCCTACCCAGGAAAAAGCAAGTAGCTTCCGAGAAACTAGCCAGGAGCAAAGATGGTCCAAGGTTCCCCACCACACGTGCCACCTTGTCTTCAATAGGCTCATCTTCTGACCCATCATCTCTCTGCACAAGGAAGAGAATGAAATGGCTCAGCATCAAAATGGTAGAGCCTCTAAAGGAACATTAGAGAGAAACAAGTCAGTTTTACACCAATAAAACATTTCAAAATTATTTTTGTTGAGCTTGAGGTGAGGCAACAGTTTGACCATTAGGAAAAAAAATGGTCATACTTGGATTTTATAAATTTTGCATTGAAATTCTACAGCGGCAGTCTCTAAACATGATGTCACAGAGATCAACTTGGGGGGGAAAGAGGAAGGGGTGTCAGTATGTGTAAGTAAGTTTTTGAAACAAGCAATTAAGTAAACAATGTGATCTAACAATGCGAGTGAAACAAGCAATTAATTTAGTAAACAATGTGATCCATCTTTACCTACAGATATTAACGAGGCCCAATTAGATCCAGTCGAAATTCATGTCAAAATTTACTCTCGTTTATCACAGCAAAGGTGACTTTGCTGGTATTGTAGAAAAATCAATTAAAAATACGAGTAATTTTTCTCATCAGCATTCCTTCAGGATTGGCTCGCTGTGGAGGTCTTTGCGTCACATAAATACTGCAAACAACATGTACATTTAGTAAACAGTATACTGGTTTTATATAATATGGAGGAAAGAAAATTCGACAATACGAATCAGATTTGAATGCAAAGGACAGGATGGGTTGGAGATCACTAGGAGAGTCCTTCCTCCTGCAGTGGACGTAACATCAGTAAAAGAGTGCATTGTCTAATGATGAAAGCTTAGCGTTTTGTCCCAGTTAACCCCGAAGCCTCCTAAAGAAAGACGGTTCATACTTTTCAAAAGTTCACCCCTGAGAGAATGTCCAAGTTGACTTTCACAAAGATTTTGTTATTCTCATGCTCAAATTGCGCTGAAGTGTACAAAGTGCACTGCGTCCTCACTCCCTGCTCATCAAGATGCAGAAGAGGCACGCCCTGTTTTTGAAGATGGCCTTACAGAGTCGCGTAGCACCATCCGTAATTTCACCAGCTTACCTGAAATCCCTGGACAAGAATGAAAATGTTGTCCACGCCGACAGCCAGCACGAGGAAAGGGATGACTTCGATGATGATCAGGGTGGCCGGCGTGCCCCAGTAGCTGAACAGTCCAAGCGATGAGGCCACTGAGGCGAGAACTATGACGACGCCTGCCAAGCCCAGTGTCATCTGAGAGTCCACCTGTAGTTGCAACAAGACACACAGCATGCCTTCACACAGCCAGGGTTAAATTTCAGCATGACAACGGCAGACGTATGAAAAAAACAAACTAGGGATCTTTGATCTGCCATCTCGGACTGCCTGAGGCAATGCATTCAGCCAATGAGAATTGCCACACGCAGCCTCTCTGGGAGTCCCAGACACTCAGAGATGATGAATCAAAAAGACCCACTGCCTTCAGAGCCGTTATTTACGTGTTAAAAGCTTAACACTGCAAGCCTTAGAGTAGGTTCTACATTTGAAACAATGTCACAAGGCTATCAACCACCAAGGCACATGCCTTTTATTTTTCTATCTTGTTTATTTTTCTTTCAAGGGGCTAGGGAAGCATTCGGTCTCTAAGACAATGCATAATAATAATTGTTAGGGTTTGACATCCCAAAACCATGATATAATTATGAGAGACGCCATAGTGAGGGGCGTGTGGCCCTTAGGCATTCGCCTAAGATGACTCGAAGGCGAAAACCATCTTCTCAGTCAACTGTATTGATCGACACTTCAATTAAAGGGGTACTGACACGAAAATTTTCACTTGTTCTTTTGCGGCAAATGAAAGGCCAAGCCCTCAAGACCCTAGAAAAGGTAGTGCTAAGCGCGAGTGCACCCTGAATAAGTAATTACAGTGTGTTTTTAAAAGCTAGTTTCGTTTCCTACTGTACCCTGACGTCACAACACGGTATGAGCTTCTCGTCACGTGCTCGCACAATATACAGTGACGTTTCCACAGCCGCTCCGCAAGTGTGGCTCCGTTGGTGACGTAGAAGCGGCCATTTTGAATGTTTTAGTGACGCACAAGCCGCCATCTTGGAAGTTTCGGTACCTGACGTCATCACAACTAGCCAGACTGCTGCGTGAAGTCACCAGAATTAGTACTGTAGCCTGACGTCAAGCTAGTGTCGATGTCGGTAGATGCGCCATGGAAAAATTGACTTTAATATCAAAATTAAATATCAGAATTTGCCGAGCTTCACACTTGCTCAAAGCCGTCTCTGCATACAGGATATTTGTATGGCGGAGTACACTCGCCTTCGAAAAAAGGTGTCAGTACCCCTTTAAGTGTCCATCGTCCACTGAGCTGTTGTCCCACTTTGATATTCATGTAGGCTTTATAATATCATTAATATCCCTGTCACAAGTTTATTAATCGAGGAGAACATCAAGGTCAAAGTACCATTTTTAAATTTCACGCCGAAATCTCCGCACGTGACGTCCCTGATTAATGCATAATAATGTGTTGGGGTTTGACGTCCCAAAACCATGATGTGATTATGAGAGATGCTGTAGTGAGGGGCTCCAGAAATTTCAACCAACTGGAGTTCTTTAATGTGATCTAAATCTAAGCACACAAGTGTTCTTCGCATCTCACCCCCTTCTAAATGTGGCCGCCGTGGTCGGGAATCGAACCTGCGCCCTCGAGCTTAGCAGCGAGACACACTGCCACGGCAGCTTACGGTCTCCAAGATGCAGCAATGGACCACTTAAAGAAATGTTATGCCCATTTTCTTCTCATATGGCTTGCGAACATTATACAGTAGTATCTGGGTGATACGAATCTCAAGGGGGGGGGGATATTGCGTGTAATACAAAATTTCATATCACCAAAAAACTACCAAAGCACTTTTCAAACCACGACATATGCACAAAACATTTATTTCTATAGAAAGAATTTGCATATGTCTTTCTGGGATGCACGCGAACAGATGGATGGTGCAGCTGGCTGCCGTACACGTGCCCATCAAAGCCTTGCTTGAGGCCAACTGAATACTAAGTACCGAGATCCGCTTCAACATAGTCATAAGCGAACGACAGGAACGCCAAAAGGCTTCGTGCATTTTTATGACGTTATTGCCTTTAATCTACCGCTGGGTTAGCCACATACATTCGGAGCTGCATAGTTGCAATAGATGACCACGTCTAAACGACCACGGTTTCGTGCGCAGTAGTTGCGGCAAACGGTAGTTCAGTTTTCAATCTGTCTGCGCTGGCCGCGCATGTGCCTTCAGAACTGCGTCGCTGCTATGATCACATCTACCACGGTTTCGTCCGCACCGGTTGCAGAAAGCAGGATCCCATCGACTCTGAGCGTTGGATGTCCGTGCACTACCGGAGTTTCGTCGTCGCCGCACATGATCGTGTCAACAGTGACCGCAGTTGCATGCGCAGTGGTTGCGGCGAGCAGTAGTTGCTTATTCAGTCCATGCGTGCTGGCCATGCGCATATTTCCAGAGCTACCAGAGCATGCTGTTGTCAGCCGTCGCTCGACGGTTTCAGTACCGAAGTTCGTATCACCCGTGGCAATGCGGAAAGCTGTTCGAAACACCCGAATTTTGGGCCATTGGACCCAATGACATTGAGCCAGGGAATTTCACGAATTTGTATCTAACAGAAATTCGCATCGGCCAGGTTCGTATCAGCGAGATTCTACTGTAGAAACACCACCAAGCATTCTTGTCCTTGTTTCTTTTTTTTTTCAGCCACCAAATGTGTCTGTGGGTTATCTGCTATGAGGCAGTAAACACAGTGACAGCAATTTCATGGCAGCAAAGATCTTGAGTGCTTGGTTGGAAAGTTAAGCAAATGCTTTCACTGGTTAGATGGAATGGGCAACGTAAAATGGCAGCCGCCGCTGGCTGATATGGTCAAAGTAACATAAAAGACGAATGAATACCCTGACCCCTAATATCTCCGCAAACTTAAGACATACAGTAGAACCCCGCTGATACGTTTTTGAAGGGACCGTAGGAAATAAACGTAAGAGACGGGAAATGTAAGAGCTGAAAAACAGGAAAAACGGCAAAATATTTAGCGGTACAGAATTTTATTTCAATTCTTACGAGCAGCACGAAAATTGGCGCGCTCAGCCGCGATCTAGTCGATGGATAAAAACGCGGAGCTTAGGACGGCCTTATCCACAGAAATGTAATCAACGTATGTGATTTTTTTAACACCAACAGCTGTAGGCATGAAAGAACTAAGCACACGCAATCACGACCGGCGCGGCGAGTCCGACCGCGAACCGCACGCACGACCATGCGAGCTCCAACCAGCTCGAACTCCTCCCGTTCTCCGACAAATAACGATGATGATGATGAGTCTACGCCAACGTGATGGCAGAAGTGAATGCCAATCTCGAAGGCCTTGCTTTCGCAAGCAATTACGTCATACACGCCATGTTTGTGCAATGCAAATCTCAGATGCTATGCTTTTGTCAATAGTAAATGCCAATCTCGAAGGCCTTGCTTTCGCGAGCAGTTACGTCATAGACGCCATCTTTGCAATTTGAATATCGAAGGCCATGCTTTTGTTTGCATCAATTGAAAGATTCTGCTGCTTGCGCCTCTCATGCGGCTAATATTACGGTCAAACGAGGCCAAGCTGCGTGAAAATGCACCATGGCCGCTCTCTTTGGTAGTCACTCGGTTGGCTCCGGGCGCACTTCGCAACGTATCATACGGGAACGGTCCGACAGGACGTAACAGCGGGGTTCCCAATACATTGTATCCTATGGGAGCTATGCCGGGACCGGCGGAAAACGACGTAACAGCCGGGAAAACGCAGCAGTGAGGAACGTAACAGCGGGGTTCTACTGTACTACCTTCCTGCATATGGCAGAATAGCAGCCCAAACCAGTGCACAGATGCACATCAGAAAATAAGACAAATGCGGCAAGCACAGTATGGAAGGTGCATTGATGCTACACTCACCAGCACTGTCTTGAAGGAACGGTACTGGCCCAAGGCAAGAGAAACGTACACAAACATGACGAAGTAGCTGAGCAGGACGGTAAACACGTCAGATCGACTCTCTCTCTCCAGCTCATCTTCTACGGAATTCTGTTGAAGAAGAAGAGATTGCAATGAAAACACGAAATATTAAAGCATGTGAAATATAAAGATTGTGTGAATAAGAGAAGAAACTTAAAAAGCTGGAGAAAATTGGAAGGAGCAGCATTATAATAAGAAAGAAGCAGTTACTGTAAGAAGATGGTTAGTAGGGTAAGGCGGAGCAAAATGAGACGCGGGGCAAAACACAACATTTTGACTTTGCAACCCTCTATAACTAATACAAAATGTACCTTTTCTTTTTCTCTATTTCAGCAATAGCTGCCAGTAGTTTTCGATATTTCTTGTGTAAAAGTTGATCGTTCACAGCGTTCGTGCGGGAAAAATTGTGCGGCTGATGTCAATGTGTTCGTGACCCGCCAAAAAGGATCCAAATTCTGCTCAGCCATATTTTCGGATCCGTGCATGAAGCTACTCCAGCGTCAGTACAAGAACGTAAATATTTATGTTGTTACTTTATACTACTAGCTACATGCCAACAAAAGTTTACTTCATTTGGTGCCGTGGGCCAAAGGGCAAAATGTTTTTGAATTTGGGCATGTGAGAGGGGCAAAACACGACAAAAAGGCATTGAATTGTTTTAGAGAGTGTCTTAAGTGAACAGTTTATTTACGCTCATTACATATAATATCTTTTTGTTAAGGATGGTGCGGACGTTCAAGAGAATATCATCTAGAGTTTCCTGGGAGGAAAACGACATGAAAAAAAGCACTGAATCCTTTTCAGGAGTTTCGGAGCAACACAGTGCCGTGTTCTGTCTGAATTCAAAGCGGGCAGTGCAAAGACTGGGCGCATGAAGACTGCGTGGCGGCCCACGGAGTGAAATTGAAGTGCTTCTACTGCAAGAACTGAAAGGATAAAATTTTTTCACACTGTCTTGTTTTGCCCTGCAGGTTGGGGCAAAATGAGACATTTGCTGCATTTTTTGTTTCTTTTTAAAATACAGTATAACCTCATAACAACAGACCTTCATAGTGAAGAAGATGTTGGTCTGTTGTAAAGGGAGTATGTAAAACCCAAGTAGTACTGTTACAACAGACTTTTATGTAAACAGTGAATGGGTCTGTTATAACTGGATAGAATTACAAGTCACAAACATGGTCATATTTTTAACGGGGGACCAAAAAAAAATGCAATTTTTGGAAAATCGCATTTTCAGTTTCTGTAGCCCATTTCTATCGGATTCCAAAATATCTTCAATGAAAACTACGTAGAAGTGCTATAAAAAATTTTTCTCTGCATCTGCCGACTTTGTGAAAATTGCGGAAATAGCAAAAAAAAATGCGTTTTTCAATATTATAGGTGGGCAACGGCGCAACCGGGCGCCACCAATTTGGGCTCGTCATAAAGAGAATTTCTCCGTGTTGAAGTTCTCCGTTTCAGCTGGCTCCTCCATTCACTAACAAGCGTACAAAACGCACATGTTTTGGCTGCTTCTTCCGTGATGCTCGCTTCAGGATCGTCGTCTGCTGCTTGTGTGTCACGAGGTCGTGGCTGTCGAAAATTGTACTTAGTGACGCGTTCGCACTCGTTCTGTGTTCACGGGTCGACGATAATTTAAAACGCTTTAGTTTGGCAGCTGCAAGCAGAAGCTCAATCATCAGATTACGATAGCGCGCCGCACTCGTTGCGAACGTCGCAGACGTGCGTAGAATATCGCAGACGTGCGACTAGTAGCGTTGACTCGTTGGACCCGCTGTTCGAGGTTCTTCTTATCAGCATTTCGGAGTTTATGACGAAGACCACCGCAGGACAACTCTTTGTACTCGCAATCGAGCATGACGTACCTTGAAACATCGGGCACCGCGGCCACGCACATCGCAACCGAGCTTTCTACTCGATGTCGTGGCTAGGCCTAACTCCGCTCACGGTGTCGATGTACGAGACAAATCCGAACTTTGCGGACAAGAACATCGCGCTAGCGGACATGCGAAAGTGAAGAAGCCGCAATGTCCTTCGTCGCAAGCAACGAATCACATCGCCCGCTGGCTCTTCAGAACCGCGGATGTTCATTTTGTGCATCCCCCCGGCCAAGCTCACCGCGCAGCTACCGCTCGGAGAAGCGGTGGCAGCGGCTCGCAATTACGCATGTCAGCGTCCCAAAACGCAACACCAAGCACGCTGCGCGCCGATTTTTTGTCGCTACAGCTAGGCATAGCTGATCATTGACAGACCGGAGATCAGCGGCCTTTGTTCTTAAATCGGTACGTCGATATTCGCGGCGTGCTGCTCCCGTCCCGAAAGTATGCTAAGCGATGTTTGAAGTCGAAAGTTAATGACCGTGGTGGAAAAGTCCGCTCTAAGGAGTCCTGACCACCTTGCTGGCCTGACATTTTAGTCAATTATATCCGAATGTCCGTTGTACCAGAATCCGTTGTAAACGAAGCTCAATCAATGGAACAATTACGGAGGTCGGCATAACGCCACAAATTGGTATGTAATATCCGAATGTCTGTTGTAAACAGATCCATTGTAACGACGTTATACTAATACTTTGAACGGTCCCAGCATGGCCATATTTATGTAGAACATACCTTGTACCCAAGACAAAGTTCCTGTGTTGACATTTTATGGTAACGAGTGAAATAAAAAAAATATTCACTATTTTCACATTTTTGTCGCATTTTGCCCCACCTTGCCCTAATACAGAAAAAAAAATAGAACATAGGTTTTGACAACAGCTGGAAAACTGTCACATCTAGACTTGTGCGAATATTCGTTCAAGTGTCTGAGTGAATATTACAGTATTTCAATTCGCTTCGACACGAATTTAAGTTATCCGAAATTTTGAAGTAGTCGAAATAATAATGAGATATATAAAACGCATGAAACCCCCTGTAAAGGTGGTTTCACAGCAGTGGAGGGGTGCTGTACCATGAATAAACCTTTCCAGGAAAAATCCGCACTGCCGCGAAGCCCCACTTCAAGGTTACGTGAACATATTACCCTCACATTGATTCATCATTTTTTTTAGTTTAAAATATCGTTATACCGGCTTATATGCTCTAAGTATAGTCAATTTTAAAACGTAATATTTGACAGGTCATCACTAGCATTCTATCGAAAGTCAAATCCTGCTACTATTCAAAGTTGCTTCCAATTCCGTTGAACCAAAAATAATGACATTTGCACATGCCTTGTTTCAATTTTCAAGAAACATTGTGCAGCTTAGTTGGGTCATGATAAATATGCTCATTTTTTTATAATACGTGATATATACTATTCAAATTGGATTCTGAATTATTCTACCAAATCACTATTCACTTCAAACTCTGATATGCAGGAAATTTGTTTACTGGTAAAAGTGAGTTACATTGTAACATTTTAAACAAGCCAGAGAGCAAATCCAGCAAATTTTAAAAATTTTTCTCAGACCAAAACAGTCCAAATGCAAGAATTTACTTTGAAACATGTTATGCCACAGTGGCACATCATGTGCCAGAGCTTGCCTACTGGCATAGAATTTAAAACTAATATTTAGTCCCCACAGTCTCCTCTATTAATAAACCTCTTCACTGCAGAAGTTACAAAATAGAGTTTTTTGGACAACACTCTATTGGTCAAGACTGACTAGTGTTTCTCTAAGTGTAAAAAATGGTAAATGTTACAATATCAATGACCCACAATATAACTGAAAATCTTGACGTATTAAAGGTTGATAGAGAATGCATAGCAGATACCAAAGGAACAAGTTCATTGTGCTGGAATAAAAATTGCAATCCATGAACTCTGGACACATAAGAACATAGGCAGTTCTGATGTTAGGTGCTAAAACCGATCAAAACAGATCAGCACCTTCTACGGTACTCCTTGATAACCTAGATCTCGTCCCAGTGACACCCTACCATGAGGACCCTTTCCGCGATGCACTGTCAGCCATGAATGCGTACAAACTTGACATATTCTCAGATTAATTTCAGATAAGGCAGAAAAGATGCACACATCACATATCTAAGAATTAACTGTAACATTAGTACCTGAGCTTGATTGTATTCAAGCATAGAACAAAATTGAGTCGGCTTCCATTAATTTGATCATGGCAGCACGAACAAAATGCATAACAGTTGGGCGGTTCTGAATTTCATGAAGAGGCAGAAAACACACCTAATACACTGCTGCTTCAATTTTGTTGTATTCCGATGGTTGTAACACACCCCCTAACATAATGCACACCTAATCTTTATGAGCTCAAAGTAGAAACTTATAGTAAAAATGTAGGGATGGGCGAATATTCGAACATTTCGAATATTTGCGAATATTAAAGTATTCGAATTCGCTTCGATACGAATTCATATTATTCGAAATTTTGAAGTATTCGAAATGAACGAATATATGCATGTTTGATCATAGAGTTTCCTAAAATTAACCCTGTAATGCCCAAAAGGTGTTCTGCCTTCAGAAAAATTGTGAAAAAACACTCACCATATTTACTCTTCTTATAGAGTTCATTCTTAGAAAAAAAAGGGCGAAATTTTATTTTGATCATAACTTAATTACTCTTAATTAAAATTACTTAATTAACTTGATTAAATGAATAACTCAGTGTAACTTCATTATAACATGTTCAATATGCAATAATGGCTTTTCCATGAAGCTTTGACGGGCTTATTACCTCTTTTGAGGCATTATTTTTAATGTATCATATATGATACACTGGGTTTTACAGGGTTAACTAGAGGGGACTCTGGCGCTGCGATCATTCAGCCACCATGGGAATGATACGAAGTAGACGGATTTGCCTAGTCTTCGCACTTGCGGGCTTCGAACGCACTTGTGGCTTTGTTTATTGCTGCGTTTTGGTTTTCTTTCGGATAAAAGAATGGACCGTTGTGAACTTCGTGACCAGATTTGAATTGGTGAAGCTAAAAAGGTTAAAGTGGCGAAGTGCAACTGCTGACTTTTACTGAACTTCAGTTTGCGACAAAGCGGATGCAGGAAACGCGAAACCAAACGGAGCCGAAAGAACGAAGCTTAGACAAATCCGTGTACTACCCATCATTCCCATGCTGGCTGAAGCACCATGCGTTGCAGCTCCCATAGACACTAGCGCCAGAGTTCCCTCTAGTAAGTATTGTAGGAAACTGTTTGACAGCACATAACCCCCTGTAGAGGTGGTTTCACTGCAGCGTCAGGTTGCTGTAGCGTGAAACAACCCTGCCAAGAGAAATCTGCACTGCCACGAAGCCACACTTCAAGGTTAAGTGTACATATTTTTTTTAATTTAACAGCGTGTTATATGGGCTTATATGCGCTAAGTATAGTAATTTTTAACTTGTAACGTATTTTACCACTTACAACTCGCATCCTACTGCTATTCAAATTTTGATACCATTCAAGGTTTCTTCCACTTCATTTCAAACCAAAAAGTAACCATTCACTCATACCTAGTTCCAATTCTTCAAAATATTGTGCAAGGGTCATGAAGGAAATGCTCAATTTTTCTTAATATGTGGTGAGTACTATTCGAACTATTCGATTCGAAATTATTCGACCAAATCACTATTTGCTTCGGATTCGCTTCGAACCTCAAATTTACTATTCGCCCATCCTTATAAAAATGACATTGAAACTCTTCAACAAAGTAAAAATGTAACACTGGCCAAATTTTTTTATGAGAATAACATATGCTTCTACTGCTAGCATCACTGTTTGCATGATGCAACCAATAACAATTACCTTTACAAAATAAAATGTGTTTACATTTAATGATCATCACACTCGGAGAGCACTGTACTGTGATCTATGGACCATAACACGTGGCCTCTCGAACTGTCTACTAAGTGCTTGACGTCTTGCACTTATCGGCTCTGTAAAAAATGTAAACAGTAAGGTAGCCACGCCTGGGCCATGATTCTGTAGCAATGCCTTTTCTGATGTCATTCCCTTTCCTGCTTTTCTCTCTTCATCAGTGGTCAGAGCAAAACAGACACCGTAGAATGGAAAATCGGGCTGGTTAGTGAGGATTTATTGTAGCTACTAGTAGTGCATGCGATTCTTCTCTGTTTACGTTCGTCGCACTACTAACTAGAGATCCTGCATTATCAACGCAATCAGCCAGCCGAAAACGGCAGATGATCAGGGCAGCATCGAATAGAGAAGGCACCGCTAAAAAAAAACACCCGTTAGGTCTAAACACTTCGCTCGTTAGCCTTGCAATGCATGCAGTTCTTAATTCTCAATTGTTAGGAAAATTGTGGAAGCAACTGCCCTCACCTCTGAAATAAAGGCAACGCTCATGTTTTCGTTGGAAAAATTCTTGAGAGTATGAATAAACCTGCACAAAAGAAAACAAAAATGATCCCACATCGTGGTTTCACGCTGAACACAATCATGTGTAATGTAAAGAAATGCCTTACTAAACTTTTGCCTTAAACTGTCTCAATGTGCAATAAAAGGTTTTCAGAAGTTTAAAATGCTGTAATATGAGTCGTAATAGATGTGTTTTCATCATCCCAGAGTTGCAAAGCTTAACATTTTTCTAATGCCAATGCATTCGTGCATCTATTGTTAGACTTCTCAATTTATCCTTTAGCGTAATCTGATCATTAGCTTTCTCTAATAATAGGTAAGGTGGGCTTCGTATACGCTTGCAAACAATGATCTGTTATTGTGATTGCTTTCTTTTCTGCTACTGTTCCGTGACCCACGCGAGTAAAATTGCCCAAGTCAATGAACAAGTGGCTAATCGGTTCATTCGTACATTTACTTTGAAGTGGTCTCCTCAGCAGATATGTAGCAAGGCCGCCTTTTGCTACCGAATTACACATCTACATAGCTAAACTGAAGAAAACTTTTTGGGCAAAACAAACAAGGCTAGAAGGGGCGACTCACTTCCGCTCCCAGGCTATGGCAGGTCCAAGAAGCGATGGGTTCACATTGTTGTTAACAAGAATCGTGATGACAAGTGCAGATGCTGAAGAATACTGGTCACCGTCGATGCTGCCAAGACCAACATAGGGGAACACGGGCCCACCATACTGGCCCAAGCAAGGCATCCCACCAAAACCTTCATCACTAGGTGACAGTGGTGAACTGGGAAAGATAGGAAAACAACCTTGAGCATCTCACAATAGGACTATGAAACCAAAACCTTCATCACTAGGTGACAGTGGTGAACTGGGAAAGATAGGAAAACAACCTTGAGCATCTCACAATAGGACTATGAAGTGATCACGCGTTTTTTTAGGAACAAACTGCAACTGCCTCAAGCGCCAATGTTTAAAGTCAATCGGGTTTGCAAACAACCAACACACTTCTTCACACAATGCATGAATAGCATTACTTTTTGGTAACGCCTTTTTCTTTCCTCTCTTGGATGTGAAGCGGGACACCATATAGCTCGGCTGACACATTATAACATCGTAGGAGACGTAAGTATTCCTATAGCAGGGTTCATACAGGTCTCGATAGTCGCAATTCAAGGAAGGAAAATTCTGGAACTTTCAAAGGCCTTGAAAATGCACCTTTCAACTTCAAGGGTTTTCCAAAGGCTTCAAGGATCTATATGCACCCTGCATAGCCAACTGCCAGGAGAAGACACACAGCCCATGGCAGTTCATTATGTGCTAGATTTTTCAAAACGGGACACATGAAAAAATAGGGAAGCCACAGAGATAATTGCAGCTCAGTTGGCATGCGGTGCAAAGCACCAACTAGCTCGAGTATCCATTCCTCTGAGGCAAACGAAGTATAATGAACTTAAAGTACTTATAGTAAGGAGGTGAATTCGGTGCGAGACACGACAGCCCACGAAATTCAGGGGCGCCTAACATTATGCATGCCTCTCTGCATGAAAACTTCAAAGATGTGAAGGGTGCTTCCATAGTTCCACGTTAATGTTTTAAACTGTGCTTCCTCAGGCAGTCTATGCCTGTCAAAAACAAGAAATCAAGTTTAAGTAGCTTTTTTTTTCTCATTTTCACATCCCATTACAATTTTACTTGACACGAAACATGGTATCATCATCCTGTATCTGTTAATTTTAAGACGCCCAACCAACTAGCGGTAAACTAAAGTAGGCACCCGATATGCATCCAGTGCATCCCGTAACCGTTAATTTGGCATATCCTGTTCAAGTTCACATGTTCCCAAGCTATGCGAGATAGTGCAGCGCCATGGAGAGACATAGGCACGAGAAGATGCAGTACAAAAACCTCTTAACTGGCATTTTGCATCAGCAAACTCCCCACCAATCATGAAATTCTCAAAGAGCTTCAAATCAAGGCACAATTCTCAATACTGCAGAAGACATTATTTTTATTGCCACCCCACGTTCATTTCTGATCAGAAAGAACAAAAACAAAAAGGCATCGCAGTCTATGGCGCCTTCAAGTGCCCTCGTGGAAATCCAAACACGACAGAAGTTCAAAGGAAAAGAGGGTTTATTCAACGACCTCTCATCACACTCTTGTAGAATAAATGCATCAGAGGTTCCTGGCACTGCTTTATTACACCTTGCAGTGATCAACCTGTCACAAAAATAAGCACCTTACTGGAGGTTCTCTAAAAGGGACAGCAAAGAGAATTATTAAGTTGAGCTAGATTGAAAGATTAGGCTTGTGTAACAACCAAGTCACCGTTTCTGGCGAGAACAGAGCATCTGTATGCGAGAAAACAGTAAAACAGAAATTGGAGTGGCACCCTCTGTCACGCTCTGTGGGTACCTCAATAAATGACGTCAGATCATCCATTTTGATACTCAACTTACAGATGAAAAGTGAATAACGTAAGTTTTTAAAATAAATAAACTGGCAGTAAGCCAGAGTTGTTGCTACATATTACGGCCATCGAGCTCTCAGCCGCCCGCTGATTCACCGAAATCAGCAGCCGTGGTGGTGACGTGAAGTCGTCCACTCGGCGCAGACAATCCACATTGAGCAGCGGCACCAGGGACTTGCACTGAATTTTTCACCACGAAAAATTCATTTATTGGTGCACAGAAAGCTGCGATACACTCCAAAGCACGTAGAAAATTAATCTAACCAAGCTTAATATTTTTCTTTAGTGTCCCTTTAAGAGAAAGGAGAAACTAAAAAGAAGAGAGGAGAAAACATTGCACTATTGCATGCCTCCTATGATGTGTGGTTTTTAATGGCAGAAGGCCCAGGTGTGACCAAAAAGGTGTCAATCTTGCAAGATTTTTTTCTTTACCTGAAGCAGAAGAAAAGATGATCAAGGTAGGTCTTGTTTTTGTACACCAGGTCCAGACCTGAGGCATTGTTTTGAAACCAGTTGAGGGGCGATTGAATCATGCACTTCCCATTGCCAAGAGGTGAAAAGCAGATGTCTTCCAAGGTCACATTTCGCCCTTCGTACTCGGCTTTGAGTCCCAGAAGCTCCTCCTGCAGCGCAGCCACCTACACACGAATAGGAAGGACGCTCTTGCATTACATGAGAGGCGTGCACTGAACGCAAGTTTGCTCGGTTCATCAGTTCATTCTAGCATCAGAAAGAAACACCTAGTGTTCATGGCAGAAAGCCACAACCACAGGGAGTCTACCACAGGCAGGTGGTAAAATCTCACAGGTGACGACCCACATTCACAGCTACGCAGAGCTGCGCCAGTGTTTTTGCTTCGCTCTCATTTTTTGTTGGATTCATTTGCAACAACAATGGTACCTAATATGACATACCAAAGAGTCTAAAGTATAGACACAGTTGGTTTCAATTGAGTCTTTGCCATTGCAATTGTAAGATTTGCCATGCGCAAATCCTACGGATCTAGAAATGTAAAGTTTTGTCTTTTGATGTTGGTCTTAATGATGCTTTTACCTGGTCCAGACAATATTCTATCAATGTCTTACACTATTACATCACCTGTTCTTAGCTGGTGACCTGCAGTATGTGAGCAGCATTTGAGAGGACATGCTTCGCATGCACAGATTAAAAGACACCAAATGTTATGTTGTACATTCACCTGATGGAGAAATTCCTTGTCGAAAACTGCTCCAAAGTTGATGGTGAGGTTGTACCGCTTCAGATGAAGCGTGTATGGGAATGGCTGGCCACCATTACGTGTAATTACCACTTGCTGTATTCGGTAGAAAGGCCTGCACAGCCAACGTACAAACCAATGTTCGATCAGAACGCACATTTCCAAACGGCCCTCCAAGTGTGCTATAATTTCAGTGAATGGAAAGATGCAATCCACTTACTTCAAACATAATAACAGTCAATCATGATTATTAGATTTAATATTTTGAATGTATAAAGAGTATAACATCCTGTGCCAAGTTTATTAAAATGGGGAAAGTTGTTCACCAAAGGAAGTTACACAGACACTTGTATGTGATGTGGTATTAGCAGCGAAATTGCAGGGGGCGTATGCTCACAATTTTATGGTACAGTATAACCGCATTACAACAGACCTTCATAGTGAAGAAGATGTTGGTCTGTTGTAAAGGGAGTATGTAAAACCCAAGTAGTACTGTTACAACAGACTTTTATGTAAACAGTGAATGGGTCTGTTATAACTGGATAGAATTACAAGTCACAAACATGGCCTTATTTTTAACGGGGGACCAAAAAAAAATGCGATTTTTGGAAAATCGCATTTTCAGTTTCTGTAGCCCACTTTCTATCTGATTCCAAAATATCTTCACTGAAAACTACGTAGAAGTGCTATAAAAAAAATTTTTTTTGCGTCTGCCGACGTGGCGAAAATTGCGGAAATAGCAAAAAAAAACGTTTTTCAAAATTATAGCTCGGCAATGACGCAACCGGGCACCACCATTTAGGGCTCGTCGTAAAGAGCATTTCTAAGTGTTCAAGTTCTCCATTTCAGCTAACTCCTCCATTCAGTAACAAGCGTACAAAAAGCACATGTTCGAAGTTCAATTCAAGGCCTCCGATTGGCTGCTTCTGCCGTGATGCTCGCTTCAGGATCGTCGTTTGCTGCTTGTGTGTCACGAGGTCATGGCTGTCGAAAATTGCACTACTTAGTGACGCGTTCGCACTCATTCTATGTTCACGGGTCGACGACAATTTAGAGCACTTTAGTTTGGCAGCTATAAGCGGAAGCTCAATCATCAGATTACGATGGCGCGCCGCACTCGTCGCGAACATCACAGACATGCGTAGAACATCGCAGACGTGCAACTGTAATAGTGTTGACTCATTGGACCCGCTGTTAGAGGTTCTTCTTATCAGCACTTTGGAGCTTATGACGAAGACCACCGCGGGACAACTCTTTGTACTCGCAATTGAGCATGACGTACTTTGAAACATAAGGCACCGCGGCCACGAACATCGCAACTGAGCTTTCTCTCGATGACGTGGCTAGGCCTAACTCTGCTCACGGTGCCGTTGTACGAGACAAATCTGAACTTTGCAGGCAAGAACATTTCGCATGTCCGCGCTAGCGAACACTCGGAGAAGCGGTGGCAGCGGCTAGCAATTTCGAGCGTCAGCGTACCAAAATTCAACACCAAGCACGCTGTGGGCCAATTTTTTGTCACTACAGCTAGGCATGGCTGATCATTGACAGACCGGAGATCGGCGGCCTTCGTGCTTAAATCGGTACGTCGATATCCGCGGCGCGCTGTTCCCGTATCGAAAGTAGGCTAAGCGATGTTTGAAGTCATAAGTTATTGAATTTGCTATGTCCGTGGTAGAAAAGTCCGCTCTAAAGGAGTCCTGACCACTTTGCTGGCCTGACATTTTAGTCAATTATATCCGAATGTCCGTTGTACCAGAATCCTTTGTAAACGAAGCTCAATCAATGGAACAAGTAAGGAGGTCAGCATAACGCCGCAAATTGTTATGTAATATCCGAATGTCTGTTGTAAACAGATCCGTTGTAACGAGGTTATACTGTATATACATTTGGTTGGCTACAAATTGTTTTACTGTATATATTCTATGATAGCCGTTACAGTTATTGAAACTGAAAGACTCCAATTAAAATGAAAATGTTGTGATGGCCAACTTTAAGATAATTCTCACAATGTTCATCTGGTATGAGCAAAATCCATCAAGAATAAAACCCTGACTATGACATTAAAACTTGGCTTACAGGTTGACCACCAAGGCACTGTGTGGAAGCATGGAGAAGAACATAGTACTAATACAAGTGACAGAGTAGAAGAGAAATAGATGAAAAAGAAAGGGGGTCACTTTAGAAAAAGCGTAAGGGAAATGATGTTTAACTGAAACATATAAATATAATAAGACAAAGGGATATGAAAATGAAAGAACAGTTTGCTGCAGATTGTAGCCGAAACTATGGCACATCTCCCACGTCATGAATGTGGTGCTTTGTCAGCTAGGTTACTGTAGCAGCTGTGCCCTGGTTTATAATACTACGTATATTTTTTTTGTGTGTATGTGTTTATGCAAAAAGTCCTGCGAGTTTTAGCCAATTCAATTCTGGCGAGAAAAGAGAAGTTTTTTTTGTCTCCGTAAGCCCAATTCCATGCCCTGCTTAACAGGCCTAAATTTTTTGCCGCGTTCAGCCAGTGTTGCAGCAGCTGCGCTGGAGGACACCCACCCAAACTCTTGATTGAACTGTTCTCGTTCCAGTCGCGCCCGGCTCTTTGGTGCAGACCACAGCTCGACGGGATTGGTGCGAATAGTGAAGAAGGCAAGACCAGCACAACAGATGGCCACGGCGAGAAGGGACGTCACAATAACCGTCACGGGCCAACGAGCACACAGCCAACCCCAGTTTGCAAACTGGGTCACCAGTGCCCTCTGCAGTCGACCCCCCTTTGATGCTGAGCCATCCTTTGCATACAGGGGTGCATCATCTGAAAATTCGGACGAAGTGCCTGCGGACGATGCAGAAGGAACAACCGAATGTTACAATAACAAAATAAAAAAAAGAGAAACAAGCAAAGCTCCTCCCCTGTGGAATTGTCAGGTAGTGCATAAGCATTACGCAGAATGCCATCATAACAAAGTAACGCTAGCCATCCTTTTGCCAACCCTAGCCATCATTTAGCCAATACTAGCTAACACTTGCCATTATTAGTCAACACATGCAGACACTAGACAGGATTAACCAATACTGGCATACATTAACATGTACTATCTGGTACTGGTAGATACTGATGGTATGCGAGTAACTACGGTAGGCCACGACAGAGGTCACCGTTTACTTCTCTTCACAAATCGCGAGGGATACACTAGGATATTTGCAGTCTTTTTTTTTCTTTAAGCTGTCACACACATGCCATACATCCACAAGCACACACACACACACATTCTTTTCTCTGGAAACCTAGCAGAAGAATGCTGCTTATGCTTTAAAAAGTGGTAACGGTGCATTTTCATTTACAGCTTACCAGCGCATCAATCTGTAATACAGTAAACTCTTGTTAAACGGAACCTGAAGGGACCAGGAAAATGTGTTCCATTTAACAGGAGTTCCATTTACTGAGAGAGGAACAGGAGTGCAGAATACAAGCACGAAACCAATCATATCAGAGGCAGTTGTTCCATTTAAGCAGCAGTTCCGTTTAGGAGATTTCCATTTACCGAGAGTCTACTGTACTACTTAGAAACAGTCTTTGTAAAACTTCTCAATGAACACAAAATGCTGCACACTTTCAACTACATACTACCAAATACGTAGCCATACAACTGCTCATACGAGCCCTATAACCTAAAAAACACATCGGTTACCCAGTGACCACCAAAGCTAGCTGTGTGGTGGCAACTAGGCATGTAGGAATATTCGAGCTGTTCGAATATTTCAACAAATATTACAGCATTCGAATTCGCTTCGACGAGAATTTAGATTCGAAATGAACGAATATATGGATATTTGAGTGCATGTAACACCCGCCCCCTGTAAAGGTGGTTTCACTGCAGCGTGAAGATGCAGTGCCTTATCCATCCAGGGGAAATCGGCACTGCCGCGAAGCCACACTTTAAGGTTAAATCTACATATTGCCTTCACCACAATTAATTCATTTTTAAGTTTAAAAGCTTGTTATACGGGCTTGTATGTGCCAAGTGTAGTAAATTTTCATAATGTAATGTACTTCATGATAATAATAATAATAGTAATATCTGGGGTTTTACGAGCCAAAAGCACGATATGACTATGAGGCACGTCGTAGTGGAGGGCTCCAGAAATTTTGACTATCTGGTGTTCTTTAACGTGTGCTGACATCGCACAGTACACAGCCCTCTAGCATTATGCCTCCATCAAAATGTGACCGCCATGACCGGAATCGACCCCGCAACCTTTGGGTCAGCAGCCGAGCACTGTAACTACTACACCACCGCGGTGGGCGTCATGTATTTCACCAGTTATCATTTGCATCCTACTGAAATTCAAATCCTGCTACTATTCAAAGTTGCTTCAGTTTCACTTCAAACCCCCAAAAAATGACCTTTGCACATGCCTTGTGTTAATTTTTTTAAATATTGTGCAGGTTAGTTGGGTCGCGACAAAAATGCTTATTTTTCTTTATAATACATTATATATACTATTCGAACTATTCTATTTAAAATTATTCGACCAAATCACTATTGCTTGGAATTGCTTGGAACCTAAAATTTACTATTTGCACATCCCTAGTGGCAATGCGTGTGTGCAGCACTTAAAATTTGGTGGCTACTAGCTACAATGCCTGTTGAACTTGTGCATGCGAGCTCAAGCTTCAGCTGAGACACACACAAGATAGCCAAGCTGCAGCAGGTTACCACAAGGAGGCATAAGCCACTGAAACTAAACAAGCATGGAAGAACATGAAAGTTCAATTCAAGAGGAGTGCTAGGAGGCCTACTATACTGGAGTACTCTAAAATAACGTTGACCACCTGAAGTTCTTTTAAAGCACACCTATATTCAACAACTAGAGAATTTGCATTTCACCCTTTTGAAATCTGGCTGCCACAATAAAAATCAAATCAACGAGCCAAGTACTGCAATGCTAAGCCTACTGTGCTGAGTGAGGCTTGAATAAAACAAGGAACAGGCTACACTCACCTGCATTCACACTACCACTAGGAGTGTGGGGACTCCTGAAACGTGCAACAAGATAGAGCGTCATGACGACCACAAAGAAGACTGAGTAGCCAACGCCTGCCAGCAAGTAGAAGCCGTTGAATCCGAGTATCCGCCAAGGCTTGTGTGTTTCTGGGTAGTCTGAAGGGACGCACGACTCCTTGCACGTGGAGCAGCTGCACGGTGCAGCACCGGGTGCCCCCGGCTCTGAGCATTTCTTGTAGGTGGCATTCAAGGGCTTGTAAGTGTGGTTGTGCGCGGGAACAGGAGAGTCTGCGCAATGTGAACAGTGTGGTGTGGCACAAGACTGCAAGGAAGCTGGAAAGGGGCATTATGGCGAGAACCTAGTGTGCACAACCCACGCTGCGCTCACTAAAAACAGACACACTCTTTGAGGCATCTTTCTGTCACAACAACAATCATCATCTGGCTCGCGTGTTTTTCCTCACCTTAACGTCGTTCACCCAAGGCTTCCAGGTCACAAACGGCCCACACATTATTAATGTGACATAGCATTCTCCACTGGAAAGTAGCGAGTGCCGAGTTTTCGAGAAAGGAAATGCAAGCGAGCCAGATGATCATTTTTGTGCTATAGAAAGAAGCGCAAAAGGGTGCGAGTGTTTTTGCAGCGCAAGCAAGCGGATTGTTTGCTTAGGGTTTTGTGGTTAGCGCAAAGTCCGTATGGTCAGTATGCATTTATAAATGTTCTATTAGTATCTATAAAAATGAATCTACGCGATCATTAATCATCAGTCTGTGGGGTCTGAGCGATATAAACGCCGCCGCTCTCGGAACACACGGACACAGTTCACGCGATCATGCAACAAACGTGGAGGTTTATTAAGACTTCTTTAATATATGGCGAGCTCGCCGGCCGAATTAGTAACATGTAACACGCTAAACTTATACACAATATAAGACATACAATACAATATAACATAAGACAACATAAGGCATACAATAAGACAACATAATACAATATAAATGCGAAGGCGGCGCTGCCGATGCACGACTCACCATGAGGGCCCGAGGGAAGCGAGCCGCGGTACCGTCCCCCCCGGACCTACCGTGGCCGTCGTCCACCCGGGTATGCCGCCACACCCCAAAAGAGACTCCTTGCCGTTTCTATGCACCGGCCTAAATTCTCCACGGCGGCGATACCGGCGCCACCGCGCTAAACTCTGGTTACAGCCAGCACATCCCTGACCGTGGCCGAACGTCTACGCTTACGCGCAAAGCACGTGCGTGCAAACACAGCGGCCGCGCCCAAGCTACGGCAGTCGCCTTTACAGGGGTCATATAGCACCCCCACAAGTCATAGAGGACAGCACAGAACAATCTCAGTGGTTCATCGGTGTTTTTGTCTCATTTCGTGGCAGCGTTTCATAATTATGAATTTTCTAATGGGCCCAAGGAAAGTATAAATGCCTAAACACTCCAGTTCTCATGATAAAGTAGACACGCGTACTTCATTTGTTGCACACATTTTTCTTTAGTGGTATGTAAAATAGACAGGACGTAAAAATGTTGACCCAAAACCGTCTGCCAAGCAAATCTATCAGAAATAAAAATGAACTAAGTGAAATAATCCAATGGTTGGTTCTTTGAGTGTACATAGAGCACAGCTTCCTGAATACGAATTGCCAAGCAATGGAATGCACACACTGTATGTATGCATCCCATTGTGTAACATACTGTATGTAGGAAAGAAGGTGACTTTTACGGGCTCGTTTTTCTTTGTTGGACATAATATTAATGGGAACTAACAGATAATAATGCCTTTCCTTGGCATTATTGTCTGTTAGTTCCCATTAATACTGTATGTAGCAACTCAAAGAGCACAATGTGATTGTTGAAGGTACCGCAAAGGGCAGACTTTGTTTAAAGGCAGTTCAGAAAAGGAAGCTCAACATTTCCAACAGCGCAGTACGACACCCTAGGAGGCTTCATAAGCCACATGTACGAGATGCCCGAGACATAGGATGTACGCTAGACGTATGCAAAAAAAATAAAAAATAAGCTGCACGGCAGTTCTCTTGACTACAGGCTGCTTGATCTATTTGTTTCAGCACACTTTTCAAATGCTACATTTAAAAGGACTTTACAAGAAGGATTGTCTTGTGTTCAGCCGCAGTGTGTACAATTGTAAACATCAAGTGCGGAGACACGTTACGCGCCGCGTGTTTCTTCAAATGGCTTGAAACGCAGTGTGCACATTTGTACAGGTTTCCCGAGTGGACAACTAGCGCTCATTTAACTTCATTGGGCTGCATATTGCTGCAGAGGATCACTTTGCTGGAGACACTGTACCACATTCGACGATTGTTGGACGTGCCGCATTCCAAGATTAACGTCAACAGTATTATTGTTCTTTTTTCGAAACGAACCAAAAAACAAACTGGGCATTCATTTTGAGCTTAACATTTCATTCTTTTTATGCAAGAAATAAACCTGACTGATTGTAGAATAATTAGATATTTATTTGCATGCCAACCATGACTCATTACTGTAACTCGCACAAAACAACATATCCCATTTTCTTTTTTCGGATCTAATATCGGGTGCCTTGGAATTATGTTGTGTGAGTGACGCATCTTTAGACAGTTCATCATAATTCGCGCCTGAAGGGGATATAATGCGGAACCAGACTCACCAGTGAACACAAAATCCATCTGGAAGGGTGAATGGAGCCCGTCGTGCATTCCAAGACCCATGAAGAGCGTCTCGGGACCACAGTCGTCACTATAGCTGCCGCAGAGTACACCCAAAGTTCCAGAATCCAGCCCCGAACAGGAAGAAAACGCACCCAGAGCATAACGATGTGTCATGTAATAGCTGACTTCTAATACTGCCCGGGTAGTCTTGTTAAATTGTGTAACCTGCCACAAGATGAAACATTAATGAGGCAAGAACACATGCGAAACCTTTACTTAACACAGTACTAGTTATCACTGAAAGTAAACACTAGCGATTCCACAGAATTGCACACAATGACCAGCTACCTATAAACATCTCACTCACCCTAATCTATTGCAACAATAAGGCACTAAAGCTGTGTTGGCTTGTGGCAACTTACTAAATGCAACTTACTAGCACTTTAAGTAGATGCCCACATAACTTGGTGCTGAACAGTGCGAGGATATACAGTTGAAACTCAATTTAATGAAGTGATGAGGGCACTCAAATTATTTCGTTATATCAGGAAATTCGTAATATCGAGGAAGCAATTTTTTTGGTCCCTCGAGATCTAAAATTGTAATGTAGCACCAACCGAAAGCTACCACAGTATTTTATTTGCCACTAATACACGCCTGCATATGTAAAAAGTCCACGAGGGCAGCCCAAGCATGAATTCCTCCCATGTCTGGGCGATAGATGCAAGGTAGACGGTCACGTGACGCTACGACAAGCTGCCAATATTCAAAGACAGGGCGAACGAATGCAGTTAATGTGCAAGCAGGCAGAGCAAGAAAATTCCAAGGAGTCGACCAGTGCCATCTGTGGCGTAAACCATTAAATAGCGAAAGCAACCACCGTGTTCCTGTGGGAGTATTTGCAGGGACAACAAACCAGTACAGCCCAGCGCTGTACTGGTTTTGTGTTAAATGTGCGCCATTAGGCCGGTGTTGTGTATGAAGTGAAGAAGTGTCTTGTAGAATGTGTTGTCATGTATCCATCGGTCATAACTGTTTGTGTTTGTGACAGGGTTAAACACTGCAACAATTGCACTTTGTCACAAATGCCCATCATATGCAAAGGCTCAAAGAAAGCAAACTTTTTTTTTTTTTGCTGAGAATCAAAGCTCTCTAAATTTTAACAAGTTCCGTCTTTTAATGTTCTAAAAAGGTTTTCAAATAAGGACTTGAACACTAGCTGCTTGTTTTCCTCAACCCACTTTAGCACTTTGCAAAACTGGCACAAGGGGCAATTAAGTACAAGTGCAAAAGAATATCAAGAACACAGTTCCAAAAAGTTTCGTTTTCGGATGGTATTAGTGCATAAGGTTAGGAGGTGAACACACAAACCATCGTACCTCAAGAAAATCATCTTGGCGAGGCGAACACGTCACCATGCAGAATACACGTGCCAGGTTGAAGAAACAAGACGGGCAATTCGCGACAATTGAACGCATGACTTCAAGGTTTGTGCCAAGGGCAGTAACCTGGTCATTGTCGCAACAGAATTCTTTCCCTTGACCTGCAAACAGAACACGGATGCTCTCAGTTGTTATTATACACAGCAGAAAAGCCGGAAGACTGTCAGAGATGTTCTTATTACGAGCTCGTTTATTTCAAGAAAACTTACTGCTCCAACTTTCTCAATGCCCCCCCATTATGCACCGTTTCCACAATTACATGAAAACTAACTAAATCTTCATACAACAATAACAATGACAGCATAACAACGTCGACATATGCCACAGTGTAGCGAAAGAGAGCTATATCTTTAACATCTCTCGCACATCTCTCAACATCTCAATATCTCTCAACATCTTTAACATCTCTCAATATCTTTAACATCTCTCAATATATTTAACATCTCAATATCTTTAACATCTCTTGCAGTAAACAAATGCTTCAAATGCAGACAAAATGCACAAGTATGAAAATAGGAAGCACAATACTCACTGCTACCTACCAGTAGCAGTGAGCATTGTAACTAAGACACCACGGCGGGTCAGTAAATACATCAAGTTGAGCCTACAAAAAAGGCATATAATGTATAAAGTATAAATATAAGGCCCTCTGTGGCTCAGACTGTCAACACTTCTACCCAACGGCCCTGGCAGATCAATAGACTTTATCAGTACACTTAGGTCAAGAGAAGTCTTTGCTGCTAACTGCGTGTGGCCATAGAGCTGGATGGGATGATGAAATTCACAACAACAATATGGAATCAGTTTGCGCAAGACAGCTAGGGCAAATCGTACATCAATGGGAAAGGCCTGCGTCCTGCAATGGACATAAAACAGGCTAATGATGATGATGATAACTGTGTGATAGTGTCGTCACAGCAGCGACACTGCATGCATTGGGTTGTTTGAAGCAGCAGCAGACTCACCCGATACCAAATCCGGACAGATTCCCTTGAGAATTTCCATGGACTTGTCACTGACAGCTTTGGGAGGGCCGTTGTCAACGCAGGGCATGGGCTTATCCGTCTCTGGGTCTATTCCACAGGCGCCCCTCATGACACATTGTGATGCGGCAGCATCAACCAACGTCTGCAGGAGAAGTAGGAAAAAAAAAAAGCATTCTGCGATGAACTCATTCAGTGCAACATTCCCGATACTATTTCCGGAAATTAGGGTTTTTAGATTTAGATCGAATGTTGCTATAGCAGCGCCTCTCATATTTTTTTTAGTTTTCGTGAGAATTTTTCTTCCTACGAATGCTGAAAATCGGAGGTCTACTATATCAAAAGCATGGTCTCCTAAAAACACCTCACTGCTGGGTTTTCAAACCAACACTGCTTGACTGTGCCAGCTGCTTTCTTGGAAACTGAGTGCTTGAGTTAGTTAGGAAAATGGAAAATAACAAAACAGCAATGCTATGTGAAACTAGACATAACTTTTTAAAAAGCCTTGCCCTGTAAACACCCAAACTGTAGCTTGCAAGGCCAGGAGTCTTTTTAGGTTTCAATCATACATCAAATCAAGTCCCTGCTTTATCGATTCAACTCCAAGATGCAATACTGAAAGGTAGTTTATATGAAGGAAAAATGCTGTCACCATGGCAACGAGGTCAGACTTTCTAACGTAAAGGCCCTTCAGGAGACACTAAATATGACTTTAGCCTCAATTTACGCCGCAAGCACCTAATTCTGGTAATACGTTCCTCATGAAAGAGAAAGTCTGCAAATGGTTAATTACACTTAACAATGTGAGATTTGACTTTGGACCTCTGATAGCTATATTCACACACTCATGCCAAAAAAAATGCACCGAAAGCCTCAGCAGCCACCAACTAATAAGCCTACAAAGACATCAAAAAGGCATCCATGATTAAGTTGTACTAAGGAGCTATATCTTCAGAATGCTGAATGGCAGTTTCTTTATTACCGCCTCTGTGCAACATTTATGCTGGTCAGGCCTGCTGCTCTTACTATAATAAGCCAGAGGAAAATAAAAAAAGCTGATAGCAAATTTTCCCTGAAGCGTCCACCACAGCGTTTCATGACACGGTGGATTACGACACTGTCTCTTTCAGCTTAGTTAAATGTTTACACATCAAGGTTACATTGCATTATCACTGAACCAAAGACTTAACTTTCGAAGTCTGGGTAACTTTTGTCTGACGTGCAACAGCCCTACTTGGAAAATACTATTTAGCCTCAGATGTCTTCTTTCTTGCCAGTAAGAGCCCAATTTGCATAGCATAGCAGACTGCGCACTATCCCTTGTTCTAAACTTTTTAGTGTTGCAACCTGTTAAAATCATTGTTGATGATTGTGGTATTTGCTAATCTCTACTACTTGATGCTTCAGCACCACATAAATTAAAAAGGGAATTTGAAAGAACTACCCTAACACAAAGGGTATAGTTCTTTCACAACAAATACAAAGGTTTTTCTTTTTGTCCCCTTAATGGGAGCCTTGTAAAGTAAAAGAAAAACTGGGAAGGGAGGGTGTAATGAAAGTAAAATAGACTAGCAGCTGTGGCAGCTAAGACGTTTGTTTATCAAGCATAACTTGCAGTCATGTCTTAACTAGACGTTAACAGAGGCAAAAAGGTCCATGCATTTTAAAAGGGCCCATAAACAACCGAGAGGTTAAAATTTAGTTGTGGGGATGTAGTTGTGACGAGTCTACAACGAACACACAGCTGCAAGAATTTCGCGAAATGGGCCGTAATAGTGGAGTTACACGGATTTGATGATCAGACGTGGCCCTCACACATTTCGCTCTTTTCTTCTCTACGCTCAGTTTGTTGGCTCCTCTCATCCTCTCCATGCGAGGAGGAAGAGCAAAGAGAGCACATGTACCTGCTAGCATACGAACAGGTTCTTGAGATGCCACCAACAGTGTCTTCTATTGGTGCCGTCACGGTCAGCACTGACTATACCAGAAAGACCAGGAGAGGAGCACGAGATGTGTAAAATGTTAAAAAGTCAGCCCAGGCCTAGCAACATGTGCAAGCCCTTTAATTACACTCTCCAATTCCACCATGCTGACACAACGCCTGATCAAATGCTCAACGAAAGGAACTGGTCGATTCCACGAAAGATCAAAAAAGTGTGTATATTCGATGTTTCCGATTTTCCTGATAATTTTGTATGTTGTGCACATATGACTGCACAGCACGAAATCGCAGTTCGTTTTCAAATAAAAATTTTTTTCATAACAGGAAAATTCGACAAGTGTCGCCGGTTGACGACGACCATTTTACGAAGAGTGCGTTTTCGTAAATTCGCAATCATGCTGGCAGCTACTGAAGCTATATATTACAAATATCTTTCTTTTTGGTGGAAATAGAAGTAAAGAGGAAATAGCTCTTATGATTTCATGGAATTCTGAGCAAATTATGTATTTTTAAAAATTCACGAAAAACGCTGCGTTTTTGAAAATCAGTCAAATTTGGAACGCTATGGCTACTTCTGTGAATATCTTAGCTTGTTCATATTTGCAGCATGAATAGGTTTCTATGTGAATAGTGAACCTCTGCATTTGTATTTCTCTAATAATTTTCAAAGTAGTAAATTTTCATGCTCGAAACACCAAAAAGAGAAAAGTGCTCCTCGATTCAAAAATCTATAATAAAAAAAAACCAATCTCAATTTTGTTCAAAGTCCCCCAAATGTTCTCAAAGGACTGCAGAATGATATTATGAAAAAACATGGTGCATCATTTTGATTAGGACAAAAGCAGAAAATGTCAAACATTGTGTTTCCAGAGCGTGGTGGCTACTGCGTGAAGGACATCTCTAGTACCAAGAAAATACAGTAACACGTCTTTTTTCTTCTCTGAGCTTCGCTAAACAACAGTAATGATCTATTGTCGGAAAGTGGGAACTGTTTTGTAAAGAAAAAAAGATCGTTCCAATTAAATGCATTTGCGACACCACTTATATTCCTCGTCGACGGGTAGCACGGACATTTTCATTCCTCTGGATAATTTTTTTTTTAAGTAAGTGCGCTTACCTATATAAAAGCAACGAAGCTAAACGCGAAATTTGTGTAGCTGAGTCGATCATGCATTGTAAGAATGTGAGAAATCGCAAATAGCGACAGTGGTGAACGGCGAGTACCGCAGTGCAACTTAAGCACAGCAGCCACACATTGTTTGCCAGGCTTTGTCGCTCTGCACGAGAAAATGCTGGGGTGTCGATTGCGTTGGTTACACGATACATTTTTCACCGCTCGTCGCTCTCCCACCCGGTCTCTGGATCCGCACCGTGCGGATCGTGTGGCGGATCGAGTGGCCCGCGCTACACGCCTTCGTGTAAACGGAGTAGCATGCGTTAGGCGGACAGGTGCAAAGGGCGGCGCGATAGACGCCCGCCTGAGCAGACGACAGCAACGAGCACGGCTGTGCCAGTCAGCCAAACACCACCTGAGATAGAAGTTAAGCATCCAAATTGTGCTTCACCTTGATGCGATCACTGTCCTACGCTCTGAAGGTGGCTACGGGTAGGCGTTATAGCCGTGACCGAGATTTTGTACGGACTCTCTCATGGTGCACAAAAAGAAAATTCCGCTGGAGCGGAATTTTCGTTATGTAGAAGATATCGTATCGAGTCTCTTTTGCGGAGGGTCATGAAGTAGGATGCGCGCTCAATTCAAGAGGGAGACCAGATCTGCCAGCACTGCTTCAAGACATACAAGGAGATGCAAAACAAAGCAGATGCAATGCAAACAAAACGTGTTTTGTCCGTGGCAAAAACTGCTGCCACCAATCTTCACGTAATCGATTCTTTTTAAAGTCTGCATTTATCACATAAGGTTTGACAACGTACACATTTGGGCCAACAAAAACCACACCTCTTGGCGACCGCTCTCCAGAAATTCATTTTTATTCATCAAGAGACATTGGCTTTTATACGAATCTCTCAATTCTGGCACAGCACGTCATCATAAGAGACGCATGGAGGGAATGCGTTCTTTAGCATGCAAGATATGAATTATACTCAACTGAAATAGATGAAAGAAAAGGAGGCTACAACTGAAAGTGCCTACTGTGGACTGAGGGATGTCTAACACTGGCGTGAAGTCGCAAACCACGCAAATGCATTTAATTGGAACGATCTTTTTTTCTTTACAAAACAGTTCCCACTTTCCGACAATAGATCATTACTGTTGTTTAGCGAAGCTCAGAGAAGAAAAAAGACGTGTCACTGTATTTTCTTGTTACTAGAGATGTCCTTCCCGCAGTAGCCACAACGCTCTGGAAACACAATGTTTGACATTTTCTGCTTTTGTCCTAATCAAAATGATGCAACATGTTTTTTCATAATATCATTCTGCAGTCCTTTGAGAACATTTTGGGGGACTTTGAACAAAATTGAGATTGGGTTTTTTTTATTATAGATTTTTGAATCGAGGAGCACTTTTCTCTTTTTGGTGTTTCGAGCATGAAAATTTACTACTTTGAAAATTATTAGAGAAATACAAATGCAGAGGTTCACTATTCACATAGAAACCTATTCATGCTGCAAATATGAACAAGCTAAGATATTCACAGAAGTAGCCATAGCGTTCCAAATTTGACTGATTTTCAAAAACGCAGCGTTTTTCGTGAATTTTTAAAAATACATAATTTGCTCAGAATTCCATGAAATGATAAGAGCTATTTCCTCTTTACTTCTACTTCCGCCAAAAAGAAAGATATTTGTAATATATAGCTTAAGGAGCTGCCAGCATGATTGCGAATTTACGAAAACGCACTCTTCGTAAAATGGTCGTCGTCAACCGGCGACACTTGTCGAATTTTCCTGTGATGAAAAATTTTTTTATTTGAAAACGAACTGCGATTTCTTGCTGTGCAGTCATATGTGCACAACATACAAAATTATCAGGAAAATCGGAAACATCGAATATACACACTTTTTTGATCTTTCGTGGAATCGACCAACTGCTTTTTTATCCTTTCAAGTGGCGCAGGTCATTCTCTGCTGCTTATCTCAGCTAATCGTTGCTCTTGTCTTAGACCTTGGTCCAATGACTTGTTTGCTCACACACAAACTTGACACTGTAGAATAGACGCCCACAGGCCACTTTCCCCAGGAAAATCTTATCTTGCAATCTTCTTTTAGTGCTTCGGCAATCGAACACATTCCTGAAGACAGTGGAAGCTGGCAACATAGCCTTTCTTAAAGTTACAGCAAGTGTCCAATAGGTGAATATGAAGAAGCTTTAAGCTCGTACTTCCACTTAGCTTAGCAACCAGCTATAATTAAATGAAGTGCCCAGTTTCCAAGCATACCAAGGCATCGAAACCACATACAAAGCAAGAACTTGGAAATTCACATTCACAGGAATAGAAATTCAGGCTAATGAAGTGCTGAAACTACACAAAATATTCTAACAGCTTATGAAGTCAAAATCAATAGAGTTTTACTCAAAGCTTTATCAGGCTGCAAATAAGCTGACAGGACAAGGCTAATAAAGCATGTATAATCAGATCACTCATAACAAAGCTGATGAGTATGCCAATAGGCTGCTTTGCAATATGGTACCATGAGCTTTATATGTTGCTATAAAACTAACTGGTAGTTATTAAGTAGATCTGTTGTAATGAGCCACGATGTTGTACAGAATCATATCTTTTATTCAAATTCAATAACTTTTGGTACACAAGTGTTAACAGAATAAGCCACTTGCCACACAGCCATATTTCAAGGCAAGCTTCATGTAACGCCACAAATACATTACACGCACATCAAACTTCTTCAAGATACTCAGTGTCAACATTGAAAAGGAGTATCTGCAGTTACCAACAATGGTGCTCAATAGATTGACAGTCATTTTCCAGCACTAGTGTTTCCATTAAACTGCTTTACCTCATCAATGTAAGACTTGTAGTCACAGTACACAGAGAGATTCAAAGAACCCACAAAGCCATTTATTCTTCCATTTCCCCAAGCCTAACACTCCATCTGCAGCAAGAGCTACGGTTCGTGTCAGCCACGTAGGAATGAGCTGGCGGTAACTGTTCTCTGCATTAGTCAGCTGCATCACTCAAAATATGACTGCCTGCAGGATCGGTTCCGGTGAACATGTGTATATCATCTGCAAAATACCAACAGCGAATATAGCTTGGAAGTTATTTTAAATGAATTTTGAAGTTTGCGTGAGCGATCGACATCCTCGTGCTACTGACAACCTCAAAGGTGACCCTTGGGGACCTCCTACTTCCCTCACGTGACCACGCTGCAACAAGTTATGATGACATCATAGCCGCCATGCTTTTTTTTCTGCGTTCGCTCCAGCAGCTGCTCGCAAACCGCGCCGAAGTGCGTCACAGTTCTGTGTGCTGATGTGATCGAGTGCTGCACACGCTAGGTGGTGATAGTTGCACCCGGAGGCTTGTCGTTTTTGAAACCGAAATTGACACTGGTCGGTAATGAGGAGCCTGTAATTAATCATCTGTCGAGCGCTGCAGCAAACGATGTGCCGTGTTATGATTAACAGGCCCCCAGCAACACATTGCAGCAAAAAAAAACACGAGGCCAAAATTTTTGTGTCGATACCTCTTTACCTTCATATGGAGGGCCTCCGGCTCCCCTAGATGTCAGTTCCTTAGGACTCAAATAAAGTTCTTGCCACGTCATGCAAAACAATGTGCACTACCAAAGTCCTTCAATAATCTGGTACCACCAAACCTTTAGCAATCCCTTTGTCCAGCCAAACAAGACAAGGACTCACACGAATGTGGACTCTTGAAGAGACTAACACAATGCACGTTAAGTCCTTAGAAAGGAACATAAAGTATTTGCAACAACTGCCAAACGTGGGAGGCCACAGCTTGGAGCTTGTAGAAGATGCACAAATCCGTAACTCTCATCCAGAAGGCCACCAGCCATGACTAGAATATTCTGCCTCTGCTACTGTTGATTGCGGATCCCAGCAGCAGTTCCTGCACTGACCCACAGTCACCCAATATGATGGCCCGATGGAACAGTGTCAAGTGAACAAATATGTAAGGATCTATCAAGAAGGACACTATACTGTCCTGTACAGTCTAGGACACTGTATCACAAGGAACTGTCCTGTGCCGTTACTACAGCTCCTCCCAGACCAGACCATCAGCTCTGTGGAAGATGGGGCAGTGTAGGAACTTGGTGTTTTGTGTAGGAAGAGCCCAGTGTCATCTGGCACCATGGAACAGGACAGTGCACGTTCAACTCCATCACACTAGGGTTTTGGGGTTGCAGCTTTACCACAGGCTTCAGGCTGCAGGCTCATTCACAATGGCAATTCAGAGTTTTCGTGCAGTCAAGTTGGCCACAAGCAGTCGAAGAGAGACTGTATTGGGTCTGTCAGTTTTTCAGTTGGGCAGCTTGTGCACAAACCAGATGTGCAGGAACAGGAAGTGCGCTTGTTTTACAAAACAATGGCAGCACAAGCAGACATGGACAGCATTAACTGCGAGGCATATTGATATGGCAACAGGCCGCTTGCCCTTGCCAG
Source organism: Rhipicephalus sanguineus (assembly GCF_013339695.2). Classification (NCBI taxonomy): domain Eukaryota; kingdom Metazoa; phylum Arthropoda; class Arachnida; order Ixodida; family Ixodidae; genus Rhipicephalus; species Rhipicephalus sanguineus. The sequence continues at coordinate 69,560,154 of NC_051177.1, read as the reverse complement.
TGTGAACCTGAGTCACCTCGAGACAATCTTTGGTCGCCAGTCACGAATGCTCACACAACATCTGTAAATTGCCAGCATGAATGAGCCCCGAGGTATCCATTGTTTGCCCACTACTGATAGCTTCCGTCCTGCCAGTGTCAAATTGAAGGATCGGCCACAGCTGAGGATAATAAATGGGCCCTTATCCTGGGCATGTATAGCGTAACATTCCAATTTACTTTGCATTCTTTCTTATCATGCATCCCATCACGTGGCCAGTACCAGAGATAATAGCAGCACTTGGGTTTAATTGACAAAGGGTTGAGAAAAAAATGAGGAAAATCATAAGGTTAATATACCTATGCCCTCAACGCACGTGGTCAATGCAACCCATGCTCTCTCCTGTCGTGAAGTGAGTTTGCAAGACAGCATCAAGATCAAGTGAGAAGGCCTGCTTTCTAATTTCAGCACCTTGTTCAGTCCTTTAAACCAAGTCACATAAGTGCTCCTACATGCAAAGGTAAGGAAACCCCAAGTATTGCAACAACCCATTCACCTGAACTAGAATAAGTATTTCTAAAGGTTTGTTACTTAGGAAGAGGTCACGATTAAAGCCTAGATTTCATGTATGGTTAATTGTGCAAAGTGTTGGAGCAGCTGTTTTTGTGCAAGTGTTTCAAATACAAGGCTGGAAAAGGCACAGAAAAATCTAAAGAAGTTCCAATACAGTAAACATGAATACGTGGTTGTACTCCTGTAGAACTTTTAACATGGTTAATTTCTTTTAACCTTATTCTGATGTTGAAGATGTCGCAGGGCTTACATTTTGGCTGTAATGTATTGCCTTAATTGTGTAAAACTTACAAAAGGTGTAAAAATAAAGAGAGGGGGGTCGGGTGCATTAGCAGTTGAAAAAAATCATCCCCACACTAATTAACTATTACTCTAACAGGGCCTGATCAATTATCTAATAGTGCTTGTCCACCGGCTAAAGGAATCAATTGCCGCAGCTGTTGCGAAACAATCAGGAGCACTATTGTTTATGATGCATTTCAACAACAGCAGAGGAGCTATGGCAACACGTCATGTTGAACAAGCTTCGCAGTAGAGACCTTGCCGACAACAGCTGCTCAAAACTCACCCTGACAAACAATACAGGTCATACTGCGGAGAATAAATTACTCATACAAGCAGCATGTGACATACACCGAGGTGGACTAGCATCGATTAGCCCCAAGAAATTGACTTTCCGCTTACAGATGCTTGAAGCGCTCAGGTATACCGACGACGCCGTCCGACGGCGTGATTATTTGATTGCATCCATTGTTCAATGAAAGCCGTACCTGATAGCGCGCGCCAAGCCACAATTGAATACTACGCACGCTGAAAAAAAAAAAAAAAAAAGAAAGAAACGACGCTAGACGTGATGTATCCTAAGTTTGCATGAATAACCTACAGGCCCAAACGGCACGATACCCTCCGAACGAGCGCCGTGTTTCTCTTTTTAACGTTCAAGAAATAAAATATAGAGGCGCGCAGTTATAAATAAAAGTTGTCTACTACGACAAGCTCCACGTTGAAGTTTCAGCAAAAGTATCGCGTGGGTATGAATAGCGACGCAATGAACAAGCTCGAAAATACGGGGACGAAGAAATACGAGTAGCCGTCAATACAGAGCGTTTGCAATTTTTGAAGAAAAAAGGCACCCCGCGACGGAGCGAATACACACGCCCCCAAGAAATTAGTCTCTCACGACCACGTAAGATCTAATGAACTTGTATTACAATGAAGATGTGATCTAACAATGTGAAGGCACAGCAGTCTTTGTGTCGCTGTTTCAGCGGTTGCGAGAATGAATGGAAATGCGAAACGGACTTACGCGGCAGGTAAACACTGCCAGGGCGCAGTAGGCGACGAGCAGACGCATTTTCCCGGTGCGCGCCAGCACAGCTGCGACACTCGATGAACTCCCTGTGAGCAGTCAGCACCCGCTGGACCACCTATGTCCAGTGAGGTGCTACACAACGACCATCGCGCTACTTGTGAAAACGTTATCGGAAAAGTTGATCACGCAGCTACTTTTGATAACACTGAACGCCCATTCCAACTCCCTTTCCTTCGTCAAACTGCAACCACGCTGCAACGCCGTTGACGCCGTCTGAATAGCTCTCGCGCCGCTCCTCACGGGTTCACAGAACACGTGATAAGTTGCGTCACGGTATCACATGACTCACACCTAGCGACTGCTTTGCCGACACGCGGCGACTGAACAAACCACGATGAACGTGTGTAGGGGCGCGCGTGTAGCGCCACTACGCTAGACCACGGATACGTAAATCGGTTTCACGCATTACCACAATTATCCCCTCTGGGAAGCATGCCTACAGATAATATATCCACTCGTAGTAACGTATTGTACTGCATGCAGAGGCCTACCCACTCAATCGGTACAAAGGAGGCATTCGAACTGCACACTTTACTTTTGTGCTTTTTATCAGTACCTAGGTCAGTTTTCACTATACGTATTTAAAGCCTTTTTCGATATTACCGATACCCACTTCGTATGTTCATGTGCAGCCTTCACATATCCAGCTATTACGTGAATGGCATTTGCATGCACTATGTGTTGCTGCAGACAAGAAATGACATTGTAGGGTGGTACAGCTTGGCTTTATTTGCGTCACTTTAAAATAGAAACACCCATGACAACATCTCAACAGGGGCACACATGTTTTTTCCTCCTGAACTCTTTGCGGTGACATTGACACAGCAACCAAACATTGAGAAACAGGGTAACCAAAAATTGAGCCAGGAGCTTTTTCCCAGCTGGGGGCCAGCATGCGTGCTGCTGCTCTTCAGAGGCCCTGCCAAGCAGCCATAGTTATTTCTTCTTCTGGGCCTTCTCAGCGGCCTTGGTGACCTTTCCACCGGACGCCTCCTTGGGTTTGACAGACTTGATAACGCCGACGGCAACCGTTTGCCTCATGTCACGGACAGCGAAGCGACCCAGGGGAGGGAAGTCGGTGAAGGTCTCCACGCACATGGGCTTGGAAGGAACCAGGTCGATGATGGCAGCATCGCCGGACTTGATGAACTTGGGGTTGTCTGCAAAGAAGAAAACCCAAGTCAGAACTCTCATGAGCACACAACAAACACCACAACATACCTTCCAGCTTCTTGCCAGAACGACGGTCGCACTTTTCCTTGATCTCCCTGAACTTGCAAGCAATGTGGGCTGTGTGGCAGTCCAACACAGGCGTGTAGCCGTTTGCGATCTGGCCGGGATGGTTCAGCACAATAACCTGGGCAGTGAACTCCTCCGTGGACTTTGGTGGGGTATCCTTCGAGTCTCCACACACATATCCTCGGCGCAGCTCCTTCACTGAGACGTTCTTGACGTTGAAGCCGACGTTGTCGCCGGGCACGGCCTCTGCGAGGGCCTCGTGGTGCATCTCCACGGACTTGACCTCAGTGGTCAGGTTGGCAGGGGCAAAGGTGACGACCATGCCGGGCTTGAGGACACCCGTCTCCACACGGCCGACAGGCACTGTGCCAATGCCACCAATCTTGTAGACATCCTGCAGGGGAAGTCGGAGGGGCTTGTCCGTGGGCCGGGTTGGGGGCTCCATGGCGTCCAGGGCCTGCAGAAGGGTCTTGCCTTCGGACTTGCCAGACTTGCGCTCGATAGACCATCCCTTGTACCAGGGCATGTTCGTGCTTGGCTCGAGCATGTTGTCGCCGTTCCAGCCGGAGATGGGCACGAAGGGAACAGTGGCGGGGTTGTAGCCGATCTTCTTAATGTAAGCGGACACTTCCTTCTGGATCTCCTCGAAACGGGACTGAGAGAACGGGGGCTCGGTGGTGTCCATCTTGTTCACGCCGACGATCATCTGCTTCACGCCGAGGGTGTAGGCCAGAAGAGCGTGCTCTCGGGTCTGGCCGTTCTTGGAGATACCGGCTTCGAACTCGCCGGTACCGGCAGCCACAATCAGCACAGCACAGTCGGCCTGCATGGAAACACAGGCATATTAGTCAAAAACTAAGTTCTGGGACCCCACAAGCCACAAAATTTGACAAGTTCGCGTACCTGCGACGTTCCAGTGATCATGTTCTTGATGAAATCACGATGTCCGGGAGCATCAATGACAGTTACGTAGTACTTGGGGGTCTCGAACTTCCAGAGGGTGATATCGATGGTGATACCACGCTCACGCTCGGCCTTCAGCTTGTCCAACACCCAGGCGTACTTGAAGGAACCCTTGCCCATCTACGCATACAGAAAAAAGAGGCACCGGCGAAGGTGTTAACGACCCGGGTCGACCACGCCGGCCGGCGTGCCGGGCAATATGGCGAACACGCGACGCCCGCACTCAAACGCAAGGGTTAGAAAACGCGGAAAAGAACTCCGCAAGCCACTGACCTCCTGGGCTTCCTTCTCGAACTTCTCAATGGTACGCTTGTCGATGCCACCGCATTTGTAGATCAAGTGTCCGGTAGTCGTGGACTTTCCGGAATCGACGTGGCCGATGACGACGATGTTAATGTGAGTCTTTTCCTTTCCCATGGTCGCGGTTTTTGCGTGTCCCTGTCTGCAAACAAAAACGCAACAGCCGCCGCAGCGGCGAACACAACTGTTAGCGGAGAGTCGGCGAAATCGACCGTCTAAGCGATCTACCAACCCACGCCCCGCAACACAGCCGGCGCCAGACAAAAGCACGTCGGAATGGCGTGCGGCCAAAATGGCGACCGAAGATTCATTACCACGAGGCGTCAAATACTAATGAATGACTAGTATTGCGCCTCACATGAAAGACAGACGATAAAATCGAATGCGCTCAAAAAAAGGGTCAGGCATCTGATGACACCCAGCACGGAGAAAAACGAATGAACCGGCACGAATGCGAAGTGCCTATCGGAGCGCCATGATTGACCGCTTCACCGGCTACCCCCACCAACTTCACAGTCTTTTAAACGCTAGAAAACACATCGCGTAGGTCAAAATATTGCTCAATGAAGTAAGAGAAACTATTAGGCTACAAAATCCTCACAGAATTTCTCGCGGATGACACTTCCGAACACCAAAATCGAGCGGATGAAAGGCAGCCCCAACTTACCAACACAACCGACGGAGAGCTAAGAGGAGATGACGATGGGTCACGTGCTATATATCGACTTGCATATGACGTCATTAAAATACTATTAAATATTTTTATTTGCTTTTAATTTGCACGTTTTTAAATTTTTAAAATTACAACTGATTTTACGGATTGCTTTTTATTATATACTTTAACATTTTATTTGTATTATTTGTCTGCGGACTTACACTTTGCACATGTGATGGCGGCGTACATGTTGTTCATTTATTGATCCGACGCCCAGTTTCTTCTCAATATGGCAATGAATAAAGTCATCAATACCGTTAAGCTTATGCTAGGCGCCAGGTTTCCAGGCCAGGCAAGTTTCACATTTGTTCGGTTTGACCTTCGCTCTTTGCTTCACACCTTTTCCGAGCCTTAGACGCCTGTGCCTAAGCCCCATCGCCGCTCGTGAGAGCATCGGAGTTGCGTCTTGGCGAGAGTTGCGCGATCGCGATAAAAATATTCTCTCGAAATTTGTTACGTGTGGTTTTCTAGCAGTCCCTTCGTGTGACATACACGACCTAACAAGGTTTTTCTCTTGATTCAGTTGCATTTAACCCACGCATTTCTTTTTACTGCGACGCACGTGAGGTTAATGATTGCTGTGCTACGCTTTTGCAGAATGTCACGCCACTGGGGACCATAGTGCCCTGTCGAAACAAGTACACCGACTGGCGAATGGCCCGTGATGCAAAGAGAAGAAAAGTGGTCAAAGAGTACGCGCGTCTGAGGCTAAATATCAACTCCTTGAGGAAGAATGACATTCTGCCGAAAAGTTTGCAGGTACCGTGGCACTTGTTCTATCTTCTTAGCCACCATGTGCTCGATTGAACATTTTATTGGTCACGCCCGTACTCTCTGCATTCGCGGAAAATACGTGAAAATAGCCCACGCTTGTATATTCTTTTCTTTTTCTTTTTGTCCCGTCAGTGCCGTCTCGGCGTTTGTGTTGGATAAGGACTTCGGTGCGAGAGCCGTAACACTCAGTGACACTGTGGTATTAACGCCTTACTAACACGCGAATAACAAAGTCTAGCGTGCAGCAAAACTGCAGCAGACGGAATTATTGACTTTCGTTAAGGCCGCCGCCCCCTCTTTCGTTCTTTTCTTTCATTTCCCTTTTTTTTTTTTCCCCTCGCAGACGGTACTCTCGTGGCTGGCTGACGGCTGACGCGGCTCGCCACGTGAGATGCGAATGTGCGAACGCAGTGCTGCCGGCGTTCCGCGAAAAAGTTTCGGTTCATGCGCAGTTACTTGTCACCCCAACGCTAATGAGACGCTGCATATATTTAACGTAATTACAAATGTAGCGTTCCGCTGAAGCGAAAGGTGACATGTATTAAAATCTACATTCATTGAGTACTGGTGTCGTTGACCACGTGGGAACTTGGAACAAAAATTAATGTGTTCCCGTCTTCATCACATGTTGATTTCTTACGCAATAGCCTTTACCTGTTTCAATGACTGACGTCGGTGACGCATTACTCGTGGTATTAGAGTGAAACAGACAGCAAACACGTTTCTGGAAGCTCACAGTAGTTGGTTTCCTGTGAATGTAGCTAAGTCATTGATTACGCTTGGATGCAGATGAGTTATGGCAACTGTCGAGGTCATGCTATAAAGATTTATAGAAGCATGTGATGTCTTGGCAACTTAATGCAGCACAAGTGAACGAAACACGCCCTAGCATGTTCATTTCATGGCCAAACCTAGCCAAATAAGTGGTCTGTCTCATGCAAATTTCATTCTTGAAATAAACCAATGAGGGGATGAAGGAATTAGTCCCTTTTAGAAAGTTATGCAGGCCAACTCTGCTCTAGTTGGCAGAGAAGGATATACAGATTTGCAAGCACCTGGCAAGTGTCCCATTTTTCAGGACACTCAGAAATGTTCGAGCAACGTACGAACACTTGAAACGCTTTCTTTTTCTTCTTGAAATATCCTCAGGTGCAAAAGCAATTTAACTGGAACACCTTCACGCCATAAAGAATGTTCTCAAGGATATGAACTTGCTTAATCATGTTTAATTTTTACCAGCCGTGCATGTGTTACAGGACAGAGGTTATTAAAAGACACTAGAAAAGAAGTAGGCCAGATTTTTTTGTGTTAGTCGCTGATAAATTACTATAAACGATTACATTAGCAACAGCACATTTACCGCAATCACCTGCATGAATGCAGTAGTCAGAGGGGGTGTGGTTGGGATATTCTGTCCAGATAAGCATTACTTGGTGGTGCAAACCACTCATGACTAGATTAAGGTTTTTTTTTTTTTTTTGCCCACATGTTTTTGATAACTTTCTGAAGCATGTGTTGACATTTGGGATCTCGCTCGACATTTTGTTATTCTCGGACTACAAATGCAGTCCTGATTCTGCTGCATGATTTTATTCTGTGTTGGGTACGCATTCGGTTGGCACAAGAGCTTAGTAGAATGGTATTACTCAGTTTTAACGAAATTATGTGAAATAACGGATTATTTTTGTACATAAACTTGAAAGAAAACAAAAGTGACCCACTGTATGGCTTCATGATCTACTTCACACCAGTGCAGGATCACTGGAGGTTGAGCTTAGCCCCAATTGCTGAGCAAATAAGTTATGGAGAAAAGGCATGACTTAGGAGGAAGGTAACCTTTAATCACTCATGGCTTCCTTCATGGAATATGCTTTGCTAAAATATGGTGTGTACAATTTGCTCTAGTTGTAGCCTAACCTCATATGCAATTACAAAAAAAAAAGGTCACTGAGTCCCTTAAGCCTAAGTTGACTCAAAGGCGAAGGCCATCTCCTTTTAAAAAAATGATTATCTTCATACACCTCCACAAGCTATCTGCACCTAACATGGTGCTGCACTTCCTCTGGGATCGGCCCACCCTTGACCAAGCGACAATGTGATGACAGCATCATGTGAAATCGTAGTGACGCCACGTGATTTCGTCATTGATTACATCATGTTAAATTGAGGTCGCGTGACTTTTGGTACTCCAACGGCACACAAAGATCACTTGGGCGTCACGTGAATTTTCAGCTACTTTTGTTAGTTTTCTTTTTACCATTTGTGAAGTCTCGCGCGGTATTTCTTTAAAGGGATACTGAACAAAATTTTGAAAAAGCTACGAAAACACTTGCATTTGACTCAAACGACACGACTGTTCCTATAACAGCGTTTATTTCACGTAATTTCGAGCAGTTGGCCGTATTTTTGGTGGATTGTGAGAGCGCGGCGGCTGCACGCTAGTGCGCTTGTCGACGGCCGTGGCGTCGAATACTCCAGCAAGAGGGGGTGCAACCGGCACGCTCTCTCCTGCCCTGCCACTTCCCTTTCTCCACCTCTCCTCTCAAGAACACCTTCTCGACCGTGAGAACACGTTTTGAGAGAGACGCGCGACAGCGGGTGGTGGCTTGCGATGTCGATTGGTAAGCGATTTTGCAGCGAGCACGGTTGGCAAGTCAGTATCCGCCGAGTTTCGCGTCACTTCCTCTTTAGTTCGCGGCGCGGCCGCTAGACGCGCCAATTTGCGAAAAATGCATTAAATTCATTATTTTCTGCTAGTCTCTGGCTGAAATGAAGGTTGTTTCAACAAATTTCAGCACCCAATCTTTCAATTGGGCCATTTATCTCGGTGGCGAAAATTTTGTTCAGTATCCCTTTAAATCTCTCTAAATCTTTAAAAATCTCTTCACTCATGGGACATATAAAGCTTTCGCCTTAAAAAGAACAATTGAGGGGTCGTTAAACGTCATGCCATTCTAATCAGTGGCATATATCATGCATATCCATAGCCTGCGCTTGTATATTCGTTTTTTTTTTTTTCTTTTTGTCCCGTCAGTGCCGTCTCTGCGTTTGTGTCAGATAAGGACTTCGATGCGAGAGCCGTAACATTCAGTGACACGAATAACAAAGTCTAGCGTGCAGCAAAACTGGAGCAGACGGAATTATTGACTTTCTCGAAGGCCGCTGCCCCCTCTTTCGTTCTTTTATTTCATTTCTTTTTTTCCCCTCGCAGACTGTACTCTCGTGGCTGGCTGACGGTTGACGCGGCTCGCCACGTGAGATGCGGATGTGCGAACGCAGTGCTGCCGGCATTCCGCGAAAAAGTTTCAGTTCATACACAGTTGCTTGTTAACCCCAACGCTAATGGGACGCTGCATATATTTAACGTAATTACGAATGTAGCGTTGCGCCAGAGCGAAAGGTGACCTGTATTAAAATCTCCATTCATTGAGTACTGGTGTCGTTGACCACGTGGGAACTTGGAACAAAAATTAAGGTGTTCCCGTCTTCATCACATGTTGATTTCTTACGCAATAGCCTTTACCTTTTTAAATGACTGACGCCGGTGACGCATTACTCGTGGTATTAGAACAAAACAGACAGCGAACGCGTTTCTGGAAGCTCGCAGTAGTTGGTTTCATGTGAATGTAGCGAAGTCATTATGCTTGGATGTGGGGTCGAATTGAGGGGTCGTTTAATGTCATGCCATTCTAATCAGTGGTATATATCAAGCATATCAAACTCTGCACAGAAACAGTCATTCGTGCAAGTCCTGCTACATGACCACTTGTCTCATTTGCTTGAAGTTTAGCACACTTTAGCAGTGCGTGTTTCTTTCCTTGGTGTTCATCAAGCACAGCAGGACATCAGTGCTGACACTTGCATTTTTTTGCTAATTTGACCTTAACCGTTAACCCCAATTGGAAAAGAAGTTTTTGCCATTGAACTGTTAATCATCAAATAAGAAGTTTAATTGAGCTGTGCTCCAGCTTGCATTGGCATGTATGTTCTGTACTTTGGGCATTCTCTCAAGTAAAGATATACTGATCTCTGGTGGCATGAAAAAAAGTGATTTGCATCACCACCTCAGGCTAGAATAGCGAAATATTGTTCTAATTATCCTAATTACCAAGTCATCTTGCCTTCAAGCGGCTTTCCTAGCTTATGGTGGCGTAGCCAATTCTTACATTTGTACCAGGTACAATGAGATTAGAAATGTCAGTTCACCCTCTACAGAAATAAGGCAACTTCAAATTTCACTCTTCATTTTCGTATGAGTGGCCGCTTAGTCGCCAGCAGTGGTTTTTACGCGCATTGTGGATGGACTTACTAGAAAATTGAAAAAAGAAGGCTGGTTGAGGTGTCATAGTGTTCAGGAGCTTGAGGCTTGAACTAAAAATAAATATTTTTCCCACATTTGATGCTCTCTCACTTCACCTTGCTGCGGGTGTACAGTATGATTTAATTTTTAAGGGAGTACATGGCTTGCATTCAAACCAGCATTACTGAAATGTGCAACTAACTTCACAGAAAAGTGCTTGCTGTGTAGACAAATCAGTCTTCAAGTCGGAGCTGCACTATGACTGCCTCAGAGCTTCTAATACCCCTGTCACAAGAATAGCCTTAACTACAGTTAAGCTAACTACGGTTATGACTAAACACTGTTACAGGCAGCTACATGGCAAATGTAACCGCAGTTAGTCTCCTAATCGTGGTTATCGCAAACCCAGCTAGGCAAGCACCGTTTATCGCATTGTTTAAGGAATTTCATGGAATGGAACTCCAGTCGTTGAAGGATAATCAAGCAGAACTCCTGGAAAACAAGGTTCGCTGTGTAACTGTCAACAACAAAGGTTATTCTGTTTTCGGCAGGGGTAGTGAGAGGGTACTGTTCGTGCCTAGCTGCAAACACTGAATATGTAATAGAAGGTGGAGCCGTTCTTTCAAATTTGTTCTCTGAATACACTGGGGGGGAGGTGAGGAAGTGTAGTCTTGTATCAAGAAACTTGCAGAGTGGTGCCCAAGCTTCATGCTAACCACATGATCAGCACGTGATTTCATCGGTTTGCTCAACTGAGCTAACTGAGCCCGTGTAGCAGTGGTAAACTGTGTTCGCTAGTAGAGCCCTGTTTATATTGTTGAGATTTCTCCCTATATGGATGGCAGGATTTTCCAGCTTTGTGTGTAGGGCCACCTTTCTTAGCAAACCCTTTTCATTTCCTCCCCAGCTGAAAAAGCGAATTTATTTGTACGTACTGGGTTATTAAACACATAGGTGACTACAAAGCTCTTGTGCAAGGTCCACATGGCTTAACTGATGTTTCAGGCCCTCACTCCTTTTACAAGTCCTCAAAAACCTGTATCAGCTTTCACTTCCTCTTTCTCACAACGCCTTAAAGGGACACTATAGAGAAACAATGAATTGGTTTAGATTGATAAAGTGTGCTCGGAGAACTCTTGTGTAGTTTATTTCACCACCATAGATTTATTATTAGAGGAGAAAACCAAGTTCAAAGTTTCATTTTTAAATTTCGCGCCGAACTTTGTAATTCGTGATGTAAAAGACTTCAAAGTGCATTTGACGTATTTTGGCGCCACTGGCTCGACGAAATTTCCACAAACTCGTTATGTCAAGTCTCTGGCCCCCTCAGAGGACAATCTACTTCGATTTAACCGATTAGGAAATACGTAGGCCCAAGCAGGCGCCGTCAAAAATATGTGATGTCACGGCAAATGGTGCGGGAATTCCAAGGTGGTGTCGCCACCTGTATTTTCTTCTTGCGTGTTTTCTCGCTTAGTAAGCGTCTTCGCGCAGAAAGCGTGGTGTTTTTGGTATCGTGGAAGACTACTTTACTAATGCAAGAAAAATCGTTTTGCTCTTTAGTGTCCCTTTAATGAAGCCTAGTCAAGGCCCTGCTCTGCTTCTGCATTCTGGTGCCTGTCTTGATTAACCACCACAGGCTGTCCCACTACCTTTTGTTAAGTTGGATTTGCCTGGTCCGCACTATGACCTGAGCAGGCTAAAACATACTTGGAATTTATATCTTGCAGATTGCTTCACTCTTACCTCTGCCCAGTTATTCATATGTATTACGATGCTAAATTACACAAGCTGAACAATTGAAGGGTTCCAGCAACCCTTCACTTGTCATCATGTACCAACTGGCCCAGACAAACACACTACTAAGTTAAACAATGCTCACAAAATCTTCTACAATACTCTGTGGGCTTCGTAGGAGCCTTTAAAGGGACACTAAAAAGAAATGATTGTTCTTGTATTAGTTAATTATTCTTTTGCAATACCAAAATCACCACGTTGCCATGAGAAAATGCTTGGGAAGCGAGAAAATATGCAAAAAGAAAATAGGGTGGCAATGCAACCTTATTTCTTGCACCAATCAACGTGACGTCATAGATTCTGACAGCAGCACCTTCTAGGGCATACGCCGTTCCTAGTTGGTAAAAATGAAGTACATGGTCCACTGACGGTGCCAGAGGCCTAACATATCAAGTTTAAGGAAATTTCATTGCGCCAGTGCCGTCAAAATAGAAAAAGTAAACTTTGAAATCCGTGACGTCGTGCACTGAGATTTTGCCGTGAAATTTAAAAGTGAAACTTTGACTGATTTCCTCCTCTATTAATAGACACATAAAGGTGAAATTAATGTCACTAGAGTTTTCAGAGCACAATTTCTCAATCTACCGATTCATTGTTTCACTTAGTGTCCCTTTTTACAAATTAATAAATGTCAAGTGTTACTTCCAACCTGTTACATTACTTAAGAAAAACTTGACATTGGGCTAGTCAGTTAAACTTGATGTTAAATTACATTGCCACTCACCTGTTAGGTCAATCTCTTCAGGGAAGACCATGACAGAGGTGGCAATTAAATTATGGTTCTCAAGTCCTGGTACCTGTATGCATCAGTGCAAGATATTCCGTTGCCATTACTAGAGCAGTTAACGTCTTGGTATAGTTTTACTAATAAAGCAATATATATTATTAATGGTGTCTTGTTTAGTGCCTCGAAGTATCTCACGTCAGACGCCAAATTGTGCAACATTTGAGACATTGCTGCAGAGCAGTATTAATAGCACTGTAGAGTAATTGGTAGGTGTGATGATTATCCGTAGGCCGAGTAGTTAGGACTTTTCAAATTTGTGCCTCATACTTAAGGACACAGGGTAGGGTAATGTATTTTTCTTTAATCGAAATTTGGTTTCTTGCTTTCTTTGAATGATAAGGCCTTGCTTAACAATATCCAGTGCCCCAGATGCACTTCGATGGAGCAGATTTTTGAAAAGTAGTCTGGCTTCCTAAAGGCTCATGGTGCAGTTTTCTTGAACACGCGTGGCATTTACCGAGTCCACTTGCCTTTTGTGTGAGACGCGCATGGTGACATGGTTCTGTGCACTTATTTTGAGTTTAGTTGCACCTTTGTTGATTTTTCTGCGACAGCCAAAGATATTCTCGTGTTACAAAGTAAAAGAAACTGTTTAGAAAGCACAGTATAATTGGAAATCGACACACTTCAGCTACTAACAGAATCGAGACCGGGAACACTCATGCAAGCACTTCAGCAAGTAAGTTTTGTCCTCATTCGGTGTCGCTGCAAGGACAAAATGTTACTTGTAGTGGCGCTTTGATTGGTGTGGAGGTTCTACAAAACGTGAGTGCGAGTAATGTCTGCATAGAATGCGGAGGAACCACGGCACCCGTAGCAAAGACAATGGATCGTTGTCCTTGGAATGGAAACCCTCAGAACTGCTACCTTTGAAACTTTTCTTTCAGCAGGGCCTGCACGGCCCAATTAAACATTCTCGAGGCCGTTTGGCAGATTATCAAGGCACAACACTGTGATATGGTTGGGTAAGATCAACCGCTGTCAACAGTATTTTGCCAACAGAGAGGCAGAAAATATGACAAAACAAGCGAGGGAACCAAGAAAACAAGAAAAGAAGCTAAAAGCTGATTGGTGTGCTCACTGTATGGCTGGTTGCTAATTCAATTGGTCAGTACATCTTAAAAAAAAATGAAATAAACATTGTTTTTTTTTCTTCTTAACTCTCAGTATCTCGAAATCAATTTTTTTGTTACATTTGCCCCATTATCAGAAAATCTTTAAAGTACAGAAGGCTGATTATTTTACCAAAATAAACTGGACACCAATACAAAGCTACTGAGCTAGGTGTACGTTTGCGGATTACTTTTCATTTTTTGGCAGTTTTATTTAAAAAATAACGACAAAAATTAATTGCTTTGCTAAAAAAAATTGCAAAAATGTCAACACTTGAAATACAATTGTAATTCTAGCTCTACTGCAAGAAGAGACACCAAGGAATAAAATGAAACAAACCCGAATTCTTTACATATAGTAGTTTCTGACAAAAATGGGTCCTAAAGAGGCCTTAAAATACATGGGAGGTATAGGCCTACCCTGTGCCCTTAATTGAGTACTGTGTCTGAGCAGCTGGTGAAATTTTAATAAATGGCTAACAAGGGTACCATTTTAGAAATTCAGCATTGATTAAAGGAAACTGTGCTAGGACAGTTTGACGTTGCACCAAGAAAGACAGCCAAGCTTATTTCGTAGTGTATGTACTGTCTGCATGCACTTCCTTTAAAATTTTGCTTCACCACATGCGCTGGTAAACTGCAGTGTGACGCTGTGTAGTAGGAAATGTATGCATTTCTCAAAATAAAAACATGATCTTTCCAAGATCATCACTGCCTCTCACTGTCCTCATTCTCGTACCCTTTGTCATTTCGGGCTGTTGTCATCAAAATGTCTGCGTTGTATTGAGTCTCTTTTTTGTTGTTATTGCTGCTGTCTAGACAGACAATGCAAAATACTGCGATATGACAACAAAATACTTCACTCCTGCCAGGCCATCTATGACAAGGGAAGTCCATATGCTTAAGCTATGCCTTTCTTCACACCTACTAAAGCATGTTGTCGGGCAAGTCAGTTCATAGATTTCAACAAATTTTTACTGAGCAACAAAGACTGGATGAAAACAAGAACATAGATGCTCACACAAAGTGCTTTGTATGTACATCTATGTTCCTGTTTTCATCCAGTCTCCATAGTGCAGTCAAAATTTGCTGAATTCACGAAGACCTTCAAGTACAGTTTCCTATCTGAGAACCATTGATCATTGGAATTCTTTCTTTCATGCACTTATTACCACTGGACCGCTTCTTAGACACTTCTGACCAAATTTGTAGGGTTCTCGAAATGGCTATTTTCAAGGAACGTCGGTGGTCAGGCTACAAGCGAAAAGAATTCTCACCATAATTTGAGTGAATCACGATGTGTCAAGGGAGCTGCGAAAGATTAAAGGTTACCCTCCTCCCAAGCCTTGCTTTTTCTCAACTTATTCGCTGAGCAGTTGGGGCTAAGTGACACGTTCTGCGTACATACACCGATGCAAAGAACAGTGCAGAGGCTGTGGTCAGTGTTTGTCGTGTTGATCTCTGTACCACTAGGTGCGGCCACGAACCCGGCCACTTTCATTTTCTTTTTCGGTACGAACGCTGAGAAGCCAATCAGATTGTCTGCATGACTGACGGTGCAAAACATGCCACCTCCCAAATGTATGGGTAGCTGAAGACTCATAGGAGTACTGAGACAAAAATTTCGTATCTTGTTTTTCCTATTGCAGCCCCACCACGGTGGTCTAGTGGTTATGACGCTCAACTGCTGACCCGAAGGTCGCGGGATCGAATGCCACTACAGCGTCTCTCATAATCATATCGTGGTTTTGGGACATTAAACCCCGGATATTATTATTATTATTTTGTTTTTCCTATGGCAAAGAGTCGCATGGTCCTTTATGTATTCACCTAAGACGACTGGAAGTTGGAGGCTGTCTTCTTTTTCTTTTCAATCGATTGTATTGATTCTCAGCCCCCTTGACACTCTGTTATAATGCCTAAATTTAACAGCAAGCAAAATTTGCAATGGGGTGAGCTATAATTTACTCGGAAGCTGGTAGCATACATGTGACTTCCAAAGGGCTGACGTGCACTAATGTATGCTTGGGGCAGTAGATGTTGTCTCTGTAACACAAGTTTTGTCTCAGCGTCCAGTGCAGTACTGTGCTTAGCTGACGTACCCTGTCCTGCCACCAACTAGATGCAGTACACAGTTCTGAATGTTTTACAGTGTCGAAGCCACCACCTACTAGGTAAACCTCTTACAGAGCCATATGTCTGCTGCTGCATGCAACGACTTTGCTAAGCTCGATAGTGTTGGATCAATTCCCGCCAACTGCGGCGGGGCGTGTTTCGATGGGGGCAAAATGCAAAGAACACCGGTGTGCTTAGTTTTTCTTGCGTGTTTAATTAATTTTGTCTTTATCTCACGATCACGCTGCTTTTCATTTTGAAAAAGAAAAAAACTATGAACAACACTCCCTACGTTTTACTTGGCTTTATAGAATTTACATGTTCTGTCACCCCCTCTCCCCGAATTTCTTCAATTTTGCATATGTATAATGCACGCACACATACAAATGCACACACGAATATTCATAAGGTATTATTGCAAATGAGTTCTGTGGAATCCCGCAAGGTGGCTTATTTGGCTTCATGCTACAAACGGGTGGTTGTCAATTTTCCCTTTCACACATAAAGTATTTTTTAGCCCCCACCTAGTGGCGTAGCCAGCAGGGGCGCGCCGGGCCCGTGCTCCCCCCCCCCCCCCCCCCGAATGTTTTTTCCCCATGGGATACATAGCACAAAATGACACTCTACCCCACTTATCTGCCCAGACCCAATGTCGGATCAAGGAGGTGACCCCCTTCCCCCCCCCCACGAAAAAAAATTCTGGCTACGCTACTGTCCCCACCCCCCTCTTCCCCGAAAAAAATTTCTGCCTACGCTACTGTGACATGCATACGGAACTGGTCCTTTCGTTTGTATTGTAAACCACTACTTGACATTTTCTTCCTAATTATGTGGGTTCTAATACCACTGGTACCACGGAAGCACTTTTTTTTTCGTATCAGATGAACGTTATTACGTAAGATAGAACGGGCGCTTTACAGCGAGGTCTTAATAAATGACCGTGATGAATCAGCAGCCCTTAGGGTGTTGGTCGAATGCAGCACTTCGCCCGCCATAAGCATCGCGCTTTCATCTGACCCAACGGCGGAGCGGTGGCATCCATACCATTCATTCTTCGGCATGCGGTGAACGACGCGCTTGATCGAGACTGGGCCAACGCGCCTTGCATTATTACAAGTGGCGGAGTGCGTCGCCGTCGGTATTCTTTCTTTTTATTTCTTGTTCTTTTAAAGTCCGGCGAAACAGGTTCAAGTTCGCCGGCGTTCCAAGTAGGGCGTGTCAGTGCCGCGTCCGCCGCGCCGAACGAGTTTTTTTGCTGTGTCGTGTTTATGGAAGGTCGCGGAGCGGAGAGAGAGAAAGCGCCGTAAAGCTGACATTTGGGCTAGAATGTAAAAATTTTGAAATGTGTTCAGCTGCAGTTGCGAAATGTGTTCAGTCACACCCCTCGAATTGTTCCCCTGGCAATCAAAATTACCGTATACGAAATCTCGTTTCATCGGGAAGTGACTGCATAACACGAGGGAAAACAGAAACGCCAACCAAAGTGGTGTTGCCAAAAATTCTTTTTACGGAAGCCGAAACGTTAAGGGGACACTAAATTTAAACGATGCATCAGTTTAGACTTATGAATTACCCTCTGAAAACTTTACTGTCGTTAATTTCACCATTGTAGTTTTATTAATAGAATTTCACATCGTAGTTTTATTAATAGAAAAGAAAAATAAAGGTCAATGTCTAATTTTTTTTTTTTTTTAAATTCCGCGCCGATATACTCCGCACGTGACGTCACGGGTTTCAAAGTGTCTTTCGTACTTTGGCTCGACGAAATTTCCTCAAACTTGATATGCAAGGTCTCTTGCCCCCTTAGAGGACAGTGTACTTCATTTTTGCCGATTAGGAACTCCTTAGGCCCTAGCAGACGCCGTCAGAACCATGGCCAGAACCTATGACGTAACGGCGATTGGTGCGGGAACTTCAAAGGGGCGTCGCCACCCGCATTTTCTTTTTGCGTGCTTTGTCGGTTACTGCCTCTTCTCGCACCAAGTGTGTTGATTTTGGCGTCGTGAAAGAGTAATTTACTAATACGAGGAAAATCGTTATTCTCTTTACTGTCTCTTTAAAGGGACCGACAACTGCCCAGAACATGAAATGAGATGGCTGCACTGATGAAAAGATTGTCCGTCGCATTGACTCAAACCGACCCTGTTTATCTCGTGAGAGGTGGATTTATTATATTTTTATTTCTTAATTGAAAGTCGCAAAAAATGACCTTTGGCGCCTCTGGCGGCAAAATCATAAATGATCCGATGAAGCCGGTCACGTGACCGTTGATTGGTGTGCGCGTTCGATGACTTTTCTGTTAGTTAATATTGTTCATTTCTTTATATTAAAAGATATTACTCCATAAAAATGTACATATATGCCTGCGTTAGTTGTATGCAACAAAGTGGCGCTGCCTTCGCTTGGCGTAGGCAGCCTTGACACAGGCGCAGGCAACCTTGGGCGCAGGCGCACACAACGCTGTACAAATACCGAGAAGGTGTATAAAGCAACATCATCTCATTGTAACAGCTTGCTATTTTCAAAAATGCTTGGAAAGCTCAAAATAAAGGTGGTTAAGCATAGTTACAGTAACTCCTGCGAAAGCAGAACAACGGCAGCTTTCACAAGGGCTAGCGGCATCGCTATCAATTCTCAGCGTTGCTGGAGCAAATCTCCATGCGTGTTTGGAGCCCTTGAGATCGAAAAATACTGCGTATAAAATAACTACGTGCTTTTCGGATAAACCACTGCAGCTACAAACGCTACGAAGGGTGAGCTTCCTGTCGCGCCGTAAAAAAGTGGGTCGAGAAAAATCAGTTGTCGGTCCCTTTAAAAAATTTTAGACAACAACGTTTTGGTCGCGGCGTTCCGCTTTTCTTTTTATTATGCTGTATACGTATCGGTCTTGGTGAAAAAGGCGCGCAAACAACATGGACTAATTAAGGAAATGAAGGGCAGTCACTGGCGCTAACTCGCAACTGCGTGTTGGTTTATTGAAGAAAACAAAAGCGAATGAAGTGTTCCTGGTGCATAATGCCGATGCGTAAAGATTACAAGAGCACTTAAGCTCGGCACCGCACCACGTGCGGCTGGCTGCTCGGCCATTTTCGGCGATGCGTCCATTTTATCAAAGCATCAAGACAAAACCACTTGAGACCGCTTTTCACATTATTGGCTGTACCGATGTGATAGCGCCCCCTCCATTATCATAACAGGGAAGTAGTACTCCTATCCAAATCGCACGTTGCGCTTGTAATCTTCCGTGGGAAGGGGGGGGGGTCTTCTTTCTTTCTTTGCCTATTGAACGTATACTACCCCTTTCTGTATTACGCTTGTGCCCTTGGCATTCCTCACTTGAGAGACAGTTATCGTGCACTCTACACCCAATTTTCATTTTCATTTCCTTCTTCCTTTTAAGAATCACCCCCCCCCTCCCCCAGTGTGGAAAACCATTCCGTGTTTTTATCTGGTTATCAACACTTTATATTCGTTTTTTTTTAATGAACCAGCTGTTGCGAGTTATCGCCAGGGTCGTGTTTCCTTTCCTTCATCCGTGTTGCTTGAGCCGCGGCCTCATTTCAGGATATATGCTTCACAGCAATACAGCACGTGGCAGAATGAATAACTGGAATAATCGCAGTGAACTTATTATGCTGAACAATATACGGGACGTAAGAAACAACGGGACAAAACGCATTCTCGCGGCTGGAAAATTTTGTTAAGCAGGCTTCGTATATAACGACATGGCTGCGCATGCGGAACAGGGCAGGATTGATCCGGAGGTGTATTTTACCTTCGAAAGCCGCGGAAAACCGCTAAAATTAACGAAACGCGGCTATTAGCAGACAAGAAACACGGCACTGCGTGACTGTTAAGATAAAAATAATCGAGCAAATCGCACTGCTTATCGTAAAGCACCACTTGATAGCGGCTGACGCATGCCTCTCCCCTTTTTGTAGTGCGACAGGTCACTGTTAATTTCCGTGTTTGCAGTAGTTCCTATTTTATGTCTCGTAACATAGCAGGTAATTGCGCATAGCACGTAATCGCGCTGATAATTAAGCTCGAGGACGCGAGTTTGAATCCCGGCCACGGCGGCCGCATTTCGACGAGCGCGGTCGTGGTTGTGGCACGCAAAACTCGCAGGGTCCCTTATGCATTCGCCTAAGGCGACTCGAAGGCGAAGGCCATCATCTTCTTTTGCTTCAGTCGATGTATTGTTCAGTAAAGTAAAAAGTTGGGCGAGTTGGTATTTGTTCATGATGACTGAGGGGCGCGAAAAAACGGCACTCAACGAAAAGAAGTACACGGGACGACGCGCTACTAGCAACTGGAATATTTTTATTCAGGAAAGACATATTTATAACGCAGTGAAAACCAATTTAACCCAACGAGTCGACCAAAAAAACCATCTACAACGTTACTTCACGCAGGCATGCTGAGCATATGGTTTTTTTGGTCGACTCGTTGGGTTAAATTTGTTTTCACTGCGTTATAAATATGTCTTTCCTGAATAAAAATATTCCAGTTGCTAGTAGCGCGTCGTCCCGTGTACTTCTTTTCGTTGTGTGCCGTTTTTTCGCGCTCCTCAGTCATCATGATGTATTGTTCCTCCCCCCGGACTTCGCCACTGGGGCACAGGCCAGATGCGGCACTCCAGATGACTTCAGTGACTGGTGCTCTCTCATACACTGCTCTCCATACACCTTGTCGTTGCTAAACGAATCGTTTCGCGACTGGAATAACTTTCCCGTAGACACTGTGGACATTAACGATGATGGGCAGTTCCGCAATGCAATAGCTAATATTGTATACTCGGGTTCCATTTAACTTACTCTTTCTAGCGTATTTTCGCAAACCCTTTTGCCTTTTACAGCGAAAGCTGTTATGAGATCACAACAAGGGCCGTTTTTGGCGCCGTAGTTGTCCGCCGCCGCCGGTGTCCGTAATCACTATCGCTCGAAATAAGAAAAAATTTTCAGGATGGAACGAGGTTCGGACCTGGGCCCTCTGCGTGGGAGCCCAGTATCCTACCTCAGAGCCATGCCGGTGCTTGAAACTGCTTTGCGAAAGACTCTATACAGGCTTCATGTCGGGAAGGAACCACATTAACCTATGTAACGTAGCGTGGTAGAAGAGTAAAATAACAACCAAGTGTCACACAACGCCAATTATGTAACCAGGTGTCACACAATGCGAATTGCGCAACGAGTGAGTTGTTGAATGCTTCCAACCCATTACAAAGGGCTCTGCCATTATTCTTCATCGTCATTAGCCACAGCATCAACAAAGTGCACATAATACCTTACAGGTGTTTAGCGGGTACCACGGTTCTGCGCAGAATGACGAAAAATTGTGGCTGCTTCCTTACTTCACAAATTATGATTTATAGCGTAGTGGGTTCCTCGCAAGTGCACTTCTATTGGTTGCCAAAGAAGCCCATAAGGCTCCCATGATCAATTTCCTCAGGGTCTCAATAAAGTTAATTCCCCTATCTCTATCTCTTTCTCACGTTAGCGATATGTTATAAAGTGTGGTGGGAGAGTGAAATTATGACCGGGCGTCACACAATGCGAATTACGTAACTAGTGGGTAATTTAAAGCTTCCAACCCATTACAAAAGACTCAGTCATAATTCTTCATCGTCATCAGCCGTCGCACCAAGAAACTGCACATAATGCCTTACAGATGGTGCCTCGCTTCTCCGCAGAATGACGAGTAGTGTCGTGGCGGGTGCTTTCCAACTTCACAAAAATTATGATTTGTGGCGTAGTGGGTACGTTGCTAGTGTAGTTGTATTAGTAGCCACAAGAGCGTTTATAACGGGCTCTAGAAATGCCGCTCTTCGAGCTTTCGCTGTGACTGTGCTGCGCTTTCTGCGCAGGCCTGGCGTTTTTTTTACAGCGAAAGCTGTTATGAGATCATTTCTCCGGCCGTTTTTGGCGCCGTAGTTGTCCGCCGCCGCCGCCGCCGCCGGTGTCCGTAACCAGTATCGCTCGAAATAAGAAAAAAAACTAAATAAGAAAAAAATTCCAGGATGGAACGAGGTTCGAACCTGGGCCCTCTGCGTGGGAGCCCAGTATTCAACCTCTGAGCCATGCCGGTGCTTGAAACTGCTTTGCAAAAAGGTCCTATACAGGCTTCATGTCGGGAAGGAACCACATTAGCATATGCAATATAGCGTGGTAGAAGATTAAAATAAGCACCAAGCGTCGCACAACGCGAATTCTGTAACCAGGCGTCAAACAATTGCGAATTGCGCAACGAGTAGGTTGTTGAATGCTTCCAACCCATTACAAAAGGGCTCTGCCATAATTCTTCATCGTCATCAGGCGCAGAATTAACAAAGTGCGCATAATCCCTTACATGCGTTTAGCAGGTACCAACGCTCTCTGTAGAATGACGAAAAATGGCACAGTGCCTGCTGCCCTACTTCTAAAAAATTACAATTATTTATAGCGTAGTGGGTTCCTCGCAAGTGCACTTGTATTGGTTGCCAAGGAAGCCCATAAGCGCATGATCCACTTCCTCGGGGTCTCAGTAAGATTACAATGATTTATAGCGTAGTGGGTTCCTCGCAAGTGCACTTGTATTGGTTGCCAAGGAAGCCCATAAGCGCATGATCCATTACCTCGGGGTCTCAATAAAGTTCTTCGCCCCCTCCCCCGTCTCTCTTCCACGTCAACGTATACAGCATGACGGGAGAGGGAAATAGCGGCCGGGCGTCACCCAATGCAAATTACATAACTGGTGGGCCGTTTAAAGATTCCAACCCATTACAAAGGGCTGAGCCATAATTCTTCATCGTCATCAGTCGTCACGTCAACAAAGTGCACTAATGCCTTACAGACGTGTAGCTGGTGCCTCGCTTCTCCATAGAATGACGAATAATGGCTTAGTGGGTGCTTCCCAACTTCACAAAAATTTTGATTTGTGGCGTAGTGGGTACCTTTCTAGTGTACTTGTATTGTAGCCCCAAGAGAGCTTAACGGGCTCTAGAAACGCCGCTCTTCCAGCTTTCGCTGTGACTGTGCTGCGGTTTCAGCGCAGGCCTGGCGTTTTTTGTTTTTTTTTTATTATTATTCACCATTGCCCCTCTGTAATGCCTCCGGCCCTGAGGAGTATAGTGAATGAAATTAACTTAAATTACATTTGAGTGATGTCTGACGCATATTTCACGAACTCTTTACTGTGCTTGATGTTGCATTCTGGGGGCTTCACGTGAACGAACGCGGAAAGCAAGACATCAGCTTCAACTCTTACGAGTGCTTGGCCCCAAAGCGACTTGCGTACGCAAGCCGCTTCGGGACCCCGGCACTAAAACTTTATGCCTGCATGTTTCTCTTTATGAGCGAGTTATGACTGCAAAACTTTTTTTCTTATGTTATGCCAGAGTCTTTCGCGTTATACTTTGCGCCCGTGTGCATTTTTCCTGAAATTGGCGGGAAAGTGCCTCAGCTGCCTGTAGAATTGGTTCTAAATGCGATCAGACAGATGGGAATATTGGTGCGTCGGCTGATGATAGCGTGGTTAAAGGCCGAATAGCTTTCTCTATCGTCCTGCATAGCAGTACACACAACAGTGCGTTCATCCTACTGCTGGTTTTTCATTCATTCACATATTCAGAGGGAATCTACAGGTTTTCCCGCTCAATTTAACCCTAGTGCCAGCCAGTTTGGCTGGCGCTCGGATTCAATTGAGCGGGAAAACCTGTAGTTGTCGATTGGTTAATGGTAGCGCGATCCTCCCAGGAAGATTGATTGATTGATTCATTGATTGATTGATTTATTGATTTTCGCAGGAAATTGCGGACAAGGAGATCGCGGACCTTCCCCTGGACAGCTGTTACACGCGCTTCCACGGCCGCTGCGTGATCACATCTCGAGCGAGGGGCTTCGTGCGGCCGTGGCGGGTTTCGCGCATGATGTTCCGGCACCTGGCCGACTACAACTACCTGTCCGGGGTGCAGAGGGCCATGTGGTAGTCCACTGACGCGCTGCAGACCTGGCCTGCAGTTGACACCGTTGTTATTGTTGATCGCGTTGTACAAATGCACACGGTTGCACCACGCGCTGACTGTCTGCAAGTAGTCTCTCATCTTCGTGCGCGCGATGCGTCTCATGTGCACATTGCGTTGCCTTAGCAGGTACGCGGGGGAGTCTGTCCTGTGTAGACATTTCTGGTAATAAAGATGTTTTGAATGACGATGCTTATTTGTCGTTTTCTTGCACGTGTCGGGATGTCGTTTCGCAGGCAGCGTAAAGGTGCTGTCTTGCTGTGTTCGTCAAAATTTTGAAGTCGCCGCGCGTGGGACTACTAGTGCACATCAGGTACGTTGCGCGGCGATCGTGGAATATTCGCCGACCCGAAGGTCTGTGTATTAGCGGTTCGCGACTTCCCTCGCGTGATTGGCCAGAATCGCGTTTTCGCCAGCGAAAGATTGATTTTGGTCAATCACGCGACGGCATGCGAACCGGTTCACCTTGCCAACCGTTTTAAGATAGTCCCTCTGGGTCCCTATCTATAGCAAACTCATGCACGGCGCCGTAACCCGTGTCATCATGCATGTTCGTATCGGCTATGAGTTCATTTTCTTCGGCACGCGTTCATTTTCTTCGGATTTATTCATATCTTTATTACGCCGTTTATGCTGTAGGACGTTGTCCTTGATTATTCGCATCAGTGGCGGTACCAGGAGTTCTTTACTAGGTAGGGGTGGAGTGCACCTCCACGAAGTGAGATCCTTCAGGGGGGCGGGAGGCTATGAGCTTATGCGTTGCATTTTGAATATGTTTGCTCTTCGGAGGGGAGGGGAAGGTGTGGGGGGGGGGGGGGGGGGTCGAACGCTGCTTCTCATTAGCATTGATTAGAAATGGGAAAGCCCCAGACTTCTTTGATTCCCGTCCAAACTACCAGGCGTTTCTCTTTCGATCATCAATTGGTTATTTTTCGTGCATGGTTACCTTGCCAACCGTTTTAAGATAGTCCCTCTGGGACTATCCTTAACCTTAACCCACCACAGCCTTGGTGAAATGGTTGAGCATCCGCCGCTGCTGTGGGAGGCAGAGAATTGCTGCCGCCGGGTACCTACCGGTAAAATGGGGACAAGCGCGCTTCCGGCCTGGTGCTCGGCAGAACGAAGTTCATAGTCGCTTGGGAGGGCACCCACCCTGTGGGAAATTGGTGGCATGGGACCGCCAGACCTGAAAAATAAGGTCATCCTCTTTTTTTTTTTTTTTCAACCATGTAGCCACCGCAGCGGTGGCTACATGGTTGAGCGTCCGCTTACAATGCTTCCATTTTTTTTTTTTTTTTGGTTGGTTGGTCCACGCGTGGACCAACCAACCAAAGCTGTGGAACGTTAAACCCCGCGGGGTTTAACGTTCCACAGCGAGTCAGGACGCCGTGTCGAGGGCTCTTGATAACTTCGACCGCTTCGGGTTCCTTAACGTCCATTGACTGCGCGCAGTACCCGCACATCTAGCATTTCTTCTCCGCCGAAATGCGACCGCCACGGCCAACATCGAACACCCGTCCTTCGGATCAGCAGTCGAGCACCTTGAACACTGCCTACAAACCCATGCCTTTCGGCAGCATGCGTATGCGGTATGTGTGAATGTGTTGCTTCTAGAAGGCAACGAAATCTAGAAGATGCCTGAGCGAGAAAAAATCGACAGAAGGTTGCATTAAAAATCTTTATTTGGAGTAGATTACACTAGTGGTTTGAAACTATTTACATCCATATCCAGTCGTATGTACAGCACTAGCACTATAGTGCTCACTTATTTGTGTTAGCACACCAATTTATGAAGGGGCTTCGGTGCGGGAGCCTTTCTCATATAAAAGCCGCTGCATGCGTACATGCAACGAGGACCTGCATGGATGCCATATTATTACATCTGTGTAGGTCCTCGATCGGCACGTGCACAATTATATGTCAAGATGTACGCGTTTTGGGGCTGGGAAAGTGCGGAAAGGTTTAATGTTCCATGATTTCGCACCCCTAGCTGAAGCTAAATCATCTTTTCAAGGTACATTTAAAGTAGTACTTACAAATGAGGCCTTGAGGGGTTAAATTTAGAATAGTCTTTATACGTCAGTAAGAAGGAGGGCTTTAGATGGTCTACATAATATAGTCTAGAGAACAGTAAGAAGGAGGCCTTCAGACGGTCTACATAAAATAGTCTTTATACAAAAGTAAGAAGGAGATCTTTAGACGGTTTACATAAAATAGTCTTTATACAAAAGTAAGAAGGAGCTCTTTAGACGGTCTACATAGAATAGTCTTTATAAAAAAGTAACAAGGAGGTCTTTAGACGGTCTATCCACAAATGTTACTAGATCGCTAATGTTACTAGA
Organism: Rhipicephalus sanguineus; assembly: GCF_013339695.2. Lineage (NCBI taxonomy): Eukaryota > Metazoa > Arthropoda > Arachnida > Ixodida > Ixodidae > Rhipicephalus > Rhipicephalus sanguineus. Next base: position 69,533,787 of record NC_051177.1, on the reverse strand, counting down.
CGGTCACCAATGTCAATAGATGGTTACTAGGTGGTCTACTCAATGCTACTAGCGATTTTTGCAAGGGTGCTATGACAACAAATGCTTACAAACCGTGCCTCTAATTTACATAAATTTACTGTCTTCCCTCACAGATAAAATTAACGCCTTCAAAAATCCGACCACGCCGCCAACGTTTTTTCATGATGACGGTCTTCGAACGTATATATATGTCCGAGAAGACCCGTCGGCGACTCAGAAGAACAATACAGTTGTGCGTGCGAATTTCTATTTAAATATCGTGTTGTACTTCAAGGATTCATAAAAGCTTAATAACAGGAATTAAGGCGAACGCTTACTTTAATTACTTTTTGACCTCTCTTATCAATATTGTAAATTGTTTACAAAGGCCCCAACTGTCGCCCAAGCAGCGTGCGCGTGTGTTCGGGAAACGCATTCAGTGGGCAAAATGTCATTACCTGTGAATCTCATTATGACAAGAACGGCATTAATTAAAACGCAATCTAATTAGCTGCGAACGTCGTTATGCGTGACATATGACAGGGAAATTAATAGCGATGCGCGGGTGTGTTGAATTGTTCCAGAAATCCGAGCGTCTCTTTCGTACGCTCGTCACGCCTTGGTAATTGCTTCCCTCCGGTAAAGTTCGCGGCGACCATGACCTTTCTTTCTTTCTTTCTTTCTTTCTTTCTTTCTTTCTTTCTTTCTTTCTTTCTTTCTTTCTTTCTTTCTTTCTTTCTTTCTTTCTTTCTTTCTTTCTATGCGCGTATATAATCGTATGAAGAGCCGGAGAAAGATCGTCTATATATGACAGAGGTGCATGCACGCGGCTTATCAACAAAACGACATTGCTCTGCGCCTGTCATCGCAGGTTAATGAATTCACCGTGGAAGGAAGTTCATAGTGAAGTGCCTTGAAAAGCGCACCCGGCTGTGCAAACATTCCTATATATGCCGTTCATCATTTAATACATGCATACACTTTGTTTTTCTGCTTTCGAAACGTAATTTAGAGCTATCACTAAAGTTTTGCTTGACTGACAGCTTGGGCAACCTGAAGCTATCACCTGCTAGAATATGCATTAGGATGTGCGCGCGTTCGACACACATGTATTTGCGAGCTGACGATGCTTATGTTAGTAACCATGGCATATCCGATGACAGGTATTGAATAAGGAGCGGGCGACAATTTAAACCATATTTAAACTATATTAATTTAATGTTTCCTATTCTCTATAGGCCTTGAAAATAACGAGGACCCGTGGTCGTTGATCTGGAACACGTCTTTACTTCATGAAGGCTAGCTCCGAAATCCCCTCTTCGTTCTCCTCTTCCTTTCGTCCCTCTCCCTACCCTATGCCCCACTATTCTGTTTTCAACATCCTCCGAGGGGGAGCGGACGAAACGTCACATCAGTCATTTTGTGGCTTCCACTACACACAGCTTTTGCACCGGCCGGTTCACCACGTGGCCCGTAGAGCCAAACGTACGGAGCAGGCTCTAGCTACCCCGTCTCGTCCGGGAGGCAGCGACGTCACTCGCCCGAGTTTCCAGAACATCGGAGCAGTGTTGTTTTCGTTCACTAGTCCCGCGTCTCCAATATGAATCTGCGTTGAAGCCTGGTCCCGGTGGTAGCGCGCTCCGATGTGGCATAAAAATGATGTGCGAGTCTCCATCTCCGCCGTTTCCATCCTGGCACGGCACTGGTGGTGTGCTCCACCTTCAGGTTTTCCTGCCCACGCTTCACCGCAGCGAAATGGCGTTGTGTCCTCCACGAAGAGCTTGGACATCTGCGGTGATCTTTGTTTCTGCGGCCCGAACTGTGCGACATCCCGAGTTCAGAGACGGATGCCGGCATGGACGCATTTCGTTCCGAAAGACTCATCACATCAGCGGCGAGTTTCTGTGCCTGGCTCTCCTTCTGCTGCCTGGGAACAAGCCGGTTGATGTGCTTGCGCACTCGGATCGCGCAATGACGAGTTCGCTTCGGCGACGTCCGCAGGGCACTGCACTTCACAGCTTGTCTGCTCAGAGAATGTTCAAACATATCAAGTTCTTGTGTTTTCCTTGGCATCCGGTTGTCAATACCAATCGTGCCGAGGCGCCACATAGCCGATTCGTCGCACTCGACACCAGCCGACATGAGGAGGGCACAAGTCGCTGTAGCCTCGTAATGCGAGCTTGTTCCCTGTACGATCCACCCAAAAAACGTTTCGACCGCAGTGAGTTCCTCATTGAGGCGATCAATGCTTCCGGTGGCAACCTTCCAATAAGCGTCTGAGCCAATCACGATGCTGATGTCATCTGGGTGCCAAGTCTCTGGATCGAACAGATCCGCAGCATCGTGTTTTCTGGTGCACAACAGCTCGAGCACTTCAGTGTTCAGTGGTGGACTTGTCGCGGAGCATAGCTCGGGTACTTCTAGTGCTTCCAACGTAACGGTGCTGTCGTTGAATCGTCCACGCAGCGTGACAGAAACGCGTTGACAGCGCAAATGATGCCGCCGCTTTGCATTTCCGAACGTCACCAATGAGAGCTCTTCGATGCCAAGGGCTCTACACCGCAATCTCTTTGCAACGTCGGTGCGGATAAACGAACGCTGGCTGCCGCTGTCCAGCATCACACGCACCAGGAGTCGTCGTGGTCCGCTCTCCACCCAAACACGACCAGTCTGAAGCAGCACAGACTTGGCTCCTTTTTTACCAGTTGAAGCCGTGGTTACTGTCCGGGAAGTAGTTCCAGACGTAACCAGCTGCTCGGTCGTTCTTGGAGAAGCGGTCATTGCGACAGCGCGTGACAATTCGCAGAGGACCGTTAGGTGTCGGCGTCGGCACTTGTTGCACGTGAGGTTCCGGGAAACTCGGCAAAATTTCGCGACATGATTGCGCGTTCCGCACCTGCAACAACGAGCGTTGCGCAACCTGGCTCTTTTCTCTTCGACGGCCATGTCGGCCGTACATGCTGCGAGGTTGTGAGCTCTGCTGTCGCACAGTACGCAAGACCGAGTTCGCTGCTGTAGGGATTCCGTCACAGCAAGCGCAGATGCCGATGGAAAGGCATGGGCAGATCTTGTCGGCGAATTCATGTCACCAGTTTCCGTGATCGAGTTGTGCGTATACGATGACGCCGCTTCTTGCTTCCCTTCCTCACGCACTTCAACCTGGATTTTCAGGAACGCTAAAATGTCGGTCGCCTTGTGCGTTCTCGCTTCAGGGGGTGTGGGCTCTGTTGATGCATTAGTACCGCGCGTGCTCTCCTCCTTCTTCTTCTGTCGGTACATTATCGCCAAGTCTTCTGGCAAGCACCTCATTAGCACTCGATGCAGCACCACAGTGTACTGCTCAGGTGGTACACCAAGACCTTCGAGCGCACTTACGCGGAAACGCACGGTGTCATGCAGCACACGAAGCTTCTCCACTTCCTTGGAACTCCTCACGGGCGACAATGCAAGAAGCTGGTCGATGTGCTCGTTGACTAGTAATTCCTGTCGACCGAAGCGCTCTTTCAGTGTTGTCACGGCAATTTCATAGTTGTTATCAGCCAGCCTGATGCCTTCGATAGCTCGCTTGGCCGCTCCCGTCAGGTACGTCAGCAAATACTTAAATTTCTCGATGGGCGGCAACTCGGTGTTCTCGTGAATCGTGGCACTGTAATGGTCCCAGAATTCTTGCCACTGACGTAAATCTCCGGCATACGTCGGGACCTGAAGCGTCGGAAGCGCGACCGACCGGTAGCGTAGCGTACTGACGGGTCCTGGCGGCGCCCCAGCAGATCCGATGTTGCTCTGGGTGGCTGCTACTCGCTCGTCATTGGATTCACTCCTAGACGGGCCGCTGAGACCGGTCGCCTGTTGACGCTGTGACAGGAAGAACTGCGCATCAGCAATCGCGTACAGAATCTTCTCGTGGTAGTCGTTTGCGCCCTCAACTTCTCCTTCAATAGCCTCGTCTTCTGTGAGATCGAGAATGTCCTTGTCTAGCTGGCGGAGCTCAGCTTCTTTCGTCTTTAAAACGGCGACTTGCCTATTGACCTCACGCGCCTCGGTGTCGGGGTTCTGCAGCAGTCCTGTCAGGAGCGTAATATTCCGGGAGACGCTGGCCCTGACAGTTCCACGCACCTTCCGAAGACGCTCGGTCGAAGACATCGTTGTCCAGCACTGACCAGTTCCCGGGTTTCACGGCACCATGTCGCGGAGCATAACTCGGGTACTTCTTTTTATTATTTTCCTCTTTTTGTGTGTGAGTACCAACTAGATAACCTTGATATACACACGAAAATGTCGATGAAGTATTCGTTTTTTCCTTCATGTGTGCAATCGCTAATAATTTCATGGCGGTTGTGATAGTTTTTAGCTTATGGCTTCCTGTCATAATTATTTTTTTCGCTTTAACGGCTACGCAACGTGGTTTATATAGCAGTATAAAATTGGGAATCGTTAAGAATAACTTTTCTTTCTAATTGACGCCGTAACCTCTAGTAGGATTCGAAAAAGTTTAAGACCATATGATCCGCCCGACTCTTGGCCGATCCTCCTGAGCGGGTAGGTGCCAATATTCCCAGAAGTATCATCATCGTCATCATTTTTCGTTAACTATATATGATGTCGGAGTTGAAGCTCTGAATAAACTTTTCGCCTTCTGGAACATTTTTTTTAGAAATGTGCACAGATATATTTAATAATTGCATTATTACGAACGTGCAAAAATGTCGCAGGTGTTGCCGGGGTCCAATCGGCTATGAAACGGCGCAATGGAAAGGCGCGAAACACTGACGACGAAGACGCGAAGATAAGCGCCAGTCTTCTCATCGTCAGTGTTTCGTGTTTTTCGTTGTGCCGTTCATAATCCTGAACCCGTACCAAGTCGCCCAACTATCATTCCAACTGACGCCTGATCCGCGGAGAAATGCTTGATGTCTATGCCATATAAGGATACACAAACCATACTGACCGTCTGGATGATTTCCGGCTTTCCTCCTTTCCTTTTTTTTTTCGCACCTCTTCTCGACCCTGCGCCGTGCTCCCTCAAGGGCTGCAGAATTTAGCGTCTCTCTTCCCCTCCTCCCCCCCCCCCCCCCGAACCACAAACGACAACATTTCGTCTGATGCGGCATTCGTGTCTGTCGTGTCCTTGTTCGCTAAAATGTCGCGTGGGTTCGTAATTTAGTTTCTTTTCACTGAATGCCTCTTTTTAGTCGTTTAACTGCGCTTTAATATAAGTCGACCCTCACAGTTATATATTGTTCTTTCTGTCCTTTCTTTTTCTTCATGTTGCGTGCAGGAGGTCGTAACACGTTTGGCGTGAGAACAAGCAGTTATCCCGGATTCCGTGAAGTCGTGAAGAAGTCCATCATATAATACGTGTATATAACGACCGATGTGCGCGCTTGGACTGAAAGACAGGCTTGGACTGAAAAGGTAGGGGTGTTTGGGGGGGGGGGGGTACTTTCCGACGAGCGCGGAACGTCTGGGCACGTCTTTTCTTATCTTTTACCCTTATATGGCCATGGACAGACATGGCTTGGCGGAACGTTGCGGTATGACGGAAGGTGTGGTAATGAAACTCGCTCAAAATATGTATTCTGAGTGAGCGAGTTCCGTCCATTTTGTTGACTTATGATTACGATATCGTCTATTTGATTAGTTTGTGCGTCATAACCAAACTTTGGAACATCGTGGTAGTCTATAGGGTGAATATACAGACTGCAAGTACGAGTTGAAAGCATTTGACACTACGATGTGGTCATCAACAATTAATAATGTTGTTAATCTTGAAAAAGGTACTTCTCGTCGCATCGCGTAACACGTGCTGATGTTCAGTGCCTGCGAGGCGTTCACTTAAATGGTGTAGGAAGTGGCAATGTTAAATATCCGACATTTTAAGCACGAGTATACGAAGTTTCTTCCTTGGCATGTTGAAAGGAAGTGCGAACCTCGGCATAGGCGTGCGCAGGGGGGGGGGGGGGCGAAGGTTCATCGCAGCGCCCCCCCACCCTACTAAGTTCATGCCCACCCCCCCTGTGCGCACGCCTATGAACCTCGGTAATAGACTGTTTTGATTTTCGTATTATGAAGACACGGCGTGGCATGTGCAAGTCATCCCGGTAAATCCAAGGAGTTTATGGTCTATAGTCTTTATTTTCGACGGAACGTTCGTTATGATTGATGCATGATTTTAATAATGACTAAAGTAATATACAAAACAATTAATATGACAATCAATGCTGGGTCACACAAAACGGTCAACGTTATCGGCCAGAATGTAATATAAGCACCATCGGCCTTTTAATATCATGAAACGTACAATAACTAAAGCGTTTGCGGGATAGCTGTTATATGCACTAGAACAGCTCTATGAGCGGAGATTCCTTCCAAAGTATCACACATGAAACCAATATAAACAAGACTATCACTGATGAATACTCAGTCAAGCACGGAGCTCTGCAGCTCGTTATTATTAAATCATTGTATCAGGTTCGGTGACAAAGAACATTTAATTAAATCTCTACAAACTGAAACACTATAGTGGAGGAAACCGCAGGGTAAGGTCAGTCAATGCCAGGGGCGCTAAAGTCGCATAGAAAGTGAGAAACATTGTCGCTATCAGGGAGCGATAAAGATCCCGAACCGCTAAATTCTGCTTATACACGATTAGCTTGCACCGAGCTGATTCTGCAATAGAAGGAGCTATAGTAAGACGTGAAAATTAAAATCTGAATCTAAAATGAAAGCGACACCACCATCCTTTCATATGCTAACGGTCATGCCAGAGAACAATATGTAACCATGCGGGAAGCGTGAATTCCCTATCGCGAATGTCTACATGGAGCCATGTTTCTGTGATGCATGTAACTCGAGAAGAAAGCAAACCATAGCATAGAAAGGAAGATAAAGAAAGGGAAGAATTAAAGACAGAAAGAGAAAGACAGAGAGAAAATCAAGTAAAGAGGAAGCGAGAAATATAGAGAGAGCAAGGGAAGAAAGAGAAAGAAATACATAGAGAGAGAGAGAGAAAGAAGTATACACCAACGTTACTAGAACGTTGGTATATATGAACAGAGACAAAAAGGCTTACAAAAACGGATAGATGAGAGAAAAAAGAAAGGGAGGGAGAAAGAAAGAGAACAATGAAGAGAAACGAAGAAGGCCAGCTCCGCACTTCCTTCAGGCTTGGCACCACCAGTGCGATTGCCGTCGACGTTGCCGTGAGGTTCCGTATATACGGACCGAATCGATCACATCGGCCCTCGCGTCGTATGTTCTACGTTCGAGTGAAAGCGTGAGGGGGCAGCCGAAATTGCGGCTGAATCCGAAGCGAAAACGCGCCGGCCGTCTTCCGGCGCGAGAGGCCCATGGAGGGAAGATACCGGAGGGGCGCGTCGCTCCTTCAGAAACTGCATACATTGAGGGTCCTGGCGCGGTCGCGCTATCTTGAGAGGGATTAGCAGGCAGCCAGGGGCGTAGCCAAGGGGGGGGGGGTTCAAACTCCCCCCGAAAATGTTCAATTTTGCTTTCGTATATATACGCGCACACATACAAACGCACGCACGAATATACATAAAGTATGGTTGAACCCCCTCCCTCCCCCCCCAAAAAAAAATTTTCTGGCTACGCCCCTACAGACAGCTGAAACGTTTGTGCGTTCTTTAATACGTTTGATACGTGTGATACGTTTGTGCGTTCCTTGGTTTAGGCAAGGACATGTAACGAGAAGTCTACATGCTTCGACTGCTCGCCGCGACAAAGAAACCAACCTGCTGCTTGATTCACGCCAGTGGGACACAGAACCACGATGCTAGAATCTTCGACACGTGTAACCACAAGTGACGCGGCTACGCGCAACTAATAGGTACCGACAACACAAAAGCCAGTACATAATCTCTTTCTCTCGCATAGCGAAACATGGAGAGCGAGCGTTGTGGATGATTATCGACGAGTTATCTGATGGCGCTCCTTGGTAGTAGGATCCATTATTATGCAGCCATGAAGCCCGCGCTGTCTTCACATAAATAGAACTGGCGTAGCAAGACCAGCTCCCCCCCCAAACCCCAGAAAAAAAAAATTTCTGGCTACGCCCCTGATAAATAGTATCTGAACTGTGGTCATGCCCGATTACGACGCGAAAATTCCCCCGCGGCGACGACGCTGAGTCAGCACGCACATTCAGTCGTAATCACATTGAAAAGGAAACAAATTGCGCGTTGAAAGGGGCAGTAAAGTGAAATACAATATTTAGAATGATAAATTGATTCCCAGAAAAAAAAAATTTCTGGCTACGCCCCTGATAAATAGTATCTGAACTGTGGTCATGCCCGATTACGACGCGAAAATTCCCCCGCGGCGACGACGCTGAGTCAGCACGCACATTCAGTCGTAATCACATTGAAAAGGAAACAAATTGCGCGTTGAAAGGGGCAGTAAAGTGAAATACAATATTTAGAATGATAAATTGATTCTGTGAAAATTCTACTGACGTTAATTTCATCATCATATTTGTTCATAGAAGGGAACATGAAGGTCAGTTTCATATTTATGTCTCGCGCCGGAATCTGCACATGAATGTTAACGTAACATCACGGATTTCAGTAAGTCTTCCTTTTTTTTTCGTATTTTCGCCACATTTGGCCCAACAAAATTTGCTAAAACTTCATGCGGTAAGTCTCTGGCACCTTCAGAGGACGTACGATGCACTTCATTTTCTCGATTAAAGGACCCCTGACACCAAATTTGGAAACTCGAGATGCTTGTGTTGTTTGATAGTCCTGCATGTGTGGGCACTTCTGACCGATTATGAGTGACAAACGTTGCCTTTAAGATATTTTAATTTGGTTTTTAATGTAAGCGTGAGTGCTCATCGGAGTTTTCAGCACCTCGCGACATCGCCACTATACTATGACGAAGACAGATGCTCCGTGTGACGTTTCACGAGTACGTGTGACGTTTCATGAGTAAATCGAGTATTGTCGACGTCAGAGAATATTTGCGCGGCGAGGACTACTGTTCATCACCCCTCTCGCTCTGTCGTCGGGCAGCTCTCAACATAGTTCTGGCCAACGTAGTTCTCAACGTAGTTCTGGCCAACTTTCTGGGTAGGGGGAGAGGGTTGGGGGCCACGTACTTATAATACCGAAGCACTGGTACGGCATCGTTTTTTTTTTTCTTTACAGCGCGCGGGGCCCCGATTTGGAAACTGCGCTACTGCACTTTCAACGACGCGGAAGCTTGAGTGCACGTGATGCTAGGCGCTCCCCCGCTGTGGGGCGCTAGTTTCTTATGGTATTTAGGCGGGCGTATTGAAGTGACGCAAAATTGTTCTCAATTAACGGCGCTAGCATTAATTATACGATGCGTTAGAGCATTTACGATTCATTTCCGGGATTACCAGACACAAAGCTGCAAATTGCAGTAAAAAAGTCGCAGACAAGGCTTTCGCTGTCAGGGGTCTTTTAAAAGGCCCTACAGTGGATACCGTCGAAATCTAGGACGTCATGCAAAGCGAGTTGGGATCTTGAAGGTGGAGTGGCCAACTGCGTTTTCTCTTCGCGTGTTCTTGAGGCAAGAGTTCGGCTTTTCGTATTGTTTGATCAGCATACGAGAAAAATTGTTTTTCTGTTTGGTGTCTCTTCAACGCTATGGGAATTCGAACGCAACTACATAGCGCATTCCGAAAAACATAAGAATAGGCGATGGGTTACGCCACTATATAGTTCAAGTTTTCAAAACGGAGGCGCTATTCTAGAAATTGTCAATTCTGCACTGATTGGCCCAGATATATATGGCTTCTACGAGCTCTCTGATTGGCTTGATATGTGTGTCACCAGTACAATATGCTGAAATTTGACGATGTTTCTAGCACCACTAGAAACAACGCGCTGCGAAGACCCGCGTTATTTCTCGACCCTATCATCAGACCAAAGTGATCCAGTTTTTTTTTAAATAATCGTTGTTGGGGTTTTACATGCCAAAACTCCAATATGATTATTGGAGACGCCGTAGTGGAAGTCTCCGGAATTTTGACCACTGGGGTTCATTAAAGGGACACTTAAGAGAAAAATAATTTTTATCGTACTATAGTAGATCACTCTTTCACATGCAATACCAAGATCACCAAGCTTGCCGCGAGAAAACGCTTGGTAAGCGAGAATACACGCAAAAAGAAAATATGGGTGGCGACGCCACCTTGAAATTCCCGCACCGATCACCATGACGTCATAAATTTTGACGGCGTCTTCTAAGTCCTACGCAGTTTCTAATGGTTAAAAATGAAGTACACTACCTTCTGAGGGAGCCCGAGGCTTAACATACCAAGTTTCAGGAAATTTAATTGAGCCAATGTCGCCAAAATACGAATAGACTTCGAAATCTATGACGTCACGCTTGCAGATTTCGGCGCGAAACTGAAACGTAAAACCTTGACCTTGACTTTCTCCTCTATTAATTAACCTATGATGGTGAAATTAACGTCGTTAGATTTTTCAGAGTACACTTTATCAATGTAAACAGATTCATTGTGTACTTTTAATTAACGTGCACCTAAATCTAAGCACACGTGCCTCTAGCATCTCGCGTTCATCGAAATGCGGCCGCCGTGGCGGGGATTCGATCCCGCAACCTGCAAAGAAATAACAGTAAGTAATGACATGCAACGTCTTTGTTCTCAGAAGAGAGAGAAACAAGCTTCATTAACGGCACAACGAGGTCGTTGAATTTAGCTTGCCGGTGGTTCGAAGGGTGCACGGTGGTCAGTAGCTTGCCACGACCGCGTTTCGGCCCAGTTAATCGCTTCAGGGGTTGTGGCTTGAACCAAGGGCATAGCCGGGGGTGGGCTCAACCCCCCTCCCCCCGAAAAAAAATTTCTGGCTACGCCCCTGGCTTGAACTAGTTGGTGTTCTATGCTTAGAGGAGGAGGATGCAGCACAGAAATAAACGCGAACGTTGACATGCATGCGATGTTGTTTTCTTTTTCTTTTTTTCTGTTCTGAAAAGAAACTGATAGTCACTGTGCAAGAATATTCATTAAAGACAGCAGACTTCAGCAATTCGTTCGGCTCTGCAGCTCATGCGCTCTGGGATAGCAGCCCTTTCCATTCATTCGATTTCAGTTGTTCCTTTTGGTTTCTCAGTAAAGACGGATCATACGCGTTTTGTGGGACTGGCCAAGTTGAAGATTGATTTCTATACGTGTGATAGGACATGTGGCAAAGTATACCGTATAACCCGACCACGGAGAATCGACGTACGCGGCGATAAATAAATGCGTGTGCAAGTTATAGTGCGGCGCTGTTCTTCTGACGATCTCGTTAGAATTGATGCCAATTAAGTATGGTAGATACGTTTTTCTCCGCCAACACCCTTGGCGCATCCTTAAATAATGGTCTGCGCCATGTTTACTGCCCATCATCACCATTTTCATGCACGGATATAATGTTTGTATGAGCCATGTTTGAAGCTTTCAAGTGCCAAAGTTAAACAGCGCAAAAAACAAAAAGAAAGCACGGCAACGGAAAGCAAACACACAGGACAAGCGCTTTCTGTAGCCGTGCTTTTTTTGGCGCTGTTTAACTTAATTCAGTATGAATAATCAACTAGCCCAGCTACTTTCAAGTGCGCGTGGTTTAAATTAAGTGTTGATACCATCGCACTGCCCACGTGCACTTTCGAAATCATTAAGACAATCCCCATCTAAAAAAGCTCTTGCCAGCACGCGCAGAGGGCTCCGGGGGGACCCCATAAGGACAGAGGACAGGAACCTCCAACTAGATGTAAGAAACCTCTGCACGTCACTTCCACCGAGGCCCTGTAGGAATCTCAGTAGACTCTGAGGATGTAATAAAGTTGTTTCGTCCACCTCAAACTCAGAGCGCATTCACTCTTTTCGAAATTCAAAAGTTGCAAAAACAGCGCGAAGACAGGACGAAGGAAGGTGCACACGAGGACGGGCGCCCGCGTCCTCGTGTCACCATCCTTCGTCCTGTCTTCGCGCTGTTTTGGCAGCTTTTGAGTGATGTACCAGAGAACAGCCTCAGAAAACATCTATATGCTAGCCCGCCTTTCGCCGCTTTTTTAAAAGTCGCCGCCATGCAATGAAGACGATGTGAAGCCGTGCAGAGACGGTAACTTAATATAATGTACATGCACTGCAATCGCCGAGATAGCGTTGGGATGTTATTGAGGCAATCTTGTCTAAAAAAACAAAAAAACTATACTTCCTCTGCATTTCCTAAGGAGTTTCACGCATTGTTATGAGAATTTATTAGTCATTTTATCATTATTATTATTTTTTTGAGGACCACTCCAATGTTACCAATTATCCACACTTCCAATGTTCTCGCCTTCCAATCTCTGAAATTGTCCAGTTATCAAATTAATATACCAATATATGCTTACCATTGTGTATTTCCCATGTATTTCTGTGGAAAGGTTTTTCTTTTTTTTTCTTGGCGTTTTTTTTTTTCTTTTCTAAAGTTGCAATTTTCTGATGTGATGTCATAAATTGCCCGCAGCAGCTCTGCGGACGCCCAACTGAAACTTATATGATATTAGGCAGTTGCAAAGCTTTGCGTTAGCGTTTGTCGCCGCTGCGCACGCGTCGTACGCCAACATGCGCTTAGATAGTGGGCTACCGCAAGGACCGCTAACTTAGCGTACGCTATTTTAAAACTGCCTACTAGCGAGGACCCTTGAAGGACCATAGGCCACCACATGGCAAATTAACGTGCTTACACTGAATTAAAAAAAAAAAAGAGAGAGAGAAAAAAAAAATACGCCCAACGTGGGGCTCGAACCCACGACCCTGAGATTAAGAGTCTCATGCTCTACCGACTGAGCTAGCCGGGCGCTGTTGAATGATGGACTTAAAAAACTACTTGTACCTTTTATTAAGTATTCTTTCGCATGCTTCAAGGTTTTGTATTTGTTGCAGCAATGTATCACAATTGATTTCAGCCAATATTTAAAAAAATACACGCATGCGTCCTTTCACGCTTTCGACTTTCAAGGCTGTTTCTGAATCGTCCCACAGTCATGTGACGTTGTGTTGTTGCTGTGCAGCTGACGCATCCAGCAGTTGCTCGTGTGAAAGTAGTTTCTGTTGCAAGTGATTTCGTCAAACTACTCACATTTGATCATGGGAGGACTTATGAGCCTTTTCTCAGTCGGTTCGGTAAGTATACTTGCATAAAATTCGAGTTATTAGCACTCACCTGTGTTGACAGACGCTGGGCCATGTTAGGCATGCGCCCCAAAGATGTGCTTGTGGGCTTGACAACTAGCTTGTCGCGAGCTATTTTCATTTGCACCCAATGTATCTGCTTACGTGCATGTTACTTCGACATTGAAGCTTCTGGATGCTTGATTAAGCATGCTTGCTTTCTGGCTACGTGCAAGCGTTGTCGTTTGTCATAGGCAGTTGAGACTGCGTCTGGTGCTCAAAGTTTCGGTAAGGGATGTAAGAACTGGGGTGTAGGTGGGTGCTAAGTTAGCAGCATTAGCGTATTATTTATAACAGTAAAAGCTGCTCACTAATCATAGTTTGCGTTTTGCAATCACTTCACATCCCTAAATCGGCAATTGGGACCATGTAGATAACCATCAAGACCCAGAAGTGCTGTTCGTTGTGACGCATTTATGGATTACACCGTAACTTTGAAAGATTACCAGGCACGCATATCACGGTTTTTATTAAAACATATTCTTCGTCTGTCTGCCTAATCGCTCGCGTTCCTTGCGTAGTCATTTCGGTATATGTTCGAGAATTTATAGAATATGAGAGATGAATCCCTTTCATTGTAAACTTGTAAAAGCGTCGAGTAGCGTTCCCTTTTGTAAAACCAGCGCCAGGCGTTGGTGAAACGAGCAGGAACCCCGGCAAACAGACGCTTGCACAAGAAAGTGTTCGCGTCAATTGTCTTCTTTTCCATTCAAAGGATTTATATACCAACTCGCGCGGCAATCAATTAAACTGAGTTGAAATTCTGGAAAGCGTGTTAAATTCAGCATTGCTCGCTTTATGAGTTCGTTTTACGGGTACAAAGCATCGGCTCGCGTCCTTACGAAGGAAGTGTGTTGCAATCGGGGAGCGCTTTGTCTCTGTATGTGTAGTCAGAAAAGTGATTCCAAAACTGCTCAAATGATGAGCCCCAACCGAATTTTGGTACTGCAAGGCAGTAGTAATAAAAGTTGATAACGCCGGTATGTCACTCGTGTGCTGGTGCGATGCCCGTAGCAGCACATGCCTACTGCTGTTTGACATTTCACCAGCGCAGTTGTGACGAAGGTGCTCCAGATTTTGGACATTGGTCATGTTGGTGCGATGAATTGCGCGCTGCTGGTTCTTATCTAGGAAGAGTTTAGCAATACCGGACACTGCCACTTGTACTTGCTGTTCAGTTAATCTTCTGATTTAGACATCCTGTGAAATAGTAGCAGTAAAAAGCTAACGATACAGTGCGACATGTGGCAGGAACTTTGTTGTTTATTTTGAGGCATCTTCACTTACACAGATTGCAGTGCGTACAGCAATGAGACGTGGTACGGAAAAGGTGACACCAATGACAAAGAAATCTGCTTCATTATCAGACAGTGAGAGGGATGCAGGGCTCGTACACGTCCCTGCAATAAACATTGTGTGTTTGCTGCGTTGCTTATCTCCTACATCGGCTGCTTTCTAGCTTTGTCCGTGGTGGTGCTGTAAAACGCAGTGATGTAAAACGTTGCTATGACCAACCATTGGTGAATGGCATTATATTAGAAGCAGTGACTGCATCCTTCTAATATACTCTAATTAAATTGTTACACAGGCATTAGCTTTTACATGACTTCACACCCTTTTTGCTTTCTACACTGTGTTGGGAGGGCATGCGTTCTTTTGAATAAAGGTTTAAAATTTTCAAACTTCATCGTTTTCTGGGAAACTACCAAGGCAAATCCACTTCACTTATTTTGTCTATTATTTTTTTACTGTTATTACTTCTGCCTTGTGATCAACACTCCAAGAGCATGTCACTAACAAAGACTTGGGTCTCTCACTGAGCTCAAAGTCATGGTATCGATCCTGGCCATGCTGGCTGCATTTTGATTGTAGCGAAATGCAAGCACATTTGTGTACATAGATTTTGGAGCACGAACCATGAGCGGTTAAAATTATTCACGATTTCTCAACTACAGCACACATCATTACTAGATGATGCTTCTGCCACATAATGTCGCAAAACTTATTATTTGCATGCACCATAGTAACAGAGGCTGCATGTGAACCCCTTGTGCTTGTGGGCTTCATGCCAAAATGGCAGTAAACTAGCTTCACTGTATACCCGTGAGAAGAAGTAGATGGAACATGGAAGCGTGTACCAAAATTGCCGAGTAATGGAGAGCTGTCTGCTGTGGAGAGCATTGCTCAGGGTGTGCATTTGTCAGAGCAGTGATCTCGACAGCAGACAGCAATTTCGGTACATGCTCCCATGGTCTGTATACTTTTGCTCAGGGGTGTATCTTTCAGCTTTAGCCTTTGATAACAGATTATAAAGAAATGCCATTCTATCTGGCTTGCAAAACTTTGTTGTATTTGCTCCCATAAGCACATGCTGGTATTATGGCCCGAGTAAACACATTGTCACTAGACACAAAATCATTCGGTCAACAGTCGGAGTTTGTTAGACTCCTAAAATGCAAACTGCGCTGGTCCCGTTTCATCTGTCTCGTCCTTGTGTTTTCGCGCTGTTTTTTACTATGAATGTGTACCAACAAGCTCAAGTTTGCACGCTTCTCAATTTCAAAAGCATTTGTTGCAATATGCAGCATTCGTTGGTGCTAGGTGTACAGAAGTCAAAGTTTGATGGAGTGTCTGGTTCTGTTCATTTACCCTTTCATCTGTCTATACGTGGGTGTAGACTAATGGTGGATTCTCATTGTCACTGTACAGCTGGCATGTTGCTGTGGCTCAGCAGCATGCAGCCTGTGCTGCTCGGCATGTCCGAGCTGCCGCAACTCAACATCTACGCGCATCATGTACGCACTGATGCTGCTGCTTACCACCATCGTGGCCTGCATCATGTTGAGCCCACGCATTGAGGAACTACTGGAAAAGGTAAGTTAGTTTGTTTTACTGTTTTGCCTGCATTGTCTTTACTTCTACATCAAGGACTGTAATGGTACATTTGGCTGATCTCTTGTGAGCACTTGAGAGTGCTGTGACATCACGCATTACATTCGGATAATTGAAATCGAGTGCTCTGGCCACATTTGGCTGGACCTTTTGGAGCACTTCACGCTTGATCAATTTCAGTTTGCATGCATGGTTTGTAGGGATATTCAGCTTTTTTTTAGTTGCATGCTACCCGGCAGTTTTGTGTACATAGCTTGTGACTCTCTACTGAATGCTAGCTGTTCTGTTTGTTCCTCCTGTTAAAGGGAGCACTTATGTGAAATTAGTCCCTCTTTCATTCATATAAGGTGTCACAGTTGACAGTGGCTTAACTATACTTAACTACAACCAAGTAGCATTTTGGTACTCTGATCACAGCTAGATTTTTTGACGTGAGGGCCTTGTCGGATAGTTTATTGCAATGGGTTGCACTTCTTCCAACAAAGTTGATGATGCGGTTAAGTTACATTAGTGTGAATGCGGCTTAGGTGTTCTCCTTAAAAGTGCGAACTTTTTGGTGCATGGACTAGTGGAGTTCGGTGCACAGACATATTTTTCAAGCTGTTCTGCTCAGCTTTGCAAGCCTGCATAAAGTGTACACTTAGCCTGTACAGTAATATGTATGAATGTCTACTGCATTCGCTGCTTTAACCCATATATGCCCAGTGTCCTACATGTAGGACGCTTCTTCGATCTGCTTTAAAATTGCTACTTCTTTAAGGTGAAGACTGGAGCCATTTATAGCAAATGAAGCAGGTGTGTGCCGAAACATGTGCTATAGCCTACACATTGCTTGCCCTTAATATTACTACGTAAGGACTACTTAATCTGAGCGGACGTGTACTCTGTAAGGGAGAGGCCCCGGAGCGGCGGATAGCCTAAGTTATGACGCTTTCTTTTTCTTCAAATTATTGCAAAAATCCCGCCATTCCACCATTCGTGCTAAAAGTAGTTAGGTAGCAGTGACCATACTATTACCCATAATTGCAAATACGCAACTTGAGCTTAGTGCCACGAGAAAAAGACTCTGTGCAAAAAGCAGCTGCAAAACTGTGTTGCACTTACCTGACAGTAAATAAATATTTTGTACGTTTTGTTGAGGGCATAAATCTCCTATTCGTGAACAAAAATATTTGTTTGCTCAATTTTGACTATGGGCAATGACTATGGGCATATACATATGGCTGGCCTCACTCTCCTCCACACAGGTCCCCCGACTCTGTGAGAGCACCGATGTCTGCAAGAGTGCAGTTGGGTACTTAGCAGTGTACAGGCTGCTGTTTGCGTTGACACTGTTTTTCATCGCCTTCTCAATGATGATGATTGGTGTGAAGACGTCCAAAGATCCAAGAAGCGGCATACAAAATGGGTATGGATTGGTGTCATGTGAGAAACTGCACGTAGTGTGTATGAAGTGTTCTTCCAGTTCCTTCTTCCTCCTTTTTGATCCCTCAGTCCACCTTTGTCTGTTGTTTTCTGAATCCTCTATATGTCTGCTTTCTTCTTCAGCATTTTTAGGCATGTGCTAGTACATTACTGCGATGCCTTTAGTGAATTTTTAAAAAGTGGTGTTGCAGTGATTGGTTTCGCGTCACATTATGCCACCCTATGCTACAAAGATGAAAAAATCCGTAAACAGGGGTGGGTGCTCGAGCCAACGTTTTCGACAAGTGGACTTGTCTTCTTCAAGGCTGGAACTGATTTCAGTTCCAGCCTTGAAGAATTACCAGGACTTGTGACACGGCTGTACGCTGGCCGTGGTGCACTTGTTTGATGGCTGTCATTACGTGGAAGTCGAACACTGAGCACTCGAAGCGTGAATGACATTTTGTGTGCTTGTTAGCTTTCTGTTAAACTTTATGTTGGCTAAAATACTACCATGCTTTTGCTTCTTGCCCCGCGTGTTCCTTATGTGGAACTGCATTCATGTAAATATCAGTTTTTTGTTCGAGTAGCTCAAATAGTAATTTTTACTAGTGCTGGTAATGGGCAGGTAAGAACTGCCTAATGGTGTTGTTTGGGCTCTTTTGGTTGGCTCTTGCTATCATAACTGTTGATTCAGGATAAGCTTGTCACCGTTTAATGACAATTTTATGACTGGTTTGAATCCTTGCTGTTTGTGGTGCTGTCATTCTCGCACGTACGATACACATTCCCGGCTATGTGAGCTATGTCAATCTCTGCTTGTGAAAGTGAAGTGGGAACATCTTTCGCATTTGAGCCTTTGTCTTGCAAAATTCAAATGGCTGATCTTTTTCTGTCCTTCTCCTGTCTGCAGATTCTGGGCCTTAAAATATTTGGTGTTAATCGGTGCCATGGTAGGTGCATTCTTCATACCAAACGGAGCATCATTTGGCCAAGGTACATACTTTTCATGCATGCCGTTCTCTGTATTAAAAAATTTATTACGGTTTACTGTTGTTTTTCTCAACTTGTGCGCCTGTGGTGGCTTGTACGTGGGGCCTCTCTTCGGTGTTTTAAAAGTCTTTTCTAAAACATTGTATAGTAACACTGTTTCTTAACTTTCAAGTTGTTAAATGAAATGAGATTTCTTTAATGTCAGACTCAACTAAATAATGTTGCAAAAATATTTTTTTCAATCATTTCACAAAATTGGGAAGTGTTTCTCACTAGTAGATGAAGAGCCTGTTTTAGCGTGTAACAGTTTACAGTTACCAAATGCATTTGCTGTTGGTGACACGCAGCTTTTATGTTAATACAGTTTTTGGTTACTGTGGCCACTCATGGGGCTGCTGCTCTTAACTGAATTTTTCGTTACTGTAATTTGACTGGTTGGCTTTAATTAACCTTAATACAAAACATACTCATTGGCAGAAATTGGACCGAAGCATAATGTAGAGATGATAATGGGAATGTCTAGTCTTGACTTTTCTGTGAGCTGCTTTGTTGGTGGTGGATTCTCAGCATGTAAAGTAGGTGATCTTGCCATGGCTTGAGCCATTTTATTTGTGCTTTATGTAACTGGATATGTATTTCTCCTTGTTTCTAGTTTGGATGTACTTCGGCATGATTGGAGGGTTCCTGTTCATCCTGATTCAGCTGATCCTGATCATTGACTTTGCCCACAGCTGGGCAAACAGCTGGGTCGAGAAGTTTGAAGAGAGTCAGTCCAAGGGCTGGTACTGCGGTGAGTTTACCGATAGCATCGTCTTAAAATTTTATTTAAGGAGGTGTTTTCTCTCTAATCTGGTCAAGATTAGATGGATGTTTAAAGACCAGGCGAGCGAAACAGTGCCCTATTCTAGCATTGGTTGAGCTTAAGAAAGTGTGTCTTCAGACATCAGGTTCCCTCTGAGCAAATATCACATAACGCACTGAATTACTGTATATCTCACGTCTGTGCTGAGAAAGCAATTCCTTCAGTCTTCACAATGTTTTCTTACAAATTTTCCATGTAACATTTGAACCAGGACTTGCCAAGGTTTGTGCGAAGACCCCACGCCAATTACAATTGCTTGCAGAAGTACCGTATTTTCCAGCGTATAGCTCGAGCCTTTTTGAACATTTTTGCCAGTGCATCTTTTACAACAATGTGTCTTACATATGCAAAAGTCACGCATGCTTGCACAGCCATTATGTACAGGCTTTTTCACACTTAGGTGGAAAACTCTGAGCGCTTTGCAACGTGCTCCAAGTTTTCGCCTAAGTGGGAAACAGCCTGTACATTTTCTTTCTTTCACTAGTACATAAAACCGTGCATGGCAGTGTTCTGAAAGAAATCTAGCCTTGTTCCAATGGTGGAGCAGCATTGACTTCAGATCGCAGCTCCTTGCTGTTTAACCAATGTAGTGGCTGCATAGGTTGTGGCCGTAGTGAAGGCCACCATCATCACGCATGCTGTTTTGCTATTATGGTTAAATTTTTTCCTACATGAAACATTAAACCCATGGGACTGACATATTAAATAAGAAGCACCATAATGTTTTATTGCTGCATGTTAGCACTGTTAAGGCACTGCCGACAACAACGAGGTGCCAGCAGTGTGTTTCAAGGTACCTGGAAAATCATCTACAAGTGATTTAGAGGTCAGTGATGACAACTGAACAATGCTGTCAGTCGGAGCTGTAGAACTTTTGACAGTGCATCCAAGAATGAGGATTTCAGTGGCTTCGAGTGAACTGCAATAAATGTTGAGTTTTTACTGCTTAGGAGAGTGCTAGTTAGTATAAGTTTTGTACTGCTCAAATTGCGCAGCTAGCGAGAACTATGAGCATGGAAATTTCATGTCATGCATGAGTAAAGTTTACTGGGATGAATGTACAAGCATATGTAATCCCATCTCATATGCCACTTTTTCCCATGAAAGTAATAAAAAGTAGAGGGGCGAGTCCTGTACAAAGGTGCACTTATACTCCGGAAAATAGGGTAGTTCTTTATAGCAGAGCACGTGGGTGTTAAAAATTAGATACGCATCACTTGGTGCTTGCCGAAACTTGTGTCTTTAGCTCAAAGCAACGTGCGTGAAATATGCTGGCAAACATAATTGCAGGCTGCTGTACCATCCTGTGTGTTTGTGCTAATGTGTATTGTGTGTTTTTTGCTTTGCCCTGTTTACATGAGCCGTGCAGCTGTGATTGTTCCCATTTTATCCTGTGTCATCTGTGAACTGTCCTCTTTGCAGCTCTGCTGACGTTCACCCTCCTTCACTATGCCCTGGCCATTGCAGCGGTTGTCTTGTTCTACATCTTCTACACCCAGGCAAGAGTAGAGCCATTGTTGAAGTGCATGTTGTATACATCGATGGTGTATTGAAACACACACCAAAGTTGGGTTCACTGACCTCTCTAGTGAAGTACTTACATGGGTCTCAAATTTTTTTGGCTTAAACGGTGGTGTGTGTTAGCAGGTTTACAGATATTTAGTGAATGTGTGGGGCTCTGCAAGTACGAAGTCGTCATAATCAAGGCCAAATATAATTACGGTGAAAGGCTGGTGTTTGTGCCCACGTGTTATCCTAATTATGCATACTTTGTTTCAACAATAAGGTTTAAAATATTTTAATATAAGGGCCCTCTGCTATTTATGAATTTTTCACCGTCAGCCTTTGAAAATCGGGACCTCAGCCATGGTTACCTCTCCAAAGTTTGAGCAGCAATACCTTAGGGGTAGCTGCAGCGATGTGTACATTGCAGTTTAGGAGACCATTGAAAAAGAACCACTACCAAATGTAAGAGATATCTACCCGAGTTTGGGGTGCTGTGGGATAGACAGGGGTGAGTGCAAAGGAGATTTCTCAGAGAGATCTTTCTTTTTGTTTTGTTTTGCACTCACTCTCGCAACCACACCGTGTGTGACTGAAAGGTTGAGGGCTAGACTCCCGTCACATTGGTCCAATGAAGGCTGCCTACTGAACCATTCAAGGCACAGTGGCAGCTGAGTGACAGCCAAACCGTCACATTGTCTCATTGCTGATAGAGAGTGTAAAGGGGTTAGGGTAGGATAACTGGCAAACACCTCTGGCACGAAGGTGACACTACTTGCTGCCGTCCCTACATCTGTAGTGCATTAGGGTTACCAACTGCAGACAAGTTTTACGGCTTGGGCCTGCTCTTGCATTTGCTATTCGCCCTTCTTGCAGTGTAACTGGTTGTGAGTGAGGGTGTGATTGTTTTTCCAAGTTTTTGTGTGCAGAAGGGTTGCCCTAGGATGCTGCACTTGTTAGACTGCGAGGCATAGAATATTGTAGAACTTTTGCAAAACTTCTCTCTTTGTGTCTGGTACTGCTCCTTCAGCACATATTCATAGACTTTTGTGTGGTTTTATGTTACACAGGGTGAAGGCTGTACACTGCAGAAGTTCTTCATTAGCATCAACCTGATCATCTGCGTCATCCTCTCAGTGGTGTCAGTCCTGCCTAAAGTTCAGGAAGGTATGCATCTGTTTTGTATCGCTAAATTGGCTGCAAGATTTATCACTCAGCTATCTAAGCACACTCATGATGTAGAAGTTATGTTGTGCCACCAAGTTCTTAGAAGCTTTATTGTGCGGCTTTCCTTGTTTAGTATGTGAGCCATATAAAGCATTATATATATATTCTCAGTCTACTAGTACAAACTAGTACTAACTAGTACAAAAAATAACTTACGCAGTGTTACTCTACAGTGCTCTTGTATTAACAACGTGACTACACTTACTAAGATGGGAGGTTTGCTAAGTAAGAAAGAGTTTAAAAACAAAAGTGCAGCCTTCAACATTTAATACACTAGATTCTCGATAATTCAAACTTGAGGGGACCTCAGAATTTTGTTTGAATTATCAGAAGTTCTCATAAATATGACTCAGGGCAACATACCAACTAACACTGCAATGTTTATTGTTTCTCAGTGCCGCAGCAACATCATAGACTCCTCTGCATGATTGCCAGTAAAATTTTTAGACATCAGCGATAATACTGGTACTTGTTATTATTCAAGGCATGCATGGGTGTGTAACTAAGGGACGAAATGTGTTGCGTCCCAGGACAGTTGCTAGCCCCTTCTAATTCTTAGGACACTTTCTCGCATGGCATAATGCAGAGAAAGTGACTTTAAGAAACGTTTGGCATGCGATACATCAAAGCCAGACCGTACAGTTTTTTTTTCCTCTCGCTCAGCACGACATTATTGGTGCGCAAGGTTCAGCTAGTTTGGCCTATTTGTAGGCAGGCAATTAGCTTTATTTGCGCCTGTTAGTAACAGAAAAACGTGAATGTTCAGCTAGAAGCAACAAAGGCAGCAGATATTTCCAGACGTGGACAAGCAAAAAGTATGAATTAACCGAATTTGTGCAGTGAGGCAGTTTGAATTAAGCAGCTTTAAAACACATTGAAAACATAGTGGGCCAACCAAAAATTTAAGATTTGTTTGAATTATCGAGAGTCTACCAGCATTTGCTGTGATATCGAAAGTGTTTGCTTGTTTCTATTTTCTTGCTTATCCTTTTAGAGAAGTTCCATGGCAAACCAAAGAGAACTTGGAAAGTTGAGGGACATTTTGTCTACCAGAATGGGCCAGATACAAGAAACTGCGCTTCAAAATTTGTGGCATCTGACAGACATTGAAAAACATGACGTGCTTCCGCTTGCCATGTTTCAGTAGCATTTGGGTTAAAAGAGTTTAACCAATTGTTTTCAGATGACAGAGTGTCGTATCGTAGTTTTTTTCAAAAGTTGTACATGACCACAGTTCCCCTATGCTTTCTTGTAGCGCATAGTTCATTACACGTGCCCATGAGCGAAGCTCAGAAGTTTCTTCTCGCAAAGAAGAAAATGGGGGCTTAGTTTTGAGCAACCAAGATAAGTTGTTTTACCTTTCTCTTCTTGCAGTCCAGCCCTCGTCCGGTTTGCTCCAGTCATCGGCCGTCACTCTTTACATAATGTATCTCACCTGGTCCGCCATGAACAACTCCACGAGTGAGTAGCTTATCCCATAGTGTAATGGGTAGCGAAAAATAAGCTTAAAAATTGTCAAGCTTGGATACATCATTGCCACCTTTAGCTCTTGGGAACACTTATTGAATGCTTGTTTTGGCATGCCTAGAGTCACTAGAAAAATTTCAGAGTATCGCATCTGTTTTCCGCGCGCCGCCGCCGCCGCGATTGGCTTACTCGCATCACGTGACCTCTCGCCGCCATATCCCTTCCAGGCGCTTTGGGTGCAGGCGCGTTGAATGCAGAGTACGGCCGGACATTTAGCAGTACCACGGTCCCTAGAAGTACTACGTCGCTTTTTTAAACGCGTCATGCAGATGCCAAAGAGTAGCTCACCAGTAACCGAACGTTGCTGCAGCTACTCCGGGAATTTCGTATATTTTTGCATTCCGTGTGGGAAACATTAACGTCAAAGAGCGTCGTTGTACGTGGCTGCATAGTTGGCCGCGGAATGAATTTGCCCCCCTCGAAGAACACTCCTTTCTGCAGTGAACTACACAAACTTTGCTGGAGAAGCTCTCATGCAACAGGGTACTTCGCCTGTTCGGTTCGCTATGTTCAGCGATATTGAAAACTACATACTACATACCTTTCTATTTGCTCGGCTGTTTATATCTTGATCTGTTGAACAGATTGTGCATGCATTTCGAGTTCTAAGCGTGTCACGCACGAGAGCGAAATCGAAGACTTATTAAAATAATAACTGTTTACTGTATACATTGAAGGCAATTGTCGCATGATCATTTGCCATTGCGCGAAACTGAAGGGTGGAAATC
This sequence comes from Rhipicephalus sanguineus, assembly GCF_013339695.2. NCBI lineage: Eukaryota > Metazoa > Arthropoda > Arachnida > Ixodida > Ixodidae > Rhipicephalus > Rhipicephalus sanguineus. The sequence continues at coordinate 69,509,444 of NC_051177.1, read as the reverse complement.
TGTTGATGAACTTGGTATAAGGCAATGTTATTAAGCGTATTTTATTTTTTTCAGAAAAAAAAATGTTGCTAATGCTGCATTCCGCTGAACGTACCCTTACAATACTGTTTAGTGGGTGAGAAATGGTCACAGCAAAAAAAAAAAAAAGGCTTATCCTTCCACGCATTGAGGGAATCGATTTCATGCGAGCCCTAGATCTATATACATACTGTGTTGCAGTAGCATGCGCGTTAAAAATTTTCGGGATGTGCTATTTCTGATAAAATAACATAAAGCACTGCGCCGAGGAAGTTTTAACAAGAGTGCATTACGAAAAAAAAGTTGAAATTAAAAGCAGTGCAGAAACCGAACCAAACTGTTTACGCGCTGGCAACGCCACAAAAAAAAAAACTTTGTTGGAACACAGCAAAATATTTGCAAATGCACTGCAACGTTGGGAATATTAAGGAGACAAAAAATAGGAAATGAAACTGAGTAGTGACGTCAATCATTTTTGATGGCCTATTTTCTACGTATCTGTTAGGAAATGATAACGTATTTGCAAAGATGCACCTTACCTACCGCACGCCAATTCGCCCGTGCGTTCGGCTGCTGGCGTTCCGAACCGACGCAAATACTTCACGCACAACTTCCACTTACCGTACACACACCACTTCTATTACAGATAACACCCAGCTGAACAGCAAGCATGGTGTGCAAGTAAGGTGTGCGTCAGTGATCAGTCGAAGGACGCAATGCTGAATGTTCTCGATGTTCGATAATTTTCTCGAATGCGCTATGAAGTGAACCTGAACACCGACTGTAAAGCTAGCGCAAACAGTCAACATTCACCAAGTGCCGAAGTAAATGGTATCTCGTACGCTCATTACGCTAATGCAACTATGTCTACAGCTCCAGACCTTGCGAACACACCCGGCCGTGAAACGAAAAAAGACCGATGAAGCCACGAAGGGAGTTCGCGAGCACATGGCAACATTCGCCGCACGTTTCATTAGTTACACCGCTTACCGCGCAGTCGATTCATGACTGTCGATGACCCGAAATCACTTCTGATATCCTTTTGAAGAAACACACACATATATTGCAGTTACGCCGAGCGTAACACGGCATCGAGGCGAAAAGATAGGTCACTTCGCAACACACGCTACCAACGCGCCGAACGGTCCGGAAGGGAAATGGCCGCCGCCGCCCAATGTTGCCCGCGTGCAGCCTACCTTTGCGGTACTCTGAAATTTTCCAGTGACTCTAGGCATGCCTGTTTTGTGCCGCCTTTTGTGTGCCCAGTATGCTCAGATGTTGCACAGGTGTCCAGACTTTGTACCCAGCTACACGCATTGGTTTCACATTAGTACGAACTTGCTTGACAGAGCACTTTACTAAAGATTGGGACGCCTGAATGTTTCCAAGCCTCTAAGTATTCACAATATTGTCTGTCGTGGAGGAAAAAAAAGTGATGAATCAGCACATCGGCAAGGGGAATATATGTTCAAAATAGGTTTTCTTCATCCCGCTCAACTGTCCTTTTGTAACACAAGATATCGTATTAGCTAGAAGCTTCACAAGCTGCCATGCAGCGTCTTTATGATTGTGCTGTGAACTTTGAGTTGTGTGTCTTTAGCCTGCTGAACAAGTGATTAAAGTGTTGTTTTTTTATCCAAACAAGGTTGTTTGTCGAGTTCGGGCTCTAAGCTCGAACTTTCAGACGTCTGAGCATGTGTTCTGGCTTGCCCGCTCTGTTTCAGGCAAACAGTGCAAGCCGTCACTAGGCTTAACTCAAGAGGGAAGCAAGTTTGACACGCAGAGCATTGTCGGCCTCGTGGTTTGGTTCGTGTGCGTTCTCTACTCAAGCATCCGCACTTCGTCCAACTCCCAAGTCGGCAAGCTTACCATGTCCGAGAAGATCCTTGTCAAGGAGACTGGGACCAGTAAGTGAGATGTAGTAGTAGCACCTGTTTTGCTGGCCATTCATAGCTTCCCGAATGTAGGAAGACAGCTTCTGAGCAAGGAATGGCCGTTAGTCACGTTTTAGGAAATCGCGTATCAGGAACACATGGGCAGAAAGGTCATCTGTGAGCATCGTTGTGTAAGTGTCTTTATTTCTGTCCCATGTGTTCTTGCATTGTGGTTTGGAAAATGCCAAACCGATTAACAGAAACTTGCTCATTTCAGTAAGGTAGAGAGGTGGGCAAGTTGGAAACGATGCATAGTTGGAAAAATCAGTGCGAACTCGATGGAGACACAAGATGAGAAGGACACAGTACAAGCGCTATCTAAACACTGAACTTTATTGAAACAAAAACCAAAAGCACAAAAACCAACACAATGCGTGCGCAGGAATTATAGGTGTCGTGAAAGAAATTGTTAATTGTGCGTGCCTCTTAATCGAGTGCTTGTACTGTGTTCTTCCCATCTTGTGTCTCCGTCGTCTTCGCGCTGATTTTTTCAAGTTTGCTTATTCCAGACACTTGACCCTTTCTCTGTTTTCTCTCTCATGGGTGAAGTCGATTATCACTTCAGTTAAAATTTTATAGTGCTAAAGGCATGTTGAATGCCTTGTTGACGAAAACTAATTCATTTTTAATGGGAAGTTACAATAAATAATAAATATTTGTACTCAGCACTTCAATGCTGTAGTTTAGTCGCTACTGTTTTGAGCCTGTAGCTCATCTTTGAAAATCATTGACTCGTGAGGTGAAATTCAGCTTACATATGCACAGCTGACAAATGTAATTGACAGGTGAGTGACTGATGTTATTATGCAGACCAGAAGCCAATCTGAAAACATGCGTGCTGCTTTGAAATTTCTGCATTACCAACGCCGTACGTGATAGTCCGTCTCTTTGATTCTGGTAAATGGCAATAAGATGGAATGGGCAGATACTTTCGCAAAATGGGGATTTATTTCCATTTTGTCCATCATTAGAAATATGAAATAGCTTTTTATCTGTAGACCAAAACATGTCCCTTTCCTTGCTGTCCGATGCACTTCATATTCTGCGTTTGTTGCACCACTTTGCAGCAGTCGCATGTTAAAGGGTGGCCAAAGCATAGACTAATCGCCTTTTCAGTTGGTGTTTTGAAACTTTTGAAATGAGCTTCCGTAATTGAAGTGTGAAAACAGCACATTATTTGTTGGGCTGTTGCCCTACGATAATGGTGGTGCTGACTGTAGCATCGTCATAATTGAGAAAGTAGGTTGCAGGCTACTGCAGTGCCACGTTTTACTCCAGGCTCAGGAGTTAGTAGCTAAAACAGCTAAACTTGCTCAGCATAACTTCTTAAAGATTTTTTTGTGTAATCAGTGGCTTTTAAGGCTTAGTAACTTAGTAAGGATAAACATCGCCTTATTGTGTTTGGAATGCAGTGCTAGGGGGTAACGTATTTATGATGTGTAAAGCAACATATTTCTGTACTTTTGCACGTGTTTTTCTACTGTCATGCACACTGTCTTGTGGGGAGAAAGAGGGCAAGGGAGGCAGCTGTTTTCAATTTTCACCGGAAAAATGGGGCAAGAATATCAGTGGTAGATAGCACGTTTGCATGCCACCTCACTGATGGCCTGTTCTCTTTTTTCTCGTCCTCTTCATCTCTTCTACACTCTCACAGAGTCCACCGCACTTGTGGGGAGTGAAGGTAATGCTCTCGTTTATTTTACTGTTTGCATAAATTGTCTGCCTTCCTTTCTTCGTCTTTCTCTTCGTTTTGCCTTGTTGTGACAGGAGGGAGCACTGCATTCCCGTGCGAGACTGTGCTTAAAAGGTGGTAATGTGCTTGATTTTGCACAAATTCTTTTATGAGAGATGAGTGGTTGGATACTCGTTTTCCTAGTGATGAAAGTGTGCTTGGATGTGCAGCATTATCAGTTACACTGCTCATCAAGTGCTTAGTAGCGCGCTGCAATTGGTAGCTAATAAAGTGTTCGGAAGGCTCGGGCTGAAAGATGATGCATACTTGCCAACTCTCCCCCGATTTGTTGGGGAGGCTCCTGAATTTTGACCAATCCTCCCCATTGTACGGACACGGCAATAAACCTCCTGAAAAACAGCCCCAACCGAAACACCAAAAGGAAATAATAAAGGACAGCGGTTCTAAAATTTTCTCTCTTTAGAGAATCCCAACAGTACTTCCAGAAGAGCCCCTGTACCTTTTCCTCTGCCCACCAATGTAAAGCGAAGAGGGAACCTTTGGTTCTGCCTTTAATCAGAGTAGCATTGCCGCAGCATTTGCATGGGGCCATTGCTGTTTGTGGTTTGGTGTTTTATAGTTCATCTCACTGAGGAACTTGATATAACGCATAACTAGACAAGCGATATTCTTTTGTGTAGTACTGCAGTGCACACCTACCATTCAGCTGCCATTCTAGGCACCGCAGGACGTTCTCTTCATGCAAAGGAAGTGACGTATCCACAAAAGTTAGTTTTCTCAATTTCAGTTGCGCTGTGGAATGGCCTTTCAAGTCAACTTTGTCGCAGTACGCTAGTGCCATGCGGTGAAGCGTGCTAAGAGTAGGAATTTTCAACATTTTTTTTATGGATTGCAACTTGGAAGTACAGGTTATATGCAAGGGCACATTATACACGCGGAAATACGGCAGATGCCTTCATGAAGTTTTGTACCATTGTACTTGTTAAGATAGTTCATGTATTGCTTGTCCTGTGGCAGGTTTCCCACACATTACTTTTACTGGTGTTTCTACAAGCAAGCAACCTTGTTCAACCAAGTTGTCAGTCATGTGTTTGTACATTTTAACCTCACTATTTCTCCCATTATTTTTTTTTTTCACCTTTCTGTCACCCCTTACCCTTTCTCGAGAGTAGTATGGCAAACTGGACGTATATCGTCCCATTAACCTCGATGCCTTTCACATCTTATCTCTCTCTTGCTGTTCCTTTGTTACATTGCTATGCCACGTTTGCTTGTTAGCATCTGAAGTGAAAATGATGAGTTTTGTTGTGCACATACCTCCCTATAGGGAGCTTGCACGAACGGCGGCGACGCTATGCACTCTGGGTAGGCAGCCATTTTTTTGTCAGAGCCGACCGCGCAGTGCAGTGGCGCAGTCGTGTTTGCGAGCGTCGGCGCAGCTTGCAGGTGTGATCAAGAGCGAGCGCGACGCAAATTTAACTCTAAGGAGTGTCGTGCACGATGTCAGCTACACTGGAGGACTACACCGCAACACTGTGCCAAAAAGACCGTGACCGGTACGAAGAAAAGACGAGACTCTACGGGCTGCACGCATTCACGCTCCGTCGGACGACTGTGTAAGCGATGTGGACTTGTGGCCGCACGTCGACACCTACGATATTCAAGAATTTCTCGTTTTGAATACGAGTTTTATTACCGGGGAACAGCTGAAGTCGAGAAAGGCCCTCGAGGGCCACAGTTACGAGTGGCTGGGAGCTGCAGGTGGGCGAAGAAAGTCGCCACCGACACCGTGATCGTCGTCACTCAAGTAAGACGTGTTAATTATTTCACTTTTCCGTAGGTGCTAATGCTGTGATTCGGCCAGTTCGTCAAGCGCACCATTTTACGCACATGTTTTGCTTCCTTGTTCTTGCATCGATGCTCCTCTGAGCTTTATCATTTACGCCAAGTGTAGCGTAAATTTCACGGCACCTTTCCAAAAGCTCTTGGTGAGTAAGGGTTAATGCGGATCTGTCGTAAAGCCGACGCAAGTCAGCGCAGAGAAATAAACATCAGCACCTACGAAAAAGTCAAATAACTAACACGTCTTACTTGAGTGACGACGATCACGGTGTCGGCGGCGACTTTCTTCGCCCACGGCTCCCAGCCACTCGTAACTGTGGCCCTCGAGGGCCTTTCTCGACTTCAGCTGTTTCCCGGTAATAAAACTCGTCCTCAAAACGAGAAATTCGTGAATATCGGAGATGTCGACGCGCGGCCACAAGTCCACATCGCTTACACAGTCATCCGACGGAGCGTGAATGGGTGCAGCCCGCAGAGTCTCGTCTTTTCTTCGTACCGCTCGCGGTCTTTTTGGCACAGTGTTGCGGTATAGTCTTCCAGTGTAGCTGACATCGTGCACGACGCTCCTGGGAGTTGAATTTGCGTCGCGCTCGCTCTTCGTCACACCTGCAAGCTACGCCAACGCTCGCAAACACGACTGCGCCACTGCACTTCGCGGTGGGCTCTGACAAAAAAATGGCTGCCTACCCACAGTGCATAGCGTCGCCGCCGTTCGTGCAAGCTCCCTATTGTGTGAAACATGGGCTGATGTATAAACGTGCACACTTGTACAAACCTTGTCCCATTCCAAGCATTCTTTTTGCTGCCCACACCACTGCTGTTGCAGATGCCAGTGCCGGAGGTGATGCAGAGGCCAAGGTTTGGGACAATGAAGATGACGGGGTGGCCTACAGCTGGTCATTCTTCCACTTCATGTTTGCGCTGGCTTCACTGTACGTCATGATGACCTTGACCAACTGGTTCCAGTAAGTGTACTGTCTTATTGTTACCTGTGTTGTATCTGGTTTTTGATGTTGAAAGATAAAATTTTATTGTAGTAATAAAGGGTAGGTTGGGATAAGATGAATTTCCATATCTACTTTAACCTAGTGCACACCGAAAATAAAAATGCAGCTGAATGTATTATTGTTACCAGATTTTAAAATTAAAACTATGCCATGCCGCCGTGTTGATGTACAGAAATAAAGAAGAGATAAAGAGGGAGATACAAGCACAATTTGGCTGCATAGAATGGTATGGTTTTTTTTCTCAGGGCAGTTTCTTCTGTGATCCAGTTTTTCTGGCTTTAATGTAACTTTTGGATCTGTCTCAATCGCGTGCCAGTTGTGCTTCATTGCCATTTTGGGATGGCAATGACACTGCATCTGACTCCTTTAACAAGGGGCTGTTGCCAACGCCTCGAACATGGTTTCGCTTCCGTACTCTGTCGTAACGCACAGGCAATTTTCGGACTCGTTTTATCGAGAAAAAGTTTGTTAGATTTGAGTAAATACGGGTGCCAAAGAGGCCAACAGGCAGTGAAACAGAGAAGCACACTGAGACTGATACGTTGTCCGCCGCAGTGGTGTAGCGGTTATGGCGCTCGGCTGCTGACCCAAAGGTCGCAGGTTCGATCCCGGCCGTGACGGTCGCATTTTGATAGAGGGAAAATGCTAGAGGCCCGTGTAATGTGCGATATCATTGCATGTTAAAGAACACCGGATGATCAAAATTTCTGGAGCCCTCCACTACGGCGTGCCTCGTAATCATATTGTGGTTTTGGCATAGAAACCCCAGATATTATTAGAAATTGATATGCTTTAAAAGGAGATGCGAGTGTCTTTTTTTGTTGCAAAAGTGGCGTTTTCTTTCCATAATGGGATAGGTTTCCATGCTGCACTGTACAAGGGGTGTAGTGGAGAGTGGGACGATATTTGTAGGTTGCAGCGTTGATTCGTCAGTTGTGTCAGTAATGACGTTGCACTCGCCAAAGAAGGTGAATAGTTACAGAAAAAAGGGCGCACCTCTGTGGCAAGTTTTAACCCAAAACACTGGGTAGATGTGTTGTGTAAGACTGCACAGAAGACTCCAGTAGGAGCAGCCTGTCAATATATGTGGAATGATGCAACACATGACGCTGCTTCGGCAAAAGATTAGAAGCTTGGCGATGACAGAAAAACAAACAATAAAAACAACCAAGGTATCCAGATACTGAGCAATTTCACTAACTTAGTCAACTTCATTGATTTGTGCATAACCCTTTTTTAATAGAATAAAATCGAAACAATGTGTGTAATGTTATTTAAGGTACTTTTAGGGTTTGTCACTTGCTAGCCCATGTAGCAGTTGCCATCTGCTTCTTAATTTGAATGAAGCATTGTAAGTCATTCATGTTTGACAAACCAAAATTTCAAGCGCTTCTAGGGTGTGGGGTTATTGATTATAGCTGTTGTGATGGTGTTCCAGGCCAAGTGATGACCCCAAGAATTTGATTGAGAACAATGCCTCCATGTGGGTCAAGATGACATCAACCTGGATGTGCTCTGCACTCTACCTGTGGACCCTAGTCGCACCACTGGCCATGCCAGACAGGGACTTCAGCTAAATACCACCTCCCATCTGGCTGTATTACCTTTTTTTTAATTATTGTTGCAAAGGTTCATGCAGCTAGGTAGAAGTCATACCTTGTGTTGTATAAAATAGTTGTTCTTGTTGTTTTCCTTTGAAGCGGAGAAAGCTTCCTTATGTTTATATAAAAGCCTGTAGAAACATCTCGTGAGTGAATTTATGTGTGATTGTTGTGTCCAAGGTGCTACTTAATTTTGTGTGTTGGCACCTTTACCCACACATTTTTCCTGTACATAAAACGGTGTCACATTAATTGTCAAATGTAAGCAAGGAACAAACAATCCTAGAGCTTGGTTTTTTCTTACCTTTGCCCCCCCAAGTTCCTGTGACTGCGTAAAATGTCAATGCTATTTGTCCCTCGGGAAAGGGTATCTATAGTTTTCATGGCCTTCATTTCATTTCTGACAATGTTAGTTGTAAACAGTGTGTAGTTTTTCTCGTTAAAGTAGAGACGAGTGGATATTTTGTGTTGAAGCTTCTGTAGATTCAAGGAAGCACTCTTTGAGACGATATGTACACAACATCTTTAATCTCAGTGCTCCTGTCGTCCACCGAATTAGACACAAATGTTCTTACTTTCAGTCTGTCAATAAAGTCCGCTGAAATGTGTTGCTGTTGCCTGTGGTGGTTAAGCATGTAAACACTTGGCAGTACTTTGCCTCTTGCGATGCATTTACCCTTTCTAGCTGCGGCATTGTCTTGTATGCAGACAGTATTGAGAGGAACGAAATGTTTTGAGCACCAGTTTGCACCCGCCAGTTTGAGCACCAATTTGGGAACGTTAAATGTTAAGAGAGAATGGGCAGTCCAAGTTTATACAGCACCAAAGTCGTACTGGGCGTTTGGGAATGTTAGCTCTTCCGTTCTTGTTCTAAAGTACCATTTCCTCTAGGGTGTTGATGTTGGATGTTATTACTTACTTAATGCTGCTGTAAGACAGCTTTATCTGGCCCACGCATAAGACAAATAGGTTTGACATAGTTGCGTCCCTCGATGTGCAATTTTATTGGCGTCTCTTAAAAAAAATGGATTTAATAGGGAAAAGGGTTGCGAATGACGTGAAAAAGACGAACAGACTTTATGGTGTGCATTTGTCTACTGCGATTAAAGGCTTGCGTTTCCAAGTGCCAAGTGTTGCAGCGCGTACATGAATTGCTGTTAAAAATTTTAAGATTTCACATTTATGCCATATGGGACATCATGTATGTGGAACGAGAGTTTGATTGAATATTTATTATGAGTGTGCATTTCAGCGGTGAAGTGATTGCGAACGATGTTAAAGGGACAACAACTGACACCTAGGCTGCTGCTTTTTCTTTTTTTTTTTGGGCGCCAAGGAATGCAACATATGTAAAAGTCACTGTAGAGAAATTTAATTTTAAACTGTCATGTTCATGTTGTTGCTTGCTGGCAAATAATGAGTGAGCATTATAGTAACTGCAAGCTGGAACGAAAATGAAGCCAAAAGCAAGGATAGCCCCCTAGCCACAAGAAATCACGTTTGTTTACAGACCATCGTGAGTGAGGCTCTTGTGCCTTCAGAACTCCCTAGTGCTCATGTAATAACATGGTCTGTCCTAGTGAAATGTTTTTCAGACATGCACACTGTGCAATTTCTAACTACGCAAATGCTTTCTTGCAATGTGTTGGTTAGTGGGATGCTGTAGCTCACAGGACTCTCACGTTACAGAACGCGAGAGTCGAAAACTGGCCTATTTACAGAATCTTGGACTTTCGTTCAGCGAATGCCAATGTTCCGCAGACTGAAGCAAAAACAGCATCACCTGTTAACATGAACTTGTCAATTGTTGGTTCCTTTTAAAAGGGCCCTGCAACACTTTTTCAGCATGGTCAGAAAACACTGCTGTTCGGTAGTCTGCTCCTGAGAACATGCGAGCCAAACATTATAGTGCAGCACGTGGTCTGGGATTTACAATAAATTCTCAAAGTCAGCTAAAAATCACTTCCTCTTCCCTCGACAAATGATGCTTTCGACTCAAAATCATTGTGTCACCGACTCAAGTTCCACGCCGTTGGCTGATTTGAGCATGGTGCACTTGGTAGCTACTGCGGCCGCCGCGGGAGGCCGTCACTTGCCCCTGTGCGCACAATCGCCCTGAAAGTACGCTGCGCGTTCGAAGAAAAAAAAAAAGGTGCTCCATGTAACGAGGCACACGTGACGTACCTTCTTCCCCCTGTGCCCCCCCTCCCTGCTTAGCTTCCAGCGCTTTTGTGGGGACGAGAGAAGAGAGAAAGCAATTACAGCGTGCGACAAATCTTTGTAACTCCGCTCGTACTGGACGGATTCTAAAAATTTTTGCGGTGGTTGGTTCGTGAGGAAATAAGCTCCGTTAGTGAAGCCATTCTATGGCTACTTGGAAAAGTGTTGCAGGGCCCCTTTAAGCTCCGCCTTGCGACATCATTAAAGGTGCGTTCACATTGGGAAGCTTTCTATCGTGCGACCGGGTGCAATTTCATCGGCGACAAAATTCGCATTGTTGGCCAGCCCAGAGAGGAGGTGCAACACGCATGCATATCTCTGCATGTGCATTGTGTCGCCCCTCTAACCCGGCCAGGGCTCATTGCGTCCACCAACTTTCCTGAAATGCGCCGTACTACTATGGCTGCACTAGCAGCATTCCACGGCGCCTGTGAGTCTGTACACCTTCCCTCTGTTTTCTCTTAATTCCATGTTACAATGCTGCAATGAGCAATGCTTTTTTCCCAGCTACGAAAATCACTCGGACCGATTGGCACAATGCCGGCTTTTTTCTGTCGTGCGATATTGTTACCAACCAGAAATTTTTCGGGGTGAATGGGGTTAACTGCTTCGGTAATAGATGTTTGTCGCAGTATTCCGACTGCGTGGTATAGTTATGACTGCTGGGCTTTAGGACTGCTGGGTGCGAGCTGCATAAGAAAATGCCTGCTCTGGAATAGAGAGAGCACAATCTCTTAGTTGATGGGGAGTGTACATATATTTCTTTTTTCCTCTTTCACTTAGACTAACAATGGACTTTTGAAGTGCCACCAACCAAACGCTGTCTAAGCAATAGAGTGTCCATATAAACTGTGCATGCATGCCTTGGGACCCCCTCTCAAAAAATGGTTGCACTTAGCATGTCGTATTGCACTACTATACCATAGTACTACTACTGTGGACAAAAATGAATGTGCATCAATGATTTCTGCAATGGCACACACACAAGCCCCAATCAAAAGAGGTCTCCCACAAGGGACCACGGAGCAAAAAACGATGGAGAGATCATAGCCATATGCCACACCTGGCAGAGAGTTTCACAGCTTAGTGAACTGCAGCTATCTTCAAAAGGTAACGATGGAGGGCACATCAGGAAATAACTTTTCCTTGTAAAGTCTGTCTTTACTAAGAAATTGAAAATAAAATGGCATAATTTTTTAAAAGTTTGAACCGTTTAGTGAGCGACACCAAGCATAATATGCCAAAAACCTGCACAGTAGCAGCTGAAGGCAAAAAAAAAAAGCACATCAAATTAACTTATCTCGGGATGAATAGCACAACAAGGTTTACATGAGCCACATGAAGTGAAACCAGATGCTAGTTCACATGGTCTAAGGTAGGTAAGGTGTAGTTGGGCTAGTTGGACGTTCCGTACAATAGACATGAATGACAAATGAGGCAACACAACTGTCAAGTTGCAGAAAGAACTATGGTCACAAGAAAGAACGCATATAAGAAAGCAGCCAACCTGTTTAGTTAACATCAGCATTGCAGCACGCCTATAGAGAAAAGAAGCGTGCTCTTAATGTCAGAATGGCAACAAAACCCACCATTTTGCCATCCCGCCTTTCCTGGCTTTTTATTTTTCAATAGCCACAGCAATCTGCTTATGATCATGGAAATATGCTGGACACTGTTTCCACGATATATATGAATTGCTGCTCCCTTAGGACCTGGCACTTCTAATTTAATGGGCCACGAGGCTTGCTGCAGTGGCAACAGCCCACTCAGACTTTTTTTTTTCGAGGGGCTTTGCAAGAATTTTTTTCCGCTTTCTTTACCAATTCAGTGTTCTACAATCTTTCGTGGGCAACTGCTTTTAAAGATCATTTTTCTTTGTGCCTGCCTCTTAGTACTTGCCCGTGTGGTCTATCACACATATTTCGCAATGTTTGCTGCTTGCATCTAGAGCAAATGCACCTGATGAGCCATAACACCACCTATGCATTTCTATATTTTGTTATAAGCTGCACTACAGTTTTTTGGTGACAACTGTACTTTACTTCAATTCTGCTTTCTATCTCAATGAAGCCCTATTTGCAGTGAAAAGTAGCAACTGTGCTACTCTTTTAAGGATAGTCTATAGGCTGAGCCTGGTTTAATTCTTCTGTTTGTAATTCCTTTGACTAGACACAGTGCAACATCTAGAGGTGCATAACTGCATTCGCTTGGGCAGGTGTAAAATATGTTGATATGCATATGGTCAAAACAGAATTTTTACATAAGCTAAAGCAAGAGGAAGCAAGCACTGACCAAAAAGAAAAATGAACGTTGATGTTTCAAACTGTCGCACATTTTAAGATTTACGACGAAATTCTCCGTTATGTAGTCCAGTAGAATAAATATGCACTTATTACGAATGGCATAATCATCAACATTATCATTTTTGATTAACATGAGCACTGGGCCTAATCATTGACCAGTGCACTGTTTCCACCAGCCAAAAGCTCTTGCACACCGTTCTATCTGCTTTTGACACTTGAAGCTTCCGTGGTAGGGATTAACTATTTTCCATCTGCCCAACATGGGCATCCAATGTAAAATGCTGGCGTAATTCCACATTGTTTGAAACCCCCACTTGAAAGAAATGATGCCTACTGAACAATCAAAAGAATTAAAGGCACCATGCAAAAAAAAAATGTAAGAAGTACTGAAACAATTTCGTGATTGTTAAAAAGAAAGTAGTTGTAAGAAAGAAATATTAAAAGTTCCATATTCTACAAGCTGGTTACAATATTTGAAAAAGTGAAGCATCGCGCAATGATGGCACCAAGGCAAAGTTTGTAGAGGCCAAACTTCACTGTTAAGTTGTACTGCACATATGAAACAGTGACTTTGAGCAAATGAAGATGGATATCTAGAATGAACAAATTAACAGCTCGCAGATATCTCCCAAGTCCTTGCACAAGTTATTTTTCATTTTTCTAAGCCCTTGTCCAGAGTTGCCTTCTGCAGCATCAAGAAATGTCATGGTCATAACACGCAGTTTAATCTTTCAGACCTTCCTAGTTCCTGCTGTCTTGTATCGTAGTACATGTGGCTGCATTATATTCACGTGAACACAGTTAACAGTGCACCATTCTTTTTCTCACATGTAATTGCGCTGAGCGCACTTTCCTATCTTAGCTTGCAGTGTGTCTACGTTGGAACTTCTTTTTCGCAGAGACTGGGCTTTTGTGAGAATTGTTACTTGTGGCTGTAAAGTCCTATTATTTAGACCTCGTAAGCTCTACCATGTTGTATAGGGCCACTAATCACTGTTGTGAGATATTTTTGCTTGCATTCACTTCGAAAAATATGATGCTTCAAAACTATTTTGAATAATGGTACAGGGTGAAAAATAAAAACCAAAGGAAGTTGTGTATCGAGCTTGCAAGTCAATATTTTCACAGCATTCTAACAAAAATGACGCTGAGCTGTGCGAGTATAGCGTGGTAGACCTGCAGTCACTGGCGTTGTGAAACTCTCGTCAGCTGTGGCGCAGCTAGTCTGGACGGAATGTGTATGGACAATGCAGCCTTCCAGCGCAGTCACTCAAGTCTTATTTACAATGACGGCACTCGAGAGAGTTCACTGGGAACACAGCTTGTCGGGCTGTGCACGTTGTTGACTTGGGTGATGAAGTTGTGGTCGAGGGCGCATGTGGCGTCCAGCCTGACTGTTAATTAGCACTTCACACGTTGCAGCTTCGCGTGGCAATTTGTCCACCATGTTGATAGGGGCACTGCCACTTTGCGATGAGGGGAGCACCAGTGCCTTGCCGTGCTGCCCCGGCTTTGACGAGTCGTGCGTGACGGTTTCTGCATTCACTTCTCGCAGTGCCTGTGGAATGTGACACTGTAGTCCCAGAACAGTTCACCAGCCTTGCTCTTTGGTAAGCTGCATGGCTGCAAACCGAAACAAATGCGTGTGAACAAAATAAAAAAGATGCAGGTGGAAAATAGTGAGAAGTTTCTCGTAAAATTCAAAGTGACGACTGGGATGCCTAGGTCGATATTGCATCAGGCAAGCTGTGCATCTGTCATCCAGTGTCAGTCAGTTGTTTATACAGCTACAGCAGCGCATGAAAAGTCTGGAAATTTTCAGAACATAAATCACTGTCGAACCGCCTCACACTTGTCCTCACACTGTGTAATCTTGCAACCACTGGACCCCCCTACAGTTTGATTTATTTTTGTTGTTATTTATCTGCACTAGGAATTTCCTCAACTGCAACCTTTTGTACAGCATCTGTGAAAATATTTATGAACAGTTTGAAACTTACATTAAGCATGACCTTGCAGATGTCCTGTACATGGACGTCTAATAAGTCATTTGATTGTTTTTTTCGTTTAACCGAAACATTTCAAGATTTCCTCGCAAATGTTATGCAGCAAATGCTTAACGTTAACACAGGTTCTTAGAGTGTACGGGTTCTATTTAACTTTTTGTGCGTTTAATATTGAGGGAAAAAAACGAAGGTTCTGAGCCAGAGTGTGCTGATAAAAAGGTGTACATGTACCACTGACTACACACAAATTAACAGGTAATAAATTAACACAACATGCAGTGTGATATAGGTGCCTTTTATTTCTCCCTGGCAAAGAATCATCAAACTAAAGTGCCACGCCAATTCGATCTCAACAGCCTGTCAATAAGTTGTTCGGTCTGTAGCCACATTCAACCTGTTTCTAGCTATGTTTTCTCTTCAAATATGCAAGCCTAGAAAAAGTATTCTCGCGTGCATATATAATAGAAAACTGCAACAAAAGCATTACAGCCATCTCATGGAGAAGGGGAACATAAGTCAGCTCCTTCGCAATGCAAAGGTGTTATGCGGTGAAGCATACCAAAAATCAGAAGGGGCTGCTATCAAGGGACATAGTGCGCCCAAAAAACGCATTTTTTTTTTTAGGGGCGAAGCTCCTTAAGCCGTGGGTCTGTCCTTCCTCTGTGACCGGTTTGTAACCACTCATCAACGTCATCTCCTTCTACTGCATACCAGAACGCGCGCTTCTCACGAGCTAGTATGCAGTTCTGGTATGCGCAGTAGCAGAAGAAGACGACGTTGACGAGTGACTCTCGTGCGTGTTCGCCTGTGTGGTGTTCTTTCTTCTTTACTACGTCGTGGGTCTGTCCTTCCTCTGTGACCGGTTCGTAACCACCTAGTTGTATGACTCACTCAGCAGGTGGCGCTAGTGTGAGCGACGTCATGATGACGTCACTCGCACGTGACTGACGCAATAAAAGGCAATCGCTCTTGACGCGCTTCCTCTTTCGCAGCGAATCACCGGATGGAGCAGGTGGCTGTAGACAGTAGACGAACAAAATAAAAGAACAAAATAAAAGTTGATTTGTATATACGCACAGTCTCATCTTTCTTAATGACATAATGGTTACGGTTTTACCGATGATCTCCCCCTCCTGAGCTTCGCCCACTTATCATCATTCATTCCGTGGATATGGCATGATTTTTTTTTTCGAGGATGATTTTCACGAACACTCAAAAATGGCTTCGCGGACCCCCGTTTGAGAACCACTGCCCCAGACGCTAGCTTGTGCATGTCATGAAGTGTTTGTGCGACAGTGACACATGCAAGATTTCTGCCACTCCCAAGGTAGCCTCTGCTACAAGGAGCAACGAAAATGCCACTTCTGTGTGCTACCTAAAGTATATGCTACCTAAAGGTAGCATATACAGTAACTCTACATTGACATTAATTGTAGTGCCCTCCTTTGGGCAGCGAGCAAATCGGATAGCACGCGACTGCAAGAAAAGAAAAAAAGAGTGCAAGCCTTGGCTTCAAGTGCCACAGCTAAGCTGGCGTCAATTCTGGTTGAGCCGTCTCTTTCCTTCGCTCCTGTGGCATAAGCCTACAACGTCATTGCATCAGAACTGTTGAAAAACAGTTTTCTTTTTTTTGGGGGGGGGGGGGGGGGGTGTTGATTATGGAAAGCTGAAATCCTCACAATGACTAAATACCATATGCATTTAGTATTTTGCACTCGTCACTTGCCTGTTCGAAATGTTCCCCTTGTTTGAGAATTCTGAAGTTGTAGCTGCTTTGCAGGAAAAGTCCAATCGGTACTCTCCAAGATGGTGCAGCTTCCTGCAGATGAAAAAAATTAATGATGATTACAATAATTCCTAATGCGAAATCTGAGCACAGCTGTACGCATATTTTCAGTTTGCAGGTCCCTTGGCATCAGTGGTGATAAGTCTTGGCCTCGACGGTGCAAACGGCTCTGCTTTGGTGGTGCAGATTACAAATACTATGGCACCATCTCATAGTCTTGTGCGTCGCTCTGCTTTCTTTCTCATCCTTTAACCATCCTCTGCACATTCGCTTTCATCTTTCACTATGTCCGTTCTCTCGCTTCAATCCTTTGGTCACACCTTCAATCCTTTAGGAACACTTATAGCTCAATCGAATGCTTTGTACACGTCTACTCAATTCAATCTACTGCAGGCATTTAGCCCAGCTCACCTCTGCCCAGTGGTTTTTGTCTTGAGGCAGAAACGAAGCCATGGGCCGTGTATCCAGTCCTGGCAGAGGTGCTGGGCAGGCTATCTGCTTCTCTGGAGGGCTGCAGCTTGCCATTTTGTGTGGACCTATAAGGCTGCACGTGACAAGGACTGAGTCAATGGTGTGTGTAAACTCTTCATTCGCATCGTAAATTCACGCACACTTCCTGCTAGGATGTCAGTTAACCCTAGCCAATTCTCTTTCTCACTCGCCTCTGCCCGTGTCGTTAATCATCTCATCAATGCTTGTTATGCTTATGCATGTAGCTATTTACTGCCAGTCATTACTTTAACGATCTCATGCGAATACATTTGGTAGGTGCTTACAGTCGACACATGTTTAAGAAAAGAGACAGGCACAGACAAAAGAGTGCCAACTCTCAACTGGCTTTATTGCCGTGAAGAATGAATATGAATACAGTGCACACATTTTCTGAACATGCGTGTACTGTAAACACCTTCTAAATCAATCTTTTCCACCTCACCCAAGTTTCAACCTATACAAGCCCCATGCACATCACATGCTAAAGCCTATTGGGAGAATGCACATGAAGCTGTTCTACACTTACTGACCCACATCTAGCATGTCTGGTGGCATTGGTTAGAGTTGGCATTGCCTACTGTCATTTCGCACTGACATGGCACACAGAGGCAAATGGCACACAGAGGCATTTACACACCGAGGCAAATGAAAATGTTGTAGGATGGACATGAGAGATATTGGCAGAGGAATTTCTGTTGGCATCGACTTGCACGGTGTCACTAAGAGTTGCTCAGTGTCAACGTGCATACAAACGGAAATTTTGAGTACAAAACACGTGAAATCTCGGTGCTGGCACCAGAATCTGGCAAGTCCATATCTTGGCAGTGTTTCTACTTAGTATCACCGCCTTTCACCTTTCTGCACATGTGTTGGTGAGTGCAGCAGACTGACACACATTTCTGCCTTAAAATGGCACTTTTTATTGTTTAATGACATCTGCATAAGCATTCCAACCTTATAGTTCATTTTTCTTTCTGATGTGGTGAATGGACCTACAACGTACCTGAACTGCAGAGTAACATACTGCAGTGGCATATAACGTGACAGTGGCACCAGATAGCTGAATGTAGGCCCAGACCTCAGGACACACTGTAGAGTGTTGCAGTACTCCTGGCCAAGTGTCACATTAAGTTCAAGTAGTCGAAGTGACTGGACGACTGTGTGGCCCCCTGGATCAGAATATATGCACACAGTAAAGATTATCAACATTTTAGCATTAGAAAATAGCAATTGTACTGCACAAATAAAAAATTATACTAGTGCACATCTTTTAATTAATTAATTTTTTGCAAGAGAAGCTGCTAATGCAATATTTTAGCTTTAAAAACCTGACAATAGGTTAGTACAGTTGCATGTTGCTGAAATAGTCCTGCTCGAATTCCTAGAACACATTTGCTCTTTGTAGCCAAACGTGAAGGGCACATTATACTGGGTGGAAGTTAAGAGCCCACTACACATATGTTTACTAAGAAACTGACATCCAGCAACAGTTTACTGCACTCTTAATGTTTATCAAATATACCAGCTTAGCTTAAGAGAGAATCTGAAATATAATTGTAGCTTTTGCAGGCAACTGCATCGAACAGCCTGACACACTCACCACAAAACTATCATCCATGTGCATGCAGACACACTTCGTGCATCCTGTGATGCTTGCATGATGCAGGTACAAATAAATACAATGCATGCACATAGTATTCTTAAAGGGAAGTGCCAACAGTATTCAGTTAGCTTTGGGGATGCTGCACCCATGTTGTTTTCAATTGCAATGTCCTGTGTTGCCGAATGTCGGTACTGTATAGAGTTGAAGCTGGAATTACGAAAACAGCAACCGCTATAGTTAAAGATTTATCAGCGATGTCACTGAAATGCTTGTGATACCACAATGACTTGCACTAAAGCAGCTTCTCTTGATTGCCCGATGCGGTAGGCCTGTCATGTAGAATGACTGCCTCGCAGTATGCATGTCGCAGAACCCTCACCATCAACTGTAAAACCAAACTGCAATGCTGGTACGAGGTTGTTATACTCTTTCGATTCTGTCTCCATGTGTATCAGTTGTTTCCTTTAGGAAAAGATTGACACCTTCTTCTGCTCAATAATAAGTATCATGTGTAACATTTGGAGGACAGCAAAGAAACTTGAAAGGAAGCCAAGGACAGCTCAATGAGTGATGAGACAGATAATAACACATAATGTTGAGATGTAGAAAGGTTACAACGTAAATTAAAGATGATGGGCAGATGGCATTCTTTCTTTGAACATTATTGATTTACAGGTTGCCAGAATAAATATGCCATTAGAGCAGATGCGTGTTTTCATTCCAGAACCAAGCAATACCCGAGGATGACACAAATAAATGAAATAATGAAAGATGGCAGGCATAATTGTTTCGGGGCATATTCTCAGTAACACATGCACCACTCAGGTGCACAGATGTATGCAAATAAATAAATAAATAAATAAATAAATAAATAAATAAATAAATAAATAAAAAGTCAACAGTACGACAGAAGTGGCACTACTCCACAGACCTTTCCTGCTGCTCATGGCCTTGGAACGGCGATGGGAAGAAGCCAATGCATCGATGCTGTCGGCACCATTGTCTGTGTGATCGGCACGCTTTACCTCGGCATCCTGGACGCGGTCAGTTTCCACAACTGTTGCCAGAGAGCCCAGCTCGAGGGAAGGCTGCGTGGGTGGCACGAGGGCAGTGGGAACCACCCCCAGCTTGCCCCACTGGGCACTGTTGTCTTGCACGTCCACAAACACCCGTCCACTGCCTGTGTCAGCCAGGTGGTCCAACAAGGGCTGATCATCCAGTGGCTGTTTTGCCTTGGACAGGTCCGGCGAGTCTGGTACACTGTTGTTGGACTTATCTACTGCAAGAAATAATTGAGGTTGGAAACATTTCTCTGCACTTTCGTGACATCAAATGCAAAATGCATTTTGCCTTGCTGAGGCATGTTTTTTCAAGCACCCTGCACAACTGACAGAAAAAAAATATCAGAGATCAGGAACTCTTCTTATTTTCCTCTGTCAATTGGAGTACTAAAGTAACCATGCCTCGATGTCTAAACCAACTATATTTCAAGAATGTTTCCTTAAGTTATGGCTGCTTTGAGCATATTGTGTACTTTTAGTCAAAGTAAGGTGACTTGCACCCGTGTCAAGCAGGCAAGTTAAGTCTGTTTACGGCGGGTACACTTCGGTTAAAGTGCGCTTTACCAAATCTAAACGACGTAAGCTGTCGAGGTGTGCACGGGCTCCGGGTAGCCCGAAAGCCCGAGCCCGACCCAGCCCGCGGGCCGGGCTCGGGCGGGCCGACGTATTTTCACCTCGGTCGCGGGCCGGGCTCGGGCTACTTGGAGTTTTATCGGGCCAGGCTCAGGCCCGGCGCAAAGCCCGACTCAAACCCGAAATATAGAGAATGAGCAGGAATTGTTTTCCAGCACGCATACAGCGCCTTTTCCGCGACCGCCCTTTGCCGCTTTTCCTTTCCATTCGCTACTTTAAACAAAAGGGGAGCAGGTAAAGCACTGCCTCTGTTGCACTCTGACAAACAGAGAAGTAACACAACCTGAGCTAGTGACGGCGCCACGCGACTGTTCGCATTAGATTTGAGGCCAAATCCCATATGAGTGAAAATGCACGCGACAGCGACGAGCGATCCGACGTAGATCGTTTTCATGCAAGCTGACGCTTGCATGGGCAAAAGTGCCGCACTTCGTTGAAGCCTAAATCGTTGGACTGCTTGCTGTTTTTGCATGACAATTTGTAATCTGTGTAACAGAGACTGTTCGTCGTGTGTCGTTTGATCACATTTGATATGCTCAATAAAATGCCAAATTACCGGAAAACGATGTTTTGTTTTTGCAGCGAACCTTCAAAAAGCCGGGCCGGGCCGGGCAGGCTCGCAGCCCTTTGCCGTCGGGCTCGGGCGGGCCTTCGACAAAGTCAGCGGGCCCGGGCCGGGATCGGGCTCCGAAATACGGCCCGCGTACAGCTCTAGTAAGCTGTGTCACTTGCAGAAGAGTATACTCAGGTCGGAGTGAGTTTCGTAAACGCACTTTGCTGCATTTTTAGTGAGAAAATAATAACTTTGTTTTTACTTGTAATTCAGTGTACTAAAACAATCATATATGTGAATTTTTTTTTCATCGACATTTTCAAAAAACACGCTCACAGTCTGTCACCATTTCTTCTTTGCTACAAGTGTGCTTTGTTTTCTGGCTTAGCACCGCTTGCCCTGAAGTGTCACTCGGAGTTCCGAAGCATACTTAACGTAAGTGAACTTAACTTGCCTGCTTGATGTGAGTATTAGTCCTTTAATATTAGATATACTATCTGCATGGTTTCACTGTGTGTTGCCTTTGCATGTTCATTACACAACTAAGTACCGAGTCCCTCAATTCTTTCTTTTCCTCCAATCTGTCTGGTATTTTACTAATTCACTGACCACTGTCGCTAAGTGGCACTGCTAAGCACAAGAAAGAGGGTTTTATCCTGGGCCATGGTGGCTGCATTTCAATGGGTTGAAAATGCGAAAACACCCATGTGCTTAGATTTAGGTGCATGTTAAAGAACTACAGCTGGCTGAAATTAGTATGGAGTCCCCGCAACAGTGTGCCTCATACTCATGCCTTGAATTTGAAATCTACAACTACAAAACTTAAGTAACTTCAGTTTTACTAATTTGAGCACACCGTTGGCAAGCAGATTGACTACTATAGATAAAACATGAAATATGAGATGACAAATGAGTCATAGTTACACACTATCACCAATGTGGATTCACTAATCTATGTGAATGCACAACAAATACAGTGATCAGTAATGGTCAGGTTATCCAGCTTAGCATATATGAGGAGTTGGCGTGCTTTCAATAAAAAAATTGTAGATGCTTCTAAGTTGTTTTTCGTTTTACAAAGGGCACCTGCATACCGAGCTTTTAAAGTCTTTAACGCTTCACTGTTCAGGAAGCTTTTTGTTGAATAGAACTGTCTGTACAACATAACGTAATCACAACTTTCATTACCTGATGACCTAGAGGCCTCTGTAGAAGCAACAACTGCAGGCCCCACCCTTTGAGCATTGCTGTCTTGAGATTCAGGAATGGCAGCCACACAGCAGTGGGCAGTACATGATGCCAGCACACCGTCTAAGCATTCCGGGGGTGTACCAATCACCTGCAGAAAAATCCAGCAGTCAGCCTGATGTGTTGTTACGCAATGTATATATTCCGGATAACAGATTTGGTGAAGATGAAAATTCAGCCAATATTGGAACCAGCATCTGCATGTGTCTCTCATTAAATTTCTCTTTTGCTTTCATTTTTCATGTTAAAGGGGCCCTCTAACACTCTTCAACCCCCCATTTTTTACTCGTGGATTGCGTAGACTGAAGTACGGACGAACTAGTGCAGCAAGAACGGCAGCGATAACGGCACGCAGTACGAAGTTATTCAATTTAGAAAATTCAAAATACAAGAAAAAAAATGCCTGCCCTCAACTCGATTTTCGCGGGGTCACGTGACCACATTTCACTCTCTGCTGTGACGTCGGATGGCGCTCCAATGAAATGGGCTGAAAGCTCTTACGTAGGGGAAGCTCGCACACCATTGTTGCTTCTCCTTTCCAACGTATTGTTGACGTCGTTGCCATAGTAACAAACGTGGTTCCTCCTGACTTGTCAGAACTTGAGCGGGCGCTACTGCTTCGTAGCGAGGCTGGGGAGGCTTTGTCTGCTGTTCCTTACAACGACATTCCATGTCATTCCCTCTTCTCATTCTGAGAAGGGAATTTGTGGAGCGGCATGGGCGGTTAAACACGGTCGCCCCTACGCGGGTTGTTCGGTGAGCAGCCCGACGAGTTACAAGTGTGCAGCGACAACAATTCAACGAAGAGGATTACTTGCACCGTTTCAACAACAATCATGAGCCTACCGCACATGCGGAAAGAGGCAGCTCGCAAACGTACAGACGCAAAAAGAAGGAAGAGGGGCAAGCGTTTCATATGGACATCCGACCGGCGCAGGCAAAAAAAAAAAAAGAAAGCCAGAGCAACCAGAGGCGAAATGGCAACCGGCGCCTCTGTCGTACTTTGTGGTTGTAGTGATATTTTTTGTTGCGACGGCGGCTATTTGGAGTTCATTGAAAAAGCACAGAAAAGAAAAACGAAACACAATAGTAATCTCAACTTTGATGCAACGCCGTTATTACTTCTAACGTTACATTTATCCAATGATAGGCCAGCGCCCATCTTCGTCATTTCCGCCCGCAATAGTTCTGGCAAGCGCCACTACGCGCTGATGCGGTCAGCAGCGATGTAGCGACTTCAACGCGTGATTAAAATACTAAATAATTTGATATCGGTGCTTAAACTTATGCTAAAATTATCCCCAGCCATCAGTCTACGCAACCCGCAAGTAAAAAATGGGGGGTTGAATAGTGTTGGAGGGCCCCTTTAACACTGAATCTATGTGCTGATGCAAAGTTAAAAACACATGACCAGGCAAACTACAGTAATTTTTGAGAAGTGCTACTTCATTTTACTTATTTTATTATACAGATTTTAACTACCTGGAAATGGCAACATAATTAGTAACCAAAATGCACTATTATGTTTCATGTGCATGAACATGTACAATTTGGCTGGGTAGCCACACGTATAATTGGAATGCATTATTAGCTGAACCGAACAGGCCCTTTTATGCATGTGTGAACCAATGTATAATGTACATGAGTTGATCTTTCTGTATGTAACTAATTTGTGCAACTGCTCGTACGGCAAGAAGACAGCCACATTAAATAGTTACTCAATGTCATGTTCCTTTACAGCTGCTTCTTTTAATTCATTTAAGGGAAGGTCTAAATTGAAAGAAGCGCTTGAAATAAATTCAGTTGTACGGGGCAAACAAACTATAGCTATTGTCACTGAAGATGTGGGACTTCACTGTGAAAAGCAGATTAAAATATGTAAGAAAATGTTTAGTAATAATAAGTAATAATAATAATGCTTCAGTGCCAGATAAGTACAGTTTCATTATAAGTGGTTGAGCATTGCTTACTAATTTTAGGTGGTAAATAATATTTTACCAACACTTATTACATTTCTTTTTCAATGGTGGATCCTGTCCTATCCTGTGGTTATATTTTTATTTTTATTTTATTTTTCGTTGGAACTGCCATCACTGCAGAAGGTAGTGATTCCAATGTTTCTGACTGCTCACCAATAATTTTTCCTTCATTATTCTTGACGTTGTGTCCAGATTTAGTGTTCTTTTCAAGCAATAGATAGGAGAGCAGTGCAAGATCACAATGTTATTACAAATGCTCTTGAATTTCAGCAAAGCATGCCTAATGTCAAAAGTCGACATTTTTCAATGTTTGAGAGTTTCTCCAGCTATTGGCTATTATCTTGCTATGTTAAGGGACTGTGATGAGTGAGTGTAAGACCAGTAAGACGGTGCGGTGTACTCGGTGCTGTGTTGTGGTGTCGCGAGTGCTGCAAACGCGGTGGTGTGGCACCACAGAGGCACCACACAACAGGCACATGCGGCACGTAGAAAAGGACGACGTCGGCGGGGAATGGCACGTGTGAGCGGACGGGAGCCAATCAGATGGTGGCACGGCAGACGGAGGAAGACGACAACAGGCTCGAATGCAATCAGTCAGACTCGGAGAGCCCGGAAGAGGAACACGCTTGTGTTAGGGTCCGTGTCGTCGAGTTGCGGACTTGAACACGAAGGGCCCGACAGCGTCGGAGGCTCCAGACGTCCTCAGAAATGGGCGTTCGTGGGTACAAGGCGTTCCTGCTGTCCGACCAGCTGGTCCCGATTCGTGTGGAGCAGACTTCACCGTCCCGGTTGGGGGAGCGGGTTCCTGCTGCCGGTTGCCTGCCACGGGATGAGCCCGAGTGCCTACCGCCAACCTCCATGTTGCGTACGTGGGCATAGAGGTTGTCTGCATGCTGTGCCTGAGGGTGCTACTTTCTACGACCTCTGCGACGACTTGACTCCTCGTCCGCTCTACGAGGGCCCTCGCCGCCAACGCAAGCGCCTACCAACGAGACCGCCGCTCACATCAACTCAAGCGTCGCTATAACCGGTGACTGTTTTCGTTTTTGGAACATTCTACGGAACTTTGATAAGTCTTAGTGCACCAGTCGCTATAGCGTTAACGTAGCCTAAGCTTGACTCTATGTGTTTCAGTTGCTTGTATTTTTTTTCCTTCCCTTTTCCGTGAGTGATAAAGTTTTTTTGTGTGTGCATTTAAAATGGCTCCTTCCTTTCCCGGTCAGAGGCCTTACCTCAATTGAAAGAAACCGCGATACACTAAACCTGCATAACAGGGACACTAAAGTGAAGCAATGAATCGGTTTAGATTGATAAATTGTACTCTGAGAACTCCAATGTTGTTAATTTCGCTATCGTAGGTCTGTTACTAGAGGAGCAAATTAAGGTCAAAGTTTCATTGTTTAATTTCACACCGAAATCTCTGCTCGTGACGTCACAGATTTCAAAGTGCATTTTTCATATTTTTGCGACATTGGCTCAACGAAATATCCTGAAACTAGGTATGTTAAGTCTATGGCCCCCTCGGAGGACAGTGTACTTCATTTTTACTGCTCAGGAACTACGTAGGACATAGCAGACGCCGTCAAAATCTATGACATCACGGCATTTGGTGCGGGTGGGCATCACCACCTTCATTTTCTTTTGCGTGTAGTCTCGCTTAACAGCCTCTTCTGGTGGCAGGTGCGGTGATTTTGGAATTGTGAAAGAGTAATTTACTAATATAAGAAAAATCGTCTTTCTCTTTAGTGTCCCTTTAAACCTTCAGAAAAAAATATGTGAATCAAACTTGAAAGCAAGAGTTTTCTAAATATCTGATGAAACATCTCAGTCTTATCATTATTATATCTTTTTCTTCTGGGGAAACATACAAAAAAAAAGATGGTTGATCCCTCCGTCATAGGAATCGGAATAACACGAAAGTAAAGCGTGCCCTGCAGAAGTAACTGAATGTTTACTGTGCATTGATATACGAGAGTTTGCACAATATATATTGATGTCTGGCAGACATAGCACCGTTTAACGTGGATGCGCCCACTTTGATGATTGGTGGTGCATCTCCATCCCGACGACTAACGTCCATGTTAAATGATTAAACAAACCCTTGTGGTAGCTGTAGCAGTTAACGGTGAAAGCGTATTCAGAGAACGATGTGTGATAGCCAGAAGAGCGTCGCATATTGGACGCAGAACTTGGTCGCTATCCCGTGGCATGTTAAAATATGATTGAACAGCACAGCCGGACTAGAGGCAAACGCAAAGCGCGTCGTGCCACCCCGGTAGCCCGGCCGCGATTTTTCGCGGGGCGAGCGCGTGAGCGGGGCACGCGGTGTTACAGCCAGGTGAGGCAGGCGCGCGTCGCAGAGCTATTTTCGGTTTGGATTAGCGTCATGCTATGAGCGAGGCCGACGCTTTTACGACGCTTGGGCTAAGATTGCCACCTCGCGGTGTGTTAAGGCATTGACAAAATTGAACATCTATTGAAAGGCACCGAATGGGACGGACGTGTAACGCGTTGCAGGTGCTAATTGCGGAGGCCACAGTAATGACGAATTCCTTTACTTTACCGCTCCCAGAGGGCAACACCACCGCGCCGACCGGGAGAGTGGTAGATATAGAAGGCACGTTTGTAAAGCCTCTAGAGTCTGTGACCGTGGCGCAGTGGATAGCGTGCCCGGCAGCTGTTGTTGTTGGAGACTGAGCGGTCGTTGGTTCGATGCGCGTTGACGGAACTTTTTTTCTTTGCCATCTGATCGTGTCAATTTTTTCGACGTCATTTCTGTGACGGAAATACGTCACTGAAGTCTTGGTGGACCCCGGCATAAAACACTTTCGTGTTAACAAGCAGGCCTTACCTTGGGCTGCAGAATGGGCACGGAAGTTGTGGCCAAGGGAGGTGCAGGTGTTGTTGGCGGGTGAGTCCACCGTGTTGCTGGGCCAGCAGCATTTGGAGGTATCGGCACAGAATTGCTAGAGTCTATTCCTTTCCGTCTCGTGGTGGGTGGCAGTTTGGACTCTGATGAGAGGAATAAACAAGTATGAAGGAAGCAATTGTGAGCGGTTCTGTGAGTTATCCAAAGTCCGAAGTGTGTCATTTACATGGTCTCTTGAACGGCAAAATAAAATATTAGCTGCTGGTGACGTCATTTAAAGAACAAAAATGAAAAAGAATTACATGAAGCAGGTGAATGAGCAAGCCAGAACAAAAAAAAGAAAGATCTTGGGACAACAAACACGGCACTGTGTAAGGAGTAAGAAGATGTGGCTAACAAGGATTGAACAGTGTAAAGAGAAGTTACAGAAAGTAAGAAGATAAGATATGCAAGCATCCAATTTCCAGCGTAGTCTGCCAAAAAGTGGTGATAGCGCTAGATATAACTAATGCTAAATCTGACCTGATTCTCAGCCATCCAAAACTTTAGAGTGTTAAAGTGTTCATGTTACCAAAGGTGTCCGTTATCATGCCTCAACTCCATGAAGAGCTTAGAGAAGGACTTGGAACCGATTCTGGGTTTCCTGTCTTGTCAGCTTTCACATACCAGTGAAAACTGGTCATAAAAGTAAAAGTAACTGCATAACCTCTCTTTAATTCTGTTTGCTTGCAACTGATAAGATACAGCCAGCAAATGCTGGTACCACTTGAGTACACGCTATATACAGGATGGAAAGGTACCACTGGACATTGTATCTTATGAACCGTTGTTGCAACTGTTTTCAAAATTTCTTTAAATTAAAAAAAAAACATTTGGTGCACATATGAGCTTACCATTTTCATCATGATGAAGTTTAGTCGAGTCTGCTGGGTCCTTGTATTTAGTTGCATTGTCAACAGAGTTGCTGTGCCCTTTTGTACCCTGCTCTGCTTGGCTGCTGCTGTTTACAGGCACTCTAAAATTTTGTGCGAGAGACATAAGCACCGTCAACTAATGATTCATGCAGAATGCACCAAGAGTGACTCAATGTGCATGTAAGTTCTAAAGTTCACATGTAAGTTCTAAAGTTACAGTCGAACCCGGGTATATCGAACTCGCCAAAAAACGTTTATTAGTTCAATATATGGCATAATTCGATATAGGCCCGCTATAGGATTTAATGACACAAAGGCACATACAAATAAGAAAAGTACTTTATTAATATGGTGGCTTACTTGCGTGCCCTACTTTAAAACAAAATAGTCCTGGATTTTCTTCTGTTTCAACAACTTCGCTGCCTGCGACAGCACGCACGCCTCCACGTCCAACGAGTCGGAGCAGCCTTGTATATTCACGCAATAGCGCCGGACCAATGCAAGTGCACTAATCACTTCGGAAGATGTAGGCAACGCGCCATCGTCAATTTCCTTATTGCTGTCGCTTTGGCTCGTGGTCGGCACGACGTCTGCAACGTATTCCTGATCTTGTAGCTGGCCCATGATGGCGACATCATCGTCCGCACTGACGAACTCGTTGAATGTCGATCCGTATGCGATGGCGACGCCGGACTTCTTCTCACCGCGCTCGACTCGATTTGTGATTTCGAGTTTCGTGGCGAACGGCAAATTCTGCCTCTTTGCACAAGCCATGACGACAGCGCGCCAAGAAAGTTCACAGAGCGCCAACAGGCAACACCACCAGCACGGACCACGCTGAACTCGTGGAAAAGAGGCAGCAGCAGGCACGCAAGCATAAAGAAAGAAAAAATGGCGCTCACTTGTACTGCCTCCGCGCCTCGGAGAAAGCGCGACGGCCTCTGATTGGCTGTAAGCGCTGCGAGCAGGCCAGGATCATTTTTCGCAGGGGGGTGTTCGGCCGTGCACAGCTGGGTCTAAACCACTTTTTCTAGGGTGGCGCCGGCAGTTTTCCCCGCCACCGCGAGGGAAAGCCAACTTGCTGGGGCACTTTTGAGGCACATGGAGTTTGATATATCGGTTGTCGTTGCTATTTTCGTTCGATGTAACTAACTTTTGCTATATATTCTCAATGTAAATTTACCGTGTTTAGAAATTGTTCGATATACGGGATAATTTGATATAAACGAGTTCGATATAGTCGGGCTCGACTGTATTCTCAGAGTCCTCTATGACCATATCCCCTTCAGCGGCAGTATAGCGGCAGTGTCAACTTCGGTGGTGTCAACATCAACTTCGGAGGCGCGTCACGCACCGTGTTTCTTCAAATGGCCTGAAACGCAGTGTGCACATTCCTGCAGGCTTCCTGAGTGGACAAATAGCGATCAGTTAACTTCACTGTGCTGCGTATTGCTGCAGAAGATCACTTTGCTGGAAACACTCCCATGTCTGATGATCGTTCGACGTGCCGCGTTCCAGGACCAATGTCAAGAGTATTTTTTTCCTTTGCTTGAAATGAGTACAACCAAAAAACAAACTGTGCATGCATTTGGGCCTAATGTTTGATTATTTTTATGCAAGGATTGAAGCTGACTGATTGCTGAATAATTAGCCATTTAATTACATGCTAATTAACATTAATTACGGAA
Source organism: Rhipicephalus sanguineus (assembly GCF_013339695.2). NCBI lineage: Eukaryota > Metazoa > Arthropoda > Arachnida > Ixodida > Ixodidae > Rhipicephalus > Rhipicephalus sanguineus. Next base: position 69,479,994 of record NC_051177.1, on the reverse strand, counting down.
ACTCACACAAAACAACACATTCCTTCATTTTCTTCCTTGGAATTAATACTGAGTGCCTTGGAATCATTTTACAGACAGTGCATCATAATTCGTGCCTGAAGGGGATATGGCGCTGGTTACAGGTACAAAGGGCTAAGTATATCAGAAGCATGTTGTATTATGACTAGCTTGTGACTTGAAACCTTCTATATATAATCTGCAAGCTATACAATTTCTCCTCACCTTCTCTCTTTGAAGCGATGCAAGATATTGCAATGTCATGTTGTGTGCACAAATTGAGAACGAAAAGAGTCATTAGTCTTCCCTCTGAGTGCATTTCAAACATGTCATACTGCCTCAAATTGTGATTTTAATCTGGTAAAACCGCTATTACCATCACCATTAGTGCATTTCTTTACTGTTCATGGCCTGAAAGCTGCAATGTATATTTGTAGTTTCAGTATCACTGAGATGTCTTTTTTCCCTCCCACGACAACTGTGCATTGCTAAATCACATGGGTTGCGTTCCATCATGCCTCTATTACACACATATGCAAAATAAACTGTGGGTACTTTCTAACTGCTTAATAGTATAGATAGTATGCTCAAGTATTGTAATATAAACATAATATATTGCCTAAGAGCATAACAAGAGCAACTAAGCATTGTGCTGGGAACTCTGCAATCACGCGACATTAATTTTTACTGGTCGTGTTGCTCAAGAAATAATGCATAGTGCTGGAGTACTTACACATGACGATTGATTGAACTATTCGCTACCAGATCATTTCTTCGCTGCCATTCGAGAATGTACAATGATGCCATGGCAGCCAGGCTGAAAATAATGAATATATTACAAATGGCCAAGAATAAGCATTAAGGGATGAAGAACAAGAATATTGTTCACGCAGTGCTACAAATTGGTTACAACATAGGATTCAACAAATTAACATTACTGTGAAATTCCGAGCAAGCATCCCCCCCTACATTGAAAAATAATCCAACAAGATTTGGAGGAGGGGCCCTTGCTTGGACGTGGATCAAAATTCAAGATGGCGGCGGAAGATCCGCTAAGAATACAGAATGCATACCCGTGCTTCCAATGTAATGCTTCATTGCATACGCATCCATTAACTGTTTTTATGCACCCTCGTTAGGCGAATAAAAACAATGAATGAGACAGTGAAAATGGCGGGAGGGGAGGGGGGGGGGCTTGTTCAGTCATTGGTGAATGCCATTTCAAATCTCCCGAAAAAGGAAGGGGGGCGCTTTCTCGGATAGGGGTGCTTGCTAGGGATATTTTGGTAGATAATGCTTGCATTTACAATACACTCAAACCTCAATATAACGAACACGGATATAACGAATTATTGGTTATAACGAAATAAATGAGGAATAATCTTGTCATAACTACAGTTACAAATAAATGTTTATAATGAATTTTCGGATATAATGAAGTTTGGAGGCGAAAATGTTTGAGGCCCGTGTACTTAGCTTTAGGTGCACGTTAAAGAACCCCAGGTGGTCGAAATTTCCGGAGCCCTCCACTACGGCGTCTCTCATAATCATATCGTGGTTTTGGGACGTTAAACCCCAGATATTATGTATTATATAATGAAGTTATTTTCGTGGCAGATGTGACTTTGTTATAATGAGGTTTGAGTGTATACACGCTATATTAAACTCAGCTCATGAACTTGTCAGAGCTCATCATTACATGGGATCCAACTATTCATTCAGGTATACTTAAACATCTTAAGAGCATAGAGAATAATGAATGTGATGAATGATGAAGGCTATGAAATGATTCAAAGTTGAGTGTCCTTTGACTAGGCCACTGTAGCTAATTACAGGTTAGGTACACACTATACTTAGAAAAAAAAAAAGGTTTGTTCACACAAAACCAATTCAGCTGTTTTGCTCTAAGGATGAAGCACTAACAACTAACAACAATAGCAAGATTTAGCATTCTGCTTGAATTTCGTGGATCATGTTACAGCTACAACATGCTTTATAACAGTCGTTCTAACCACATGTGGGTGCAACATGTTGGCATGGTGCAGAATGCAAAGCAACTACTAGTACTGGGACAATGAAACATTGCCTTAATTGTATTGTAAGACTTGTGTAGTATACATCACCAGTGGTGTATCACACATCAAAGGTACACGTGATGAGATGGACTGGAAATTAACCATATGCACCCCCCCCCCCAATTAATCTGCAGTCAGTGCAATACCAGATAGTGTTGATATTAGGTTATATTAGATAACATGACTAGACTAGGAAGCCTGCCACTCACCAGAATGCCATGACAAGTATGAGAATGGTTATGGTTCCTTGAACAAGCTTATTGCTGCAGAAGGGTTTTTCGTTTTTCTTTTTGCCCCTCAATGCATTCCTCCTGGAGGGGAAAGAAGTGCGACTGTTGGCAGAAAAGCGATGATCGAAGCAGTGTTTAATGTAATTCATCAAAATTATATAATGCCACTACAAGGGTAGCTTCTTGCACACAAAGTGATTACATTTAGCATGTACTAGCAGAGACATAATATTTTTTAATTCAATGAAGTTGACCTGCAACTACCATCGTTGACATGCTGAGTCATAATGCAGAACAAAATTTGCTGATGTCATGTAGTGTTCAGGCTAGGTACAATAAAAGTGCTCATAGAAAATTTCCTTCATGTTGCAGCTTTATAATACAGCTGTAGTAATAATAATAATGAAGCAAGCCTACAAGACATTATGATGCATTCACTTCCTCCATATCAAATTCATTTCATAGAAACAAGTACCATGACAAGCCATTCTGTATGTTCTGGTGCTTATCAGTATTTTTGCTAAGCTTTAGGATCTTAGACTTTTATGTAATGTAAAATGATGACCAATTAAAATGTTAATGCCAGTACTCCTTTAAATGTTATATGAGAAAACAAGACTGCATGACAAAAACTGATGAGAAATTGTCTCCGAAATGTCTGTCTCACGCATACAAAATGCACATACACTTTTTTATTTCGTAAATTAATTATTTAAATTTGAAATAACTTGATGCTAAGGATACAGACACTAATAAAATGCTCATGTAATGTCTGCAATACAACATACCATGAGATGATGCAGTATTGTGGTACAAATAAGTTAGAAGTTCTCGATCTCTGTTATTCTTAACAATTAAAATGTGATAAGTTTGTGTACGCAGTGTCTAGTATACAACATGTTCAAAACTCATCTGAAAATGTTCGGGATATGGGTCACTAATGCCCTTTCTATCTTAAACTCACCTGACAATTGTGCTGTTACTGCTGGAACATGACCTGACACTGTCAACCCGTTTAATTTTGTTCAGTGCACGGTTCATCTTCTCCAGCTCATCAATTCGAGTCCCGAGGCTGTCAGTCACCTTGCAGAGTTCCTTGACAGCCCCAACATTTTCCATGAAAATGCGCTCCTGTAAAGTAAACAAAACACAGAGGGCAAGACTGATGGGCGATTCGGGCAGCTGCTAATTAACTTAGGAGAAAAGCAGTAGCACTAGCTGCATAACCAATTCCTGCTGTTTAACATATTGTAACCACACGAATACATTCGAAGCTTGTTGTATGGAAGTCACACGTAACAACAATAGCAACGTTATATCTGATGTAAAGATATATCGTTACACTGTAATGGTAATGAGGCAGTCTTTTACTCACTTTGTTATACCAGGTAATTCATTACGTCAAGGTTCAAATGGACATGTGACACAAGGCATGACAATACATTGTCCCTAGAATCTTACATGGCAGATTGGAAAGGTTTTAGTAAAATTAGCAGTGCCCTGTAGAGATGGGATCTAACTTTCCTTGAAAAGCATTAAAGAGCTGAACTCTGTCATTATGAACATTGATATAAGGAATACTCGGATAAAATGAAGTCATCCTTTAGATAAGAAAGCACACTGAATAAGTTGACGATAGCACGGAAGAGAGCAGGCAAGCAACAATGCCTAACCTTGTTGACGACCAGGAAACCCTCGATACAGTCACCGTTGCCGAGCAGCACATCACCGCCGTCGTGCACGGCGTCAGGGAGAATCTGCTGCACCTCTTGCGCCAACACACCGGTGTCTGTCGCATCTTTGAGGCCTGCATGCTCCACGTACTCGGGTATGTAGCGGTAGCGATAGATGCGCATGTTTGCCACATTCTTGAGCTGCTCTCTGGTGTCGAGCTGGAAACAAAGTGGGACAATGTCAAACCGTGACACGACGAACTTATCACAACTGTCACATAATGTCAGGATTCGCCGCAATCCTCCTAGTCAACGTGTTTGCATTTCTGGTAATGGTTCTATTTGAAGTTATATTTGTATTGCTGAAGTTAAATGTTTAGTTTCGAAGGCGTCTAAGAGAATACATAATTTGGAACTTCGTTGCAAACAGCTATATTATCGCCACACAGCGTCAGCTTATCCCAAGCTGTAATATATTTGTGAGAGAACAGTTTTTTAAGAATTTATCCAATTTTCCTCATGCATATGCTATTGTAAATCTATACAGACGGCCCCTTGTACAGTGCACAATGCAAGCAAATTGTCCATTTTACACAGCTGGGATTACCCATAATTCACTGCCAGAATATTGGTCATGTATGCCGTATGCTTAGTAGGTGAAGGCAAATGAATGACATTTACGTATGCGGGAACGCATCTAGGGCACAGCAAACAACTTACCTCAATGACATCTGACTTTGCCCGCTCATCAGATGGCTGAATGAGATGGCCTGACAGCAGTATATTTCCATTAACAACCAGTTTCTCATCAGTTCTCTCAGTGTTTATTCCAACGGGGCCCTGAAACAACGAAATAGTTATACGTGCACTCACTCTGTAATGGGATAGCTTCCCAATATAGCATGTGCATGTACAAAGTTCTCTCTGCAAGTAAAATACTGAATTAAATCATTTTGCATTGTGATTGAACTTGTCTCTTATATTGTTTACGGTTGTCATGTCACCTAAAGTACTTAATGTGAGAGAGAGAGAGAAAACAAGGAAAGATGGACCTCCAATTAGCTACCTTGCACAGAAAAAAGAGCATGATAGATTGAATGCAAGAAGAATAAGGTAAAAGCAAAAAGAATGTATATTGTAATATTTTATGAGCACAACATAGACACAATGTGTCAACAAGTGTATTCTCTGTTGATTTTACGATGGTAATTATAGCATGCATGGCTTTCTGGTTTGATGACTGGTGAGGCCATGCACCATACATGTTTACATAGTCCGAACGGCATGACCTTGAATTGGTAAAGACCATCGGGCGTAACGAAAGCGGTTTTTTCGCGGTCCATGGGGTCGACGGAAATTTGCCAATAGCCGGACCGAAGGTCGATAGATGAAAAGTATTGGGCACCATGGAGGCAATCGAGGGCGTCGTCGATTCGAGGCAAAGGGTAGACATCTTTATGAGTTACTTTGTTTAAATTGCGATAGTCGATGCAAAAGCACAGCTGCCATCCTTCTTTTTGACGAGCATGACCGGGGAGGCCCAAGGGCTGGAAGATGGTTCTATGACGTCTTTGGTAAGCATTTTGTCGACTTCACTCTGAATGACTTGACGTTCCTGTTGAGATACACGATATGGACGCCGGCGTATAGGACTGGCGGCACCAGTGTTGATCCGGTGAGTCACGACAGATGTTTGGCCTAGAGGGCGGTCGTCAAAGTCGAAAATGTCACGACAGGATGCGAGCAGACGACGGAGGCCGGTAGCTTGCGCTGTGGTGAGATCGGGAGCGATCATCTTGTTAATGTCATCGAGAGGCAAAGTGAGATCAGCATCATGACATGGAGACGTAACATCGGCGTCCATATCAGCAACCTTGCAATTGTAAAGCGGAGAGATGGTGGCCAAAGACATATCTTGCGGAAGAACTTGAGCCAACATACTGACGTTGAGAAGGGGAAGGGTCACTGTATTATCAGTCACGGAAACAACAGTGTGAGCAAGGGCGACGTCTCGAGCCATCAGTACGTCAACAATAGGAGTCACGAGGTAGTCACCATCGGGCACACCGCGTGACAACAGAGTGAAATATGTCGCAGCTTGTGGAGGCAAGCAAACATAATGGCAAGAGCATAAACGTGGAGGTAGGTCGGCTGGAAAATCAGCAAGCTGCGGCAACTCGAGCTGAAGAGCACCAGTTGCACAATCAGTGAGCGCAGAATGACGTGACAGAAAATCCAAGCCAAGGATTAGGTCGTGAGGGCACTTCTCAATGACGGCAAATTGGACTGATGTAGGATGACCGGCAATAGAAACACGGGCTGTGCACATCCCTTGAACGGCAGGAGTTCCTCCATCAGCGACTTGGAGTGTACGGGAAGCGGCAGGCGTGAGTACTTTGTGCAGTCGGCGGCGAAGGTCTGCGCTCACTACAGAAATGTGCGCTCCGGTATCGATAAACGCGGTACTATAGACCTGCAATACATTCGAATGAAATCAGCTACAGATGTACTGTTGCATTAAGCACCTACCATATGGTAAATGGCATCATGTGTTGATCCCTTTTGCCAGGTCAGCTCCATGTCACTTTCAAACTGGCCAGGATTCGAGGCCTGCAATGGATTTGGTCGATGTGACTCCTTGTCAGTCGTCATTACGCAAGATTCAACAAGCAACAAAATTAATGTAACTTAAACCACAGCATGCATTCAACTCAGGCTAATGCTGTCGGGGCTGGAATAGTTTCTGCAATGCACATGTAAAGCAATGAAACTGAACATTGTAAACACGGCTATAGGCGAAGAAGCACAATTGGGGAAAGTAGTAAGTGCAGTTCGTAACTTCAACAGTAAGTGAGGGTTAACTTACCCGAACTATAATTTTTTGAGAGGACTGTGCTGCAATGGTGTAGACGGCATCACCGCAATGTGCACATAAGCTCACCACCAGGTAGAAGTAGCGCTGGTCAGGGTTAGGCTTCCCTTTCTTGCGCATATTGTTGGATGTCGTTTCGCTGAAGTGCAGCCTCCCTATTGTGCGCTTCACAGCTTGATTGTTGCTCAAGTCGACCCTGCAGTAGTACCAACAGAACCAGTGTTAGTGCTAAGTTTTCATCTGGAAGCATTTAGAATAAAACCACATTGGTTCATGCTACTCTTTGCACTATATGCAATATGCCCATGAGAAAGAAAAAAGAAATACTAGATAGCAGCTATGCAAACTACACTCATGCTGCTCGTATTATAGATGCAGGTGGCCATAGATATAGCGTACAAGCTCAGTGAAAGTTCCAGGTAACTATAAAAACTGTCAATTCTTTTATGAAGGAATTCTAACCACATAAAGGGCTGACTGTAACATGATAAAAATAGATTAGCCAACCGTTATTCACAGGTAACTCATCTCGGAGAATCCTTACAATGAGCATATATGTTTCAAAATACTGACAGTGCCTAGCTTCATGATGGTTAGCGCAAACGAAACACGGACGAAAAGAAGAAAAATCGACGACACAAGCGCTATCTAACAACCATCATCGAGCATTTTCCAACTCGCCCAATTCGCTACCCTAGTGCCTAGCTTGACATTCTATAATGGTGACATCGGGTTCAGTCAGTGCTTAGGGGGAGTGCAACTTGAAAGTGTTGAGATTTGATGCCCCCCCCCCCCTCTTCTTTTGTGGTATTAAATGGTACCCAAGTGTTCACTCTGGAAGAGACAGTTCATCATCTGCAGCAAGAGATACTCGACCCGCCTCCCTCACCACACCCATACAAATACCACCACCAGCACCATATCATACTTCTGTGAATTAGTGAGGTGTATCATTCAGAAAAAGACGAGAGACAGCACTGCAGGAAGGAAGCACATTATAATGACAAACTACAATTCAGGCCTTAGTGCACCTTTACTAAGGCCCAGAGCTGTCCATGGGCACTTTTCAAAATGAATGAATGAATGAATGAATGAATGAATGAATGAATGAATGAATGAATGAATGAATGAATGAATCTTCTTCCTTCACATTGGTGGGCCATGCTAAGGTACCTGTCGGTACAAAAAGTTACGCTGCTCGTAATAGAGGACCCTACCCATAGTTATTTAACACTGGTATGCTTAAGCATGCATAGACAGTCGGCTGTGCAGCCAACATCGCTATCTTTGTCCGCACGATGCAGTGACACCCTTTGTCACTTTGAGCCACACATACTTTCTTCTTTCCAAGATCTCATGTATTATGTACTTAGAATTTGACTATTTTAATCACAAATTAGTCACAAATTTTGTGGAAATTAGGATTGCACAGGTGCATATTAACGTCACCTTACCAAGCTGTTCTACCTACTCCTGGCATTCCGAAATACACGCAATAAATTTTACAGTGCATAAAGAATGCATCGCCACATGTGCCAGTTTTCCTAAAAAATTAGAGTATTACTTATTGAGTAAATACTGAACTTTGAAATTATTCATTCCTCAATGTTATTAAATGTACTAAAAACCTGCAATTAAACAGTTAATATTACAGTTAACCGTATATTCATGAATAAACACACAACATCACTTGTATGAGCAATGAATTGTGTTGTTCATAAAGGCACAGAGTACAAGGTGAAATAAATGGTGTGCAGTCAACCCTTATTATAACAAAGTTGCATGACAGGAATATATATTCATTATATTACAAAATTCGTTATAAACATATATCTGTAACACTGTATCAATGGCAAGACTGTTCTTCACTTCCTTATAACTGACAATTCATTATATCACTATGCGTTGTATCGAGGTGCGATTGTATTTCGGACAGATCTTTTTTTTAATAAATAGAAACCGAGGATTTGCTTGACAAGCACAGGAAACAGTCTGGGCACTAATATAATAAGACAATAACATCAAATACAGTTGAAATTTGATGCATTTATGAAACATGTCAATAACCATACTGGTTGGACATTCATGCAATGATAGAATGATCTGTGCCATCATATTTACTCACGGAAGGGGATAGAAAGGCTTTTTGGTGCGGTCAGCTTGTGACTGTTCCACTTTGATGGTCTGCGATGGTGACTCCCTCTGCACAATTTTGTCACACAGGAGACACAATTAGATTTACCTGCACTTCTCTCAGAGATTTGATTAAATCTGTACTTATTCACCAATAATGGTATGTAATTTGAACAGGCACACACTGTAGCTTCAATTAACCGATATATGCCCAGTGTCCTACATATAGGACGCTTCTTTGATGCACTGTAACATCGCTATTTCTTTAGCTGATAACTAGCGCCACCTACAGCGCATCAAGCAGGCATCAATGAGGCCTGCTTGATGTCTGTAGGTGGCGCTACTCATCAGCTAAAGAAGTAGCAATGTTAGAGTGCATCAAAGAAGCGTCTTATACGTAGGACACTGGGCATATATGGGTTAAAGCCTTAATGTTGACTTGTATGCATTGTTCGTACTCTCAATCCCACTCGGCACTGTTTTATTCTGAATTGTATTGAATCCTGGCATTCGGGATATTGCACTTCACAGTGACACTACCATTTCGTAACAATGCTCATGTGTGTGGATTCCAGTTAATTGTCCCATTTGCATTACAAGCCTTTAAAAGACAGAAACTTAGCATATTGACCTACTATGCATCAAATGCACTCACACACAAGAGAAAAAAGGTTAGCTTTCCTACCAATGCATGAAAAGTGCTGTATAGAACAGTCTGCATTAGAGCGTGTTTTTTTTTTGTGTGTGTGTGAAAGTGCTGCTATTACTGGCTTTCACAGCAACTGCCTTGATGTTACTCTGATTGTTATTGTTGTAATGGTGTGGCATGTCCCATGCTGGCCAAAAAAAATATACATCCTTAAAAGAAGCTTTGTGAATTCACTCGCTCGATTCACTGCAGTGCAGTTAGTGTAAAGACATTACTGTATGGAACAGCCAACAGTGAAAACAAATCAAATGTGGGGTTTTTACGTACCATAACAAATCAAATCAAATCATTTTATATTCCCAGAGAGAGGTTCTGAAGTGGTTCATTGACTAAAAGCTGCTATGGACAGCTTGACTGGACCAATTAATTCTTTGCAAGGCAGTTGGGACTATCACGAAGTTTACCAAAAAGTATAATAGTACATAATACAATAAATACGACATATTTTCACTATTTCACTATACCAAGTAAACTAAAAATGAATAAGAATTTACTTAAATCAGTACATAATATTATTAACCTCATTATGATTATGAGGTGTGCCATAGTAGAAGACTACAAAAATAATTTTGACCACCTAGGGTTCTTTTTAACATGCACCTAAATATGAGTGCACAGGCATTTTTGCATTCTGATCTTATGGAAATGTAACTGCAGTGGCTGGAAATCGAACCCACAGCACTCCAATGCCATAGTTGCTAAGATACCATGGTGGGTAACAGTCGACAGTGACCAGTCAAGCAGCTATCTACATGCTGCAGTGCACTAGCAGCATTGCAACATCTCCGTTTGTGTACATTAAGGATATCCGTACCTTGACACCAAAGAAATGCAGGTAGAAGGCATCAATCTTCTGCAGGCGTCCATCGGGGACCTTGACATAGGCAGGATCCCCAAAGGCTTGCACATGCACGGTGACTTGGAAGTGGTTTTTCTTCTGGCAAACATGCGCCTCATCTGCGGCACTGAAGTTGAACCCCTTGTCTGCATCGGCCCGGAACACAACTGGCTGCCTGCGAGTTGCACAAATGTTGAGCATGGCAGTGTGGCATAATGAGGAGGCTAGGATGGGTTTTTAAATGCTACCAAAGGCATGTGTATGACCTAAATGAAGGTAATGCAGTGTATCTTCCATACAAAATAAGCTAATGCCAGTAGTGTAGCTGCATTACTGTGAATAACCCTATTCGCAGTCTTGATATTTCGCGTTCTCAAACCAATCTTCAGCACTAGGATAATTCATCACACTTTATAAATTAGAGGACCAAAATTGTAGAGTAGCATAAAAAAAATGTGATTCCTTTGTGAGACCCTTATTTTTGTGAATCATAGTTAATTCAGCAAAATTATGAAAAATCACACTGTCAAGATTGAGAGATTTGCAATATTCGTGTCTCACATTCATTCTTACAGGTTAGTTTTTTGTTAGTAACTTCAATTATATTTGAGCATTTCTGTGAAGGGCATAAAAAGTACAAAGCTTTTAAAATATTATTGTTAGTGTTTAAAACTGAACTATTCGTTACTGTTTAAGACAGGAGGGAAAGTAGCCAGTGCGTAGTACTGTGGGGTGAAGATTTGCTGGGCATTTCCAATCCTGCTTGTCTGCGACGTCCACACACGCACACATGCACACACACATTGCTATTCAGTGAATACATAGTAACAAAACAGTGTATTCACATTCACTTTTCACTTGTGAAACAGGGCTATTTGTGCTAATATACTCACAATGGTTGGAGGGTCCTGTCGTGGAGTGGGAGCCACGTGTGCTCCTGGAAGTTTTGGAAGCTAATGCAGGGCACGTTAGTGTCCGCGAAGCCACTTCCGTCGAGCGAACTGCCGCCCGCAGCAGCGTCATAGCTGCACTCGTCATCCACGAGAGACAGCGAAGGCGCAACAGCATCGGATGCCGCCGCTGCTGTTGTCACTGATGATGTCGTTGCCATTGCTGAAGGCCCAGCTGCATGCATGAAATCATGGACAAAATGTCAGCATGCCCAACGTAATTCAGAGACACAATATAAAAATGTGAGAATTTTATCTACACATTTTGTGACACGCTGTAGTTGTTGTGCAACACCATCCAAAAGACAAGGTGTCTTGATTTGAGACATGACCGGTCTGCATACGTCTCATCTCTTGACACCCTCAGTGAGCCAAATAGTCACGCTGTAATGATTAATACATTTCATTGAAAGCATGCACGGAAAACTTGTTAAAGAAAGTGATCTAGTATTTCCCCTTTAAGCTTTCAGCCTGTGAAGTGTATTTCGCAAGTAAGTAAAATCTACATAAATCATGTTGCGTTCACCATGCCATTGCTTCACGTGATGTCTTCATGCAATAAATGTTAGCACAGTGCAATCAAATGGGAAAATCTACAAGGTGCACTTTCACGTGCCGGAACCTTTTCGAACCTTATAACAAATTCCAGTCAGATCACATGCAGGTCGCAAATAGTGGAATACATGGTGGAACACATGCAAACACCAGCAGCTGTGCTGGAATGTACCGTGCACTCACGTAAAAATAACCAACACATTGGATCCACTGACCAGATTTCGATGACCAACAACTGTGCTCGCTGCTGTCATTGTACTCTGAGTGTTTTTCGTTTTGCTGGGCACAAGTTAGCCCAGTAAAGAGGTTGCTCTTTAACCTATGCTTGAGGTTACCGTGTTCCTAACGATCACAGCAACATGGCAATATAGATTACAGTAAAACCTCATTACAACGAAGTTCTATCTGACTTCCTCGCATGGCTTCGTCACATCTGAAAATTCGTTATATCCGTATTCACTATATCAAGGTTCGACTGTACTGATATGTATACGATCCCGAATATGTAGTTTTGTCTGTTAAACAGATGAGTTATTTGTAGGATTCTTGATTTAGCAATGCTCGCACAGTGCATGTATAAAAGAAAACTAGCCAGTCCATATATTCACACTTTTTCATTATTATACCAGTCATTTTATAAAACAGAAATTCATTCTGAATGCTTCTGAATGTAGAAGGTAAATAGGCATCAAAAAATAAGGCACAAAATCATTCCCTTCTCATGATGGTGCATATGAGTGTGCTTAAGATAAATGCTGATCAAGCATGCTTTACTTTGATCCTGCTGTGCTCTCACATTTAGATTGTGGTATAGATGCTCAATGCCATTTCCCTAGCAATAATACCAGTATAATTTTCTGTAGCTCCTATAAGTGACAGTGATAAGTGATAGCTACAGGGGATATTAATGTTTGTTATAGAGTGTAACTCTGAGTTTTATTGGATTATGTTGGTACCAAGTCGGTCCAGTAGGTCACATACGATTGATAGGTTGGTATTGCTGCCAGTAAAGCCAAATATATATGGCAGCTATTTGTCTTTCATAGGGCCAATATAATTGGGCTGATGCTACAGTAAAAGCCTCATTGATTCAACCATTGTCAACTAGGCAAATGGGACTATTCAAACTTGTCCCCTGGTCCAGGCAAGTGCATGCATTATTTAATGGCATCAGACTCTCGTTAATTCGGATATAGTATTTGGCCTTGGCCAGTTCATTCGATCATCAGAGAGTGCTGAGCGTAAAATGCGATGAACATTTGATGCAGCTAAATTTTGTTCTATCTTTCTACTTTCCTTGCATAGTGCCATCACAAACCATACACCTGCAAGAACTTCTTTGTTGATGTTATTTTCAGTCACGGATATCTCTAGAGTACTAATGCATCATTTTCAATTTCATTATTACATGAAACAAAAAGCACTGCAATACCTGGCTCCTGCTTCACTTGTACAAGGCCATTTGATTGACTTGCATCAGAAAGTCGTCTCCTCTTAGGATTAGAGCCCCCTGAGCAGTCGGGAATCTCGTCACGCATGAAGTCATCTCGTCTGATAGGAAGAACAATAGCACGAAAAAGTCAGCGACTACTCAGTTCTAATACCTAAGCATGAGAATGTAAAGATTACACACTTTATTAGTGTTTATAAGATACCTAGCAATAATTTCAGCATGCTTATAAAAAAAAGAAGCACATCATCCACTATGCACACTTATTATTACAAACGCTTCTTTAATGATTTTTGCAGAAAGATGATGGAATATCAAGAGAGGAAGAAAAAGTGCAAGAAAAGAGGAAACAGTTGAAAATAGTGTCAATATAACAGCGCTTCTTTTTTTCAAAAACAAAAATTTCAAAGCTCCTTGTGATGAACCATAGGTAATACGATATCACCTCATGGTGTGGGATATTCAAAAAGGCAGACATAACTTGCTCATTAAATCTAGATTCCCAGCTAGGTATAATTACCAAAGTTTCACATATAAGCTTTTTAATTATTTACTTTACTTTTGAGTGCATACTGATCCTGCAACAGTCAAACTAGGCAGAAATGATCCCGTGTCTGTTTAGAAATATTTGGATAAATGTTAGTTTTATGGTATCAGTTACAATTAACATCAGCGTCAGTCACTAGGTATGGTTGAGCACACCAGTGCTTACTTTTCTTACTTATGTTTCTTGTGCTATTTATTATTTATTATGCTTAATGCTATTTATTCTGTTCATTTATGCTTTGATTTATTGGAGAAAGAAAATGGGGTGAATCTGTTTTCAGGGCACGACATTTGCGATTCACCATGACAGAAATCACATGAGAGATAAGTGACGCTTGCTGTACTCACCCCAGATCTTCCAGATCTTGAAGGTGTGCCTGCTGCTGGAGAAACCTGGAACACAAAAGTAAGCTGGTTGGTAAGCTTCAAATGCATGCTACGTCATACAAAAACCATGCGCTACTGTGACTCCAGTCATATTGATAATAGGATGGCATGTGTGCCCCAATGACAAAGTGGTAAATTAATGGACAGTAACAGTATCATTACAAAATGTATGCAACAAGAAAATAAACAAGAGAGGCAGTGCAAACATCACTCTTTGTCAGTCAGCTTCACCCTTTCTTTAACCATTTATTTTGACTTCCATCTCTGGTCAGTGTAGCACTTAAGCACCATCACTCAAGTATTCAAGCCAATTTCAATTAATTTTTCAAAGTGTTTTGTTTGCAGATGTAGAACCTGCAGGGTTGCCAAAAGTGGTTCGACCGATAGTTGAAGTCTGGTTGCAAATTCCAATGGAAGAAATCATGGCTATGTGGCAAAGCAGATGAGAAGAGAACCGAGTTGACAAAAATAGCCAAAAAGCAGTCTGGTCACTGTAAGACTGATGCACACGTAAGTCTAAAAGTATAACTTAACTACCTGTGTAAACATTTCAATATAATGTTCCTGAACGTTTCCATGGGAATATGCTAGCACATTTTGTTGTGATATCACTCCTCTTCAACAAACGTGCAAAAGATGTATTCTGTGCGATCTATTATTGTGAATGAGTTGCTTCTTGGTTAAGTGACACAGGTTAGATTCCTGTTGTCACTGGTAAGCACATTACTAGTTTTTTTGGTCTGTCCTTTAACCTAGCACAAAAGGAGCTTGTAAAAGCTACGTTTGTAGGTTATTCTGCATGAAAAGTGCCTTCCCAGAAATGTGGGTCGAATATGATGGTGGCCAAGCTTGCTACATGGAAATACATGAACAGAATCAGATACTACTCTCACATCACTGATCAGCCTACTCACTACCAGAGTGGGCTGTGTACTATCGGAGTACCATCATCGTTGCTGCTCCTGTGCTCTGAGCAGCAAGGATGGTGGAGCAAGGACTGACATGGATGACAACGGTTGGCATGGGTCCAAAGCCGTAAAATGCGCTTGCTTCAGTGTATAACTAGGGAAAGTTGAAATGACAGCAGTTCCTCCGCAGGAGTAATAAATAAAAAGTGCCAGCACATTGCGTCTGACACGATACTTCTGACGAGATAATTTGCAAAAGTGCAGTTGGAACAATGTGCTATGTAGTATAGATATATGGTGGTGGCTTGCAGAATCATACCTTCTGTAGAGTGGTACAACAGATGACTGCTGGGGAGGCATGCTGAGCATGCTGAGTAACTGCTGCTGTTGTTGCTGCTGCTCGCTGTCAGTGGCAAGGTTACCAGGCAGGAGTTGCAAACCATGACCACTGGCAGCTCCACTTGCATCCCTGGTCTGGAAGCCTCCAGGGGCCTGCTACCAAGTCAAGGGAGTGGGAGGGAAATAGCGGAAGAATCATGGACAAGGTTTTCACAGCACAGCAACTTTCGGTTATGTCATTTGCATGCCTGAATACCAGAGTTGTAGCAAGAATGGCACACCGATAATTTCCCCCCCTTCCTCCCCCACCTCCCTAAAAAAAAAACCAGTCCATTATAATACATATAACATGAAGCAATGCAAGATGACAACCACCCGTCCAGCCCCTCTGCCCAGCCAAGGAGGTGCTCCCCCAAGGAATTGGGGAATGGAATCGACTTCCTGAGGAGGTAGTAAATATAACGAATAACAATGTATTTTTTCCACCACTGTAGCTCATAAATGTTAACATTATGCGCATGTATTGTAGTAAATGCTTGCTTATTGTATTAGTCTTTTAATACTGCATTTCAATAATTAACTGATTGTGCGCTGGTTAAGCCAGTATACGTCATGTTTTACTGTTTTTGCAATTTATTTCTTTAAGCTGAACTATGTTGACCTTTGCTATGCACCCCGACAACTCCCCACATCTAGAAGTACAGCTCTGCAGGAATTCTGCAAATCATAAAATGTCGCCCACGTGCACAAAAGATGAAAAAAGCATAAATTTTTATTTGTGCAACAAAATACATTGGTTATTGTTTACATGCTAAGAAATTGCAAAATAATTAACATATGTTTACTGGGTATGGCATGAATTCGTAATTGTGATGTCACAACGTGATGGACAAAGCTGTATGGAACACATCATATGTTTTGTACATAATGTGTATGCAAAACAAATATTATTATGCAATAATAACAGTCATAATAGAGGCACCGTTGATGACAACACTTTTATTTAATTCACAAGAGTCTACCAAAATGTCGGAATAATTGGGCAATCAAAAAGCAGCTGCAGTGTCGCCTCAAGGACAATGCAATGGATGCAATAGCAACAAATTGGAATATTATACGAAGTAAGGCTAGCAGCTAACTCCATAGGATCCAACTAGTGTAACTCTACAAAACACTGGCATAAGGGAATGCGGCTGCTCCAGGGAGCAAAGCGGTTTTCGTGCTGTCTGCCGCTTCAACGTGAAGCGGTGAAAGCACAGCAGGTACTGCTGTATACTGCTGCTGTGGGTATGAGCCGTCTACTGATCTAAATTGAGAGAGCGTGCGACCGCACTCTATTGATTAAAGCTCGCAGTTCCTGGCCGAGCGACGCATCTCCCTCTCCCCCAGGCACCCGTTCATGCTCCTTCGCCCGGCGGAGCTGGACGGCGTGTTTCATTTCTGCTTCAGCTGCGCCTGTCTGTAGCCTTCGAAAACTTTTGCTCGCACATAGAACATACGATTCGTGGGGCGATGTTATCGGTTTGGTCTTTATACAGAACATGACGGCGACGGCAAAAACACCCCTCGAGTGTCCATATAATTGCTGTTGCAATAAAAGTATCAATTTCGCCCGAAATAAGCAGTATTTGATAGCGATAGCAATATATTAGCCAACTAAACGAAGTATAAGGTTCGCAGTTTTGTCGGTCTGGTGTATTAATTATTTAATTATAGTAAACGTTTGCTTACTCATTAAATTAACAAGCATATATGGTTTCGCGAGCGCTAGCAATTGTGAATCAGATCTCACTCAATAACCGCGAAGACTTGCTGTGACAATGCTGGCATGATGAGCAATGCAGACACAGCTAAACGTATATGGCGTTGGCTCTCACTTCAACACGTCCCGAAACTTTCAGATTACGCGACCTCCAACATTACAAGTGCGCGGGAATGCAGCGCAAACGACTTGAGCCATCAGCCATGTCTGCTCGCTCAACCTTCTCACACGGCTGCAAGAGAGCGCGTGCGCGGGCTGCCTGAGCGTCCAGCCGTCACGGTCTGGCTGATTACAGAGATAGTGGTTTGAGAAGAGGAATGAAGCTTATTTCTGCAAAAGCACGGCGCACCGTGGTGGTGGAATGAGAAAGAAAATAAAAGGCGGGAGAGAACGGAAATGAAAGGCAACCTTCTTTAATAAAGTGCCTCGACAGTACCCTCCCCATCCGTTTAATTAAACGGGACCGCTGCTATCGAGACACCCTAGAGATGAGCACCAATCCGCCACCAAGAGCCGGGTCGGTGTGCCTCTCGCACCATTTAAAAAATCGATGGGTACCCGACGGCACTGGAAGTCGAACCCAGTACCTCCTGCATTGGAGCCGGATGCTTCAGGAAACGCCGCGCTTAACCGCTCGAAATAATCGAATAGGAACGAATGTTATGGGCGTTGGAAGAAGAGGTCTAAGATGTATACAATACGAGGGGGAAAAATCAGTTTCACTACAAGGGCGAAGCAATTATTGCGATAGCAACAAATTGTAATGTAAGGCTGGCAGCTAATTATTTCGGATCCGATCTCGCGTAACTACCAACACCCCCTCCCACCCTCCCCTGCGTCTCTTCATGCTCGCTCAAGACGGGCGGGGCGTTTCCTCTCTGCTTGAACAGCATTCGACGACAGGTCTAACACGCGGGGGGATGTTATCGCATGCGCCCTCCGAGCGACGCAGATGGGCCGGCTAGTTTGCTCTCTGCTTCAGCCGCGTTCGTAGCCCCCGCTCGCGCGCTTTCACTCGCGTGCAGAACATACGTACGATGCGCGGGGGATGTTATCAATTTGGACTTTATATGAAACATGACGGCGACAGCGACGCCGACGGCAAAACCTCGTCGAGAGTGTCCGTATAACTGCTACCGCAGTAAAGAAAGTCTAGAGGGCAGTAGTGCACAATTAAGGAGCTTAATTAGGCGAATAATACGCAGCAGCGCAACTGAACGCGGACTCGAAGTGTGTCTTCTTCAAGTTCACGTTCAGTCACTCTGCTGCGTTTTGTTATGAATACAAACCTACGAACCAGCCCGCCATCGCACTTTAGCTTAATTAGGCGAAGACAGAGAAATAGGCCTACCGTGGCAGAAAGGTGTGGGGGTGGAGGTTGCTGGTGCTGCACCGAAGTTGCCGGGTGGTAGGACAGATGTAGCGGCAGAATGGGAGGAGCCTGCCTCGGTGACGACTGCATCACGTGGCCGGCACCGGTCACCTTTGCCCCGTCCGCTGCTGGAGATGAGAAAAATCATTGCTTATATTGCACAATCAAAAGTTTGGGGAGGAAGGCACAAATCAAAGGGTAAGCAATGGCGACGGATAGACATTTTTACTAGTGCATCGCCATTTAAGTAGAGGTCAGCATGAAGAACATTCGCTTGTACGCACTTTGGCCACCCTGAACTAATGCAGTCTAACAATCTACCGGTTCTTTTCAATTCATGTCTCATGTGCTACCCATAATCGTGTTTTCCTTTACTTTCTACACACACACACACACACACACACACACACACACACACACACACACACACACACACACACACACACACACACACACACACACACACACACACACACACACACACACACACACACACACACACACACACGCACGCACGCACGCACGCACACACACGCACGCACACACACACACACACACACACACACACACACACACACACACACACACACACACACACACACACACACTTTTCATGGTGCCATCTTCAGGTACTCTCTTATAATCTCAGCGGCACGAAAGCACCCCAAGGCAGTATGAGTCTGTATGACAAACGCGCAACCCTAGTTAATCGAGTTAACACGAGATACACAGGTGACAGTTCGATAAAAAGTGTACGTTTTCCTAAGGGTGGTTTTTCTCCGACCTTTGCAACTCTATAGTACCCTCGAATTCGGATGACCCCCTCCCCCCCCCTTTAATTGCCTGATGGCCGGAAAGGCAGCCAGCCGTTTGAATTTCAGCACGGCCCGCATTGCTTGCAGCGCGCGACATGACAAAAACATCCGCATAAAAAGAAAGCCCTATGTAAGCAACCTCATTAGGCCTCTTCCAGAGGAACTCCAGTCACTCTCATCTTGAATCAGCAGAAACTGTCGATGATATGCATGCACATTTTCTAAACTCATCGATTGCCCGGTTCCTCGTTGCCCTCGACTTCGTTTGCCTTCGCTAAAAGTCATGTGACGTGGAGATACCTATAACTACGATGCCAATCTTCTTCCATGAAAAACGTCTACTGAAATTATTGGCGATCAAGAGACAGATCCGGATACGGAATAGCTGCTTTAGCAGTTAGCATTGTCAAGTCCAATACAGCCGACGTGTCATGACTGCTCATGAGGATTACGCGAAAGCCAGTATCGTGCCCAGGGGAAAGAATTTTTGAAGAAACCGCCACGGCGGCAAAGCGCTGACGTTCTAAGAAAAGAACATCACATGGAGCTAGTAAGAATGAATGAATGAATGAATGAATGAATGAATGAATGAATGAATGAATGAATGAATGAATGAATGAATGAATGAAGCCCGAACTTACCATCTGCGATGGGTGAGAAGGGAGGCTCCGAACCGCTGTCAGGTGGACTTTCCGGAAGTAGATGCTGCCGGCTTCCGTTCCTGGTGCGACGGAGTAAGTAAATAAACCCGTTCACGCATAAAATGTCTGGGACCGCACACGTGTTCATAAGGGTCATAAGTTACGGTATTATATCCTCCTTTCAGAGGAACGTGCGGTGGAGTTCGTCCACGAAATCTGGCATATATGCTACAGGATAGTTCTCGGACCACTGTCTACTAGTTGCAAAAAAAAAAAAAAAAAAGAAATGCGGGATTTGATCAGGCATAACTTTTGCCGGTCAAAAGTCATAACACTTGTGACCACTAGAAATTATGCAAGCATCTAAAACTTACCAAAACATGCTTCAAAGCATAATTATAGCGTACAGCAGTATAGGTAATCTCGAACTTTATTTTTAACGCTTGGCAACAGCCGTTGCCGAAACATCCCATACAAGCAGTATCGATTATGGATGACACTTTCGGAAAAGTTCTTACGAAAATATTCTTTCATAGGGCTGTTTTGCGCTAGACGTACTAAAGTCTTCGAGGCACGATTGTGCTGTAGAAACGAACAAATCCTCAGTTGCTAACAGTTAAGATGTTGCAACAAGCATTACTTCATACATTTTCATTGTTTTCGAGCGCTCGAAACTGCAAGCTGGCTTCACCGCGTTCAGATCATTAACGTGGCGAAGCTCACTTTAACAAGCCGAAGCACTTGAAACAACAGCATTGCAATGTAAAGTCAGTGAGCGGGATTGATTTACTGGCTTGATTCGTTCGCTGTTCAGGTGAAATGATTTATATCTGGCTGAACTAACACATTTACAACATTTTTTCTAAATACCGCAATAGGGAGTCTTAGAAAAAAAAAGATTTGGAAGATGCGATGTCCATTGTCCAAGATTGAAAGCGATGAGCCTATCACTAAGAAAATCTAGGTGCATTTATTTGTGCTTTATTTTCACGTCACACACGGACGTACTATAATTTTAGGCCTAAAAAGCTTAGTAATTCGCAGAGGCGATATAAAGTTTGTACATATATATACGCTCGCACGTCCCTTTTCGGATATTGTTCTTCGCCTTTCATCTTTGCTACCATGCGAGGTGGTGCTCATCTCTCGAATTTTCAATTAATTGAGCACCTTCTCCTCTCAGTCTGTCGAGCTTATACGCGACTCTACAGCAGTAGATACCAGATAACGACACCCTCGTTTTCAGTTCTATCGAAAGCGTACGTTTCATATTATTAAAAAGAAACAAAATAACACAATTAAGTCGATCGTACAGATAGAACCTGCCTTCATTTGCAAAGCGTTGTCATATCTTTTACTATTATTATTTATTTATTTTGCTTACTCACCCGAGCGTTTGGCCGGAGTTTGCCGTGGGCTGGGGTGCGCTGACGGCGGCCTCTGCCGGCGAGAGAGCTCCGTGCAGCAGAGCGGCCACGGAAGGCAGTACGTCGCGCTGTCCCAGAGAGCCGAGGCCGGAGCCAGCCGGTGTGGACGGAGCGGGAGCGCACGGTCGCTTGCCAGGCGTCGGGGGCTCGCCACTCACCAGCTCATCGTGGAAGTAGCTGCGAAAGAAAGGACTTCGCCCATCGCATACACGGGCGCGTCCTCGTCGATTTAAACCCGTGGGGAAACGAGAAGGAAGGACGCGCACACGCACCAAAGCTGCTCCGACACCTCGCGCGTATATAATGAGCAGACCTGAAACTCCACCGGAAAGGAGTGAAACGAAATGCCGGTTGACGCTCCCTGGAGGAGTGCGCTCACTCTGTTTGTAACAGAGTTCTGTTTCAATGCGATACTTTTATTCCCGCGGAGAAGTGCGTGAATCTATTAAACTGTTGCTAATATATCGCTCTCTTTCTTGGTATACTTATTGTATTCCAATTTTGCTTATGACATGAAGTTGCGTTGTTTTACTGCTTTTTACTTTTCAGTGACTTTATCAAATGACCACTGTGGTACACAAACTTATTTCTTATATGTTTTGATTAATACAACCCATGTACGCTTATATAATTTATTTTGTACGCTGTCTATAGTGCTGTCATAAAGGGCCTTCAGGCACCTTCAAGCTGTTTACAACAGCTTTTCGCCTGAAGGATCCCCAACAGATTCTAACGGAATGTTGGTAATAAAGATTTGATTGATTGATTGATTGATTGATTGATTGATTGATTGATTGATTGATTGATTGATTGATTGATTGATTGATTGATTGAAGTGCCTTCACTCTATTGCAATAGGAGTACTGTACTCCATGAGGAGGTGTTTGATCACTCTTTGTGTGTAGAGAGTTATTTCACTGTGGTAAAAGCAGTGGCATATAGGACAAGCGAATACGATTCCGAGGTGTATTCTGGACACTCCTTTAGTTCTCAGAGTGTACAATGAATTCGTGCCACAACTAAGTCGTCCAAACAAGAAATGGGTTTTGTTAAGTTCTTACAACTAGGGTAACGGTGGAAACGCAACTCCAACTGCGCGGGAGCTCGTAACACTGAAACGACCACGCTGGCAGGGACGACACACGCAGCAGCAATTCACATTGAAGTAAATGCGTGGCAGTACGGCGTAAGCTATAAAATTACACCATTTCCCGCTAAAGGGGACCATGAGGCGATGCGAAGCCGGAGCACTTGCACGATCGCGTTCCGTTGGCGTTCTTTGGGCATGCTACCGACCTCGCGTCGTGGAACGCGAAGAGGAACGCTACGCGCGTCTTGTCTTCCCTCTATTCTCGCAGGTCGAGCGGGGAACGCGGTCGGCAGGCGTGCGAGAGGGGGGCAGCGTAGGAGAGGAGAGAGAGGGGACGCACATGCGCTGGTGCTCATCGCGGCGTTGCGCAGGAGAGAACTTCGGCATGTCTAGCCCGCGTTTCAGAGGAAGAATGGAAAGGGGGAGGGGAGAGGGGGAGTGGAAAGGGAAAGTGGATAGGGGTAGTGGAGAGGGTGAGAAGAGGGGGAGGGGGAGAGGGTGAGTGGAGAGGGTATGCGCATGCGCAGTAATGATGGTCACGCCGCACACCACCACCACCACCGGATTGAACTCCGTCATAAGATACTTCGCATCTAAAAATGCTTCGTTCAAAGTACGGCGTACGCTGTAAAATGCCTCATTTACAAAAGGCGCGCCGCTTGTAGAAACGGTTAATTCCGTTCGCAGCACAACCACACGAGTAGATATTTCGCAGCAAACATTCACGTGAAAGCAAATCTCACGTACATGCACATTAGCAGCTGCATATAGTTTGTAAGCAGCCCAGCGTGTACATTTTATTCTCAATTCTAGAGAAAGAATCGCCGCCCAATATATCGGTAAAGTGTTATTATTGCGATAGCAATTATATGGACAGTCTCGGCTGGAAAATGTCCGTCTCCGTCGCCGTCATTCACCTTATATGTATAAGTATGTATATATATAGAAAGGCCACAAAGAAAAATAATTAAGAAATTCTTTCCGACGCGCGGAATCGGACGGGCGACTTCTCGCTTTGCAGCCCGCCGTGTTACACGTTAGGCCACGACAGCACCGTCTCTCAGCCTGCTAACGGCGAGCTATTTATATACACCATGTAATTCAGCATGCTTTCTTAGTGGCCACATAGATGGGGCGACGTGCGCGCGTGTTGCGCGCTTTAAAGATCGTCGCCCCGCCCCTGCGAACGCCGTTGCTGTTCGCTCTACAGGGCATCGTTGCTTTCGTGCGCTTATCTCACGGAGAGAAGGGGTGGCCGGTGGCGTGCTTCGCTTCGCTCGCTGCAGCGGCCGCGTTTGCGAAAGGAGCGCGCTGTTGAAACAGAAATAAGTAACAACTGTGACAACTAGTTCGCGCTCGTCTTGCGTGTACCTGTTCGTTTGTTTCGTGCGTCCTGCTTTATGTTTGAGCAGTGCGCTTCAAGTGTCAAGCTGTGACGCATTAGTTCGCGCTCGTACTGTGTGCGTTCTTTTCGTGCGTCCTTTGGGCTCGAGCGATGCGCTGGCAATTTCGAGCTGCTTTCCGTTCTTCGCGTTACATTACAATTTATTGCTATCGCAATGATTGCTTCGCCGTTGCGGCGAAACTGTGACTTTTTTTTTTCTTACAGGATGCGCTGAAGAATCGCACAACACAGATGCATACTTGTCCACACATATACCTGCGACGCCGGCCGGCTTTTCATACGCACCCGACGCCATTAAAAGTACGTCCTCGGACAAAACTCGGCAAAGTAAACTTAAAAGTATTACTAAGTTAACTGCCTGATAATCTCAGGGTGCTTTGAGGTACCGCGCATTACAAGCAGTTTTGATAAATTCTCGCTCGCGGGACGGGCGGCGTTCTTGCGACGTTCTAGGGCAGCCGATGCGTTCTCATTATCGACCGACGAGCCGTGATATCGAGCTCAGGTATACGATCAGCATTTTCCAGCACTACAGCTAACGCCGAATGCATTCCGCGTGTAAACAAGGGGAGAGAACTTTTGTCTGTACAACTTTCCTGTTTTAAACATCGCGTGTCCCGTATCCCCTATCTCGTATCAGAAGAGCTAAATATCACCTGTGCTACTATTGTCCTTAAGCGAAAATAAATAAATAAATAAATAAATAAATAAATAAATAAATAAATAAATAAATAAATAAATAATAAATAAATAATAAATAAATAAATAAATTTGCCACTTCAGTTCTTGTTTAGCCAAGTACCCTTATTTATGTGTAAATGTTTAGGCGTCCCGTCAATACCAAGAAGCTTCCTATTACGCACAGAAACGTCCACATCGGCACCAGAAGGACGACACGAACAGGACGAGTATATTTTCTTATCCTTGAAGTAAATTTACTGTATGGTGTAAAGAAAGAGAAGAAGAACTCACAAAACACTCTCGTAAGTGCTTATCGTCATTGGCGGGCTAGCTTCGCTAATTATATGTCCAACATCAGGATTGGTTGAAATATTCCCTTACGATCACTTTTAGCTTAATTTTAGTGAACACGGGCCCAGGACAGCACTCACATGTTGCCGTCGTTGTTGATGTAGTCTTCGAGCTGGCTGAAGTCGAGGGCGTCGTTGTCGATGCCGCCGAAGTCAGTTCGGCCTGGAGAACAAGAGAAAAAACACAGAAATATGTGAAACAAATGAAAACGAGAACTGAACATGAAGCTGCAGCAAACAAAAACGGTGCCTAATATGCGCTGAATGCACACGAATGCGCAGTTCTTATTTCAACTGATATTTTTTTTTTGTCTTTTCCAACCTTGCACTTAAGCGTCACCTAACATTCGGTTCCTTTTTATCTTTTTTTAAATTTAATCACCTAAGAGATTAACTTATAACTTATTACGGATAACTTCGGCATGCGCTCAAGGCCCTAAATTGTCGTATGCCTGCTTCTCTACCACCTGTTTCCGCCATTGCTCGAAGTACTCGGCTTTCGGCAGTATATCGTCTAGCGTTTGGTACGACCACATATAGTATAATGTGAACACTCGCGTTGTTACCTTTAGTACCAGGAAACCTTTAGTACCCGTCTCGTGCTGTTGTCCCAGCTTCACGCACACAAACCATACTGGTGCCTGTTGTTAGCTAGTCACAATCAAATTTGATGTAAATAATTATCTGCGGCACCCTAGAAAATGAGCATTCATATTTTAATTACTGAGTCGGGACAAATATCAACTTATGAATGAACGTTGAAAACAAGAATCGTGTCACTAATAACTCGCGCGGCAGCTATGTCGAAGTGACTACATTGTCTATAGCGCTTGGGCTGCATGTACACTCATTGAATATGCGTAAAAGACGCGAAATGTCCTTTCAATGGAACGATTAAACAATGTCGATGTTTTTTTTTGTTTTTTGAGCACTGAAAATGACTGAATATCGATGTCGCTGTAGCAACAGTAAAACTATAGTAGCAACAACAGTTTAGCTGCTGCTTTCTAATATCATATGAAACGAAACAGACATATGGCTTTGTCCCGCTAATTTTCACCGTGCCCATAAAAGGGTGTGCACTTTGCACGTTTTTTTTTTATAGATTTGTGAGGGTGGCATACAGACTGACGCTATAGACACAGCGTACTTCCGAAGTAGCCAACACTGAAATCTCCCTTAGAGAGGAGACTTGGTGTACAGATTTACCGGGCGGCTCGCTGCATCAAATCCTTAGGTCGGTCGGACTGAGTTGAAACGCAAAATCAAATAACAAGGCGCCTGATGATCATTCATTGCGTATCATTACGATTGTGTTGTTGTTTCCTTTGGTTCGCATTTTCTGATGCCGCATTCTTGATGTGTGGTGTGTTCAACTAATTTAATTTAATTTGTTGTCATTTCTTTGTTTCCTTGAAGATCCCCCCCGGGGGGGGGGGGGGTACAATGTGTACATAAAAGGTAGAAGTGTGGTCGCCAATTTCAGAAGCTAAATTGGTTATAGCATAAGTTTTCCATGCTACTCAAGGAAATCTCCTGCGAAGACTGTGTGAATGAAAAAAAAAAAGGGGGTGGGGGGAGGGGTGTGATTAAAAGCCTTTGCACTAATAATAAACTGAAATGCCAAAAGAACTCAATTTCCAGGTGTGGTCCTTACTGTAAGCAGTGACTAAGCGCATGGTGCTATGACTACACACAACGTCAGGGTGTGGCGCGTAATTAAGGTATCGAGTAGGCTTGGCCCGAAATAGTCAATACACGAACGCGTCCAAACTTGTCACACATTTATTTCAGCTATACAAAACACAGCATTCTGACGTCGTGGTTATTGCGCTAATATACCCAAGGCCGGCTCTCTCGTTTTATGAGGCCCATTGGAATAGTAGGCGATGATCTTATGTGCATAATTTATACTGACAAACGGGTGTGCTTGGGTAGTATTCACCTATACGCATGTATGTATTGGGGTGAGGTGACTTAGCCCGCTAAGATGCGAGCATACCGGCAAGACGAATGCCTCAAGCGAGCATCTTAGATTATTGCCACGCGCCCGATTTCTTTATTTTTGATGTGATCGGGTTTCACCCACAAACAATTAATGCAGCTTGCGCAAGGCTGGGCCACGGCAGAGCTGGTGGGCACCTAGCTGGTCCTGGCTTGGCTAGGATTTTGCCATCTCACCTCTCTCTTTCCCATTCCTTGCTGTGCTATACAATACATGGCTATGTTTGCTCTCTTTCTTAACTTTTTTTTAGTCTGTGTCTTTCTATCTCTATGTCTATTCGTTTCACTGTCTTTCCTTCCTTTCTTTCTTGCTTTTTTGTCTTTCTCTTTCAATGCTTTCTTTCTGTCTCTCTCTCTCTGTAGTCTTCTCTCGCCCTCTATCTTTTTCATTCTTTCTTCCGTTGGATTTGTATATCACTCGCTTTTGTCTTTCTTTCTCTCTGCACTCGTTCTCCTCTCCTCCTTTTTCTCTTCCTCGCCCTCACATCCCTTTCCCATCCTCTTACTATACTATACCATACAAGGCTATGCTATGCTCTGCTAGCGTGCCTGGATAGCCGAGTGGTTACGACGCTGGCCTTCGGATCGGGTGGACGCCGGTTCGAATCTCGCCTCGTCAAGAATTGTTTTTTCGTCCAGAATTTCTCTCATTCTTTGTTTTTCTCTCTCTCTCTCTATACTCGTTCTGTCGCCCATCAGAGTTATTGCATCCCTCGCCGGACAATTCGACGCACGCTTTCTGGCAGTGAAGCAGAAGAGAAAGAAGAGGAAGGCGATGAAGAAGACGACGAAGAGAGCGCGTGCCGATTCATGATGATGATAATTTTCTATCTACAGCACACGGCAAACCTGGACCATAACAGCTGCTGTAAAACTGCTAGCACCGCTCGGCGCTGGCTGCGTCGTAATGTTTGCGAAGCTTCCGATGGTTCCGAGAATGTTCTGTTGAGATTACGCGCAAAACGCGAGCAACCTGGTTTATCCTAGAGCTAACGCGAGCACCAGCGATAACGCTGGAAGATTCGATAAGGCATTCTATAAGAGCCGACGCATTTCATATACTACGAGCAGATTACTCGACGGCCGACGACTATTCTCGCCGCTATCAGTGTGGTATGGTATGAATAACTTTAATGACCGCTATCAGTGTACAGCGTGAATTGCTTGTACTTTGGCAAAAGTATGGCA
Organism: Rhipicephalus sanguineus; assembly: GCF_013339695.2. Taxonomy (NCBI): domain Eukaryota; kingdom Metazoa; phylum Arthropoda; class Arachnida; order Ixodida; family Ixodidae; genus Rhipicephalus; species Rhipicephalus sanguineus. Next base: position 69,451,597 of record NC_051177.1, on the reverse strand, counting down.
TTTTCCGGGCACAAGTTCGCCCGATAAACAGTTCCGTATTTTCGAGCCTTGCTGGAGCCTTCTGCACCGTCACAAGCACGTGACATTATCATAAATCGGGCAACGCTAGACCTCTAGGGCATCAAATGGGGCAGTGGAAGAACCGAAGCTGGAACGCGGACTGATCCGTGGGTTGGCGAAAGCCGATCTTATGCACTCCTGGCACGCGAATTCCTCAAAAAGTCCTTAATTAACCCACGGGCCAGTCTGGCTTCCGATTTCGGTGTCCGCATCGGTTGCCTCGAAGTATCGCCAAGGTATACTGAATAATTATACGCTGCTTAACAATTGGTATTCTTCAGCGCAAATCTTCAGCTCCCTTCGCAGCGACGCACCGCATTCTTCACCGCATTGTACGATTGTGTCGAGGTGAAATCATAATAAATTCAAACAAGACACGTCGAAAAGTGTCGAGGTAACTTTTCCGGAATTCTCGTATGTCTAATATATGGCGGTAAGTATATCGCTAAAAGGAGGAGGAACTAAACCGAAACGTATTAATGCAAAAGAACAATTGCGAAGGAAATTGTCAAGAAAACAAATGGCCGAACTTTTCAATCGGGAAAGCTATTCTCATGATTACAATGAGGGTTTCATCGTAGAGCTAGTTGTTTCGTTAGGCGATGCTCTTGAGAACAATGCCGTTAACTAACCCGTCTGCAGCAGTAGTATATACAGGGTGTCCCAGCTACCTTTAGCCAAGGGTTAAAAAATACAATATTAGAGGCAGGCTTGTGAAATCAGTTGCAAATTGCTGACAGCCACCTTGCGCGCTACAGACAATTTTTTGTTTTGTAATTAACTAATTTGTTAATTAGGACGATTTAACTAAATTGCTAAATATTGACTTTAGGCAAGAAATGCTGCTTGCAAAGTTCGAGAGCGTCTTCAGAAACCCCAATCGCATCATTTGCGATAAAGAAAGTCTCACGTATACCATTTTTTCCAAGCTGCAAAGAAAGCCCGCGAAATACAAAAAGAACCACGTGACTAGCGCGCTCGCGCGCCGCGAGAATGCTGCCCTCAGCCGTGGTTTGAGCGAACGAAATCAGCTGCGGCCGCGACTCGGCGTCTCCGTTGCAGCGGTAGGCCGATAAGTTAAAGGTGGTTTCTTGGCCCGCGCTCTCTACAACTTGCACCATCACGCGCGCAGCTGGCTGGCAACGGGCCAAGAAACCACCGCCCACTTATAGGCCTCCCGCTGCAACGGAGCCGGCGAGTCCTGGCCGCAGGTGACTTCGTTCGCTCAAACCTCGGCTGAGGGCAGCATTCTCGCGGCGCGCGAGCGCGCTAGTCACGTGGTTCTTTTTGTATTTCGCAGGCTTTCTTTGCAGCTTGGAAAAAATGGTATACGTGAGACTTTCTTTATCGCAAATGATGCGATTGGGGTTTCTGAAGACGCTCTCGAACTTTGCAAGCAGCATTTCTTGCCTAAAGTCAATATTTAGCAATTTAGTTAAATCGTCCTAATTAACAAATTAGTTAATTACAAAACAAAAAATTGTCCGTAGCGCGCAAGGTGGCTGTCAGCAATTTGCAACTGATTTCGCTCGCCTGTCTCTAATACTGTATTTTTTAACCCTTGGCTAAAGATAGCTGGGACACCCGGTATAGGCGGCTCGGCATACGTAAGCAGATTCGATATACGTGCGTTTTCTTCAGTGGCTTGAGTGCCAACGTGGGAGGCGGCTGCCACAAACTACCCTTTAACGGATCCCTTTAACGCAGCAACCACAGGAAGTAAGGATGGCTGGTTAATAATATGTGTTTGAGTGCACTGTAGCTCCAATGCTTCATCTAGGGTTTCAGACACCGCGAGGTTCACGCGCAACAGCACTTGAGTCTCATGAGAGTCGGCATTCGGCGACGACCGCGCAACTTGGCCCCTCGGTTGCAGTACGCGCGATCATGCGGTCTTTGTATCAGCCGCAAGTTGTCCGAACACCGACCGCCAACCACGAAAACAGGCAAGAGAGGCAAAGACAGCTATTAGGTTAAGAACAATGCACTGTCTGCGCGTTAATAAGCATTTTAACAACTTGTGAGTCGGCGTGTGATTGCGCCGTGCGATTTACTGAAAAGCCAGTTTTCAGTCTTTACGACCACTTTCTGCATACAATGTCACTTTAGGATTTGCAGATACACTTGGACTGCATGACATACTCGAGCATCCAAGGCGAATGAGACTGTTGCCTTTTTTGCTCGGACTCTCCTAAGACCGAGGAAACTTAGAGTATTAGTGCAGCATAGAAGTGGTATCGACGCCTGCGGTGCTGCGTCGACGGCGGCTGGGAGGCCACTATATGTTGAGTGAGAGGCCTCGTATTTAACTTTTTAAAATTCAATTACATGGACACTCGAGGCGCATTCTTGCCGTCGCCGTCATGTCCCGTATAAAGTTTAAATCCATAACATCGCCCCGCGCGTCGTACTTTCTATGTTGCGATCGAAAAGACTGCGAAGGCTGCAGACGGGCGCGGATCAAACAGAGATGAAACGCACCGGCCGGCTCCTTCGGGCGAAGGAGCATGAAGGGTGGAGGGCTGCATCGCTTGGGCAACAACTGCAAACTTCGATCAAAAGGGCGTGGTCACGCACGCTATCTCGACAGAAATCGGTAGTCGGCTCTTACCCTTGTACATGCTGTGCTCTCACCGCTTACTTCGTGTTGAGACGGCTGACAGCAGGAAAACCGCTTCGTTCTCTGGAGCGGCCGTGTTCAGGCCCTTATACACTAGCGTTATGTAGGGTTACGCGAGATTTGATACTAAAGGAGTTAGCTGTTCCGATTTGTTGCTATCGAATTCACTGCTTGGCCCTTGCGGCGAAACTGACATTTTTGTTTGAGGCTGCCTCCAGAATAGCCAAAAGCAAACGGAGAAATTTCCTGTGTATCTATAGGCGTTGATATTTGTGTCCCTGAGGGGTACTCCAGCGTTGTTTGATAGATTATACGGCTCGTCACGAAAGCGCTACGCATTTTGTGTATCGAGCTTGGGTGGTTACCTCAGCGCGTGCCAGAAATTCGGAGTGCATGAAGTCACTGCAGTGGTGTTTGTAAAGCACCAGTATTTCTGGGGCGGAGGGGGGGGGGGTTAACTATACTTTACGTGTGTTCGTGCGTACGTTTGTATGTGTGCGTGTACGTACATATACCCATGCAAAACTAAAACATTTCAGGGGAGGGGTTGAACCCACCCCCTGGCTGCGCCACTGTAAAGCACAGTCTGCATCTTGTCCCCACACGGTGGCAGATCTAAATATCAATAAAGTCCGACCCACCGGAATATACTAGGCGACGGATGGTAGACAGCCAAAACTTACTTCGCGTGTTTGTGCCTTGTCTGTACTCGCTTAGTTCCATGCTACACTAGAAAGCAAGGGATCTAGCGCGAGCAATCCTAACGATAGATGACATATCATCAACTAACGCTACACAGACACTGTCTCGAGAGGAGCAAAAACTTTTCGTATGCATGTCTTCTGTCTTATGAAAGCATCCATGGGAGAAATGGAAAGCCCTCCTTACGTCGCAGGATCTGGACACACATCTTTTCCGTGTGAAACGAGGTGCCACGTCCATGGCACGGCGTAGTCTGCACACATACGCGCAATGTGAGGTCCGTGCGGTGGCCCAAGGCCCGTAAAGGGCCCAAACTCGCTCGCCCAATAAAGCTTCTCTCCTTGCTTTCATACATGCGGGCGGTTGTAATGCATATGAGGCCATCTATTCAATTTAACGGACGCGTCCGCTTAGAGATACTGCAACAATGCGTAGCAAACTTCACTTGCTGGGCGAGTCGGTTGTGAATGAACAGGAAACCAGGGAACAAATGGACGGGACGAGCACAGTAATTGCATCAAACTTTACGCCTGGAAAATATCCTACAGGAAAGGCAGCGCATGCTCAACGTACGTATACACCGCGGCACTAGACAGTCTGATACTACTGTTTTGTATTCAGCCCCAAATGGTGCTTTTCCTAAGCACTCAAGAATAAGGTTATTTGCAAGTCCGGGGATCCTTCCATCCAATACTTTCCTGATGCAAGCGCCTGTTTGCTGGTTTCCCGTTAATTTACAATACTGTGGTAAAGGACAAGCTATCAGATACAGCTATCTCTGACCGCTATAGTCGCGCGCGGGCTAGGAAACATCCAGCGGGGTCCCCAGCGACTCACCGTGTTGGTGTCGCTCTGGCGAGCACATACCACGGGCCGCTGTAGCGGCGCCGGCGGCGACTTCTGGATCGCTCGACGCCGGCCGCCAAGAACAGCCCGCCGTGCGGACGTCTTCGACAGCCCAACTACGGGTCCGGCAGCGTACGTCTAAGCCTCCTCGCCATCGTCGCTGTCACACGGTCGCTTCGGTCGTCTCACGTCGCCCACAGAGACCGATGTCCCGCTTTGGAGACACCCCTTCCACACCGGCCGAAGTGCCGACGATGACCGCGCCGCGTCGTCGTCTCTGACGGCGGGCTCTCGTTTCTTGCTCGATTCCGCTTCGCTCACCCCGCTCACTTTCTGCACTCACGAACACCTCAACCCCCCCTTCCCCCCTACTCTCCTTTTCTGGTCGCACATCACCAGGTGTGGAGGACACGCACTCTCATTTCGGCTACAGTCCTTACTTTCGCTTTTATTTCAAAAAGAGGGCGGGCAGGAAGGAGGGAAGGGACTTCGATCGCTCTAAAAATTAGAAACCACGTCGGGGCGGAGCGGGCACGTTTTGCATGCTGTATGGGCGTGTTCCGAAGAATATGCGCGTCTTTTCTTGTGGAGGACGCACGACAATCGGTACATCACACGTAAAAAAAAAAAGAAAAGAGCACCTATCGGCATTGGGAAAATGAAGTGGCATTGGTGGCTTGAACTTCTCTCCTTTCTTTCCCACTTCCGTGAGAACGGATCGATCGTGGCCAATTGTTCAAAACCGTCCGGCTCATTGACAACGGGAGCTTTTTTTTTAAACGCGCCGAATAAAAACTAAGTTGTCTGTTAGTCGAGGGATCACACCCAAATGCGCAAGGTTCTCCATTAGGTATACTGCCAAGCTTCACAGCACCCCCCTCTCCTTCCCCGTTGATCGAGTCCGATAGAAAACAAGCTTTGCAAGTGATGCAAAAAAAAAAAAAATGAATTGAAGCGATGACGTGGTTCTCGGCCTGCCTTTGGTCCCCGGGGTTATAAAGGTGGAAAGTAAATGGATCTTGAAATGCAACGTGAGGGGTCCTCGACCGTCATTATCGTCAAAAAACCTGCATGGTCATAGTCCCGCACGAGACATGTCTGAGTAAGGATATGCGGTAGATTTGCCTCCCCCTCTCCCCTTCTCTAGATGATTAGGGGGGCGGCCGACCCCCTAATCATGTAAAGAAGGGGAGGAAATCATCTAGAGAAGGAAAAAAAGGAAGCGGAAGAAAGAAATGACCGGATGACAGGTCATTCAGGACAGGTCATCCAGACAACATTAATGACACAGAATAGAATGCGCCGGTAGAAATAGAACAGACACGCCTGAACAGAAAATAAAACAAATAAAGTTTTACAAACGGGAGGCCGACGTACGTTCTCGAAGAAAAATCCGAGGGATCCCACGTATTGTGGGAATCGATTTCGTGCGAAGTAGCAGCCTATGCCGGATTTGTTACATAGAGCCGAGCATTAAGAGGTAGATCGACGTCTCTGTGTAAATTGAGTAGCTGTGCCCATATTGTGGGTTTGCCAGGCACGTCGAATGCGCTGGATGACGCAGAATGGAATGCGCCAGTAGACATAGAATAGACTCGCATTAATTGTTGGGGTTTAACGTCCCAAAACCACGATATGAGAGATGCCGTATGTGGAGGGCTCTGGAACTTTCGACCATCTGCATAGGGTTATTTAACGTGCACCTAAATCTAAGTACGCGGGCCTCAAGCATTTTCGCCTCCATCAAAAATGCGGCCGCCGCTGCCGGGATTCGATCCCGCGGCCTGCGGGTCAGCAGTCGAGCACCATGACCGCTACATAGACCACCGCGTCGGGTCAATAGACTCGCATCAATAGAAAACAAAACAAAGACGTGCTACAAACGGGAGGTCGAGATAGCACGACGGTCGCGTTGAGAAGGAAGACTAGATGAAAGGAAACGAAGAGTGCGACGCAGGGGCGTAGCCAGAAATTTTTTTCGGGGGGGGGGGGGGGGGGGGGTTCAACCATACATTATGTATGTTCGTGCGTGTGTTTGTATGTGTGCGTGTATATATACGCAAGCAAAATTGAAAAATTTCGGGGGGGGGGGGTGTTTGAACCCCCCCAACCCCCCCCCCCCCCCTTGGCTACGCCCCTGGTGCGACGGTAACCTTACTACATGAGCTCGCCGAGAACTAATAAAACCGGCAAACATAACCGAGTCTCATAATAAGCAATCACGTAGCCGGGACGCTCAGCAGACACGTAGTTTTACTTAAGTAACACGAAAAACTGCAGTACAAGGAAGAAAGCGATCATTAACAAGAACAAGCATGAATGTAAAAAAAGCCGCAAAAGTTGTATCGCGATGCCTCTCTGGATTACAAAGAGGTGAATTATGCGCAGCTGACGATAACGTACGGTCGGAAACAAATGAAGAAGGCTGCGCCTGCCCATCCGATTGCTGCTTTCTGATATAAAAAATGAACCAAAGGTTACCTTGCGGCAATATAACAAGCCACTTGATCTGCAAGTTGCAGCCACCCTTATACCGCATGAGGACTATACTTTGGGAGTATGTAGTTCAACCAGCCATCAATTAAGCGCAAGTGCCGGAAAGAAAAAAAAAGAGAAAAGGAAAAAGAAATAAAAACGTTCGCTACCATCCTGGCACACATGGGCACGCGTCCAATTTTGTTAATGCAAATTATTATTATTATTATTTTACTCTTCGGGCAACATTCCCCCTCTGGCCTTTCTCGTTGACTCTGCAGGTGAACTTTTTTAGCGTTTCTAACGAGAAGGATCAAACGGCCAACCTGGCCTTTCTGTCGCTTTCACTTGATCGAAAAACAAGATTTCACTTGGTCGAACAACAAGATGAATAGAACGATAATAAACGTTCCTTGAATCCCGTGCGCTACTCACATAATGCTGTCAATGACAGTTGAATGCTCTTTATGAGCTGGCGCGTTGAGTGTCGGCTCCCTGTTGCTTTGAGTGTTGTACGTCCTTACTCGCGAATGTGTTCGCTTGTTTGAAAGCTTAAAAGCTTAGTTTTGTCGCCCTGTGTATTGCAGGGCCGCAGACAAATAGTGTGGAAAAGCCTGCTTCCAGTGTATCGCAAATCGGGGTTAAGATAGTTCAACTTGCGCTCACTATTAGGAATGATATTGGGCTTAGTTCACTAGTAGTAGTACTAGACAACTTTATTTTTGTTCGTTCTGCATGTCCCACAGGGTGGAGCCTTTAGTATATGGGTCCCATTTGCTGCTGCTATCTGGCTCGACGTTACTAGATTAGCTTTTGTTGATCCGGCTGGCCCGGTTAATCTGCCTCCTCTGGTCGTCCAGTGCTGTGCTGGAACGAGCGGCTTCCCCCCTTTGGGTGGGGGAAGGATTGGGTATTCTAGGTAGGTCGGGCGGTTTAGGGCATTCCCACGTGGAATGGTATAAGCATAGGTGTCCTAAGGATATCGGTCAGGATACTGTATAGAGCAAGAAGTGTGGTGGAGTGCCAGCTTCATCAAGCTTTATGCACGACACCACTGGCGTAGCCAAGGACGGGGGGGGGGGGGTACAGCCCCCTCCCCCACCCCGAAATTTCCCCGCCCAAAAAAAATTTCTGGCTATGCTACTGCACGACAGCAATGCAAATGATCATAACAGAGAGATAATAGTATCGGGGTCAAATTAAAAAAAAAAAGAAACTCCAATACCTTCTGATCTCACCACGACACTTAATTATTGGAAAGCTTTCGCCTCTGCTGCGGCACGTGGGCCTCTATTATTACGTTTGTTTTGGACCTATATGCAACTGCGCTACAGTGAGCCGTAGTGGGACTTTCACATCGCAACCCTTTTTAGTCTCCGCGCGGCGGCGCCTTCCTGAAGCCCAACGCCATGAGCGACGTCAGGCGTGTCCCACGTGTAGTCCTCCTCCGCAGCTGTTTTAAGTTACTTTTTCTCAACCTTCCCGGCATTCACTCGTTAACGACGACTCGCTCGAACTCACACTTTCACGCCTTTCTTCTTTTCCCCACCCTGCAAAACTCGACCGATATTTCGGCAACTTCGGTTCACGCAGCTTGAAGCGTCAAATGAGTCGCGTCGACGTTTTGACTCGAAGTAAGCGCAGACAGCGAGCAGTGCGAAGTGTGTGTGTGTGTACGTTCGTACGTTAAGTTCGCGTTTGTGAGTCCGCGGACTTCGAAAACGAGAAAAGAAAGAAAACGAGGTGACGGTAAAATAAAGAGACGTGAAATTGGCGATGGCAACAGCGGTGTGACGAAGCTCAGTACCCGATCGCGGAAAAGGCGAGAAAGTGAGGCGGTTTCTCGGGAACAGAGCTAGCGGAGCACGTTAAGAGAGAGAAAGGTTGACTTTTTTTCGCAGAAGTGAAGAGCGACCCACTGCCGAGGTTGGTCGCTAACGGGACTTTTTTTCATTCTTTTTTCGACGATGTTCATTACGCTTCACTGACCCCCGTGAATGCGTGCGCAAGTACACACATGCGTTCGACGAAGTCGTCATCTCTATTTGAGTTTGTGTTTCAGCGAAACCTATTGCTTTTGTTCGGCCCTTTTTCTTTTCTAATTTTTTTTCCGCCCTCTTCTTTGTCGGGCATTATTAGAGAGACACATGGTGTGCTGCTTTACTCGCTTCGTCTCCTTTGTTTTTGCCACTGTTTGGTTTCACTTTTCTTCTTATACTGATGTTTGTGGACAAGTGTCGAGTCTGAGAAATCGGCTGTGGAACTAGAGCAAACAGGTGTATGTTCTTTCTTTCTTTCTTTCTTTCTTTCTTTCTTTCTTTCTTTCTTTCTTTCTTTCTTTCTTTCTTTCTTTCTTTCTTTCTTTCTTTCTTTCTTTCTTTCTTTCTTTCTTTCTTTCTTTCTTTCTTTCTTTCTTTCCTTCTTTCTTTCTTTCTTTCTTTCTTTCTTTCTTTCTTATAGGAATTTGCGAAGTATCAGGAGACGAGGAACGCAAGAAGAAAAAAAAAAAGAAGAATGAGGAGGAGGAGAAAGCAGAGCTGAACGAGACATAGCGGCTTCTCGAGCATGAATACGCGGGAAACGATTATGGTTCGCATGTTAATAGTAACAATTTCTGGTGTTTTACGTGCCAAAACCACCATGTGATACAGGGCACGCCGTAGTGGAGAGCTCCAGGTTAATTTAGACCACCCGGGGTTCTCTAACGTCCATCTAAATCTGAATACACGCTTGCCCTTATTTTCCCTATCGGGAAAATAGGGGCAAGCGAAGCTTTGCGTGCGTGACGTGCCACTTACCCTCCCCCCACCCCCCGTTTATTTCGCATTGCGCAATGCTCCCTCTCAGACCCGTAGCCAGGAATTTTTTTCGGGAGTGGGGGGAGGGAGGGGGGGCACTTGCTGAAAACCTTGACTATTTGAGAACACACCCATTTTCATTATTTATTTTCGGTAAAAACATCTACTTCACCAAAATTTCGGGGAGAGGGGCGGGCCCCTGTCCCCCCCCCCGCACCCCCCTGGCTACGGGCCTGCTCCCTCTTAACCATTTCCTGCCTCCATGCCGGCAATTGGACCTTCATTCACGTGCTTAGCAGCGCTCCATTTCAGTTGCTACAAACAATAACGACGGTTACGCGTTCATGTCCAGGCAACAATGAAATGCGGCAACGTAAAATTGACAAGTGACCTCGATAAAAGATCAGATCGCCACATCAGCAACGCGTCGCTTCAGATGCTACAGGCAACAACGAGGGTCACGTGTTCATATCCAGGAAACAATGAAATGCGGCAACGTGAAATGGCGAGTCACCTCGATAAAATATCAGATTACCATATCGTAACCGGTTGATGGCCGAACAGCCCACAATCGAGAGAACATCAGTTATTGGAAAACGGCGCATACAAATACGCATGTTAGCGGCACAGGCGTGTGTCGTCTCACTTGCCTGTACGCATGTGAAGTGCGCACCTTCGAGCACCGCATTTCTGTACGATCGCCAGCACCGGGTTTTTCAGCGAAGCTGTTATGCTTTTCGTTAGCCGTTACGCGTTCGCATAAACTGTCATCATGATGAATGGCCTCTATCGTTGTAGCGCGTGCAACGCAATAACTCGGCTGGCGCCCGCTCTCTCCGTCCTCTTCTCCAACTACTGCTTCGCTACCCGAACATATGCACCCGGCGCGCGCTCTCCCGCTGCGCTGATTGGTCCGGCGTGGGATGCAATAACCGAGATGGGCAGGAGAGCGAGTACAGAGAGAGAGAGAGAGAGAGAAACAAAGCGGGAGTAAGAAAGAAAGAGATAGAAAGAGAGAAATTCTTTAGACGGGAATCGAACCCGCGTACCCACGGTCTGAAGGCGAGCATCGTAACCACTCGGCTATCCAGGCACGCTGACAGAGCAAGACATAACTTTGTATAGTATAGTATAGCAAGGGGGTGGAAAAGGGAAGTGAGAGTGAGGTGTAGAGATGCGAGGGTGATGAGGAGGAAAAGGAGGAGGGGAGAGAGTAAAGCGCAGAATAGAAAGAAAAAGAAAGAGAGAGAAAGGAAAAGAAAGAGAAGGAAAGGCAGAAAAGGAGAGCAAGATCTAGACAGAAAGAAAGAGGAAGCGAGAAATAGAGACAGAGAGAGAAACAAAGAAAAAAATATATAGAGAGAGGAAGAAATATAAATATGCAGAGACAAAAAAGACGTAGAAAAATAGAGAGAAGAGAGAAAAGGAAAGAAAGCGAGAAATGAATAGAAACAAGGAAGGCTACCCAGCTCCACACTTCCTTCCCGCCACCCTCTGTCCCATTGACCCCTTCCCTACAAACAAAGACAAATACAGGTGTTCATTCATTCATTCATTCATTCATTCATTCATTCATTCATTCATTTAGCCTAGTAGATCAGCAGCAACGGTCACTTCTTCGAGAAGAAGGAAGACGAAGAGGCAAGCGCGAGGAGTGGGCCGAGAAGACAGCTGGACGCCATGGCCTGGCTCTCCAACAAGAAAAATGCCAAGGCAGTGCGCCTCCTAACACCTGAACCGCAGGCGGACGACCGCCGCACCGAGGACCTCTGGCTGCCGCTGCGGAGAGCCTTCGACGAGATTCTGGAGAAGCGAAGCACCAGCCTAAACTTCGACCAGCTGTATAAAGACGCGTACGCCATGGTGGTACGGAACGAAGGGGAGCGCCTCTACTACGGACTGCGCGAAGCCCTCCAAGAGCATCTAGTCAACAAAGTGCGTCCTCTCGTGTTGGCTAAAGTTGACGATGACTGCTTGCAGACGATAAATCAGGCCTGGGATGATCACCAGACGAGCATGGAAATGATTAGCGACATCGTGAAGTATGTGGACCACGCTTACGTGCCCAAGAACAACGTTGACAGCGTGAACAAACTGGGTGTGCTGCTCTTTCGCGACGAGGTGGCTCACTGCGGCGACGTGCGGGACCACCTCCGCGACGTTATGCTCGGCTTGGTCAAGACGGAACGCGAAGGCAATCCAGTCGACAGGGTTTCTTTGAAGAAGGCGTGCGAAATGCTCGTAGCCTTGGGACTCGACTCGAGGTCAGTCTACGAAGAAGACTTCGAGAAGCCCTTCCTGGTTGAGTCGGCACAGTTCTACGCTTTACGGGGACAACATTACATCGGAACGAGGGACTCTCTCGAGTACGTCGCCCAAGTGGAACAGCACATCAACGAAGAGTCGGAGCGGGCGAAGCAGTGTCTCGATGAGTCAACCGTGGCTGCAGTCTTGCAGGTGATAGAGAAAGAGCTCATCTGGAAGCATATGAAGGTCGTCGTGGACATGGAAGACTCGGGTGTCGAGCATATGCTCAAGAACCAGATGGCGGATGACCTGGCCCGATTATTCCGGTTCCTCAAGCGCGTTCAGGGAGGCGTCAAAACGTTGCTCGATTGCGTCAGCAAGTATCTGCGCAATCTAGGGAGATCTGTCGTGAACGAGCACGGGGACTCGGTGAGCCTAATACCGAGAGTGATGGAGCTGAGAGATCGCTTTGACCACATTCTACAGCACTCTTTCAACAACGAAGAACTGGCCAGGGACATGATCGCCGCAGACTTTGAGTGCATACTCAGCAACACGCGCAAATCACCCGAGTACCTGTCTGCGTTTATAGACGACATGTTGCGAAAAGGGATTCGAAACATGACAAAGCAGGAGACCGACCAGTTGCTGGACAAAGTCATGGCGATATTTCGAGCCCTGCAGGAGAAAGACCTTTTCGAGCGCTACTACAAGCAGCATCTGGCCAAGCGGCTTCTGCTCAACAAGAGCGCCTCAGACGAAGCCGAGAGAACGATGGTCGCCAAGCTTCGAAATGAATGTGGTTGTCTCTTCACATCCAAAATGGAAGCCATGTTCAAAGACATGAACACTTCTAGTAACATGATGAAGCAGTTCAAGGAAGCAGTTTCCTCTTGCAGAGTGGACTTGCACGGAGTCGACATAAACGTGCGCGTACTCACGACAGGCTTCTGGCCCCTGGCTGCCGCCACGCAGCAAAGCAAGATTCCCGTCGCCCCGTGGAGTGCTTACCAGGTATTCCAACGGTTCTATTTGGCGAAACATAACGGCCGACAGCTCACCCTACAGCCACATCTAGGCTGGGCAGACCTGAGCGCCGTGTTCTACGGGCCGGCAGAGAACGAGCCATCTACGTCCCAAACGGCGAGCACATCGTCCGGCGAGCTTCAGCCGCGAACTTATGTCATCCAGGTGACGACGTACCAGATGTGCGTGCTGATGCTATTCAACCGCCACGACGAGATATCGTACCAAGACATCGCCTCCGAGACGAACATCCCCGAAACAAGCCTGGTTCGGGCATTGAATTCGCTGTGCATGGGCAAAGCCTCCGAGCCCGTGCTTACCAAGACGCCCGCCTCAAACGAGATTGAAAACGACCACATTTTTGCCGTTAACGACGCCTTCACGTCCGACCTCCAGAAGGTCAAGATTGAGTCAACGTCCAGTAAAAAGAACACTGCACCAAAGAAAGCTGAGCCAGCGGTCAACCTTGACGAAGACCGAAGGTATGAGCTAGAAGCGGCCATCGTAAGAATAATGAAGGCACGCAAGACGCTGTCGCACGAAGACCTTCTCGTTGAGGTGACGAAGTTGCTTCAAACCAGATACACCCCCAGTCCTGCTGCATTCAGGAAGAGAGTAGATGCTCTCGTAGATAGAGAGTACCTCGAGAAGGTCGGCGAGGACCCAGAAGTGTACAGCTATGTGCCATAAAAAGGCGGCACCGCTTCGTCAGTGAGCTCAAATGTGCAGCCAGCACAAAGATAAAAAAGCTGTCTTCGAATACAGCCTAATGCGTGACGCAGGCCCTTCCACGACGTTGTGGTAACTAAATTTCACCCCTCCTGAAAGAAATACAATAAATATTCTACGCAAAATCTCTATGGGAGTTGTCTGAATGATGCGTAAGCGTTTTCTACTAATCCGCTGCTGTTTGGTCGTATGCTAGTGTTTGTATAACTGACATAACGAAGAACCGCGGTAGCAACACCGAAATGTCAAGTGAGACCAGCGTGAGGCGGCAAAGAGGCGAGTAGTGCGCTTTCAATGAAAATTAGTTCCGCAGCACATACCCTTGAGTATATTGTTCTGGATTCCAGGACATAAGGGCTTATTTCTGAAAGAAACAGCGGATGCGCGAGCAAAGTCGTCATTGAATGGCTCGGTTATTAAATACGAAGCATTTCTTAGCGAACCCTAGGTACTTTGAGCCAACGTTACTAGAACAAACTCAGTTTCAAAGCTCCGTATCTCCGCCAGCGGAGGAGGGTGGTCCGAACGGCGGTCGCGAGAACTAGCGGCGCTGCAGTTCCGTCTTGCTCCACTATCGGCGCGTCGTCTGCTGCCACGGCATAACGCTGCGGTGCACCGCGCAGTTGCTCGCGGCAACTGCGCGGCAACTTTCTTATTGTATTAGTTAGGTGGATGCTTAGGTGGATATGCATAAGGTCGTCTGTATGCATTGGCCCGCGTGCGTTGTTCATTGATTGGCTAAGAATCGATGTTCGGTCTATATTGCCACGCCCACTTCTTGTTTTATTTTGATGTATTCGGGTTTGACCAGCAAGGACGGTTATCAGCGCCCGACGCTGTCCGCGAAGCAGTGTTCGAGAAGCTTCGCGATCGTAGATCGTTTTGGTAAGATTGCGCGCTGCACGCGAATGTTCCAGCTTTGTCGAGAGATAACGCCGCCACCAGCGATATCGCTGGAAAGTTCGATAGCGCCTGTATAAAATCCGACGCCCTTGACCGCTTGTCACTTGATCGACGGTCGACGCTCTGTTCGCCGCTTTCAGTGTATTGCTGTAGTTTGACTTTGAGTTTCTCGGCCACAAGTTCGGCCGAATAAAGAGTTTCAACTCGGACCTGCTGACTGCTGCCTTCGTCGACGTCCCGACCCTGTGACAATATTTGAGCTGTCTACATTGCGCTTAACTTCCAGGCATAAGAGTTTCTAACTGAATGAGGGTTTTCAGCGTAATTTTTATAACTACCACCACAATTTTAGCCGCTGCCGTCTTATCTAGACCAAGAACAACCCAACACGTTTGTAAAAGCCTTTATAGTGTACAAAGAAGCGTACTTACTCGAGATACAAAAACGTTCTAGAAAAACAGTACTCATGTTTCTACAATTTATTGAAAAAATTGTTTTCGAAAAAAATTGCCAATGCTCTGCAATGTTTACAAGACACGTTTTCGCGACGGTTAAAGGGATACTGACCCAAAATCGGAAAATTTTACGAGAACTCCGTAAATGAAATCTCAGTGTGCGATTACATAGAATAGATGTCGTCTCTGAGCAATTTTTTCAGCGATAGTTGTATTTTCGGTGTCGTATAGTTGTATTTTCAGCGACAGTTGTATTTTCTACGTCGCATCCTTCTACGGTGCCTTACACAATTCGAACAGCTCGGCCGTGATGTGAGCACCGAGCAGTTATTCGCGCGTACTCTGTCACAGTCGTCAGTATTCAACTTCAGTTTTTCAACTTCACCGAGCAGATGTTCCATGCCCGCAGCACTTACACTGTACGACAGCCGTTTGCGTTTCGTGCTGTAGCCGTTCACTACGCAGTTAAACTGCTCGTCAACTACAATTATCTTTTGCACAAGTAAGTCTCCGTTCCCGAAGCAAAGTGTGGGATTGGGCTAGTTGGTATTACATTATTAAACTGCTCAGCGCAAAAGATTTGACACGGTACAGCTAGAAAAGACGAGAACCAGCGCTGGTCCTCGTCTTTTCTATGTGTACCGTGTCAAATTTTTGCGCTGAGCAGCCCGTTCCCGAGCCGGTGAGTGTAAAATATTCCGCACATCTTGTTGTATACCTCGTCGTAAAATCTCTCGAAAATCCACTGCTTTGAAGGCATGGCGACAGCTGACAACTGATCGAATGTCAGTGTGATGCAACTCTCAGTCTCGGTAGCGTATCTAGGTAATCGCCTGCCTTTCGTTTTGTTGTTCTATTTCTGGCGGCTCCTCCAAACTGGGCACGGGGCTTTCGCGGGACGCCGTGCGTTTTGGGGAGGATTTGCGCCAAAACCCCGAACATTTTGGCTTTGAAATGTGGGGTGGAAGTGCTGGGAACAAGCGCGGCACGGCACCGGGCGCGAGTTCCCACTTTCCACGTGGGATCAAAACCTCTTGTCTCGCAACGACACGACGATAGTGCTTTACAATGTCGTCACTCTCAAAATGAACGTCACAGACCCTGCATTTCGCAGTAAGCTTTCTATCTTTGCGATGCGAAGCTTGAATTGCGTAGGGTCTTTTGGAGGTCCGAAGAAGTGTCATGAAGCGGAGTCGTCGTTGCGGTAGCCGCTCTTGCAGCCCGGCGCAAAGCAAGTCGGCATACCGCACTGTGAATCTGTTCGCCCTCGTTACGCTTCGTACATCACTTCGTACAAGACGCTAAGCCCGGTCAAGAACAGTCGCAAAAATGACGAGCTAACAAAGCGCAGACGACGCTGTAACCCACGTGCGCTCGTACATCGCCGGCGCCGATCACAACAAGCGCCAGCCGCGGGAGCTAGACGTGACTGCAGCGCCACTAGTTCTCACGACCGCCACGCGGACCGCCTCTCCGGCGGAGCTTTTAAACTGAGTTTGTTCTAGTAACGTTGCTTTGAGCGTCCCTATCTATCTATCTATCTATCTGGCCGCCTACGTCTGGGAGCTCTCGTGACCGCCTCTTAAACTTGGTGTAGACTGAAATTGGCATGGGGGGGGGGGGGGTAAGATGATCTGACGAATATGACTGTCTGGTCATGACATGAATAACGTGAAAATCCTGTCGCGTACGTCGTCAAACCCTTTCCTCCAGACCCGTGTGGCACATACCCGTTTACCACGGGCCGCGTTGTACGGGTGTGCGCCACAGGTGATTGAGAGTTTATATCTACCTAGGAACAGCGAGAACAGAGATTGACAATTTAAATGCGAGAACGTTAAGAAAAACCGACGTCGGCAGCGCTGACCGGACGAGTACAAAGAATAAAAATTGGGATGCCAGCAGGAATCGAACCCGAGCATTCTGCGTGGCAGTCAGGTGTTCTACCACACAGCCACGACAGGTCTAGAAACTGAAAAGCACCCTATACAGATGTAATGTCGGTGCAACGTCAATTGTGGTTGTGGTGTTGGCTACGTATTTTTATAACAAAGCAATAAACATTACACCTGTACTCGTATACGATACAGGCGTCATGCAAGGTTAACGTCTGTGGTTCCAGTGTTGGCTCCGCTTTTATAGAAGTCTAATTAACATTACATTTGCATTTCTGTGATTCAGCAAGCTACAAATTCAAGCGTGGCTCCATCCCGGAGGAATACGCTAACGAAAGTTGCGTATGATATTCATATCGTCGCACCGTAAAGTGCACTTCGTTTCGATAACACTGACGTATGTGCTCTAACGTGAGTGCTGACGTCACGTCCGACATAAGTTACCCTTTAAACGCCAGTGTTGTCATTGTGCCTGGTAAACCCACGATGTACACACACTACACTTGCAAAAACACGACGATCCACCTCGTAACGCTTGGCTCAAAGTAAAAAAATTCAGCATAGAGCTACTCACTGAGTGCTTCGCATGATACCGATTCCCACAAAGCGTGGGATCTGCCGAATTTTTTTTATTGTCACAACTTCTAGTCATATCAAAAAAGTAATGCAAGATGCGTGAAGAGTCATTCTTTCAACAACGCAAACAGTACGTCATCGTGCATGAAATGATTCCTCACGTCAACATTTTATGCTGGAATTTCAGGAATTATGATTTTGAAGTGTTCGTGCGGCACATATTTACATTTTCGCCGAAACTCTTTTGCATTTAGTCATTTAAACAACAATGTGGAAGTGGTTTTCACAAATGCGTGGCTACTTTTGGCTGCTTTTTAGTGTCCTTGGCACAAGTTGGCCACTGTTTGGATAGTTTTTTTTTTTCAATCTTCTGGCTATTTTTTGCCTTTTCGACCCGGAAACCCTGCCTGCAAGCACACGGCGCGCGAACTGTCTCGTTCCAGCATGACGCGATGATACGAAAGAGTGTTCTCTGATGCGCGCCGATGCTGTCACACGCCGCATCTATTAAGAACGGCGAACGTAAACACGGCGTTATCCATGACCATGTAGCCGGAGCAACGGAACAATCTGCTGCTTCTTGTCGGCCGCTAGGGAATCTAATAACATTATTAGATTTCCTAGCACGCCCTTGATCCGACGTGGGGTCCGGGCAAGTAAGTGCGGTCGGGTGTCATTTTGTGCTCTCTGTCCCATGAAAGGATTTCGGTGGGGGCACGGGCCCGGTGTGCCACCCTGTGGCTTCGCCACTGGTTCAAGGCACTCGTTTTCGGACTGCGGGGACCCGGGTTCAAACCTCTGCCCCGGAAAAAAAATTATTTTGTTTTATTATCGGCTATTTCTTCGGTGCGCGCGCGCCAGCTGTGGGTGAGGAGGGTATTTTGGAACACCGCCAGCTACACAGGTCAGTCAATACAAGCTTCGCTTGAAAAAGAGAGAGCATGCACAGCCGTGTATATACTGGCAGACAACTTTTCTTGGCAATGGAAGCGAAAGCTACAGAGTCGAACTGCGCGAACGCTAGTATTAATGAATGTAGTCCCTGAATCGCGTCCGTGTTTTCTACATTAAAAATGAAACAAAGCTCCTTCAGTTTGTACAGGAAGCTCTGTGAGACAGGACGCAGCGCACACCAGTGAGATAATTATATTTGTTTAAACTTGCTCGTTGTCATTTCGCGTTTTTGCGCGCTTGAGAAAGTCCCGCCGGTACCTCAAACGCTAAAGGGCGTCTGCGTCTTCGGGCGAGCGTCCGTCTCATTCTGGTTCTTCGGTCTACTCGCCTAAAAAAAAAAAAAAAAAAAAAAGGAAAAAAAAGAAAGAAGAAGAAGATTGAGACGAATTCTATCCACGAATGGTCGTTTAAGCAGACAAACCAAATGCTATGCAACACTTGTGCCGCTCAACCATCACTTTCCACAGCGGTGCGAAACGCGCGCCAAACCGGACTACTTCGCGTGTGCAGAAGCTCCGCCCCCGTAGCTTTCCCTTCATTGCCAAGAAAGATTGTCCGCGGGTATAGTATAGCAAAAGGAAGTGAGGAGGAGGGAAAGGAGGAGGTGAGAGGGTAAAACATAGCACAGTTTTGTATAGTATAGTATATAGCAAGGGTAGGAAAGGAAAGTGAGGGGGGAGGAGGGAAAGGAGGAGGGCAACGCCACCAGCTCCGCTGCTTCCTCAGTCTTCGCGTCGCTAGTGCGTAGCTGTCCTCATTTTTTAGCGTACGACACCGCCACCGTAACCTGTGGGCCATAACGAGCTTTGCTTGAAGATACTTCTTTTGAAAACACGCTAAGGTAATGTGGGACACATTGTGGAGCACACTAAGGCAATGCACGTGAAACGTGGGTGACATGGTGCCTGCTTCGCACTGTCAGCGGCACTCGAGTTCACACGGCCGCTGTGTTTACAACATGCGTGCTTGGCGCCCAAACAAAGACGATGGGCTAAGGTCCGGGAAGCGCTGGCTGCCGCTCGAATTCACCGGTAGCATTTCGGTGCCCGCACAAGAAACGCTACACTACGTAAACGTGAACTTCGAGCCTTGAGCACGTTCGCCCGGCGCTGTTGCCATGAGGCTTGGATCGACGAACATTCAAAAAAGTGAGCTTGCGAGCCGGGAACGCGTAGCAACGCATCGCCGAAGAGAGAGACAGCCGAGACACGAGCGGCATCGGACGCAGCTGGACGAGCTCCAGCACCGAATCCCGTTTTCTTCTTTCACATGTAACCCCACCGATTCACTTGTAACTTCAGTTGAATACAGTTTTCTTCTTTAAATCGAACCTGGCCTTAAATCCATCATTTGGTCACCGCTGACAGCACGCACCATGTCGCCCACGTTTTAACACGCCCATCCTGGCGCGTATGCGCGCCTTTGGTCGCATTCCACGCTGCACGCAGTGTTCCGGCGCCCAACGCGTGCTACGCGGAATTCCCTTTCTCGCCGATGACTGACGAATAAGGCACGTTGTCCTCTCCGACACGTTCAACAGGCACCGAGCGCCGTGCCGCCGCCGCAACGTGATGCAACGTGCAGCACGGTATAACTATATACCATATGCATACACCCAACAAAACGCCGCTAAGTATGCAGCGGCGACCTTGCTTTTCCACCCCTGACAACGCGCGACGCGACACACCACCGCGCAGGAAGCACTCGCGCGTCTGCTCCTTCGACCACAACGAGCTGTCAACTTCGAAAAGAGGGCTGGCTGTCAGCACCGATGTGCTGCTGCTTCACTTGAAACATATGCGCGCGCTGGTTTCAGCGTTACCTCGAGCCAGACGATTCGAAAAGGTGTACTTATACAGGGGCACTGAAAACTAACAACCCCGGTAAGTACGTACATACATCATGAGGCGACGATAGTGTGTAATAAAAATATGAAGGCAAAGCATTAATTTCCTTCTATCCCGTACAACCCGTACAAGACAGACAATATAGGCGATTGCAATGCTCATAAAATAAAATGAAATAAAATAAAAGCAGAGCGCGAAAAAGACAAGACATAGAAAACCGTGTCCGCGTCTTTTTTGTTGAGCAGTCAGAAGCAATGGATTACCAACTTGCCCAAAATGCTGCTCTCGTTAAGGTACATATAAAGACAAGAGGATGGGCCGAGTGCTTTATTTTACGACTATGAACAAACTCGCCCAGCAGAGCATTCTAGAAGAGTTAATGTTTGTGATATCCTATACTGCCTCCAGTGCTTCCCAATTTTTTCACTCTTTATCGTGCCGCAAGTTCTCTTGTCAAGCGAATAGAAGTATGTATCCCGTACCAATGAAAGCGCTAACATATCATATAAAACACATCAATAAAGAAAGTGTATACCACTATAGAGCGGTCTATACTGTCAGTCACCTCGCGATACGTAACGGTTACAAGTCTTCGTAACCAGGAGGAAGGACACACTCTAAGAAAATTTTTTGCATCCTTTGGGGAGTCTTTTCGTCCAGAAATAACCGTCATCTGGCATGGTTGCGTTTCCTTTCGTGAAAACTCGGCGCTGGCCCCTCGACATTATAGCTCGACATTATACAGAGCGGTCGCAAACTGATCGGAGTCGGCGTTACACGTTTAGGGACCACTAGGTGTGAGAAAACTTTGAATTTCCCAGCAATTTGTGACCGAATATTCGGTTGAGCTGCACAGTATACATGTTGCTAGCGCGTTTTAAAACAGGCCGGAAATCTACACTAAGACAAAAATCGAGTATTCAAGGAGTATTTCTGCCACACAACAATAATCGTCATCTGTCTTGCTCGCGTTTCCTTTCTTGAAAACCCGGCGCTCGTCAATTTCCTATATCAAGAATTCCATGTCACGCTGATAACGCGCGCGGCGTTCGTGACCGGGGGTGTGCCGGGACCGCGGTGATAACGCGAGGAAAGTACGCAAGGTGGGTGACGGTTATAGTTATGTGGCAGATATACTCCCCAAATACTCGTATTTTTTCTCAGAGTGATCAAATCAAGGCTGCCTGCCGAAGCAGAGGGAATACTCAGCTTTTTCTTGGGTCTATCGTGGTCTCTAAACTTTTGACGCCGACTGCAAATACAATTCGGGTTTGTATGCGTATGTAATACGTCGCGTAAGAATAATCGATCGCACTTGCGAATCGGTATGCACGCAGTGTGAGCCGGTATAGCAGTTTCTACGAAGCGCATTATTACCCCTTAACTTCCAACGTATGTATTACACGATAGATATTGACGGTGCACGGAAGCTACGCATTCACGCTAGGGCACACTGATCTCCCTAGATTGTCTTCGTCACCTCATCCAGTATTCTCTATATTTTATGAACGTATGAACATATCCGGCGAGTTGACCCCTGATACAAATCGAGCATGGCGCTGTTCAGCCTTCTGGGTCAGTATTTTACTTCTGTAATACGTATCCCTTTATAATACCTACGCGCACGCGACATGCGTAACCTCTCGGATCCGGCACATCAACGTGTCACTGTTATTACGCTCATCATACTTCCGGCGAAGAGTGTCGCTAACGCATTCAGCCGATTATATTTATCTTTCTCATCAAAACACGAGGCACAACCCTACGAAACGCGTAGCGAAAACACCACCTCTACGCACTCCTCAGGCCTGAGAAGTCTTTTCGACGCCTCCCATAGTTTTCGATGCACCGTGATCGCTTTATAAGATAGGGATGCAGAGCACGCCAAGGGAGCAGCTTTTAGCAATCGTCTCGATACTCACGACGAGCGCGCTTCTCTGTCCGTCCACATCAGGAATGCATTTATTCATGCAGCACAAAGCAAAGAGCGCGTGTCCGCGCCGTTGGGGGCCGTGGAAGGCATGTTATAGAGAGCCGAAAACGTTGCTCCGCTCGACGTGTGGACCAATATTCGAAACAACGCGGGAACACAAGCTCTGGGGCGCTTTCGCTGAACCTCGCATATGAGTGGAGAGAAAAAAAAAGAAGTATGGACGCGCCAATGCATCTCCAAACGCGTGATGACGCCTCTCTCGTTATGCACGACAAGCGCGATGCACGGACAGTACACATACGAGGCTATATCGACGTCCACGCAATAAAAGGGGCCGCCAGAAGCTTCCCGACGGAGCGTTACAAAGCGGGAGCAATTCTTGTCCCGTAGCGATGATTGGCTTCGATTTTTCAATACACCACCGGACAGTACGTGCTGACGGAGGTTCCCAACGCCTCAACTTTTTAGAATGAATACTTACCAACTATCTGAGCACTCTGTTATCCTAAGCCTGAACAGGATCAACCCCTACCCCACCCCCACCCCCCTCCACTCAAGCACTTTTTTTTCCCCCTTTTCAAATTGATTCCGCACCGTTGTCGCTGTGGCAGACAACAAAAGGGCGATGACGACTGTGCCCTGAACAGTTCTATAAGTTGCTTCGGTCCTTTTTTCTTTTTTCTTTTTGATCTACCTCGCTCATTCCTCGATAAGCGTACACAGTACATTTGATGTGGAAACCACACGAATGGTGGACAATGTGCGCGAAGAGTAAACGGCGGGGGGGGGGCGCAGCACGCCGTTGAAATTTGCATTTTGCGACACGCGCTCGCCTGTGCGTGTGTGCGCCCGCGGTCGCTTCATGCAATGCAAATGAGTCGCCTCGCACGCACAGCTATAGGAGAACACGTGTCCTTTCTCTATTCGGACACTCGCGCAGTGTCCAAAGTCTTTTTTTTTTTTTTTTAAATGGAGGGGGGTGGTTGGCACTTCGACAGTATGTGGTCTTCTAGAAAGCCACGGGCTTTCAATTTGCAGCGGTCCGTCATGAAGTCTGCACATTTCAATCGTTTCGATGTTCGCCCCCCCCCCCCTTTTTTTTTCTTTTTTTTTAAATATTATCAGTCATATCGCGCGCAAAAGTTCGCTTGGCCCAACTCGCATGCTAATGAAATGACGCGCTCTCTGCGAGGACGACGAGGAAGCGGAACAGGTCGATAGGACACAGCACGCAGCGAAACAGCGAACTTTCGTAAGCCACAAATGCGTACACAATCGTCTTCCTGATGAAAAGTGTGTACACGGGCGTACACAACGAGTGCATTCGTCTACGCAAATGCCAGTACATTTCGAAAGGAGTTGTCCTTATCTTGCCGCGAGAATCGTATTACACAAAGTGCTCGTTTTTAAGGTCTGACTCTCCCTTAGCGGCCTTATTATTGCAGCAATATCTCTTTTTTTTTCCTGGGGTGGGGCGGGTGGGTGAAAGTGGGGAACGATTTCTTTTTGTTCGCAATAAATGCTGAAGCGTTTCATATAATGAAAAAAAAAATTCTGAATTATTGTGTCAAAAGCGAAACGAGGAAGTCATAACTGAAAGAACGTGACACCATTGAAGGAAAATTCGCGTGCATGGACAAAGGGCCCTATAGTTCCCAAATCTCAGTTCCCTCGGTTTCTATCAAAGCCGCCATGTTGACAAGAACTAACGTAAAAGACAGAAAAGCGTTGAACAATTCCTTTGTTAACGACAGAGAGAGAGATCCTTTGATGAGTTCTGGAGACGTTCGTCTAGTCGTAACGCATGACATGCTATACTCTATATGGCACTGGCGTAGCCAGGGGGGTTCAAGACCCCCCCCCCCCCCCCCCCCCCCCGATAATTTTCAATTTTGCATGTGTATATATACACGCACAAACATACATAAAATATGGTTGAACACCCCCCCCCCCCCCCCCCCCGAAAAAAAATTCTGGCATCGCTACTGCAACCGCAAATACACGAGGTGTTAGTGATGTAATTGAGATACCAAGATGTGCTAGTTGGTTATTGGATACACACAGGACCAACGCCCAGTGACCAACTAGCCCGCCTTAGTACTTTAATTACATGAGTAACACCTCGTGCACTTGCGATTGGTATGAAGTTCGAGTTAGCCATATCCAACTCTAACTACAAAAAAGCGGGGTTCCCGATTTCACGTTGGAGCCCAGTATTCCCTACGTGGACTGAGCCCGCTGCGCGACCCAGTCGCGTTCTGCAGGACCCAATAAAGTTATTTTCCTTCCTTCCTTCCTTCCTTCCCGATTTCACGAGTTCAGTGCCGATGTCCCTCGGTCACTGTATACACGTCAGAACAATGGACTTGCATCTTCTTTTGTTCGCGGTATGCGGAAGCACAGTGTTCTAAATGAAAGTCACTTGGTTTATGAAGATTAATTCTTGTACCTGCTCTTGCCGAGAAAGCAACTTGAAGAACGTTCATTATTTGGTTGATCCTACGCGTATAGACGTTACGGGTGACACGTAATGAGTAGGGCGGCGGTAGAAAGAAACACATTTCATCGAAGCGAATGTATGAAAAAAAAAAAAGACACTTGTAGTATACAATAACAAATTACCAACCGCGGTTGAATGGTGGCTATGGTATCATGGTTCTGAGGTAGAGGTCGTCGGTTCGAAAGCAGCCGCCACAGCGCCCGCATTTCATTTAGGAACAAATAGAAAAATGCCCGTTTACTCGTGATTCTAGGTATACGTCAAAGAAGTCCAGGTGGTCAATGTTAAACCGAAGTCCCCTCACTATACTGCGTGCCTCAATATCACGTAGTGATTCTGACACGCAAAGCGCCCGTTACAGTACGACAATAAATAATGGTAACAAAAGTCGGCGGTATGAACTTAGCGGATACGCTGACGCTTCATACACCGTAGATACGTGGGAGTCCCTCCTGCATACCACCGACTCGGCACAACAACGCCGGATAATCCACGCGCATTGGAGGCCGCGGCATCCCAAGGGATCCCCGCCGACCTTCTCTAAGCAGCGTAACCGACCTCCGGATCGGTTCCTTTCTTCTGGTAGTAATAAAGCTTCAATCAATCAATCAAATGTGTGATTACAGAAAGCAAGATGATGACATCGTGGCTTTCGTGTACGCTGTGGAGTATCGCCCGCAGCAAACTCGTACAGTGTGCGCTGGAAGTTGGCGGTAACGAAAGAGAAATACAGTCCTCATCACCAATAAATACACACATGCCGATAACGAAAGTTAGAAATAAGAAACCACCGCCCAAGCACTCCGTATACAGATGGTTGGCCATAGAAGATGAAACGTGCGGCCCCGATATTTATCACTTGGTTCATCCCGAATGTTCGTTAGTCTTTCTCAATTATTGTTTAAGCCTGCCTACTCCAGCAATTTTAATTGGTGGTTCCCGCCCGTGTGTTTCCGTCTTCATTTTTAGTGGACCGGAGGTGAGTGGTGGGATTCGGCTAATTTATGTGGCACATACGTTATGGTCGGCGGACGACTTCTTCATTTTTAGTGGACCAGCGGTGACTAGTGGGGCCTGCGTCCAATTTTGGTGGCACATGCCACCGAAATCCGCCAGGATTTCTTGCGTACATAGGAAGGACGACTTTTGGTTTAGCCTAGTCATATACAACTTCACTGTAAAAAAAAAAAGAAAAAGAAAAGAAACATCCTGTATACTTTGTGCACAACAAGAAAAGCAGTATCCAGCATAGGCCGGCAAACTCACTCGTGAGTCGACTCACTCAGACTCAGATCTCGCCGTGAGTCTGAGTTTTAGCGAGTCCGGGTGGGTAATATTTTGGCGAGTCTGAGTCCGAGTGAGTCCGGTTGAAGAAAATTTTAGTGAGTCTGAGTCCGAGTGAGTCCAGTTGAGGAAAATATTGGTGAGACTGAGTCCGAGTGAGCCCTAAGAGCAAAATATACTTTTTGAGTGAGTCCGAGTGAGCTCCACCTCTTGTTGCCGACTTATGGTCCTACATACTCATCTTCATGATTACTATGAGCCTTATATCGGCTTACGTTTATACTCAAGTCTATTCACACATATCTCAGCAGTCTAGCATTCATGCGCCACCTCAATATTTATTGGTCAGAGGTGTGAGTTAGGAGAAGGGGTGCCATGACCTCCCCCTGCAAACTCTTTTATGGGAAGTTCTTGACAAAAATATCTCGTGTGAGTCGTATATTTCATAAAAATGTCCTTACTTCATCGATATGATAATGACGATATATAATTTATGATGACAACTGGTATTTGAAGGTGCAAGATCAAAAGGCATATCGTAGAGCACTGCTTATGTAAGATACTGGCGTTTAAGAGGATTCACATCATGATCGAAAAAGCTAATTTTATGCCAACAGACTCATGAGTCGACTCACTCAGGCTCACTCAGGCTCAGGTGAAGCCGTGAGTCTGAGTCTGAGTGAGCCCGGCTCAGTAATATGTTGGTGAGTTTGAGTCTGAGTGAGTCCGGATGAGAAAAAGTTTAGCGAGTCTGAGTCCGAGTGAGTCCGGTTGAGGAAAGTTTTGGTGAGTCTGAGTCCGAGTGAGCCCTCAGAGCAAAATATATTTCTTGAGTGAGTCTGAGTGAGCTCCAATTTTTTTGCCGACCTATATATGGTATCCAGTGTCGGAAATCTGGCAGACCGTTGAAGTAAAACTTGTCTTTGAGTTCTACAAGTTATTGCACTTCGTTTTCTTTTCTTTTTTTGTCTTTTTTTATTTTGTTTTTCACACTTCTCAAGACTCAAAAGGGCAAACGAAAAGCTGAAGTTACCACGACGCTGTTCGCCCGCTTTTTTTCACGCCTACAAGCGCACTCATACACACACACAATGGACAACACCACAGAGAAACAAAAAAGAAAAGAAAAAAAAAGATAGAAAGAAACAAGGTGCTAGAGAAAGAGACAAGGAAACGACAATTTTGAGAAACAATCGAGACTTCCTTGTTTACTTTGTCCTTATGGCTCTGCAGCACACGCTCTGATTCGTATCGTCAATGTCCTCACGACAACCGCAAGGCTGCAAACAATGACGACGACACGTAATTACAGAAACAGCGGTGGACAACTCATTACTCGGACAAAGAGGCAAAGCCGAAGCATTCGTGCAAAAGTCAAGCATGGCGGCTTAGCAAGGACAGGCACAAGAACAAGGGAACAGAGAGCGATATACAGCGTTTCAAACAAACAAACAAACAAACAAACAAACAAACAAACAAACAAACAAACAAACAAACAAACAAACAAACGAGCGAACGAACGAACGAACGAACGAACAAACAAACAAACAAACAAACAAACAAACAAACAAACAAACAAACGAACTAACAAACGAACGCTGAAGTAAGCCAGCTGATCGGCAAACAAACGAAGCAGAAATATTGGTGGTGAAGTTCCCTTCGGTTTGTTTTGTTAACGTGCCAAGCATCTAAGCCAAACGTACAAAGGTACGTTTGGTGCTCAACATCCCTTGCAGGCGATTGCAGGCTTGGTGCCAATTTTGCCTTTCTAGGTGCTCGGCGCAGTCCTCTGTTCTTTAGTGATATTTGCAATCCTGATCTTGAGTTTTCTGTTGCATTTGTTACGTTTCCAGCGTTTGACGAGTCCTCGGCGGGCTTCCCACAGGTGGAGTAAGTGAGGGTCAACGGCAGGAGTGTCGTATGTCAGCTGGATCGTTTTCGTGTGCTTTGCTGCCCTGGCTACAATGTCCTTGGTCCATAATTCGATGTCTTCTAACGCAGTGGTAGTTGTTTCGGAGCGAAAGGCTTGCCAATCTGTAACTTTTGCTGTTCCAATCCGTATCCTGGTTTTTTGATGCGGTATGACTGTACTATGTGATGATCGCTACCTAAGGTTTCGTCCAGGCAACTCCATTCGTATTTCTTGATTCCATTAATGAACGTAAGATCAGGGCTTGTGTTTCTGCATACGCTATTTCCGATGCGCGTAGGTACTTGAGGGTCGTTGAGCAGGGTCAATTGACGATGCTGAGCTGCATTGTGAACATCCTCCCCTTTCCTTAGGGTAGAAGTGTAGCCCCAGGCTACATGAGGTGCGTTAAAATCTCCCACGACGATCAGCTTGTTTCCCTTAGCTATATTTTTCACTTCACAGAGGAATCTGCCGAGATCTTTTAGGTGATCTCGCGGAGGGCTATATATATTTAGAACAAAAAGGCTTTGCTGCGTTTTTCTTTCAGGCACAGTTTCAATGAGGGTATGTTCGATGCGATGTAGGACGATGTGATGTTGGGTGGTGATGCTTTTCCTGGAAAGAATTGCCGTTCTGGTTTTGCCATCAGCTATGTGAGTATGGTACCCCCTGACGTGAACTTTCTTTGCTTCAGTTTCTTGAAGAGCAATGATGTCCGGTTCCAATTGTGTGCACAGCTGTGTGAGGTTCTGTCTTTTTCGTTGAATAGAGCGACAATTCCATTGCCAAATATTGATGTACTGGCGTTGTTTCGAATTTTGCTTATTTGTCCCCGCCATTTTGACTACCGAGAGTTTCTTGAATCTGGGCTTCGCGGACCGGGTATTTTGGCTTCTTACGAGCTTGTTCTTTTTCACGTCCTATAGTGTTACGATGCGTTGGCTTAATCCTTCGCCCATTTGTGCAATTTCCAGCTTGAGTGACTGGACCACTGTTTGCACTATGGCTGTTACTTTTGTCATCATTGCCTCCATGGCCATATCGAGGCGTGCTTCGAATCCTGTCTCAAGTGCTTGAAGGACATCTGGACATCTGGGTCCACCGCTTGGTGTTTCGGTGGTGGTGCGGTGGGTGCCTTCTGTTGCTGTTCTATTTGTTGCATCAGAAGATCAAGGTTCCGTTCCAGATTAGCCTCATATGATTGCGCCCGTTTCTCCTGCTCCTCAAGTTTGCGTTTCAGGTCTTCGTTCTGTCTGCGGAGAGGTGTTATTTCTTCCTCGTACCGTGAGCTGCGGGTAGGGGAGGCGTTCCTGCTAGGCGCTGGACTCTGTGTAGCGTCGGCGGCCATCTCTGCCCAGCTGAGCTTTTGTTGACCACCCTTGCGTTCCTCGCTCGTCCCTCGCATGTTTGGCTCTCTGCTTGGGGTGCGCGATCGTGAACGAGGCCTTGGGGGAACGCTGGAAGAAGGCTCACTCGGGTTGTGCACGCAGCTTCTCTGTCTAGATAGGCTGCGTTCTCTGATGTATAGAGGTAGAGGAGTAAAAATGAAATTTGTTTTAGGGGCGAAGCTCCTTAAGGCGGCACCCGTTCGTCCCTCGTAGTCGTCGTCATCGTAGTAGTCCGTAACAAGTCTTACGCTTTGACCTCCAAGGTGGTGCCGGTGGGAGATTTCTCCTGTGCGTTGTTGAACAATAAAAAATTCGCAGCGTGCGCGTTAACTAAAAGCCGAATTCTTCTGTCTCTCATTCCCCATTAGCAGCCATTGGCATGTTCCAGTAGGAAACGTTAGTAGAAGTAGAAGTGTAAGTGTTAGCTAAAAGCCGACTTCTTCTGTCTCTCATTCCCATTAGCAGCCATTGTTTACCTCCAAGGTAGTGCCTGGTGAGATTTCTCCTGTGCGTGATTAAACAATAAAAATTTTGTTCAAAACGCCGTTGATTGATGAAATAAACCAACGAAAGACGCCAGATGTTTTGTAAAAGCAGAACGAAAGAACGCCAGATGTTTTTCTTAAAGTGTAGTAGTAGTAGTTGTATGTAGCCACCTCGCCCGATCGTCAACGGGCGAGGTGGACCGGCAACGGCGCGAGGACCCTGCCGTACGAGAGTTAAATCACACTAAAAAACATACTTTGCGGGCGATACACTCTAGTGAGCTTTCAACTTTTCGTCTTAATGTACATGATAAAGAAATTATTTCTACGAAAAACGCAAGGCACACCTTGAGAGCAATATATTTGGTTTTGGGACGCTAAATGGAATCACGAGGCGATGCGAAGCCGGAGCACTTGCACGACCGCGTTCCGTTGGCTTTCGTTGGGCATGCTACCGACCTCGCGTCGTGGAACGCGCGTCCTGTCTTCCCTCTAGCCTTGCCTTTAATTCGCACAGGGCGAGCGGGGAATGCGGTCGCTCTTGGCGCTCTTTCGCTCGGGAGCGGACTTCTTCCTTGCATTTCACCGATCACAAGTGATAATGAAGGGACCACGTAAACCAACAGTACAATAAAAGTTTGATGTTTAATATATACACGATGTTTCACACTCTTTATATTATGTACTGGGCGCATTTCACGGAAGAGTTTCATGGTTTACAGATGATTCCCTCCGTAGCTTCGCCCCACTCATCATCATTCACCCCGTGGATATGCTGTGATTTTTTAAAGAATAGAATAATATAATATAATATAAGAGACTGAGGTACATAGCACCTCGTCTTCTCCGTTTCTCTAAGTCCTGCAGCACTAATAATAATAATAATAATAATAATAATAATAATAATAATAATAATAATAATAATAATAATAATAATAATAATAATAATAATAATAATAATAATAACAACAATGGTTACCCTAAAATAAAAAACAACAAGTAAAACAACAAATAGCTTACCGAAACAAAGAAAATAACATGGGTAATGAGCAGTTCGCTGGCGAGAGTTCACTTTGCAATAGAACGTCGGCTGACCAGCGGCGTATCCAGAAATTTTTGTCGGGGTGGGGGGGTTCAACCATACCTTATGTATATGTTCGCGCGTTCGTTTGTATGTGTGCATGTACGCATGCAAGATTGGAAAATTCCGGGGAAGGGGGGGGGGTTGACCCCCCCCCCCCCTTCCTCCTGGCTACGCCAGTGCGGCTGACCAATAGGAAGAAGCACTTACGAACTAAAAGCTTTGTCAATGCGGTTTCGCGGCTCTTTAGGACAGATATTCGTACATTCAAAGTGTCTAACAGTTTAATCGTATTGGATCGAAAGCAGGGCTATTACAATCGTGTGAGAGCGGTGATATCGTCTCCTTTAGATAGATCTATCTAGGAGGACGTCGTTGGGAGGCGTGTACAAGGGCCAACCTATCACTAATACCGTGAAGCGAATGAGAAGCGGCTCGTGCCAGGCGATGAGGATCGAGAACCGGATGTTCGAGTGGCCCATCCGTCATCCCCCTCCGCTCATCTTACGCTGTGATCGACACAGGCTGAGTGGAAGGATGACATATAAATATGGAGTGGAAGGACGTAATGAGCAAGCTTTCTCGCTTTTTTTTTTTCTTTTTTAGTTGTGCAGGAGCCACAGCGGTTCTTCCCCACTCGTTGACTAGACCAATAGCGTATTCTGTGCATTGCACGGTGTTGGTGAGGCCCAACATAAATAAGGCAATTTTCAAGAAAGCAAGATATATATCACCTGACTTCATCATTTCCTATGGCTCTGAACACACTGACAGAATTAGGCTCTTTCAACGGCCATCTTTTAACGAACAAGTATGTTGTTAGTGCTGCTGTTCAGCACCGTTGTGGAGCCATTATACATGTGTATGGCTACCCCTCAAAATGAATTGGTCTGTGCGCTGTGAAACCCGCCGAAATGAACATTAAAAAAAAGAAGTTAGCAAAACGCACTATTAACTGCCAACATTTGCTATCCCTAGTTAATATAAAGCGTATAAAGAGGTGCTCTTCGCTCGGCGGCGACATATATGTCGAGGGTGCGAGAATATTTGAAATGACGAGCCACGCAGTCCTCGCGCACGGTGCTTCCGTGACGCGGTTGAGAAAGTGGCAAAATAAACGTAAATTTCTCGGTCCTTCTCCGGCTCAGATTCAGTGAAATTTCCACTCAGCGTGGCTCACACAGACTCATACTCTTAACAATATTTAATGAACTCGGGTGGAGTCGCTACAGTTCAGACTCACGGGTCGGTCCGAGTGAGTCGACTAACGAGCGTAAGATACTCAATAAATGCACTGTGCCTTGCCCCTGTCTTCGATACTCGATATATCGCTATTCACACCCCTTTGATGAACGTTTTTTTTTTCTTCTTAAGAATGTTTCCTTTCTCCTCTCGGCGCCAAATGTAAATATAATTAGTGGGGTTCCACATCCAAAAACCCCGATATGATTATAAAAGACGCCGTACTGGAGGGCTACGGAAAATTAGGCCACGTAGGGCCGAATATCGCGCACCTAAATCTTACACTGGCCTCTAGCATCTCGCTTCGATCGAAATGCGGCCATGTATGTGGCCTGGATTCGATCCCGCAACCTTCAGGTCAGCAGTCAAGCACCATGACCACTATAGACCACCGTGGCGGGTGGCTACGAAAGCTTTCGTAAGGAGGAGAGGGCAGGAATAATAGCGCATGGCGTACGTCGCCACATGACGACAAACACGTGCATAGCCGGAACAAGAGCGGCGGGCGAGGGGGGAGGAGTCGTCGTCACGGAACGCGCACGTCTAGTGTTACGAGCGAGTCTGCGCGCTACAGTTTCTTATTAGCACTTGCTCGACGCCGTGCGTCCAATAAGTCGAGAGACGAACAATACCGTGTGGGATCCTCGAATCTGAAATCACGTGAAATTTGCGAGGCTACGCAAAGTATCTCAAGAGAATTCGTTGCTGGGCTAGTTGGTTCATAATGCTAAACTGCAGAGCGCAAATTCGGCACGGCACATAGGAATATACTCACACAGCATAGGACAAGCGCGGTGAAGCTTGTCCTTATGCAAGCGGTCGCACAGAGCTGTCGATTTCGTCTACATTAAATATGCTTTCTGCGCCATCGGCACAGATGGTCATGGTGCAAGAATCTTGGCCTGCGAAAACGGTCTTGTCTCCTGTCGGTTTAATGTTGTCCGGAGAGGGTGGCGCTGGATGTCACAGCGAAAAGAAAAAGCACAGGGCGTGTTCGGTGTTTTCAGATTTCTTTTTTTTCGGTACCGCAGGGATTGCATGTAGCTATGCCATTCCTTTGCGAAACGAGTATGCTTTGAATGCAATCCCACCCAGAACCGGTAAAACAACTTTGTACTGGAGCGAGAAATTTGTGACGTCAGCAGCAGCTGTACCGAAGTACCCAGTTTATATTGTAGCGGGGTTGCAGCTATGACTGTGGGGAGGTGTGCGAAGAAGAGGCAGACGACGTGTCGGTGTTCTGAGAATACACAACCGCCATCTTGACTGCTGGACTATTCCATATTGTAAATAAGTTAAATATATTCGTAACAATATGTATACTCTTTCGATAGCTCGAATACGGGTAATAAGTGTATGCCATTATCCGAAACAGAAAATATAGTTGTCTTGCGTCAGTTCTTGACAGTGACATAATAACCACTCGGATTTCCCTCGTGGTCAGGCCGGGCCACCTCGTCGATGAAGTCATCGCCAGTTGCGACCGGTATGTCCTGGTAGTCGCTGAAACGCAATGTCGCGTCTTTTCTTAAGAGTTAATGGCAATTATTTATCCCCAGTTCATGAGTTATGTTGCGTACACGCCAAACAGCAGCCTCCTAAAGGGCTGCATTTGAGGCGCAGAACATGAGCCACTTGTGGATCCCGAGCACTGTCCTCCTGATATGCGACAATGGCTTGCGAGGATTTAGTGCGGTCCAGCGCACATGTCGAAGGAAGAGCCGCGCCGCGCCTAGTACGCAAGATGGTATCCGTTATATCCGTTATTTCGCTCGATTTCGTGAGTGTGTAGGGGAAGGCTAAGAGAACAAGTAAAGTTTATGAAGATCACGTCACTATACCGCGTCCGCTCTATGCCGTCGGAGATGGTGGACAACCGCCCGCTGCAATAACATGTTCCACACCACGGTTAAGAACGACGTCATGCTCGGGGCATTGCCAACGGCGTACTTAGCCCCGCACTACGTCTGCCGGATCGGGTAACATGATAACGGTAGTAGGGGCACGTCAGGCAAAACCTATAGCTTTTCTTGGCGCATTCGCGAAGCTGCATCAGGAGAGATAGGGGGGAATGGGAAATAAGTGTCTCCTGTATGCAAACCGAAGTTTTATGCTATATATACTTCGGGTAACATTACGGGACAATAGAGATGCCTCTGGATATTGTCGCCTGTTTCTCTTCTACATAATCCGTCCTTTACGTCGCAATGCATACGAATAATTATACCAGAGAAACTGGCCCGTAAGTTAGTCCTTGTACATGGCTACTGCAAAATATAATTTGCAAAAGAAACAAAGACATGAAAGCTGCTAAATGTTGTGCCTGTACTCGAGCCCCCAAATTCAAGCAGATTGAAAATGAACACTCTTGTCTGAAAAGCTGACTCGGTAATATCTATCTTCAGAGCTAAAATAATACGTACGTAATGAGATTGCGTCATCGTTAAAATGCCCATAGGGGCAAGGCAAACCTCAAATTTCATACGGTGCGAATAAAATGGCCCCCTTGTGAATCCGAAGATGCATAAGACGCAGTCCGGTCTCGGTCAAGACTCTTGGGCTGCGGGGAGCTTGTTGGAGGTCGTGTGATCAGATCATCATAGCGCCATTCACAGCGCTAATCTTACGATTCCTTTTTTTTGCATATCTCGCTTATTTTGTACGAGATAGATAGATAGATAGATAGATAGATAGATAGATAGATAGATAGATAGATAGATAGATAGATAGATAGATAGATAGATAGATAGATAGATAGATAGACAGATAGATATATAGATAGATAGATAGATAGATAGATAGATAGATAGATAGATAGATAGATAGATAGATAGATAGATAGATAGATAGATAGATAGATAGATAGATAGATAGATAGATAGATAGATAGATAGATAGATAGATAGATAGATAGATAGATAGATAGATAGATAGATAGATAGATAGATAGATAGATAGATAGATAGATAGATAGATAGATAGACGGACGGACGGACGGACGGACGGACGGACGGACGGACGGATGGACGGACGGATGGATGGATGGAGGGGAAAAAAAAGGTCAAAACAAAGGCCACTAACAAGGACATTGTGACCATCTGAGCTTCTTAAAACTCAATAAGAAAGCAACCCCGAAGATATCGTCAGAACGCGACTTAACCTATGACTTAACGGCCTATATAACTCAGATGAAGCGGAAGGCCTGCCGCGCTCGCCACCAATGGAGGGGAGCTCTGTACTATATAGTCACTGCCGCGCGGCCCTTGTTATCAGGCGCGCAGTAGAACTTCGATCACGTACCGTTATTTAAAGCGCCCGTCAGCGAGCTTGCCGCTGCGCGCTCACATGTGCGCCGAGGAGTCTATCGAGTCAATCTCTAAAGTTTAGCGCGTCTACCTGGAACCACGCAAATAAATATGCATCCTGAGCAGGATACTGCGTACTGGAAAACCTCATTTAGAGAAAATGCTTTGCGTCAGAAAGAAAGAAAGAAAGAAAGAAAGAAAGAAAGAAAGAAAGAAAGGAAGAAAGAAAGAAAGAAAGGAGGAAAGAAAGAAAGAAGCGTAAGGATTTCACAGGAAATGTTTGTCGTGTCGTGTTTTCTTTTTTTTTTTAATAACTGTGGACCCAGTACGTCGGCAGTTATTCAATAATTACGTGAAGGAGTTTCGATTCCTCGAACGCGCAGTAAATAAGTCAGTGCCTTACTTTTTAATCCGACCACTTCAGAAAGAGCGTGCGCCAACTACATCGCGACTTCGGACTTGAAAAAGAAGACTAGTATTTACGTCACCGAAACCTGTTGTGGCGTTCTCGTGGTACCAGACACCGTGTAGTGTCGCGGACGTAATGACCGCGCTGCTAAAGGCCGAGTCCATTCAGCACTTTAGAGAGGAGAGTGGGTTACCCAGGCGTACGCGAATCCAATTTGGCAGTTATACCGGCGACACGGTCGATGTACATGGCCTTCAACCCAAGGTGGTCATATGTATATATTTAGACCTATCGTTTAAATCACTGCATTCAGATGGCTCGTGCGCTCTTGAGTTGTGTTTGTGACACCATGTGGCTGACTGTTTCACTTTCGGTGAATTGAGGTGGACCTCCTTTACGACGACCAGAACCGAGCTGCGCATGGCGCAATCTTTTAACAGGTCGCAGGCAACAATATATAATTGTTGGGGTTTAACGTCCCAAAACAACGATGTGATTATGAGGGACGCCGTAGTGGAGGGCTCCAGAAATTTCGACCACCTGGGGTTCTTTAACGGGTCCCAGACAAGGTGTTGTAATCAACTACTTATGACGATCTGTAGCGTTTGAGATGTCATAACATAATTACGAAGTCGACCACTAAGCATAAAAGTAACAACAATACAGGGGCGTAGCCAAGGGGGGGGGGGGGTTCAACCCCCCCCCCCGGAATTTTTCAGTTTTGCTTGCGTATATATACACGCACACATACAAACGCACGCACGAACATACATAAAGTATGGTTGAACCCTCCCCCCCCCCCCGAAAGAAATTTCTGGCTACGCCCCTGCAACAATATCAACGACGATGAAAACGTTTTGATCAGTGATATATGCAAATGCCGTAAAAGGAATTACCAGACTTAAATCATAACTCCAGACACCGATTGTGTTGCCGCTGAGAGAGAGAGAGAGAGAGAGAGAGAGAGAAGGAATGTAGGAAAGGCAGGGAGGTTAACTAGAGAATGCGTCCAGTTTTGCTACCCTACACATCGGGAGGGGGAATAGAGGAGTAAAAGAGAGAGGGAGAAGGATAGACACATGTCACATCACACACACAGTGCCGAGTGTTGCCGCTGAGATAGCTGCAGCGGCATTAAACGTCAATGCTAACAGCCGTATACGATAGTCACGATGTATACCTAATATCCACGTTCTCACTAAAGCATTGAGTGCTAATTATTCTCGCTTCCTTGAATACTCTAGACTTTGCTTATCATGTCATACCAGGGCTCGTAGCAAAGAAAAACGAGCATTATAGCGTTTATTCCTTTTCTTACAGTACTATAATAATAATATTGTCGGTGTTTTACGTCCCAAAACTATGATATGATTATGAGAGACGCCGTAGTGGAGGACGCCGGAAATTCTGACCACCTGGGATTCTTTAACGTGCACCTAAATCTAAGTACACGGGCCTCCAACATACCGCCTCCATCTAAATGCGGCCGCCACGGCCAGGATTCGATCCCACAACCTTCGGGTCAGCAGTCAAGTTTTCTTCGTGTAAAAGGAAGCTTTACGAGCGCCAGAATATTTGCCTCATCACTTGCGGCATGACGTCACCGCTGCTGCAGGCGACTGTTTCGTCAGCGGAATGTCACATCCGTATTTCCTATCCTGTCCCTCAGTGGCGTAGCCAGGGGGTGGCACACCGGGCCCGTGCCCCCCCCCCCCCCCCCCGAATTTTTTTGTTCCCATGGGACAAAGAGCACAAAATGACACTCAACCACGCTTATCTGCCAAGACCCCCATGTCGGATCAAGGAGGTGCACCCCCCCCCCCCCCGCCGCGAAAAAAATTTCTGCCTACGCCACTGCTATCCCTAGGTTCCCACTTTTTTAAGAAAGGGTTGTCGTCAGTCCTTTAAAAAAATAATAAATCGTTTTATTTTATACCTTGGAAAACCACGATTACAAACTACTGTATTCTAACGCTCTTTTAATGACAATTAGTACTAACACCTAGGTTAACTTACACGTAAAACCAGATTCACACCAGGAACAGACAGTGTCGTGTTGTGTATTACCACCCATTCAATGCTTCCTTGTTGTGGGTTAGGCAAAGTAGAGCGGACACAATTAGGCACGACCCAAGTCGGGACGTCCACAACATAATAAGAACGAAATAGCTAACAAAAGCCCCGAGGCCTCACACAAAGTGCTCGACACAATTCCAAGATAAGAGAGATGAATGAAGCACTTCATATACGTCGAAGCTTCGACCCATTTTTTTTTAAATTTTCTTGGCCTCGGTACATACACACATCCGAGGCCTAGCGATCTGCTACAGTTCCTGAACAGCATAGCTGGAAACACGTGACACGAAGTGAAGAGAAAGCAGTTGATATGTGAGATAAAGAGATACAGCCAGTCAGACGGTGCGCCAGCCCAAGAAGCGGCTGGAAACCGCCCCCGGGTCCACAACCATGGAAACCGTTTTTACTTCGCGCAGAGGCGCCACACCCTCGAAGCCGATAGCGCGCGCTTCTTCTGCTAGCGCAGGCGTAGCGCGGAGAAGCCAACCACAGAACTGCAGGAGGAGGCTCCGCCTCTCGGACGAGGGAAAGGAGGTAGGCGCGAAAGAAAGAAAGAAGGAAAGGCAGTAGCACTTTTTTTCTTTAAAACAAAGTGGCCGGTATTTCTTTTTAATACCTAGCGCGTTACTTTTTGCCGAGTGCGAATATAAATTGACAGCCTAAATGCCCCAGAGCTGTACTGAAAAATGAACAACGCTCGCAACATAATCTTACATAGGAACGAAAGACACCGGAGGGCAATCTTGAAAAATATGTGCGCCTCGGCAAACCACGCTTCCAGCTGACGTCGCAATAAGAAGCGCAGTTTATTGAATTTAAGCACAGTCTTGGCGTCGATAAACTGAACAGTATCCTTTACAGAATTTGCTTCCCTATATAGTCTTATTAACGATCATGCTTTTCGGGTGTCCTGTTAAGCCTCTAAACATGTTTTTCTTTTCTTCGTGGCAGACTATAGGCCATCCAACTCTTGCGCAAAGGTTGCACAAGCGCATTACAAATTCATGCGAGTGAAACGTGCAGGCTCGCGCAAAACGTTGCTTTTGAAGGAGTATACTGACATATACCGGGGGCATTTTCCAATTTGCACGCACTTTTATAGCAAGATTGTGGCGCTTAAAATGACGGCGCTTAGGCCTAGAGCTCTCAGGGTCTCGCAGGGCTCCTATATACACAAGAACATCTTACGCTAGAATTGTCGGTAAGAGCAAATTCCAGTCAACCCTGATGCTGCATATATGGCCACGGGCGGTTGTCATCGGTGACTACACTATTAGTTTGCGAAAGTGACCGAAAGATGGCAAAGCGCACTTATAAACGATAACTTTGCCGATTCGACCTGCATACGATATGGCATCACCGTTTAGCTGCCTTACTCGAACGCGACTGCGCACCGATGAACTGCGGCGGCACTTTGTGTGTACAAGCAGCCTCGATTTTTTTTTTTTTTCAAAATAAATTTTGTTGGAAGTGGCGCCCTGTGTGTGGCGTGGTCCAAGCGCATTTCGCCTGAAACTGTCGTGACGGCATAGCATAGAAGAAAAAATGTGTTGACGTCGTGATGTTATAGGGATGATGACGATATATATAGCTAAAATATAATTAAACAAGAATGATGTTTGCTTTCAGGCGAGAATGTTGGCATACGAAATGTCCACAGACGAGAATAAAACAAGCCTCTCTCATAATCATATCGAGATTTTAGGACGTAAAACTGCAACAATTATTATTGGAATAAAACAATGGTGAGAGAGGAGGCCCGAGGAGGTAATACGCGTGTTACCGTTGTGGGGGTGCAGTCACCCCGTGTAAAGTCGTTTGCGCCTCATGGCGCACGCGCGTCTCGCGCATTGGCCGCAGTTAGGTTAAACGGCCGCCTAGGAAGATGTGGCGTTGTGCTCGCGCGGGTTATAGTGTGCCTCGATATGTGCGCCCCCCTTAGGGTGTTGCCATTCTTTGAAGAGGCCGATGCCGCCGCGACGCCATTTTTTACCCCGCGTCTTGCACCACTCAGCGCAGCCGCCGTAGAGCGGTGAGAAGCCGGTAAGACGCCGTGGGCTTAAATATGGCAGCCGCGCCGCAACAGACGCCACAGATGCCCTCACCCTAAAGCGTACAAAACGCGCATCAAGGCACCCTAGGTGTTAGGGTTAGCGCGGTAGCGCCAGCAGCGCTGCCGCGGAGAGGTTAGGCCGCGGCGCATAAAAAACAGCAGCGAGCCTCTTTGGGGTATGGTAGCGTGCGTGGATAGACGTCTCCCGCGGTGGGTCCGTGGGGGACGATACCGCGGCTCGTTTCCCGCGGGCCCCTCGTGGTGAGTCGAACATCGGCGACGCCGCATTCGCGGTGCATTGTATGTCTCATGTTGGCTTGGGTATGTGTTATGTTTTCAGGGTACTGTATTGGCATTGCATAAAGTTATTGAGCAAGTTACCTAGTTGTGTATCAGATTCGGCAGGCGAGCTCGCCGTATGGAAAAAGCAAGTTAATAAATGTACACGTGTTTCGTTGCCCGACGGCGTGATCTGTCTCCGTGTGTCCCGAGAGCGGCGATCTCTTCAGACCCCACACCGTGCACCCGTTGTTCAGCTCGGTTTTCATGCCACTGCCACGTGCAGACCCGCCACGGTGGTCTAGTGGTTATGGTGCTCGACTGCTGACCCGAAGGTCGCGGTATCGAATCCCGGCCGCGGCAGCCGCATTTTAGATGGAGGTGAAAATTTTCGAGGCCTGTGCACTTAGATTTAGGTGCACGTTAAGAACCCCAGGCGGTCGAAATTTCCGGAGCCCTACACTACGGCGACCCTCATAATCGTATTGTGGTTTTGGGGTGATAGAACCCCAACAATTATTATTATTATTATTATTATTATTATTATTATTATTATTATTATTATTATTATTATTATTA
Source organism: Rhipicephalus sanguineus (assembly GCF_013339695.2). Classification (NCBI taxonomy): domain Eukaryota; kingdom Metazoa; phylum Arthropoda; class Arachnida; order Ixodida; family Ixodidae; genus Rhipicephalus; species Rhipicephalus sanguineus. The sequence goes on along the minus strand of NC_051177.1, from coordinate 69,410,938 downwards.
TTATTATTCCACGTGCATAGGCGTGCGCAGGGTTTTCCACTGCAGCTCCCCCTCCGTAATGGACGGAAAAGTGAAAAAAAGTGAAGCGACGACGTGCTTCTGACAACTGTCTGTCTCTTGTCCCCGGCTTTCCGGAGGTAAACAGTTCTTGCTTTGCAACACACGTGGTCCTCCGCAGCCAATAACGTCAAAAACCTGCGCGACCATAACCCTGAACACTAAACAATGATGCGACAGGTGCGACTGAGCAAAGGTATGAGGCAGGCATCTTGAGTGAAATAGCGGGTACGTAGTCTGTGAAGTATTTATGAAGTACTTATTTCGTTCAAGATGGAAGCACACCAACGTGCCCAACTAACTGTTCTGAAGTATGAAGCAGACTTGGCGCCCCTTTGCATGATTAGAGGGGGCGGGGTGGCACTCCCTCCTGCCTCGCCTGTGCGTACGCCTGCAAGTGTATCTATCCAGAGGACCTACGCTCCGCTGAGCTGCCGTGCTGTTCTGTACTATGGTGCTATACTGCAGCGTATTCTAGGTCACGCTTCTGATTTCTATTCCGTGCGCAACTTTATTGCTCCGCATGCACTTCTATTTCCTTCTTTCATCTTAATTGATTGAAATTCCACTTTCATTTTATTGTTTCTGTGCAACCGAGCTTTCCCGTGTCTTCCGGAATGATACTGCGTTTCTATTTACCAGGGAAAGGAAAGATATTTCTGAGAGACGGAACCTTACCGTCGATGTGTTCCTACACAGAAACCGGCTTCACCGCGCCCACGCCCGTCCTCTACAAGCCTTTAACGCACGGTAACTGAATAAATTGGCGCATTATTGCGATCGCCTTGCCTAATACTTCGGGTGATCAGATGGGCACTCCGCTTTCGACGTTGGCAGCGACGGTGAGCGCCCGGTGCGGAGTATAACGTTACTGTTACGACATCGGTGGCGCTCTATTCTAAGCACGGAGGGAGACCTCGTCTGCGTCACTTTCTTCGCGTTATCTTAGGCAAATGGGAAGTGTATGCATTTCACCTTGAACGCAAGCACACACGCACGCACGCATGTCCTCTCTCTCTTCCCCATTTGTTCTCTCTCTCTCTCTCTCACACACACATGCACGCACACGTACGCACGCACGCACACGCAGGAAGAGTTTCTGTATGTGATTGTAGAATATTCTAGAGGCAGAAACCGAACTGCAATCCACCTGACCTGCACTCTCTCTCTCTCTCTCTCGCTCTGAGGCAAAGGATATACACTGCACCTTGTAATAGGAAGCGAAAGAAGGGAGCGAAGAAAACCGGTCACGCAGCAGAGCGAGCGCCTCCACCCTATCGGGTCTCATGCCATATATGCGGTCGAGGGTCATGCTCCAGACGCGCCTCGACGTCGGAAGGCGCCGTGCAAGAAGGAGTGGGAGAGAGAGAGATAGAGTGTTGTCGCCCATCGATACAGGCAAGGTCCGTTGCACGGCTGCCTCGCGAGCACGTCTTCATATACGCACAACGAGGCAAAGACAGCGGCCCGTCGACGTCCCGCGGCGGCTTGAAATTGACCTTATGAATTTGAAAGCAGAGATGGGTTGCCGTTGGGCCGAGTGAAGTAATAGAGCATACGATGAATGCAAGTGCGGGCGACGCAGCTTGCATGGAAGGAGGAGGAGATGCGATATGAAAAATGATGATCGTAAAACAGGCTGAACAAAGAACAATCCATGAATCAGGAGAAGGCGACGTGGAAGCACCACCGAGCCCAGCATGGAGCGCTGCAGAATTGATGGAGAGCTTCCAAGTCGCCGGCGCGAGTACGGTGAGACGTGTCGCGGTCGTCGAGACTGGGAGCAGCTTGAAAAGTCCAAGACTTTACATGGACACCGCGCGCGATAACCAAGGGCCCCGCGAGGCAATAACGACAGTAGTATACACTCTGTTGGTACTGGTGTTGCGTGGCCGGTGGCAGCACGAGTGGGTATCGTGCCCGAGGCAGTCATCAGGACAACTCGATGAAAGAAAGATCTTATACACGTATCTACATCATTCAGATCTCAATAAACAGGCGGGGCGCACTCCGGTGCGCCGTTTCAAATAACCAGGTTGGGGTATACCCCCTCTTTCCTCCCTTCCAAGGTGGTGGCAGGGATTCCACCACTCATGTAGCCTTGGCAGAGTAATAATAATGAACACACACCTTCATTTCAGAAGTCAATGTCCAGTTGTTGACGCAGGACCTTGAGGTTGAAGGCTGACACCTCTGACAACCCCTTTTGGGGATTTGGCGGCTCGTTGACACCGTGCACGTTGTCAGCCCCTGGACGGGATAAGGCCAGACTCAAGAGAAGACCTGCATGGCGCCGAAGATGCGACACCGCAGGTGCGCGGTTCGCTTTTGTTCCTCCCTTCTATCCCACTCCGGGTTGTTTTCAGTCGCTGAGAATGGAGGGAAAACGGCGACTGGCGTCGGTGGTCGGGGCCGTCAAGACGAGGGCACAACTGTGACTTGCGCGACCGAATGGAGCCGTTTGGAATGAATGAATGAATGAATGAATGAATGAATGAATGAATGAATGAATGAATGAATGAATGAATGAATGTTACGGACAGATTAGGAGCCCCGGATGATTCAATGTCATCTGAAGCACTCCATAAGAGTGTCTAGATGTTCGGAAGTACTTTTAGAATGTTAAAGATAGCAAATGAACGAATGTGACGCACACGTTAAGCCCGTGGCGTAGCCAGGGGGGGGGGGGAACCCCCCCCCCCCCCCGGAAAAAAATTTCTGCCTACGCCACTGTAAGCAACTCCAGAATGGCGAAAAGTAATCTGGAGCCGTCCATAGTGTATTTCGTATCTCCGAAATTGCCTTGGGCTGTTAAGCAAAATAAATGAACGATCTATTGCAATTTAGGACGCTGAATGCGTCAGTTTACTAAAGCAACAGTATTGATGCTTGTGGGTGGTTGAATACGAGTAGAAACTTATAGGGCGAGTGGGTGTAACGACGTATCAGTGTGCTAACGACTGATGGGTTGGACAGTATAGTGAAATGATCAATGAGAAACGTGGACATATCAACCGATGAATATGGCCGCTTAGTGACAGCGCGAACTGTTTGCGAATGAATAGAGTCATGACGTAGCTCCGATTGGCCGACAGTTCGTTTAGTATACAGAAACTTTTAAGGTAAACAGAATGCACCAACACATCGATTTTGCCCTGTCCGAGTGATAGCTAAGAAATTAAACGTATGGCCTTTCCAGCAGTGCGTGAAAGAAGGAACACGAAGAAGTTGAGAAAGTTGCCCTTGTAAACGCCTTTCCTCTCAGCCACTAATTCTATCTTAGCTTTGCAGTGCTGTCATCATCATCATCAGCCTGTCTACGCCCACTGCAGGGCAAAGGCCTCTCCCATGTTCCGCCAATCAACTCGGTCCTGTGCTTGCTGCTGCCACGTTAATTGTACCATTGCTGTATAGCTCTACAAGTGCCACGAACAGCGTATAAACTGTTATAACTCTCAGATATCGTTCCCTCCTTGTATATCAAATCTGCCGACACCATAAGCATTGGAGGCGAAATTTCACTATGTCTGTGTCGTGTGACTACGTATATAAATACACGCATCTACTTCGTATTCGTGTTACAAATTGCGAGGACTATAATCGTGGGACGAAAATCTGCACCTCATCTATGAAGCGCGCGTTCTAGTGTTCCTACCACCAAGGTAAAGTACCAAATGGCTGTGCCACTACTGATGACCCTACCGGTCGTCAGTACTGGCACAGTCTCTTGGCACCCTATTGGAAAGCAAAACGGAGGGGGGTTCGAAGCGACAGTAGCCCTCTCTCCCTTCCTTCCGGTCTTTCGCGAGCCGAGACTTATACAAATCGCTCGACTTGCTCTTCTTCATAAATTTAGATTTAGCATGAAATAAAAAAATACTAGTTTTATAGCCTTTCTTCTAACCGATTTGGATCACGAGATAAGAGCCTTCGATCCATATTACCCCTTCTCGTCTTGCACGGCCTGTATCCCAGCGGTTTTTCGACGTCGAGCGGATGCTGCCCGTGCGACAGGCCTCCGGGCATTGGGAGGGCTTTTGTCGAACGAGTTCAGCTATGGCGCGACTCGCCTCAAAAGCGTGCATTATATGTGCCGGCGACACGGCCGGGGACCTCGCGGGAGAAGAGCTGTTTGTCGCGCGTGCGTATGCGCACGTTTTAGCTGCTGCCGCGAGAAACAAAATAATAAAAGAAGAGGCGAC